>NW_026947518.1:2097000-2796000 GCF_034190915.1 Cavia porcellus | reverse complement strand
AACTAGTTCTTAATTTGGATATGAAATGTATACCAAGTGCTTCAAACATAGCAATAATCCCATTAAGGTGAGATACTGTATTATAGTGACTGTTGTGCATCCAGGCACTTCTATATATTTCCAACCTATGAATCTTCAAAAGTGAATAGTGTCCTTTTTGCAATTTTATACATTTTTAAAACAGGACAAAAATATTAGGTCATTATACAAGGAACTCCTAATAAGGCACAGAATTGGGACTCAATCCCAGGCCTACTTCACTATGCAGCTCTCAGATGACTTTAAAAATTAAAGAAATATTAGAAGATACAAATCAAAGGCTCACTGACCAAAATTTAACAATAAGATTTCTCTGCTTTATAAATCAGTACTTCCTCTGTGGAATCTAAGAAGAAATTTCTCCTTAATTCATCTTTAATCAATTAATACAGCTAGAAGGAAAAAAAATCAGGACTTTTAGGCTTTGAGTTATCTTTGGAAATTCAGAACAACCCTGACATCCCCAGTGTTTCATTAGAGTTTCTAATACGCAGAGTTGCATACCTTCCAAGTAATTCCTACTTCTAACTCTCCTTTTTCATTTTGTCTTTCATTCTATTTATTTTAAACAAAAAACACCAGCTTTTCCTTTATTCTGCAGCCATCTGTTTTAACTAGAAAAGGCCATGGGCAAAAGGCCTGGCACATTCTGTATCAGAGTCTCTATGTAATGAAAAGAATGCTTTTCTTTTACATTTTTCCTGCTTAATGCACTAGTATTCAAAGCCTGGTTCTATTCAAAATATATGTCTTTGGAAAATGACAGATTTTTAAATAGTCCTTATCCAAACAGGAACAGAGAATATCTACACAATTGTCCAGAGATTATTAAGGGAGATACATGTTTTCTAACATTTAAATAAGTATAGGTTAACATATAGTTTATAAATGATAGGTACATTCCAAGATCATTATGTTCTCCAACTGTTTCTATTCATGTTGTATTTCTGTTATTTTTGTTCTAGGAACATGAATCCCAAAAGAAAGTACAGTGGATTGAGCATGTATAATCTGAAAATCCAAAATCTGATCATTTTGAGGACAGACACAATATCACAAGTGGCAATCCCACATGCAATCTCATGTGATGTGACTCAGAATGCAAGAACTTAGAATACACTGCACAAAATTACCTTCAGGTTATGTATACAACATGGAGATAAAATATAAATGCATTTCATGTGCGAACTTAGATTCCAGTCTCGAAATATTCCATTATATATGAACACACATTCCAAAACCAATAAAAATCCAAAATCAAGAACGCTGTGGTGCAAAGCATTTCAGATAAAGATGCTTAACTTGTATTTAAGATTCCTTTCTCACACAACTTTGTAAAGAGGCACTTCAACTACTAGGAAAAACAATGCCATTAATTCTTAGATTGAATTAATTCCCTTAAGTTAGATTTCATTCATGACCTAAGTGATATTGAATGTACTCTTATTTTCCTAAATCCAGATAAACAATATAATATGTTCATTAAAAAAGACAAGCTAGATATCTATAATGCCTAAGATCTAAATTCTTCCTGAATTTTCTTGCCTTAATAAATTATCACAAACTGGTTGGTTTAGAATAACAGAAACTGATTTTTTCACAATTATAGATTCAAGAATTCTGAGCCAGAGCTGTTGCAGGACTTGGTTCTTGTGGAGGCTCTGATGGAGAGCCTCTCTTCTATCCTCAGATGGCCTACTGGCAATGTGGCATTTCTTGGTATGTAGTCACATTATTCCAATAAATGTCTTCATTTTCACCTAGCATTCTCCTTGTGTACATATGAGTGCCAAAAGTTCTTTTCATAAGGACATCAGACATACTGGATGAGGGAACCAACATTATTCCAGTATGACTAATATTTTCTAATTACATCTGCAATGACCTATAAATAAAGTCAGATTCTGAAGTACTGGGGATCAGTATATAATTTCAAAATTACACAACTCAACTGCTCGACAAATAAATGTTAAAATTGGGCCAAGTTATCTATTTTGCTGTGTCCCGATTTCCTAACCTATGAAATGAACATGAGTACTCACTTTAAAGACTTAGATTGAATAACTGAAATACTAACAATGGTGCCAACAAAAAGAAGCACTCAAAAGAAATCTTGGTTTATACTACTTCATGTGGGAAGTTATTTCTGGGAAAATGGCCCATAGGAAAAAAATCTCTTTATAATTTTTATTAGCAAAATATTGAAATTCTTAGAATTCAGGTTTCTTAAAATGCCAGTTACTATTTTAAAAATATAAATATTATAAGTATATTTGTTTTGTTCTACAGTTTAGTAATCTGCTTTGACAGCACAATAATTGTGTGTCAAAGTTAGGTCAATACCAAGCACAATATTTGGCAGTACAAGTTTTCTTTAATTAAGTAAGCACACAGAAATAACAGATTAATATTTAGAATGCACTGAAAGTTTTGAAACCACATAAACCAGTTCACTAAAAGTTACTTTTTCAAGAAAAATTAGGTGGTGTCTTTTCTATATTCTCTCTTCTTCTATGCTACAGAATAATAGCCTTATTATGACAAAAGACGTTTCAAACCGTACTTGCAGACAATCAAATGTATTTTATCCTTTTGAAAAGTTGGCTTCAAGATTTTATTGTATGTACTTCTACATTGCTAACATTCTATTGACATAGGAGCCAAAAATGATACCTCTCTCCTGAGCTCAACCAAGAATTCCTACACAGTCTTAAGCAGGCAAAATTATATTGCCTACTTCTTGTGTTTACTTATTTTTAAGATAATAAAATTCTGAAATAAGTTATCTGGTGATAAGTGATTAGATATATGCTGAGTTTGAGGCCACTGATTATCCATCCCACTAGAGATGGTATTTTTAAAGAATTACTTGACCCATACCAAGTCCAATCTTTGTAAAGTTGTTTGTCACAGGGCACTATCCTTCTTATACTTCTGAAGCCTATGACTTAATCAAGATCCATCATATTTCCTCTTGCAGAACAGATTTTCTGTTGATAAATATAAGGACAGTAAATGATTGAAATTAGTTCTGCCCAGTGAGATTAAGAATTAATTCCAGGGGCTATCCTGGTTCTCATACTTGCCAAAGGCAGTTCTCTGGAATTCTAGTTTTTGTGCTATCCAATTGTCTTATAAATGAATTTCTTTGTTGTTTAGGTTACATAGTTTCAATTTCTATTGTCCATAAAGAATTCAAATGGTTTGGGGTGGGACCTCCAACTAGGATTTCTTTTTCTTTTCTTTTTTTAGGAAAGAAGGAAGCTTACTGTTTGTGGAAGTTTCAGTCCATAATCAGTTGGCTCCAAGGCAGGTTGACTAGAACGTCTTAAACACTTACACCTAAACCATGTAGAGTGCTTATGAAAAATTAACAGAACTAAACATTATCTCAAATACACTAAATCCAAACAATTGGCCTACACCTCAAGGATCTGTCATTTAAACAATTTTAAAGCCATTTTTGTCCAAACTAAGACTTGTTAATTGCTATGCTAGTTTTATACTGGGCGAGGGGACCCAATGTAGAAGAGGATCAGGTTTGGTTCAAATGGTGAGGTTTCTCATTAGGTACCTAAATTAAAACAATGTTCATTAATCAAGGTGCCCTATGTAGTGCGTAGCTTTGAAATATCAAGATAAATGTGTAAAAACAAATAATGAATAAAGACATTGTAGACACTCAATGTCTACAATGCCACAAAACTATATGAATAAAATATATTAAAGTGGACCATACTCCTTACAATCATAATCAACAATTTTTAGTTTAAAATACAAAATGGACACATAATCTATGAAAAGCAATTCTTTATAATATTTTTCTAAACAAACATTTATTCCTTTAAAACAGGCTAGAATTACTTATTTTGAATAGTTTTGATGCTAGTAGATGTTTTAAGACATCAGTAGAGGAATAATTATTAAAATATTTGCATTTTAAAATTCTAGGATTTTCTTGAAATTCTTCCCATTTATAAATACACAATCCTAACAGGCTTACAAGTAGCTTTCTTTTTCCTTTGTGGTTACTACATTACCCTGTCACCTTGTCAACTATTTAATGTCCATATAAATTCCATTAGTAAAATAAGTACTGGAATTTATGCTCCTTCCTTACCTTGGGGAGGTGGGATCAAAAAAAGATAAAGTGTAGCTTTAGAATTAATATGTACATTTGAAAATCATTTGGTCTTTTTCTTTATTTTTCCGAGTGTATCACACTCTCCATGACCCAGAGATACAGATTTATGAATGCCTTTAATGGGAGAGACTGCTGACTATAAAACGTATTCATGTTTTCCAGAGAAAAAGTCCTCCATAAAAACAAGACTGTATACCATCCCTTTATTTTTACGTTAGGACTGATTTAACATTGCTTCAAGCAATGTTATATTTGGAAAGCATAATGCAATATCACCTTAACTGTAGTTGAATAAGTAAAAAGGTATGCATTCTTTATAGTTCAAGATAGCAATAAAGTGAGGTACACAGAATAACATGAACCCCTGCACTTACGTAAAAAAGCAATTTAACTTTTCTAGAGCAAATAGCAGTGTTTCAGAGTATGTATATGTTTGTGTGCACACATGTATGTAGACAGATGGTATGAGTTGAATACAAGCAACTGCTGAAAAGTTATAGAACTGCAGAAATAGCCAGAGAGGATATTTTTAAATTTTATAAATAATCAATAACTCACAATTGATATATGAGACTTACTTAATCTAAATTTCTATGCATGACACTCATTTATACTTATTTAATTAATTTAAATCTTCAAATAGTAAGTTTGAGAATAACAGGGTAGGCAGGAGCAGAAACTGCTTCCATGTTTACTTGACATGGAAAGATAGCGCTTCTTCTATGGGTGTCTTTACACTTTATTTTAAGGAGAAATACTCATTAACTGTAGAATAACAATATTTAAGATTATAGTAGTACCAAAAAACAGAACAAGCAACTAACTAGGTCTTTTTTTTTCTGAGTATAATGAGCTTACACACCAAATCAATCCAGCTAACACAATCATATAAGACAGGCTGCTTGTTCAGTGGTTGAGAACACAGATCTTAACAAAAATTAAACTGTCTAGAATTTCAATCTTCACTTTTCTGGTTCTGTGATTTGCTGATTCTCTATGCTCTAATTTCTTTAACTATAAAATAAGAATTATATCCAATTTTACTCCTTTTTTCTGTACCATGTGGAGGTTTACTCCCTTTTATGTAAGTCTGCCAAATACAAAATCAAGAATCTTTTTCTATCTCCATTAAATTTTAGAAAAGGTATCTCATAACTTAAGTGAAACTACTAAATGGTTTTCATGAATAAATGACAATTAGCTGTCCTTTAAGAAGTAAAATGTACTTTGTCAGGAAACCTGTTTTCTCTTTTACAACCATGATAGAGTTGGGCTGGGATAACTTTCAAGTTCCAAAACACAGCCAGTAAGAGTCTGGGTTTAGCACTTGTTGATGAGATGATATAAGCATATACTTACTGACCTGGTTTCCTTTCGCTCTGTGAATCTGCTGTGGAGCTGCCGTCCCACTAGGTAGATCCATGTTACCTGTTTAGAAAGGGTTGGAACTTCAGCTCAAGATGGGAACAGAATTCCTGAACCAGCTGCTAATGCTAAATGCTCTACAAAGACAGAGAAAGTCCTTATGGAACTTCACCTTGTGAAAGCTCCAATATAGTTAAGGGTTTTGTTGGGTTTGTGTGGAGGGTAATCAATGGACCTTTCTTCAGAGAATGTTTTCTTCTGTTTTCTATGGTACAGAGTATATATCAGATTGATGCAATTTTCGAGGTCAATATGGTGAGGACAAGAGTTAACATTACAGTCTCCAAAACATCCACAACTGGAATTATCATCGTCATTTTAAAACCCTCTCCGGAGCCATGCTAGTCCCCCAATCTCCATCAGATTGTTTGTTCTTTCATTGCTTACATGTATCACCTCTTATGTTCTTAATTACAAACCAAGGGCTTCCATTTACCTCACAAGGAATTTGGAAATTTCTACTGATGCACTTATCTTAATTCAAAATATTTTTTCTTCAAATAAAGGAAGATTTCTCGCTAAGACATTCCTATTTGAGTATATTTACTTTGATTCCAATTATTCCAGCTTATAAATAAGGCTGAAAAGAAAATCCCTGTATGTAAATCTTGGCCAATCTTTTTGTTGCCATTTCCTTTGAATTTATATAGTGAAAGTAACAGATCCAAGTGTAGGAACATTTTTCAACATTCTACTTAATCACTTTCTCTACACTTTACATTTTTTGAAAGAAATGTTTGCTATCAGGATATCCTCTGTGGCATAATGTATTAACCTGAAGCCATAACTTATCTAGAAAATACAATTAAAAGAATAAGCAAAAGTCCTTACACATTAAAAACTGCATAAAACTGACAGATTTATAATTTGATATGCAGAAGACCCTAAAACCAACCAAACAAAACTAACTGAGAAAAAAATTCAATAAAGATAAAACTGTAACTTTCATCTGAGTCCAGGAGTGCACACCTGTAATTCCAGCTACTAGCAGGCTGAGGAAGGAAGACTGCCTGGGCAACTATCCCAAAAGGAAAGTAAAAACAGATGCAGGTGTAGCTCAGGCATAGAGGCCTCCTAGGTGTGATGCCTGGTACTACAAAACAAAACAAATCAGAACAAAAGAAAAGTAAATTCTTCCTTTGATGTATTAAGTGCTGAAGAATGACATTTTCTTTCACCAGGAGATTGATCCTGAACTCTCAAATTTCAACCCAATTTCAACTATGTTCTAACTTTTTCTAGTTAGGATTTTTCTCAGAACTGGGAAATATTAATGACTGTACATGTGGGGGTGTTTAAGATTCAACAACACCTGCAGTAAAGCCACTTGCATCCACTTTTATGTGGTCTTATTATCTGTGCTGATTGTTCCTCCGAGGCTTAAGCCTCTCTCTCCCCTTCTCTTTCTTCCACCTACAACTAGGCAGGTATTACCAATTCCTGCTCATGTCAATATCTGAGAAGTGGATTTGGATGATTTCGGTTTAAATTGCAAGGGAAGAAACACGATTTAAGACTGTGGTCCATTATTTACAATTCTACAACTGACCTCTTGTCAGGAAGCTTATGATTAGCGCACAAGCTGCTTTTACGTGATTTCTAAGTGGGTATTTTATTTTCTCATTTCCTATTCATCAATGTATTCATGACACTTCAGAACAAATCTCAGACAGGAAAGAATGCTGAAGAGAAAACACTAGGGTGGGCTGAACTGTATCTTGATATCCAAAAAACAATAAAAATAGTTAAAAGTCAACTGGGAGAAATAGTTGGAATTAATGTGACATATGTAATTTGCATATTAATAATTTAACCTTATAAAAGTAAAACTGTGTTTCAATTTAAGAATAGTTGGCAGAGATAAATAAAAAGTCAATTCATGTAAAATATCCCGCACCTTTGAACTGGACTGGAATAAGTTCATACTTTAAATTAGAAGTGGAGAGCAACTAAACTGAAAAAGTTAATCTTAAATTTCAAATACGTCAGTAAAAATGTATGATAAAGTTGTATGTATGCAAACTGATTATTAATCAGTTTTACCAGGGGATTGCTAATTTTTCAATTAATTTTTAAAATTCCATCATTTGTTATCAAGAGACCTGTAATTATTATAACTATTTTAGAAAAACTACACTCTTTTTTATGGGAACAGAGAGGAACAAAAAATGTTGGACATTAAAATAGGAGTATTATTGTAATTCAGAAACTAGATTGATAGTTTTCAATGAATTCTGACATTCTAAATGTGTAAATCTAAATGTCAACAGCTAATCTTGGGTAATCTGCTATTTGAATTATCTGCTTAGAAATAAAAAGTCCTGGCATGATTTTCACTTATATATGCTTTTAGAGGAACATTCTCAAATATAAAACACAAGGTCTTCCAAACTTTAACTTAACTAATTTCCAAAGACAAATATTAAAGAACACCAGTAATTTCCAAATTCTAAAACACTGTTAAAATCAAAATGTAACAAACTTGAGAAAGAGAAAATTACAACAAAGCAAGAATTTTACATGATAGGAGAAGACAAAAATGCAATGAAATATTTTAAATTATAGAAAAGTAAACCATAAGATTCTGTCAATTTTACAGTTACTTAAATATAAAAATACATTAATAGAGTAGGACATATATAACCTTTTAAAATACAATTTTCTGCTTTTATATTTTATATTTTTAAGGAGAACAATAAAACTTTCAATAAGAAGCCAAATCATAACACGTACTTACACATTCTATGCTCAGTGTAAAAATTGTTCATTTGGATTTTTGTCTTTAAATGTAGAATGTGCTAATGTTCCAATGCAGAAAAACTCATCAAATTTACTTAAAAATTGAGATCACCAGAGGAGTTACCCATCTTTATTCTCACAGTTTTCACATATACATGATAGTAAACCCTGATAAATATGAGACTCGTTGTAATTTCTCATGTGTAAATCAAGGTTATTTGTGAATTTTTAATATTTCATTTCATCTTTGCTATATTGCTGGTAGTGTCCTGACATTGGGTACATCTCTGCAATTTTGTAACACTGAGTGGGAATGAGGAAGATTTTATTTTATTGCTAGTAGTCACACAAAGTCATATCCAAACATGATTGAGATGAATACACTGAATATTTATTCTTAGTGCCTCTGTATCTTCTGAGATCCTTAGCAGCAGTACTTTTATAACTCTATACAGTTCAAATAATACTTTTTACATACATATTTTAATTATTTCATTGACACATAGTTCCATAAGCTAAATCTTAAAACTCTCAGAAGTTGAGAGGCAGTGGTTCACCTTTGTATTTCCTGTGCCCAGCCCAAGCAAGAAACATAATGGCAATATATTGCATTTATAAATGCAATATATAAATCAATGAATACATGAAATTGAACTAGTTGGAAAAGCCTGGAAAGTTTATAAAGAGACTGAGAACAAAAGTGTTGATTTCTAAAAAAACAAAATAAAAATGAATAAAAACTTCAGAGGTAAGCATATATTATAACGAAGACATATTTGAGAACCTGCAATAGTATCACATTGAAAAATTTATTTGATTTTAAAGCCTTGGTATCATTTTTAGGAAAAATATTGCTTAGCTCTAATTAATCTATTAAAATTTTAGAATGCTAATATATACAATAAATCCTTAAGTTTCTATATTTCTAGATACTAGGCATGTAGAAAAAATAAAAAATTGATTCATCCAACAATAGGTTTGTGCTTATGAACTAGCAAACATAATACAAGTTTTTCCATTTGCAATTTTTAATAAATAAATGACCAAATTAAAATGCTATTTTAATAAAGTATAGGATTTTAATAAAATATAGGAGCCGTATGTCCTCTAATCAACAAAATAAAGTTATTATAACACTATCAGACAATGTTACACTTTACGTGTGTTCTAGCATACTATAAAATAACATAATTGGAAGAGAGCAGCTTTTTAAAAGCCACATTAAAATAATGATGTATAATGACATTTCCAAATTTTCTTGATCTTTTTGTTCAGACAAAATTAAAGTCTCTTTCCAATCACTCCTTCATTAAAATGAGCATTAAAAATAGCAAAGGTGACAATTGCCTTCCTCCATGAAATGATCTAGTATTCTAAAACTTTTTTGGGTATTAAAATCTTGGTTGTTTCAATTTATTTTTCAGGCATTATACTGACAAATTATAGGCTGGTCCGAACAGAGGGAGCAAAACATTTCATTTCAGAAACTGATAGAATTGATTTATGATTTATGCACTGAAATATAACAGTTTCCTCATTTATTTGTTAACACATGTAATGACAAGCCCTACTAGTTATTTTCACTTGCATTCACCAGACAAATGATTTTATGTGTACTTTAATTTCAGAGAAAAATAAAATAAATTTTTAATATTGAAAAAGCTGATTCAACCAAGATTTTCTTCACTGGACATTTAGAGAAATCAAAGGGTCTTAATCATTTTATTCAATATATGTTATCAAAGAAAATCTTTAATCAACAGGCTCACTTTAAAAATACTACAAAAGGGGCTGGGGATTTAGCTCAGCGGCATAAGCACCTGCCTTGCAAGCAGGCGGTCATGAGTTCGATCCCTGGTACCGATAAAATGAAAAAGACAAAAAAAAAAAAACACAAAAAAACAAAAAACAAAAATACTACAAAAATGAAGCTTTTTCTCCACCTCTATTTTCTCTGATGTTTCATGTTTGCTGATACTTAGGCAATACATTATATTTAAAAATCCACTTATGTAACATGTCAATTCTCTGAATACCTCCGTTACTGGCCTCTATATAAGTGCTCTGAATATTTAACTGTAATTATTTTTAGCAATATTAAGTTCTCACAGCAATATTAAAATTGAAAATATTGGTCTCTACAAGAAAAACTAAGGTGTCTTTAAGATATAATTTAACTGAGTTTTGGAGGCAATTATGTTCAGATAATTATTTTGGAATACATGATAACAATGCATTTCTGTTTTCTAATTAGCAAAACGTTTCTCTTTATTAACTTGTTAAATTGTATTTAATTGCTATTCCCACAGATAGGTATAATTTTATATATTGGTTTTAAATCCTGTGTCATTTTAATATTAACAATAAGTGATTTTCCTTATGCTAGATATTACACTCAATGTACTGTTAAAAGAATGTATACCCTTCTGCAATGCTCATGTACAAGATACAAGTATTAGTGTGTATCAGAATCATGTGAAAGAATATACTTATGCTATTGTTACTAAGAAATATCATAAATAAATTTTACACAAGTAATTGCATAAAGTGCCTACTTTTTGTTAGATCCAGATTACAATATTATCTAAATTATAATAAATAGGTAACACATTACATGGTTCTTTCTAAGGCCATAATATTATAATATTTCATACATCCCATGATCAAAACTTGTCCTTTTTATCTGAAATTTTTAAATGATTTTCAATTAATCCACCAAGTACAGATGGCCAGAAGGCCAACAACTAGAGGACTTGGAAAAGTAACTGTACAGATATGCTATTATGCAGAACAGGGATTGAAAGAACACTCTGATGTTCATGTAAAAACATAGTTTCACTGATGTCTGAAACTTAAACCTGTACCTTCAACATGAATATTAATTTTAAAAATTATTCTTTATTAAATCAACCATAGTAGGTCATTCTAATATCACTTCAACAAATGTTCACATCAGTCTACAGAAAATATGTGAAATATTTTTGTAGTAACAAATACTGTATGTTTTGAAAATGTATATTTGCTCACTATATTTTAACACAATTAAACAGACTATCTAATAAAGTTAATATAAGATTCTTATGAAGTCCTTATATACAAAAATGTAATAATATTTCTTTACTCCATTTTTTCTCAAGCAATCTCATTTACTGTAATAGCCTTCTTCTAAAAATCAAGTGCTGTAATCTAAGAGTAAATATCAATCACTTAAAGATATGAAACAGTAACAGAGAATCAAGACTAAAGAATGGCCTTAGAAAGATAACCATGATTGTAGCCTCAGTGGCCATTATGATAACCATGGAGTTTGTTTACATTTGGGTACTGATGACTTATTTTCTCAACTTTTGAATAAAAGATAATCCAAAATAATATATGATATTTTCAAATAAATGTTACACACAGTGTAACAGTGTTAACACATGTTATCATACAATAAACATGTTTTTAAAGATTTCTTGCTGATTATACATTTGATTTTTAGAAATTTTTACTGCCAGATCCAGAAACAGGCTGAAACCTCTGCACTGGATCATTCCAAGAGGACAAGTTCTCCTGGAATATTTATATATAGGAAGTACACTGCCTAGTACACAGCACAGTTCAGATATATATATATATATATATATATATATATATCTGTTTAAAAGAATGTTTCCATCTAAATATTTATCATAGAACTTGTACATATCATAACAATCCACGATTTTTATTGAAAAGGGATAATTATAAAAAAATTCTGGAACATTTTGAAACACAAAAGTGAGAAAATCTGTAGAGATAAGCTGGACATTTTTATACTTCTACATACTATTTTCATATAACTTTAGCAAAAGGCAACTCAGAGTAATGAGTAAATAACTTGTCAAGGAAGTTCAAACTGCGTAAAATTTAGTGCTGTGCAGTTAAAGTTCAAAAGTTTCTTTTCTTGCCTCAGTCCCCAAGAATACTACCTATCTTTAAATTTCATTAACTAGGTCTAAGATTTCCTAAAAACTTATTTTTTCTCTTTAAAAAAAAAATCCAGAGAGAAAAGAAGACTAATGAAAAATATCTGAAAACATATTTTATATTTCATATTGTTTTGCTTACAATTTTTGTTTCCAATAAAATTAGTTTTTAACCGTGATGAGTCAAACTTGTATATTCTCAAACCCTCAAATGCTTACTGGTGTTCATCAGTTGAACCACCCTACTGGACTGCTAAACTATCTTCTAAAGATGTCCCTGTCTACTTGTGCAATCATTCACTCTGACAATAACTACATGACGAATCCCATGGTGCCAGAAAATATCAACAAATTGCACTTGAAGATCCAATAGAAGTGGACTTTGTTTCTTATGTTGTTTGAAATAGCTAAACTTTGCTGTTCTATGTTTTAAATGATAATCTACACTGAATAAAATGAGAGAGCAGCCCACCACACTTGTTACATTGGTATGCTTCCCTTATTTCTTTTCACACTGGTCAACTGTCAAAAATTACATAACATGGTTAAAGTAATGGAACACTTATTTGAGTTTCTTAAAAACAAAATTCAAAGAATATTCAATATCTACATTTATAGTGGTGCTTTGGTTTACGAACTTATGTTGTTCTATGATTTTATAAAAGATGGTCATGTTGTGTTTGTATGGGAAAGATGGTCATGATAGTGTTTGTCACCTGATGCACAGTTTGCAAATGTATAACATTTTGCCATGTGCTTTTCTTGGGAACCAAAGTATCACTGTAGAATCAATATAGTCCCATAAATTCTATCTATAAATATAGTGTAGGTCTATCTGCTATTTTTGCTGGCCGCCACAATGACTACTCTCCTAACTACAGAGGACTCTTCATCCTCCTCTTTCCCAATTATCTCTTTGCTTACCAGTCATGGTGTTCTTAAAATGTAAAATGGCTCATTTTACTCATTGATGGATATCTCCCAGCTCATATTTTCTTGGGATAATACTCAAGTCCTTAGTGTTTTTTTTCTCTCCCTCCCCTTCATAGAATCTGATTATTATCTTTCAAATCTCTCTTTCTGTAACTCTCTCTTTGCTTGGTAAATTCTACTTATCCTGGACCGAATCCTTCAAATACCTCAAGCTCATTTCTCCACTGCTCAGGGAGTTTCTCCTACTTTCAATGTGCATCTTTCTACTCCTCAGATTTATTTCTTTCTCTTCCCTAACAAAGAGGCAAAATATCATCCCAAAGCACACGCATTTCCAACTTTCCCATTCTGGTTTGCGGTGTCACTGCTCATCTACAGAATTTAAACAACCATTATAATTTTTTATTAATTTATTTTTTGTACTCCATAATGATACAAAACATGTCTGCCTGCATTACCACTTTTCCCTACCTAAATTTTACATTCATCAAAAAATAATGCAAGAGCAAATGCAACTTATTTTCAATTCAAGGTCTATTTAAACATTGACATCTATTGAAATCATAAGCTTAATAGATAGCTATAGATATATAAGAACTTTAATCTTTCTGTGGGTGTAGAATTTGATTACTAACAATGTACACTGAGCCAATTCAAACTATTTTGATTACTGAAATATATACATCAGTCTCCACCATGTTTATACCCCCAGTAAATGCTGAGTGAAGGGTACAAATAAGATACTTGCTAGGATTTGTTGACATATAGTGTGACTTATGCACTCAAAATCTATCTTGACTTAACGAGTTACCCATGTAATTAATTGTCTTCATACCGGGCATGGCAGCTCACGCCTGTAATCCCAGCACTCAGGAGGCTGTGGCAGCAGGATTGCTGTGAGTTGGAGACCAGCCCAGGCTACAAAGTAAGCTCAAGGCCAGCCTGAACTGCACAGGAGACCCTGCCTCAAAAAGACAAAAAAAAAAAAAAAAAAGTAATTGTTTTCATAAACATGGGTACACACTGAGAGACGCATCAACTGGGATAAACATATTTTTGCTAAAGCAGAGTAATTTTTTAATAAATGGACCTCTGGTGGCTACCAAATATTATAACATGTATATTCATAGTTGCCTTGCACATGAAGCAAGATGTATTTCATATACCTCAGAAAGCAGTACAGAAATAAAATGTTCTAGATTTTGAGGAGATAAAATCTGAGTTTTAAATAAGTTAGACACCTAATTAATACTGTGTCTTTAAATATATGGAAAATTAAGGCAATAAGAAATATAAATACACATGCTTTCACTTAGAAAAATGATCTATGAAAAAATATTACTTTCTGATTGATTCGAGGTTCAGGTAATACAGTAAAATTGATTTATTTTGACTATACAACACACAGCTTTACAGTCAGTTGGAAGATAAGAGATCCTTCCTATAGTCACATTACTCTTAGTATCATGTTAAAAGAACAAGTAGTTCAGTTTTTTATTCATTGTCTTATTTGACCCTGTCTCAATTATAAAAACTGGAATTAGAAGAAAGGGGTAAAGATGCCTAATATACTCTTTCTGCCATGATTTTACTTAATTTGGTAAAACTAAACACACAATACTAAAAATCTGTCACAGTTCTTAAAGAGACACATAACATAATTTTATCCACCATAAACAAATTTTAAAAGTAAACATTAGTAGAAACATGGAAAATGTCCTTGTGAAAATAATAATATTAGTGATATTTTTGTGCAAGAAATTTAACTTAAACATGACATTAATCTTTCAACATTGTATATATAAAATTTTATAATACCCCATGTTTCAGATGTACAAAAATTGATATTTTAAGTATTCATAAAATTGCAAATTTAAAAATATTCCTATAATGTTCATAAGAATAACACTAAAAGGTTGATACTTAATCATTTATGTGATGTCTTCAGTATTTAACACTTAACTACACTTATCAGGCACAATTTCTAACCACTATAATTTAGGCTGTAAGAAGCACTTTATAGTGAGGCCTTACTTGAAACATTATTTTTATAATGCAGGGGGGGACATAGCTCAGTGTGAAGGCCCTGGGGGTAGTGCAAACAAGAAATGAAGACAAACAAAAAATATACAAATAAAAATATGATTATATTTTCTCTACAATTTTGTTTTGCAGAACCCGAATATCAGAATTTAACCTTTAGTTATTTTTTATACAAGTGTACTCCTATGCAAAACTTATGTTTTCAGTATGTTAATACAAATTACAAACTTTAGTATATAGTATTTAACAATTCGGTTCAAGTAATGAAAAATCGTGCACTATTCATTCAACATGAACTTCAGCTACTTTATAAAAATAAACTATATATTTGATATTTGTTTTATGTAAAACATTATTAAATTACATGGAGAAATCATTAAAAGATAAATATTACCTGAGAAGTTAAAAATAGCATTAGTTGGCTTTTAAATTCAAAATAACTACCTGAGAAGTGATACTTTAATATTTCGATGGAATGACACTTGTGGAGACTCACATGTATGTTGTGTTCCTATTAATAAATCCAGTACCTAGAGTGGCTGTTCAAGCTTCACAGGTACTAAATATTTAGAAAAATTTTTACGTGGGAATAACTGTTAAGAACTTCTAGCAAACTTGATTATCAAACAATACAGCACTTTATCATTCATAATGATATAAAACTTAATAATCTAAATGTCAGACGTCTCAAGTATTAAAAGTTGCTTTCTCCCATAAAAAATAAAATAATTACATTATTTTAATAATGCTCTATTTTCTTTAACTACCTCTTCGATTATGAACACCAACTATCCTTGAAAACAAACAAGGGACATGGTATGAACATATATGGCACTATAGGAGTGTGACACTACGATGGTCATCTTATAAGATGTTTTAAAAATCATAAGGGTTATGAATGATTTCCAAATTCACACATGCATTTATAGGTGCATTCTGTCAGGTGCATAATAATTAGAAAAACATACTAATTGCATAAGTGAAAAATGAACAGCAATTCTGAATTCTACATAAAATATTAGAAAAAAATGATATGGTTGTACAGACACGAAAAAAAATCTATACTGTTTCGCTTTCCCTCTCTCAATCTTCTCCTGTTCCCATAAATACTACAGTATAGAATCCCAAGTAATCTGACCTCCACTTTTACATCTGCAAATTAATTCAAGGCCCTGAAACACATGAGCTGTATGTTAAATGGCAGCTCTAACTGACCACAGGTGTTTATATTTAAAGCCTTTAGAAAACCTCACAGACAGGGGTGGTCATCATAGCAGTGAGAGCACCCAACTAAGTACAGGTTGCAAAACTTTTTATGGTTGTTCCATACTTAATTTAATGAGATTTAGAATATAGAGGTGATGTTTTTGTAGATCTTTAAATATCCAAATACCCATGACAGAAATCCAAATAAATGTTTTATAAAGATTGTGTAAATAAAAGGAAAGAAAATACTCTTTAAGATTTTGTGTGTTTCATTCCCCTCACGCACTCCACCACTTTACTCAAGGAAACAAAGTCCTTAAAAATCTAACAGTGGTCTGCCTTTTTGACTAGGATATTCACAACTTGGAAAATTCACACTCAACATTTACCTACCTCCCTCTCTCACAAAACAGAAAATACAACACAGATCTGTGAGCATCTGGTCTAGGAATAATTTCAAAGCAATCTACATTCTGTGATCTAGAGTGGAAGGAAGGCTGAGTGAGAACAGGCAAGGGAGCCAGAGTCAGGCACCAGGCTGACAAACGCCCCAGGGTACAGCAAGAAGAATCTATCATCTTATCCAGTTATGTGCAGCAGCCCAGAGGCAGGCATTTCCGTTAAGTGTGTGCCTTGGAGTCTGACCTCTGGCGGAGCCTGCGTAGGGGTCTGTCTGCCCTTTAGCCCGTGAAGGGACTCACGTGCCGCTGATGCATATGCACCCATTCAAAGAAATCTGTTCACACACGAATCATAGCTCCTAGGGCCGCCGTCCCGGACAGTGCAGACTGAGTGTTCAGGTCAAGGAACATATATAAGGTGAGCCCTGGAGAAGCTGACCCGAGACAAGCTGCCCGCAGCAGGCCGACAGTACACCAGCGAGCGAAGGATCGTCCTCCTCCCCCTCCCGCTTCTGACCCTGTCCCTTACCTTGGTTGTTGGAGAGGTGACTACAGTAGCCCGGCCAAGCTGTCCTCAGAGGCAAAAAGAATCCAAATTGCCAAAGAAATTCTCGGACTTCGCAGCCCCCCATGGCTCTCGCTGGCTCCTCTCTCCTTGTGTGAAAGAAGTGGGAGCGGAGAGGCCAGGTGTTGTGGGGAGGTTGGGGATCCTGGTCCACGTCTTCCTCTTATTCTTCTTTCTCCTCCTCCACCCGGCCTGCAGGGGTGTCCCGGGGCGCCCACCGCGCGAGGCCCCGGGAGCAGGGCACGAGGGTCCAGACTGCCCAGGTGCGGTGGCAGCCGCTTCGAAGCTGCAGCTGCCTGAGGCGCCGGGAACCTCCTGGAGGCTGGAGGCGAGGGGAAAGCACTCACCGCCCTGTCCCCCCCGCGCGAGGACTATTCACTCGGGTCCGGGAGAGCGCACGCGCAGGAGCGAGCTTGGGCTGTGGTGTGGGGGCGGGGCCGAGGGGGCGGGGGCGGCCGATTCTCGGCCGGGATGGGGGCGGGGCCGACCGGGTGGTCTGGCCAGATCGGGCCGCCCGAGCGCCTCTCTGGACTGAGGCGCGCTGTGCGGGGCGGCGCGGCACTGCAGCGGAGCAGAGGCAGGCAGCGAGAACTTTCCTCTGGCCGCTGGGAGGAGAGCCCGGCGGGGGCTGCGGCCGCGCGGCAAAGGGTCCGAGGGAGCTGCGAGCCGAGTGCTCAGCCCTCGCCTGCGCGGCGTTGGCAGCGGCTTGCAAGGCGGGCACCTCGGACTCGGCTGCGCCCGCGCTGCACCCAGGCGGTGCGAGCGGCTCCCCGACGTCTCCGAGGCTGCGCTCAGTCCCTGAAGCACTTAGCCCCCATTTTGCAGCTGCAGCGCTGACCTTGACTCCCCCTCACTTCCCATTTCCGCGCTGGAAGAGGTGCTCTTTGAAACCACCCACCCCAAGTCCAGAGCTCTAGGCGCGCAGCTGGAGAGGGCTCCCGGGGTCCCCAGGGCCCAGGCTCTCGGCCCCCTGCCGGGAGCGCAGGGCTGCAGAAGGACGAGCGCAGCGCAGCTCTACCCGGTCTGGCGCTCTCCGGCTTGGCGGCGCGGCTTGTATCTCTGTTCAGCGCTGGAGGGGTTAGTGGACCGCAAAATTTTTTAAACAATATGAGTATTAAACAATATGAGTACAAAGCACCAAGAAACTTTTCTTTAAATTAGATTAAAAGAATATTATAACAGAAGAAAGAGGGGGAGAAACAGAAGAAAAAAGTTTTAAGTTCATTTCCAAAATTCATTATTATTTACAAACCATAGTACCATATCTGAAATATAAACACGTACTTCAAAATAACAGTAACAATTGACTAAAACTAAATTTCTCTCCTTCCCCCACTATAACTACAGTTCTTTTACTATTCACAATATTTTTTTTTAAATAAGCCAAGGTCAAGCTTGTCATATTAAGTATTTCTTGGATAGCTAGTTGGTAGTCATATGGTAAGGTTTTAAAGAAAAAAAAATCTCAATATAGAAACACATTTCATAGAAAAAGTTTAGAGATGTTTAAACAGTATCAATTATATATCTGAATGCAGTACGGTATCAATTATATATCTGTTTAATAAAACTCATCTCAAAATGTGAATTGGAATATAAAAATCATCACTTTTGACTATAACAAGATTATGTGAATTTGACATACTGTGTTTTCAAAACACGATTGCAAAAGGAATTACTATAACTATTTGAGCATTATTGTGTTATATTTGTTAAACTCTTCTTAGGAACACAATTGTCTTCCCATGAGGAAGAGTTAATGGTTAATTACCTTGTATGAAGAAGAGTTTGTTTCATGATGATTGCATGGTTATTTCATGCGAGCTAGAAACAACTGCAGTTTAAAGAAATATGCAACTTTTTTATTTTCTACCAGTGTTTATATATCTACTGACATGTGACACTTTCAAAATGATAAGCCAGTCAATGAACCAGATGCAATATCCATGTAGATTTATCTGCATTTGTCTGTTTGAATCATACCAATATTCAAAAAAGCAATCATGTCTCATTTGTCACAGCTATATTGTTCAGAATTGTTTTGTATTCTTTCAGACCATTGTTTTTCTTGATAGATGTGGTCCGAATTCAATTAAGAAATGATTAAAATTTTTATTAAGTAAATGATATATATGACACAAATCTAATCTACAATTTCATTTACAGTAGAAATAACAGTATCCATACATCTGCGTATAAAATGCTGAAAAGAGGAAAGCCTAAGCCTGCAATTAATTTCTTTGAAGAAACAAAAGAATAATTATAATGTTTAATACTCAGCATGTTTCAAGGCTTGAGAAAACCCTAAGTATATTATTTTGGTAGAAGAGTAAATTAATCCATTTATAGAAGTGATTAGCATGCTCTGAGGTCAAGATAAGAGAAAGGAATACAAGGAATGTTGATCCTCAGGCATGTCAAAACATCAGATTAAAAGATTAGGTTCGTAGTTGAAACAATCCAAATTGCCTAAGCCTTTTTGGTTAATATAAAATTTAGAGACATACTGAGGACAATAATATATACATATAAATAAGTATGTGTATATATATATATATATATATATATATATATATAT
The DNA here is from genome assembly GCF_034190915.1 of Cavia porcellus. Classification (NCBI taxonomy): domain Eukaryota; kingdom Metazoa; phylum Chordata; class Mammalia; order Rodentia; family Caviidae; genus Cavia; species Cavia porcellus. Next base: position 2,775,977 of record NW_026947518.1, on the reverse strand, counting down.
ATGAGTTTTATATGTTTCAGTATCTAAGCAGCTAACTTTCAAAATTCCGTGAAATAATGTATTGTTAATTTGAGGCTCTTTGGTTTCAGAAGATACAAAACGAAGAGGAGACACTCTTTGTTTATCTCAGAAATTTTTACACGTGTTACTTTTGGAAGAAAACACCTAAAATAATTCTGCGTATTTTATTTTAGTATATGAAAACTTAAAAATCTTGCACAAAAATGATGCAGCTTGAAATTACATAAGGCATATTACTCCTGATTCTATTGTGATAATTATATATTATTGCTGTCATATGATATATTAGAGTAAAAGAAAAAGTATATGGATATATGCATAATGCACCTATCATGTTTATAAAACATTTGTGTGCAGTTAAGTGAAAACAACCTTTTCAGTACTTTTCTAATTCAGTAACTATTTACCAAGCAAGATTTTCATGTACATTTATGCCACATACTATGCAGAAGTTACAAATATTATTTGCGTTTAGCTCTGATATCTCAGAGGTTTTATCATATTGCAGCGCACAGACACATGGATTGTATTATTCGAATAGAAATGATTCTGTATAGTGCCATCATGAAATTCCAAATTATTAGAGAAGAAGAAAGGAATCAGACTCTTTCCTTCTAAGGCCTGAATCTCTATAGTTACTGCTTTTGTCTGAAGTAAACATGCTTTTGGCATAGGTTGGAGAAGCTACCCTCTGAAGGTTTGTCTATGAACTTTTACAAATGTTAAATCCATGCTAAGGGCTATGCACAGTGTAGTTCAAACTTACATTTTTAGTGAAATTGACTTACATCAATGCATATCAGGTATCCTCAAAAAGTAATTTACCTACAAATACAAAACTTTTCAAAATATATTTAAATTTATTTATGAGTAGCATGTTATTTAGTATCTCTTTCATGTACCAGGATGGCCAACTGTATCAAATAACATTCTTTTCTTTGAATAATAATATCATTAAAGAACATTTTCTAAATATCAATGGAGTATTTTCTAAATAGCAAAGAAGGAAGATATCTTTACAATTTTTTGTATAGTGAAAGATTTCTTATTATTTCCATTATAACAAGTTTCACAGGATTATTGCTATTAATTTCTATTCAACTATTCAAAATAGACAGCTAATCAAAATATACCTTATATTTTATCTTGCATTTTTTCTACATTAAAATAATTTATACCTTATTTCATGAAAAGATAAGGTTAGATTTTTGAAGAACTCTTTGTTATGTCAAATACTTAAATGTTAAATTTATTAACTAATTATGTATTTGAATAAAATTATCATCTAAATATTCTAGTTATTGTGATACTGATAATGCAAGGTATTCTCTTTTGCTACACTAAATCTTTTATGATTTAAACATGCTAGATCTAGAGAAGGAATTCCGAATGCATCTTGTAAATTGGATTTCTTGAGTAAAATTCCTACTTAAAATATTTTAATGTAGTTTATAACAGGTACCTGGTTGTATTTTGGCTCTCACTTCTATATTTTTTACATATTAAATTTATAAATAAAACTATGAATCATGAGAGCCATTTTATTTTATATAAAGTGAACAACAAAAATACAATAAATCCTTGACATGTCCAGTGTGCCTTTGAAGTGAGGAGTTCTGTATCATTTTAATCATAGCATGTTTGCTTTTCTATGGCTATTAAAATGATTTTAAATATCATATTTATTAGACAACAAAAAATTTTGTGGGATTCACTTATACAAGTGCTCATTTGACAACTAGTATATGTTTTCTCATATGCTTCCCTAAATTTGATACAGACACAATTAAAAACTTAAAACATTCAAAAACAAGAAACATTTCTTTTGCATCTCTACCAGGTATTAAAAAATGAGTTATTTAAATAAAAATTGCATTTAATTTTTTGCTCAAGTTTATCATCTCTGTAAGTCTTTTCATAAAATATAATTTAATTCTTGGCCTATTCCAGCAACAAAAGTATCTAATTGTCTCTGTCAATCATTAAATACTTCTATTGAAAACATTTGAATCAATCTGTGAATGTAACTTTACAAATTACTATATGTAAATAATGTATGTTACATCTTGTGCCGAAGCTGAATTTATATGAAAATGATACTTTGCTCCTCAGAGAACTACAGTAAAGTTAGTATACATTAAAGTTAGTATGAGAAGAGTTTTAAAACTCTATTGAAATTTATAGTATTTGGAATTGAATTATGACATCATTGTTATTTTCACAGTTGAAAATAAAATTTCCTAAATTTATGCAATAAAACATAATTGCATGATTGACTTAGGCTGCTACTAATTTAAGGTCAATGTCTATTCTATATTTATTTGAGCCTAATTATTTATACTCTGCCTCAAAAATATAAAAATATAATATACATATTTAGAATTTTTTAGTGTTTCTGCCCAATTCTAAATAATGGAATGTTTCTTGCTCATTGAGATTTTGTTCAGTTTTCAAATAAATATCACTGTAGTATTTATCCCAAACAAATGCTATATGCTAAGTTGATCAAATAATATTTTCTGTTATGTTAGAAATACATCTGAAGCTCTGTTAAATAGAGTCACCACCTATTTCAGACACCTTATGAAGATTTAAGTGTTTCTAGCATGACTCAGAAGCTGACTTTTTAGTTTTAGATTTGTTAGTTTGTTTGTTTTAGTTTTAAATGATATACCCATGTTTAGTAGTAGCAGCTGCCTTAGATTACACTGTCACCACTTTTCAATATTTCCACCTTGATAGCAGGGAAAGAAATTAAACTATTTTAAAACTATCAAGAATACATTGATCACAAATGTATGTAGTACCACTTTCTACAAGAACAGCTAATAATTTGGTTTTTGGTACTGGTGAATCAATCCAGCGCCTTTCCACTAAGTTACAAATTACCACCCTACTCTGTTTCTGAGTTGCCCAGGCTGGGCTGGAGCTTTCTACCTCCTGCCTCAGCCTCACAGCTCATTGAAATTACATGCATGAACTATCACACCCAGCTCAATACAGCTAAATTTTAATATAGAAAATCCATGACACAAAAATATTTAGCACAGCTGTGTTTATAGAGAACAAAAATAAAGCTCACTTCCTATGATAAGTCTGTTATTATGTGTATACACTGCCTTCAAAACTAGCCTGATACAATGTGCTTTTTGCATATTACACTGAGTTGATTAAAAGACAAGAAAAGTATTCACTGTGGTAGAAACTCAACAGTCTTTACAATCTTTAAATATTATTTTAATTATGAAAGACTTACCTAACATGACTAATTTTGAGCACTACCCATTTTTAAAATGCCTCAAGAGCCACTATAGTCCCTGGTCAGCACATTATGTCTACCTCACTGCCCCATGTCCACAAAATTACAGAGAAAGGAAAGACTCAGTAATAGTATATCGATTAGAAAATCAACTTCCTCTTGGGAGATTTGTAAGGAAGTAGAAAGATTTTTTTTATTTAGTTGCTAAATTTGTCTTAGTTTATTTGTCATTGTTGTCCTTTCACTTTTTTGACTTTTTGATTTACATAAGAAAACATTGTGAGGTTCACAGATATTTTAAAATAAATGAGGGCCAGAGAATCTGTTCACTATGGTTTCATATATATATGTGTGTGTGTGTGTGTGTGTGTGTGTGTGTGTGTGTGTGTGTGTTTGTGTGTGTGTTCATGTGTGTGTGTATAGTCCTCATTTTTGTTACTTGATGGTTTCTTTCCATAGCTTTAATTTGTTGTAAGCAAAATGAAATCTAATAAACAACATTAAATCTAATAAAATTCATCTAAAGAAATCTTCAAAGGATAATAACAGTATTAATTTTATATTGATTGCAATTACATAGTATTTACTGTAACAGACACTGTTCCAAATACAAATATAATTTCTGGTACAAATTATAAATACTAATAACCAATATGAACTCATTTGATCCTTGAACAACATTCTGAAATATTTGCTATTATTATCTCCATTTAATAGATTAGAAAGTCGAAGCATAAAACTTGCCCACATTTACCCAGAGTTGTTAGTAAAGCAGGGAAGTTAGAGTCCAAAGTGTGGCTCCAGGAGCCCTGCCTTTTATTGTTGTGCTACCTACTTTTTCCATGAATGCTCACCTGAGTTTATATAAACATGCACATATCTGTGTATTCATCTGAATGATTTATTGGCTCCATAAAATTAAGCTCAAATCATGAATTTTCATTGAAACCCTTCCCAGTCGTGACTAAGTGCCCATATCACCTCATTCTTCTTTCCCATTCTAATATTTACACATTTAGGACTCTTGCAGGATACACTATTTTCCCATAAAGTGTTACTCTGAAATGGCAGCTGTCACCAAAAGTATGAGCTCATCCTTATTCAGATATCCTGTTTTATCCAGCATATGGATATTTTTCAAAGCACTGGATACTTGTGATGAATGAAACATACAAAAGCTTACTCTCATAGAACTTACAGGGTTAACGTGTGTTTATCAAGTGACTTACACTGCTCTAAGTGGAGCATCATGCTAGCCCACGTGTTATTCACAGTCATGTAGTTAGGTATTCTTTTTGTGCCTATTTTACCACTGACAAAGCCAAAGTGTACAGGTTACATATTAATATTAGGCAGTGCATTAGTCTTTAAAATTCAGAATGCATTGCCTACTATTTGTAATATTAACTAGGAAGTAATCAGAACAAACTGTAGATTTGGGTGATAATTTTGGTGTGAAATGTACTGATTCCACCTAGAATGATGACAGAAATGGAGAGGTAGATAAATTTCCAGTGCATTTTGCTGATAGAAAGGATAGGACTTCATAATGATTTGGGTAATGGTGGGTCATACTATGTATCCCTAATTATACAGATAACAATTTACATTTTCAAAAATGTACTCAAACCACAAATTACTGATGAAGATTTTGAAAAAAAAAATTCTATCTTTTAAAAAATATCTTTCAGTAGAGAAAATCGTTTTGTCCATTTTCAAATCAGAATTCTGGAATTCCGTTCTAATTTTTTACTAAAAATCAGATCAGACTATTCAACCTCTTTAACTTTAAAACTACCAATATATTCTTTATTCTGAACCATGCATAATAAAGTTGACATCTCTAGAAAGAGTTACAATACAGTTTTAATTTTCATAAAAATTAAAAAAAATAACTCTCTTACACAAAGTAGTCACATAAGCATCATCAAACTGTTCTCCACATATTATTGCATTTATTTTAACCTATCACTAACTCTCTTACAGAAATAATTATACTTTCCAAGACCTCATCAGTTTGTAATGTATTTATTAATGAGGTAAGTACTAAGTAATTTCCATTCAGTACACTGAAGACAGTAGTGAAAATAGGATATACAAAGTTTTAAGAAAAGTATAGCAAGAACAATATGAAAACATATTGTGTTGGAGACCACTATGAAGTGGCTCTGAACAGGATTTAAATTTTACTAACTAGCTTTCTATGTTTTTCTGTGAGTCGGTCCTAGGCCTAGGCCCCTTGCCTGGCAAGGGAGCCAATTCACAGTAAGTGAATCTCTGTGAATCACTGGTCATGGCTGAGGCCTGTAGTGGCCTGTGAGGCCAGAGATACCTCAAAGGGCAAGATAAGTCAACAGCTGTGGACACTTGGAGCCAACCCCAATTAACTAGGTAGAGACTACAGCTGCAAAGATTATGCCTATAGTATCACTTCTACCATGTCTTCATGATAAGACAGTGCTACTAAATTGACTTGATTCATGATGTGGAAATGTCCGTGAAGTGACTCCCAAGACCCTGCTCACTGCCTGAACTTTCCTCAGACTCTCTGCCTATTGTCCTTGGTCCTAATATAAGCGGACTGATTCAGAGAATCCTTTGTCTTAACCTTTGAAGTCTCAGCTTAATTAAAGGGTTTTGACCCTCCTGGAGCCCTAAAAATCAAACAATTTGTCTCTTTTTATTTAACCTCCACTGTACACTAGTTTGGGAGATCAGGGATCTAGGTCAGAACCTGATAATATTGAAATGCTAAGGAACCTTCTTGGGTGAGGGCAAAGCCCTAAGTATGAAGGAAGAGTCGAGATCAATTATGCCCAAAAATAAAACTAGGTAGCTTCTTTCAGAATTTAATAAGAAGCTAGAGTTGGAAAAGGAAAAACATTTACAAGCAGTTGTACATTTAAATTAATAAATGTTTAATAATTTGAATGCTATTATTTATTTTAAATTGACTCTACACTCACAAGGTTACATGAGAATCCATTGTATGAAAGTGTTCATGATGTGCATGTTCAAATTCATACCCTACACTGGAGAATGTTTCCTTCCCCAGAGAAAAAAATTCAAGGGCCAAAGCATGATGACACTGGTTTGTTATCCCAAGTCTCTGGGAATCTAGGCAAGAGGTTCACAAATTCAACTCTAGCTTGGATAGCTGAGTGACTTATGAGACTGTCTCAAAACAAGAAATAAAATATATATGCAAAACCTGGGGATGTAGCTTAGTGAAAAGAGCCTGGATTCAACCCACAGTGGGAATAACATTTAAAGAACATAAGGAAGTCAAAATCAACTTATTTAGATGAAATCCCAGGAGTCATAAATTAATCACAATGGTTATTATGTTGCTTATTTTGTTCAGTCTTGCAAAAATCTATTCATATTTCTCTTACACTAATGGCCTGATTCTCTTAGTACTGTTAATTGTGCACTGTTGTTGCTTACTATGAGGAAAGAGATAAATCATACATCATCAGTTGAACATAAATTTCAGACAGAGAAGTCCTGAGTGAAGCTGTCTCTCTAATATTGAGTGGCTGATTTCCATCATTTTCATGGAAAGTTGTTATAATTTCTTTTTTTTTAAATGGAATTTCTTCTATTATCCCAGTAGTTTTCTATTGAAACCTTTTGTCACCATCCAAATTATATCATGCCCTATGGGACAACAATAAATTATTCTAGATGATAACTGTCTCACATGTATTAGAGATATCAATTTGTATCCGAGTTGATGTAGGAAATGTAAAATGGGTCTTGATAAGTACTTGACAACACAGTTGAAGTTATGTTACCTATGTACTGCTTTTCAGAATTACAACCACATGGGTCTGACATTATCTTAGGGAGAAGTAGGACACTATTTCTCAGGTTGTAACTTGACAGCAGTGGAAGCTTTAGTAGCTAGCCAAAATGATCTTAAAGTTATCACTTTCTGGGGATTCACTCAACTGTTTTGCAAAATGAAATTTTGCTGGTTTGCTGAAGTCATTTGATACTATAGTATTTTGAGTTTCATAATGCGCAGCAAGCCTGTATTAATATTATACTAATAAAATAGCACAATCAAGTGTTAACTAAATAGCCTAGTAAATTTTAATTGCAATAGTAATTTACATTTTAGAGTAGGTAAATTTGTTGTTGTTTAATAGATATTAGCATGAAGTGAAAATATTCACAGATATGTAACACTGCATGTGTCTTGAAGATACCTCAGAGAATTTTAACAGTACTGCTTGTGAAAAAACATTTTATTATAGAGAGGCATGTGGTTATTAAGAATAACTGATAAGACTCTAGGACTAAAATAATTCAAAACCATAACATATTGTCATTTTTATCAATGTTTGGAAAATGAAAGTATTCATATGGACAGTAGATATTACAAGATAACTGAGCAAAGGAACCATAAATATGTCTGAGGGTATTACTGGAGAACTGTGTGCAATATGATGGGATTATTCTTAAAAGATCTTTGAAACAAAAACTGTGATAAAACAACCCAAATATTCATTATATTATTTCTAACTTTATATCAGAGAAAGCATTCAAATAAACTTAGTAGAATGTGGTAATATAAATATATGAAAAATAATCTCATCTATCTGTTTTTAATATGTGTAATATATATATATATATATATATATATATATATTTGCTTAAAATTTTCAGGGAAATTTTACATCCACTAATAATTGTCTTGCTAATCATTTTTTAATTTAAAATGATTGATCAAAAATGAAAGCAATAAAATAGTTTAAAATATAAGGACAAAGAAAGCACACATTACTGAATTGATTTCCACTCCTCTTTTTGTATAAAAGCAAAGATACTAAAATTCATTGAAACTAAACAATATATAATAGCTTAATTTATAAAATATAAAGGGTAAATTCAATTTCACTTGATTCTGTAGAAAGAAACTTGTGACTATCAGTGCTTGTAAGTCATAATTTTATTTACTTAAACATGTAAAAAATGAATATTTTGGTTTGATGATTCCCGTGTGAACTATATCCTTGCAGTGTGAGATGAGTTTCCAGATGTGTGACAACACTGGTAGACCTCTTTTGGTACACAGTGTAGCAAGATGGCTACAAGTCAACTGTTTCCTCTTGTAATAATAAGCTCTTACTTTCAATATAAAGTGGAGTTTGAATCCTCATTCCCTTGAATCTAGACTGGTGTTGGTACTTTACCTACTAGAATGTAGTAGAAGTGATTATCTAGGACTCCAGTGGTCTTTTACTTTCTGCTTAGGCTTCTGGGGACACTTTGGATTCTGCTTCCTGGAACAAGGTCATTGTATACTATAAGAAGCCCAACACATATGTGAAAGTTACTGTTGTTGGTTGGTTTACAGCCCAACTGAATTCAGAACTAACAGCATCCAAGATTTAGCTATTATGAACTATGCTATTATAAACATGAGCATACTTTCAACAGATAAGGAAAATATAATATTTATAGATAATGGAGTCCTGCTTTGCTATAAAAAAGGATAAATGGCTGTACCTCAAGTCCACAATCTTAAGTGAAATACATTATGCACACAAATTTAAATATCACTTGACTATACTTGTGTGAGAAATCTGAAGAGCAAAGAACAGAGGATACATATTAAGCAGTAGGAAAACTTGTTCATTTGGGAAGGAGAATACAACATAGGGGGAGTATAAGGGAAGGATAGAAAAAGTGATTTAAGGAAAAAAAAAGAATTGAAAGAAAAACTTGGAAATAGAGCTTTTGTAACTGTGGAGAGAAAATGAAGAGGGAGAGGAGAGGAGAGCAAGCCTCCAAAAAATTAAGATGTGCTAAATACATGTACACATCCCCCACGATGAATGTAGTCATTATGTACTGTAAGCATACACTAATAAAAATATGACAAAAGAAAAAAGTACTAACAGCATTGACTGCAGGCAAGGTGAGTGAGCCATTTTGGTTGCTTTGTTGATCTGTTAGAAGTTTCCAGCTCCAGACACATGACAGATCCTGAGAACAAATTGCTAGTGTACCCCAATCATTCCGGTAGAACCCTAAATAACAAACTTAGTTTATTAAATTGAAAGATAAGATTTTGTTATGAATTACTATATTTTGGTACTTTGTCTCATGAAAGAACAGTTAGTAATGAGTATTGCTTGATATTCAAGGCCATGTGATTTTTTTTCAAACTAACAAAATGATAAAAACTTGAAATAATCTTTTTGATTAAATACATGTGACATAGCAAGTTCAACACTAGTCAACTGTAAGCAGATTCTATTTCTTTTCTAACTGTTCACATCACAGACAAACACACCAATGTGTATGTCTTCAATTTGTGTGTATTTTAAATAAGAAAATAAACTTGTATTTGTTACCAAATAGTTTCTTCTCTTAAATCAAGTAACAGTACTGGCATAGATATTAGGATTGCTGGATTAGTGGTCTTAAAATATGGGTTTGCTTTAGGAAACATAGAAAAAGAGATAAAAGTACATCTCATTGTTTTGGAGTGTCTAAACCAATAGACTTGTTTATGCTTTACAGTTTAAAACACATCTATGACTTATGACTCTGAAGCAAAATACATGCTTTGATGCATTTTAAAATATTTTATTTTTATTCCTATGTTCATTTATAGCAGAAAAATACCAATTATATTTTCATTTTAAGGTAAGGTTTTCACAATGTCCTGTATTTCTACTTATCTTTTCTTTTGATTTCTTTCTCTATTTCTCTTTCTTATTTGTCAACATATCTTTCTATTTTATTTTTAGATAGATAACATAAGTATGTCAGGTGCCCTAGTTTCTAATGTAAATTATGCAAGAAACTAGATGTGTAATCCTGGTCAGATCATTTGTAATCTGAGGCCTAAATTAATTTGTACGAAACTTCAGGGGAATAAAACAGATTATCTTCTTAGCCTTCAGTGCTTTTATAACACACAATTTCAAAACATGTAAAACAAGGCAATTACAAGGTAGACCGCAGGAACTAATTTGGAGAAGAGGTAAAAATGTTCCATTCTGATAGTATGAATTACTCACTGAAATGATTTAAAGTCAGAATTAAAAGGCAAATTACTTTAGACAATCTAGTTCTCATAATACAATAAAAGAAAGCATATAATTTCTCTATGGAAATAAACTTCCATCTCTTCACAGACTTCATGGAGAATTAACATCATATCAGTATGTATAAAGGATATTAAATAAGATCAGTGAAAATATATTCAGTTACAATAATAAAAGAGAGCCTTCCCTACACTCCATTAGGACCACAAATACACTATAACTCATGAATATACCAATTGCCATGTTTATATATTTTTAAATATGTGTGTCGATTAGTCAAATGAAACTGAAACTTCTTAGTGTTGCTGACTATGAACTTTTAAAATATTACTAGCTCTTACAAAGTGTATGAAGTATTATATTGGCACTCAATTAATATTTATAAAAGTCTGAGGTACAGAATCCATATTTTTTTGTTTTAAAGAGGATAAAAACAAGGAAAATAAATCAGAATAAAACCAATGAAACAAACCAGTGTAAGTGATATAGGGCTTCAAAACAATGCAAAATCAATAATAGTTATCATGATGCCTCTTGCTCCCCTCAAAATAGCTGCAGATACCATCAGACATTGTGAAAATCAAACAAAACAGAACAGAATAGAACCAACAAAAACAAAACAAGGAATGCAATAAAGGACTTCAAAACAACACAATAGTAAATCCAAATTGGCTACATAATATTCCTGCTGTCTTTGATATAGTTTTCTTGCCACCAGATATAACAAACTGAAACAAAACAGGAAAAACTCCTATCCAGCAAAACAATGAAAATGATACAGAACTTTAAAACAAGACAATAGGGAATTAACAATTGCTACCACCCTCAGAAGGAGATCCGCCCTGGATGCCACACTGTGTATCACCATCCTCTGAATAGATGATCAGACCACTGACCCTGTACCTTCAAGGTCCATGTGACACTAAAACATTCTGAGCATCAAATTACATTTCACCTCAATAACTATCATGGCAGCCTTTATTGCTTTGGATCAGCTGGTCACTTGGCAGTGGCAGAGAGGGAGGGATTGGCTCTTCTTGTTTGCCAATCCACGTCAGAAGGGACTTGGGTCTGGCTGTCCCCAAATCAGTGGTGGCTTGTGCGTGGCACTAGGTCTCAAGGAGGGCTTGCTTCTTGATGAGGCTTTGTTCTCTCCCTCCACAGTCCATGAATGGTGCTGACTCACAGTGAAAGTCTTGGGTCTGGCTCCAGAATCCATTTCCAGTTGAACGTTTCTTAAGTCATCACATAAATGATAACAACACTACATAATTATATTGTAGTTTTTGATAGAAAAATTTGGTAAACATGATAATACAATCAGATATGTAATCTTGACTGGGCCTAATTTAATAGGTGTATAGAGATTTTAGCATAACACAAAGAAGAAAAATTTCCTTCTAAGAGCATCTTCCCACTAATGAATATTTCATGTAAGTTTATGACAAGTACCATTTCTCAGTATATCTAATATTTTAATTGACACTAGTTATTGAAGTACAATATTTTACACTGTTGACTATAACTCTGACTCAAATTGGATACTTGGGTGAAATATATGTCATCTTTCATGATTTAAGCAGACTGGCATATATTCTCTCTTAAATGGAGAACCGTATTAATCTTTGTCAAATTGGATCAAAAGCATTCTTGAAGGAGAATTCCTCTCATAAAATACATTAAAACTTCCCAGATATTGCTTAAGATAAGTTTGAATTAGAAGAAGAAAATTAAAAATGACTTCCTCAGTTGGCCACAGCTTATTAAACAGTGGCTTGTGAGGAAATCTATTTAAGATATGGCCCATGTGGCCCTGAGCTGCCACTCTTTCTCCTCCATCTCCCATCTCCACTCAGTGATAGACTGAGATGCAAGTGAAATATTAAACATTTTCTGTTTGAAAATCTTGGAAACTTTAAACATTTTGACCAGGATATTAATGAAACTATGTAAACATTCCAGATGGCATTAATCCATCCTCTCAGATACCATTCCAGGAGAAATACTGTATAGCAATGTGAACTTCCAATTCTAGATTTCATATAGATGAAACATTGGCAGAATTTTGACACGTAAGTTTCTAAAATTTATTTTTGACCTTGCCATCGGTGTGCAGAGGAGCGGCTGGGTGGATCTGGGGCGCCTGCATCAGCCTCCCCATGTGTCTGGAGGACTGTCAATATCTCAGCAAGCAGGGGAGGATCGCAGGTTCCAGAGGCACCACAGCCTGTGGTGAGGGCTCAGCGCACTCTGCCCAAAACCCAGACTGTTTGGGACCCTCCAGGCTTCCAGGTGCAGTGAAGGGGAGAGGTGGGTTTGAGGCGTCTACATCTGCCCCTGCATCCCAGCTGTGCTTGGAGAGCTGTGGAGCTTCCAAAGAGCAGGTGAGCACACAATGTCCCTGAGGCCCAGCTTATCTCGAACTTCAGAGTTCTGAACAGGCAGACGAGGGCCATTGGTTCTGCAGGCCCAGCGGCATGGGGTAACAGGGTGCCAGAGTCTCAGGAGCTGCATCATAGAAGAGGATTTCCAACAGACCCTGAGGAAGCTTTCAAATAACACTTGAAACACAGAAATATAGGAAAATGACAAAATGAAAGACCAAATTACAACCTCAAACCTCCAGCCCATCTCAAGAAACCCTAGGAGCAATGTATATAGAAGGAAATATATGCCATTCACCTCAAATGTCGGACACAATAGCTACTGAAATTAACAAGCAACTTCAGGAAGATTTAAAGAAATTCAAACTCAAAATAATCTCCCAGGTAAAAGAAGAAATGATAAAATAAATGAAAGAGATTCTGAATATATCTAAAGAAAACACAGATAAAAAATTGGAGGAACTAAACCAAAAGATAGATTCCCTATACGAGCAATATAAGAAACAAACAAAATACATAATGCAGATACACAGAGATATAAAGGAAATAAAAAAATCCACTGAAAGTTGTGAAAACCGCCTTAATGAAAGTGAAGATAGAATTTCAGACCTTGAAGACAGGATTGCAGCTAGTGAACAGGAAAGGAAAGATCTTTTAAAATTAACAAGGAATCAGGAAACAACAATTCAACAACTGCAAGACGATGCAAAGAAAAATAACATAAGAATGATAGGGATTAATGAAAAAGAAGCAGACAACATAAATAATGTCAAGAGGATATTTAGAGAAGTAATAGCTAAAAACTTCCCAAGCATGAGATCAGAACCGACATCAGGATTAGTGAAGCATATAGAAATCCAAATAGTCATAACCAAAATAAAACTACACCCAGACATATAATAATCACCATCCCAGAAATCCAACACAAAAATAGATTATTAAAAGCTGTCAGAGAAAAAAGACAGATCACTTATAAAGGAAAACCTATCAGAATCACAGTGGACTTCTCAGCACAAAAAATAAAGTCAAGAAGAGCATGGAGTGAAGTACTCCAGAACCTAAAGCAAAATGATTTCCAACCAAGACTGATGTATCTTACAAAATTATCATTCAAAATTGATGGTGAAATACAATACTTCCATGACAAAGAACAGCTGAAGAACTTCATGAACTCCAAACCAACCCTGCAAAAAATATTGAAAGACAGTTTAGATACACAAAGGAAAAGACCACAAAGCAAAGCAGATAATTAAACAGAACAGAAAGATAGAGACGAAACAGCAGAGAGATAACATGTCAACAATAAGCCAGCATTTAACAGTAATAACCATTGATATAAATGTTCTCCATGCACCAATCAAAAGAAACAGACTAGCAGAATGGATCAAGAAACAAAATCCAACTATATGCTGTTTACAGGAAACCCATCTAACTCAGAAGAATACTCACAGACTGAAAGTCAAAGGATGGGAAACAATACTTCATGCAGCAGGAATAAAAAAAAAGGCAGGAGTAGCCATTCTGTTTGCAGACAACGTGAACTTTAAACCAACAATGACCATAAAGGACAAAGAAGGTCACTACATACTCATAAGGGGAAAACTCCAAGAGGAAGAGATAACTATCTCAAATGTACATGCACCAAACTCCAGAGCACCCAGTTATATACAACAACTATTAACAGAAATGAAAACTCAAACTATCAGTAACACAATTTTAACAGGAGACCTTAATATGCCATTGACAGCAAGGGACAGATCAACCAGACAGAAAATGAGCAAAGAAATAACAGAACTGAATCACACCTGCAAACAAATGGATTTGATAGACATATACAGAATGTTCCACCCAACAACATCAGAATACACATTCTTCTCAGCAGTACATGGATCATTCTCTAAAATAGATCATATATTAGCTCACAGAACATATTTAAACAAATAAAAGATTTGAAATTGTCCCTTGCATGTTATTGTATCATAGCGCTCTGAAATTACAAATTAATGATAAAAGATACTTCAAAAATCCCGAAAACACATGGAAACTAAATAACACACTCGAGTAATCAGTGGGTCCCAGAAGAAATTAAAGAAGAAATTAAAAAAATACTTAAAGAAAATGAAAATGCAGGTACAACTTACCGGAATCTGTGGGATGCAATGAAATCCGTCCTCCGAGGAAAATTTATTGCACTGAGTTCCCACATCAGGAAAACAGAATGAATACAAATAAATAACTTGATGCTACACCTCAAAAAGCTAGAAAAAGAAGAGCAAGTCAAGTCCAAAGCCAAAAGAAGAGAGGAAATTATAAAAATCAGAGCAGAAATCAATGCAATAGAGATTAAGAAAACAATCCAAAGAATCAATGAATCAAAAAGTTGGTTCTTTGAAAGAATAAATAAAATCGATAAGCCCCTAGCCAACCTTTTTTTAAAATTTTTATTTAAAAGGAAAAAGAGAAAAACACAAAAGAAAACAAAGCAGTGTAAGAGTACACATAATACAGAACTACAAAAAAAAAAAAACAGTAAGAAATCACCTGTTAATAGATTACATATTATTATCTTAGAAATAGTTGCTCAAATCACAGTATCAAGAGTACAGGTTTTCAAAAAGGATGTTGATGATCTTCTGTATTTCTATTGGGTCTGTAGTGATTTCACCTTTTTCATTTCTTATTGCATGAATTTGAGCTTTTTCTTCCCTTTTTTAATAAGGTTGATGCTCTGAAATTAGAAATTAGCCAACCTTATTAAAAAATGAAAGAAAAAGCTCAAATTCATGCAATAAGAAATGAAAAAGGTGAAATCACTACAGACCCAATAGAAATACAGAAGATCATCAACACCCATTTTAAAAACCTCTACTTTCAAAAGTTTGATAACACAGAAGAAATAGACAGATTCTTAGAAACATATGAAGTACCAAAGCTAGATCAGGAGGATGTAAAACTGTTGAATAACCCAATCTCTGTTAAAGAAATTGAAATATAATTAAGTCCTTACCCATCAAGAAGAGCCCAGGCCCAGATGGATTCACTGCAAAATTCTACAAGAAATACAAAGAAGACCTAATGCCAACACTCCCCAAACTCTTCAATAAAATTGAAAGGGAAGCAATCCTTCCTAAGTCATTCCTGGAAGCAAATATTACTCTAGTACCAAAACCTGAGAAAGACCCAACTAAAAAAGAGAACTATAGACCGATCTCCCTAATGAACACAGATGCAAAAATCCTCAATAAAATATTGGCAAATAGGATCCAGCAAATCATCAAGAAGATTATACACCATGATCAAGTGGGATTCATCCCAGGAATGCAAGGATGGTTCAACATACGCAAATCAATAAATGTAATCCACCATATCAATAAAGCCAAAAATAAGAATCACATGATCATCTCTATAGATGCAGAAAAAGCCTTCGATAAGGTCCAACATTTATTCATGATAAGAACTTTACAGAAAATTGGAATATATGGTCTTTACCTCAATATAATAAAGGCCAGTTATGACAAACCAACAGCCAGTATCATACTAAATGGCCAAAAATTGAAAGCCTTTACTTTAAAATCAGGCACAAGACAAGGATGTCCTTTATCACCACTCCTATTTAATATAGTACTGCAAGTACTAGCCAGAGCAATTAGGCAAGAAAGAGAAATAAAAGGGGTAAAGATAGGAAAAAAAGAAGTTAAATTATCATTGCTTGCAGATGACATGATACTCTACATAGAAGACCCCCTAAACTCCATTGAAGACTCTTAGATATAATAAATAAATTCAGTAATGTGGCTGGATACAAAATCAATACTCAGCAATCAATAGCATTCCTATACATGAACAACAAAATCAGAGAGAGGGAAATAAGAGAAACTGCACTCTTCACATTAGCAAGCAAAAAAAATGAAATATTTAGGAATTACTCTTACAAAAGAAGTGAAAGACTTACACAGTGAAAATTATAATGCACTGAAAAAGGAAATTGAGGATGATCTCAGAAAATGGAAAGACATCCCTTGCTCATGGATAGGAAGAACAAACATTGTGAAGATGGCCATTCTCCCAAAACTGTTGTACAGATTCAATGCAATCCCAATAGAAATACTGTCAACATACCTTATAGATCTAGAGAAATCACTCATAAATTTCATCTGGAATCAGAAGAGACCTAGAATAGCAAAGGCAATTCTAAGCAGCAAAGACAAAGCAGGAGGCATCACAATACCTGACTTGAAGTTATACTACAAAGCAACAGTAGTATAATCAACATGGTATTGGAATCAAAACAGAGCCGAAGATCAATGGAATAGATTAGAAGATACAACCACAACTACAAACACACTCAACCACCTTATCTTTGATAAAGGAGCCAAGCAGGTTCACTGGAAGAATGACAGTCTATTTAATAAGTGGTGCTGGAAAAACTGGCTCTCCATTTGCCAAAAACTAAAGCTAGACCCATGTCTATTACCATGTACTAAATTAAAATCTAAATGGGTCAAAGATCTGAATATTAAAACAGTAACACTAAATCTATTGGAAGACAAATTGGATTAAAACCTTGAAGACATAGAAGTAGGTAGAGAATTCATGAACAGATCTCAAACCACACGGGAAATACTTCCCAGAATCAATAGCTAGGACCACTTCTTATTAAAAAGTTTCTGCATGTCAAAAGAAATCTCCAGCATGGTAAAAAGAAAACCCACAAACTGGGAAAAGATTTTAGTGAACTCTCTCTCAGACAAGGGACTCTTGTCTAAAACATATAAAGAATTTAAAAAACTCAGACCCCAAAAATTCAAAGATCCAATCCAAAAATGGGCATCTGAGATGAATATGCACTTCTCAGGTGAAGAAATGCAAATGGCAAGTAAATACATGAAAAAATGTTCATCATCATTGGTCATTAGAGAAATGCAAATTAAAACCACACTGAGATACCATCTCACTCCTGAAAGAATGGCCAGGATTAAGAAAACCAACAACAATTAATGCTGGAGAGGCTGTGGGGAATAAGTAACTCTACTGCACTGTTGGTGGGAGTGTAGACTGGTACAGCCTTTGTGGAGGTCTGTCTGGAGATTTCTCAAAAAGTTGGGATTGGAAATCCCATTTATTCCAGCTATTCCACTTCTAGGCATATTCCCAGAAGAATTGAAAGCATCATACCACAGCGATATATGTGCACCTATGTTTATAGCAGCACAATTTATAATTGCCAGATCTTGGAAACAACCCAAGTGTCCATCAACTGAGGAATGGATAAAAAAGCTGTGGTATTTCTATACAATGGAGTATTATTCAGCTATAAAGAAGGATCACATTTAGATATTTATCCATAAATGGGCGTAGCTTGAGACCATACTCATAAGTGAAATAAATCAATCTCGCATGTGTGAATACCGAATAGATTCCCTAATGTAAGTAATGATTCAAATATATAAAAATATATGGTAATCATGATTCCCCATTATGTGGCCTTGAAGCCTTATAAAGTTTTCACTTATTAATTGAAAAGGCTTTATTCTGGGCTTCTTGATATGGAAATATTTGAAGCTATAGTATATGAAGTTTTATTCAAATATTTCAAAGAAAAAGACAGACAATATGGTAACTACTATTAAGTCGGGTTATTTGGTGGTGAAGCACTAGGTTGCTGAAACAGTCATGCTTTGACCTGTATTGTTATATTGTTATGCCCTGTTTTATCTCAATCTCTCCCTTATTCTTTAAAAAAATTATTTAGTTATTTCTTATGTTTGTTTTAATTAAGGGGAAAAGTTTAAAAAAATTAGCAGGATATATAATAGTAACTTTATTTGATTTTCTATTAACTTGTTTTGAAGTCTTGTAATACTCCCATGATCTTGTTTTGACTGATTAGACTCTGTTCCATTCTGGATGATAGTATCAAGTTTGAGGGTATAGGCAACTACTTTGAACGTAATAAGATTCACTAAGATGCCCATTCTGGTTTGACTATTGTCTCCTTTGGAAGTCCTGTAATGTTTACAATGCCTAAGTTTTATTGGTCTTGTTCTCTACTGTTTTGTTCAACTTTATAATATCTAATGAGATAGACAATTCTTTTTGAGGAAACAAGAGACATCGTTGATAACCATTGTTGATAACCTTGTACTCTGTTTTACATCATGTGCTATGTCTATCCTTGGTTTTGACTGACAACTTTGTTTTGCCATATTTCGCTTTATTCTCTCCCCACCCAAAAAAGTAATTAGAACTAAGGAGTAATAAAACCCAAAATGTGTAAATTTTGCTGTAAAAGAGTGGGGAAAAAAAGAACTCTAAAGGATACAACAGCAAGTGTGTTTAGGGGTGTTAAATAGCTGACCATATTAATGTTTTTGGTTGGATCATTGAACACAACTGTTTGCTGTCTCACTGTTTGAATGTCCACTTTGTATTCTTTGATACTGTGATTTGAGCAACCATTTCTAAGACGATAATATGTAATCTATTAACTGGTGTTTTCTTACTGTTTTTTTTTTTTTTTTGTAGTTCTGTATTGCATGTACCATTACACCACTTTGTTTTGCTTTGTGCTTTTCTCTTTTTCCTTTTAAATAAAATTTTAAACAAAGAGGCCATTTATGTTGATGATTTTAAGTGTTATATATTAGTTTATTTGTGACATGTTATATTTCTGCTGTTGCATCTTTATCTTTCTGTTCTATTTAATTGTCTGCTTTGTTAAGTGGTTTTTTTCTTAAGTGTGTCTAGACTGTCTTTCAGTATTCTTTGCAGGATTGACTTGGTGATCATGAATTTCTTCAGCTGTTCTTTGTCATGAAAGTATCTTATTTCTCCATCAATTTTGAAGGAGAGTTTTTCAGGGTACATCAGTCTAGGTTGGAAATCATTTTCCTTTAGGGTCTGAAATACTTCACTCCATGCTCTTCTTGCCTTTATTGTTTGTGTTGAGAAGTCTGCTGTGATTATGATAGGTTTTCCTTTATAGGTGATCTGTCTTTTATCTCTGACAGCTTTTAATATTGTATTCTTTTGTTCGATTTCTAGGATGGTGATTATTATATATCTGGGTGTAGTTTTATTTTGGTTATGGCTATTTGGAGTTCTATATGCCTCATTGATCCTGATATCAGTTTCCAATTTCATGTTTGGGAAGTTTTCAGCAATTAAATCTCTAAATATCCTCTTGACATCCTTTGTATTGTCTCCTTCTTTTTCATTTATCCCTATCAACCTGATGTTGTTTTTCTTTGTGTCATCTTGTAGGTGTTGTATTGTTATTTTTTGATTTCTTGTTACTTTTAAAAGATCTTTCCTTTCTTGTTCACTGGCTGCAATCTTGTCTTCGAGGTCTGAAATTCTATCTTCACATTCATTCAGGTGGTTTTTACAACTTTCAATGTTGCTTTTGATTTCCTGTATATCTCTTTGCATTTCCTGTATATCTCTGTTTTATATATTCTGTTTGTTTCTTATATTGTTCATCCAGAGATACTATCCTTTTGTTTAGTTCATCCAATTTTTTAGCTGTGTCTTCTTTAGATATATTCAGCATCTCTTTCATTTCTTTTATTATTTCTTCTTTTGCCTGATATATTATTTCTAGTTTGAATTCCTTCAAAGCTTCCCAGTGCTGCTTCTTTATTTCTGTTACTATTTTTTCAGGTATTTCAGGTATATAGCATGTATTTTCTTCTATGTACATGGCTTCTAGGCTTTCTTGGGGGGATGGGTTGGTGTTTGAGATTGCATTGTGGTCTTTCATTTTGTCATTTCCCTATATTACTGTGTTTCAAGTGTTGTTTCAGAGTTTCCCCTGGTTGTGTTGTAAATTGACTCTTATGTCCTGGGCTCTTGGAACTCCTCTTTTAGTAGCTCCCTCCTTGGCAGCAGAGTCCCTGGATTAAAAGAGGCTTGCAAGGCTCCTCTCAGGTAGACCTAAAGCTTCCTCAATTTGCAGTTTCAGGGCCAGACCGGAGTCACCTCCACTCAGCTGGATGTGAACCTTCCGGTCCCCAGAGGTGGTAGTATGGGCCCTGGGCAGGAGTGGCAGCAGCAGGGCTGGCCTCCCCTCAGCTGGATATGCACCTTCCGGTCCACAGCGGTGGTAGTTGGGCCCTGGGCAGGAGAGGTGGCAGCAGGGCTGGCCTCTGCTCAGCTGGATGTGCTCCTTACAGTCCCCAGCGGTGGTAGTACGGGCCCTGAGCGGGAGAGGCAGCAGCAGGGCCCACCTCCGCTCCACTGGATGTGCACCTTCCAGTCCCCAGCAGTCCTAGTATGGGCCCCAGGCGAGAGAGGTGGCAGCAGGGCAGCCAATAAGTTTTTAACAACACTATGATGAGACTGGGTCTGCTGGTGTGGCTTGTAATCCTAGGAGTCTGGAAGGCTGAGTCAGGAGCATCAAAAATTCAAGGTGAGCCTCAGCAATTTAGCCATTTATTAAGGCCCTGGCTCAAAACAAGAAAAGTGTTAAAAGGTGAAGACAAAGAAGCCAATGCAAAGCTCTGTATTCAAATCCTAGAAATTGAACAACAACAAAAAAAAAAAAAAAAAACTTTGCAACTGACACCAAGAACGTAAATAAATTTTTACACTGACCTGGCCTTCTGGAGGGGAGTGTGCCCCAAGTAGCTTTAACCTTCCCACCTTTCTTGCAATTTGACTTCAAACAATCATCAAATTACATGAGGGATCAAAGAAAAAGAGAATGTGCTTCAAAGACACCAAGCCTCAATCCTAGTGCCGAAGGCATTTGGAGTGATCTTCTGAAGTGCCTGCTGACCACAATTAGAAAAGCAGAGAATTTACTAAGAGTGTTAATGGGATTTTCAGTCCTACTCACTATGAAAGAAGCTGCAGGGTAGCAAAGTGGCTTAACTAGAGTGATTCGTTCTACAAAGTGTCTGAAGACCAAAGTCAAACATTTTATTGCATGAATACACAACATTGCTACCAATTGCCAATTCAGGATAATATACACCTGTAATCCCAGCACTCTGGGAGGGGGAGGAATGATGAGGAAAGGTTTAAGCCTAGCCTGGGACATTTAGAAAATTAGTGAGACCATGTCTTAAAATTTGTACCAAACCAAAGCTTTTACAAATGTATGAAAATATTGATCATTAAGAAATCTCAGAGGTAACTGAACAAGGTACATTAATCACTATTAATCTATACTTATTTTATCTTTTTATAGACTTAAAAAGTGTATCTTTATATGATTCTTATTATTATTTCAAAATAAAAATAGTAATCCCTTGCTCAAATTCTGGTACTAAATATAAATTGAGGGCAGAAACAAAAACCAGAATGATCAAAATCTCTTCATACTGAACTACCCAAATCCTAAGAGGATATATTCAGCAGCATATCTGCAATCATCTAAATAAAAAGCCTTAAAAAATTGAAAGAGTACAAACACCAGGAAGCACATCAATGTCTCCATGATGGTAAACTTATGCTAGGTGTGCTGACTAAAGTACACATGCAAGAGAACCTCCAAAGATTTCTCACTAGAAAGTCTATTTTTGACTTTTCATTTTTTTGCTCTCTTTCTTCTTTCTTTTTTTCTTCAGACAGGATTTTGCTATGCAGTTCAGTCTGGCCTTGATCTTCCTTTGTGGCCCAGGATGACCTAAAACTCACCACAAACTTTCTGCCTCAGCCTTCGTAGTCCTGGAATGACAGGTGTGCAACAACATCCTTGATTGTGTTTTCCTCTTTAAATTTTCTCCAAAACAGAATTCGTCAAAGTTTTTGATATTCTCGTGTTCATTAGGTTGGTTATACAAAACCAAATCAGAAAGTACTGAAAAGACCCTGAAGGACTTTCAAAATCCTCACCAACATATAACATAATATAACATAACAAACCGTAATATAGTATAACATAATAACACAAAACAAAATAAAAAAGGAACCACATAACTCTCCTTAAAATATCTGCTTCCAAAAATACAGCAAGAATTTCTAAGTTATCCATACACCAGCAATACGATGCATTTTCTTTGAAATAAATGTTGGTATCCACTCAAATGCTTGTGTAAGAATGAGTGTGGCAGCATCCTTTTGAAGTCGGACCCAAAAACATAAACAATGGCAATCACAAGATGGGTGACAGGTGCATGTGCTTGGTTCAGCCACATAATAGTGGGTGGTGGCAGCACAAATAGAGCCCAGCATGGAAACACTGCTTCAAGGAGACCAACCAAAGAGTATTACAACTGAAAAGGCTCAGCACCATCACCACTAGGAAAGGGAAACTACCCATCAGGGACACAAAGCACATGGTCTGATTGGCATGGGAGGAAAGGAAGTGACAGCAGCAGCTAGGAGACAAGTTCCCCAGGAGTGATGCACATGTGTCCTTCATCAGTATGGGGTGATAATGTCACCTCCCCTTGTACTCACCACCTGCTGTCCCCGCTCTCAGGAGGTCAGAGTTTGGAGAACTACAGTGTATGGCTGAGTTGAACATCTAAGGATGAATAAATAATCATTCCTAAGCACGTGAGATTAAAGCTGGCTATGAATCCTCCTCCTGTGGATATATGGGGTTTATAACACGAGACTTTCACATTGTTTGGTAAAATTATTATGGGTATTTGGCTTCCTAATGAAACTGAAATAAAGCTAACATAAGCCCAGGAAAGGAAGTCATCCTAACATTTGACAAATCTTTAACAGAAGACAATGAGTCTTTCATCCTCTGAGACAATGGACCCTTTGGATAGACATTTGTGTTTGGCACCCAGCCTGACACATCTGAAGCATCTACATGTTTGCTGCATTAAAATCTTCAAAGTGCAACAAAGTCTAAAAGTATACTCAGTTTTCTAGCATTCTAACTTGTTGTTTCTAAGGAGGGCATAGATTTGTTCCACAACAAAAAGAAAGGTGATATCACAGAAGAAGGCCAAACTGTGGACCCCAGTGCATGACCTCACTTCCTAGGTTCAAACAGAACTCTGAAGGCTCAGGTCACCAGGCACCTTGGTCTGGTGACAGTTGGTCTTTACAGACAGTTGGCTCAAGACAGTGAAGAGGGAGCAGGTTATGCTGCTTTCCCAGGACACGGGACCCCAGCCTCAGGATCCCGCATAGGTAGACCATGTGGGAATGGCTGAAAAAATGGTTCACTCATTCCAATTTTACTGTGATAGTATAAATAAAAATTTTTACAGGCAAAGAGATAATATAGAAATTGTTGTTCATTTTCTGTTAACTGATTCTAAATACCCTGTAATTTTTTCATTCTCTTGAATGGCTTCACACTGTCTTGATATGATTGATTCTATAGTATATGAAGTTATACTCAAATAATTCAAGGAAAGAGGCACTATGGTGACTACTATTATGTTAGATTACCTGGTGGTGGAACAAAATGATGCTTTAATTGTTCAGTTCTGACCTGTGTTGTTCTATTACAATGTCTCTTTTAGCTCGATCTCCACACTTTTTAAAAAAAATTATTCTATTTTTTTCAATTAAAATAAAACTAAATTAAAAAATAGCAGGATATATTATAGTAACTTTTTTGTTTTCCTATTAACCTGATTTTAACCCCAGTATTGCTCTCCCCATCTTGTTCTGCCTGATTTTACTATATTCTATTTTGTTTTAATAGTATCAAGTTTGAGGGTATAGGCAACCACTTTGTAGGCAATAAGATTTACTATGTTGCCCATTATGGTTTGACTGTTATCTTCTTTTGAAATTCTGTAAGGTCTCCAGTGTAGATTTTATTGGTCTTGTTCTGTACTGTTTTGATCAATTCTATTATAACTGATGATATAGCAACTCTTTTTAAAAATAGCAAGAGGCACAATGGTAACCATTTTTGATCACCTGATATTCTATTTTTGCATCAAGTACTATGCCCATCCTTATGTTCTAACTAACTATGTTTTTTTTTTAACTCACTTGAGGTTTTATTCTCTTCAAAAAAAGTAATAAGAACTATGGGAGTAAAAAAACCCAAAAGTGTAATTGTTATTGTGAAGAAGAGAGGAAACAAAGGTGGCCTAAGAGATATAATTGCCTGTTTGAGTGTGTAGGGAGGAAAACCATATTACTGAGCTTTGTTGGATCATTGAACAGAACTGTCTGCAAAATCGCTGTAGGAATGTTCACTTTATATGCTTTAATTTTATAATTTGGACAACTGTTTCTAAGAAGGCAATATGTAACCTATTAAAAAATAGCGGGATATATTATAGTAACTTTTTTGTTTTCCTGTTAACCTGATTTTAACCCCAGTATTGCTCTCCCCATCTTGTTCTGCCTGATTTTACTATATTCTCTTTTGTTTGATAGTATCAAGTTTGAGGGTATAGGCAACCACTTTTTAGGCAATAAGATTTACTATGATGCCCATTATGGTTTGACTATTGTCTTCTTTTGAAATCCTGTAAGGTCTGCAGTGTAGATTTTATTGGTCTTGTTCTGTACTGTTTTGATCAATTCTATTATACCTGATGATATAGAAACTCTTTTTAAAAATGGCAAGAGGCACAATGGTAACCATTTTTGATCACCTGGTATTCTATTTTTGCATCAAGTACTAGGCCCATCCTTATGTTCTAACCAACTCTGTTTTGTAAACTCACTTGAGGTTTTATTCTCCTCAAAAAAAGTAATAAGAACTATGGGAGTAAAAAAAAAAAACAAAAAGTGTAATTGTTATTGTGAAGAAGAGATGAAAGGAAGGTGGTCTAAGGGATATAAGTGCCTGTTTGAGTGTGTAGGAAGGAAAACCATATTACTGAGCTTTTGTTGGATCATTGAACAGAACTGTCTGCAAAATCGCTGTAGGAATGTTCACTTTATATGCTTTAATTTTATAATTTGGACAACTGTTTCTAAGAAGACAATATGTAACCTATTAAGTAGTGATTTCTTACTGTATTTTTTTCTTTACATTCTGTATTATTTGTACCCTTTTACTGCTTTGTTTTTTTATGTTCTTTTTTTTCTCCTTAAATAAAAAAAATTAAACCTGGAATTTAACTGGGGATCAAACTGATGACCTCACACTTGCCAGGCAGGGGCTTAAGCCACGGAGCTAACTCCCCAGCCCTCCAATATATATCTTTCACATCTTATCATCTTCAGAGTAGTTGCCTCTACTATTGGACTTGATACCAGAAAGCATACCAAATGTGAATAAAATAAGTCAAGGCTAAATAACATTCAAACAAACCAGCTTCAAATAAGATCAGTCATAGTAAGACAATGTAAGTAATACAGGGTTTCAGTTTTAGTTAATAGGAAATTAAGGACAGTTACCATCATGGTATAACCTGGCATGATGTTATCTCTCTGTGCCCTCTGTGCCCTCAAATCTAATATGAGTAGACAGACCAGAACAAAATATAATCAAACTAACCAGAGCAACAGAACTACTGTAGCTTTTAAATCCTGATACACTTTTAACAATGTCCTCTGCCTTCTTTTTTTAGGCAATTCCTCACCTTTCTCCTTCTCAGGATACTATTATTCACTGTTCTGAGTGATATTAGTTTAGTCTAGTATGTTCAATTTCAGCATACATAAAAATAAAGACGTCTACTACGAAGAGAATGAGACACATTACGGTAATCATTATCAACTTCCCCAAAATCAGTCTTGAAGATCAAAAATGCCTGCATCATCCTGTAATTATTTGATTAGTTCTATAATGTTCAGTATATATTCAATGCATGTGAAGATGAGAACAATTATTCTGAAGAAAACTAGAGACAGTAAGATAGAAAATGAACATCTCAGTGGACTTGATGTGAAACCTGTGTTTCCTTAACTTGTTTCCTTATGAACTGTTCTGTTTTGTCATGTTAATCTTACCATCTTTAAGATAAAAAACAAGTTTGTAGAACAGATAAGCATATTAATAAGTTTTTTTTGGATCACTGAGGTGAACTGTTTGCAGTGTAATTATTTGAATATCACTTTGTATGCTTTAATTTTGTAACTTGAACAATTACTTCTAAGATGACAATATGTAACTAATCAACTAGTGATTTCTTACTGTTTATTTTTCAGACCTTCTGTATTATTTCTACACTTTTTGGTTTTTTTCTTTAAATAAAAATAATTCACCAAAAATATAAAAATTAAGGTTTAAAGACAAAATATTAAGTACATAGACACTATCCATACTTGGAAGTGAAAAGCCCATTTCAGTTTACCATGTTTAATTACAAGATGCCATGTTGAAGCACAAAGACACATTAAAAAATCTAAAGAGGTATAAGTGATTAACTGAAAACCGTACAAAATATGTACTTGAGTAGAGCTCCACTTCAGATTTCTCATTTTGGGAAATTTGTGAAGAAATATTGACATCAAACTTCTGTATTGATTATTTCTTCAGGTCTACTTGGAATTTTTAAAGTAAACTTAGATCTAAACTGTCTGAAGAGTGCTGCTTTTTCTATGTATTTAACAACAAACATGGATTGCCATATTTCTCACACTGGTAATACACATAGGATCCAGTGAGCTCTTTCAGATATGTAACAATGATCATGTGTGCTGAGAGTATTCCCATAACACATAGGATTTATCTCTTGTGTGAGCTTCTTCACATATTTCACTTACAATCTGGCTGCTGAAAGTGTCTCCACTTGCTTACATAGCCAGTGGTTCTTCCCAGTGTGAATTCTTTCACATGTTTTGCAATGACTGTATGTGATAAAAGCTTTGCCACATTGTTATATACATAGGGTTTCTCACCAGAGTGGAGTCATTGATGTATTTTACAAAATCCATGTGTGGTGAAAGCTTTCCCACATTCTTCACATACACAGGCTTCTCAACAGTGTAAATTTTATAATGTATTGGACAATGAGCATTTCTGCTGAAACCTTTCCCACATTCCTCACATATATAAGTTTTCTGCCCAGTGTGAAGTTTTTCATGCATTATGCAATATGGACTTGTGCTCAAAAAATTCTCATGATGCTTATATACACTGGTTCTATCTTGAGTGTGAACTTTCATGTTGCTTACAATGTTCTTGTTGGGTAAATCTTTCCCACATTGCTTACATATATATGGTTTCTCCCCAGTGTGAATTCTTTCATGTTGCTTACAATTTTGATGTCGTGTAAAACCTTTCCCACATTCCTTACATACATAGGGTTTCTCTCCAGTGTGAATTCTTTCATGTTTCTTAAAATCTCCCCATGTGTTAAAAGCTTTCCCACATTGCTTACATACATATGGTTTCTCTCCAGTGTGAATTCTTTCATGTTGCTTATAAAGTCCAGATTTGGTGAACCCTTTTCCACATTGCTGACATACATAGGGTTTCTCTCCATTGCAATACTTTTCATGGATCTGAACATTGTGGTGTGTTTCTGTTTCTTTCACATTCAAATTACCTTCAGCAGTACAAAGGAATACTTCTTTACACTGATTCCAAGATGTATGTCCATAGGATTTCCCTAGCTTGTCATTTCTGTAAAAAAAAAAAAAATCACATATAGGATTGATAACCATATTACTAAGTTGAACAAAACTGTTTGCAGTCTCGCTGTTTGAATCCCCACTTCATAAGTTTCACTTTTGTATTTCATTAACTATTTCTATGAGCAGCATATGTAATCACTGTCTTTAGATTTCTTACTGTTTATTTTCACTTTGAAAGTGATATTATTTCTACTTATTTTGTTTTTTTAGTCTTTCCTTACATTAAATAAAAAAAGAAAAATTCACAGTGAAATGGGTCTCAGTTTAATGACTGCATTAATGTAAAGTTCTGTTTTTAATGCCTGCTAAGAAATTCTGAACATGAAGTAACAGAATGCCCTTGTAAGACATGTTGAAAACAACCATTCCCAAAGGAATGGTACACATTTGGAAATCTTAAAATTTGGTACCTTTTGAAATGCAGAATCTTTAGCTTCACTTTGGGCATGGGTACATATGTGTATCACATACAGATCATTCTGATATGTTTCCCCATCACAATCTCCCTTCTGTCCTTAACCTGTAGTTCCCTTTTCCATATGGTCAGTCTTACTTTTCTCTATTAACTCTCTTTCATTTTATTCCACAATTTATATTTTGGTTTCTCATCTAAAAGAAACCCTGTGACCTTTTAGGTTTTATAGCTGAGCTATTTCACCAAATTGACGGGAGAAAGACCCACCTATTTCTTATGGCAAATGACATTATATTATTTATTTTTGAAATATATAACTCATTTTTTTTTCTTTTCCATGCTGGGAATGAACAACAGGTATTAGCATAAAATCTATACCTTTTTAAATCTGTTTTAAGACATTTTCACTGATCATTAAGTTGTGAAGTTTGAACTTATATTTGCCATTCTGTAAAATCTGATTCCTAGTGTGCTGGATTTACAAGAATGCACAATCACAGAGTGTCTATTATTTTTCCTTCTCCACAAATCCAGTCATAAATAGCTAAGCTTCTTCAAGGCTTGATCTATTATAATTTGATCTGCTTTGTATATGAGCAAGCATGTATCAGTATTTTATGCGGATTTTGAATTTTTAAAAATATATCCAGGATAAGTGTGAGGGGATCAATTTCTAGAGACAACTGCACACTGATATTTAGAATGAGTGCCCTTAACATTCCACCAGCCTTCTAAGAATTTTAGTCAGAATTGTTGATTCTTTAGAGCATGGCTTGGAAACACAAGCACTCCATTTTATTTCAAATTCTATTGCAATCTTAGCAATTTTTAGATAATGAATGTGTTGTATTCACATGTATATATCGGTAGAAAAACTGAAGGGAGAATGTCATAACTCAAAGTGTATGCCTTTCGTACACATCTATATGCAATGATATAAATTTTCATGATTTAATTCACTCATTATACATACCCTAGCTTATACATCTTCGGAGAATATTACTGACAATAAATTGAATGGTGCCTCATTTGTTTGGTGGTCATTTTTCTGCTGACTCACTAATTACTCAGGAACATTACTTCTCCTTATGAGTGCGAATTACCTTAAGTATTTCCAGTAAATTTTGCATTCTTTTTCAGCTTCCTGGATATCCCCAAGTCCTCCTGAATTGTAGACATAGAAATACCAGTGCTCATTAGAATAATACATACAAATTAATAGATTTTGTTTAGAGCTATGATATAATGTGTCGAGGTCTGACTGATTTTTAAAAATATTTTCACATTGTTTTTAATGAAACAGCACTGATGAGCAACAAACAACATTCTGACAGCATGAGTGACAAAAGTATTTTGTCCTTACCTATTGCAGTCATGTTCCTAAACGTTTCACCCATCACATCTCTGTAGAGGTTCTTTTGGGATGGACTCAGCAAAGTCCATTCCTCATTGCTGAAGTTCACGACCACATCCTCAAAGGTCACCACCTCCTAAAGGATCATACATATATTTCTCACATGAAGGTTGAGACACCAGGTTTGGGATATCTTAAATTCTCTCCTACAAATCTGAATCAAAAGCAAAGTGTGGTGGTATATATCTATAATGCCAGCACTCAAAAGGCTGAGGCAGGATGGTTTCAGTGAGGTCAGGACAATTCTAGGCTTCATAGGGTGTTCAAATCCAGCTGATATACATACAGAAAGCTTGTCTCAATAAAACAAAACAAAACTAAACAGTAAAACCAAACAAAACAGCTGAATGAAGACTGATTTCATCAAACTTAAATCCAGGTCTTAGTCATTAATTTTGTGAATATACACATTTTTGAAGACAGCAAATTTGATGATAGATTGCAACTCACTGCTAATGTAACGGTGAAATAGGAGCACTGATTCTTTTTTTTAACTAAATAATTCTTTAATGAATAAGGCAGAGATTGAGATAAAACAGGACATAACAATATAACAATACAGGTCAAAGCATGACTGTTTCAGCAACCTAGTGCTTCACCACCAAATAACCCGACTTAATAGTAGTTACCATAGTGTCTGTCTTTTTCCTTGAAATATTTGAATAAAACTTCATATACAATAGCTTCAAGTATTTCCATATCAAGAAGCCCAGAATAAAGCCTTTCCAATTACTAAGTGAAAACTTTATAAGGCTTCAAGGCCACATAATGGGGAATCATGATTACCATATATTTTTATATATTTGAATCATTATTTACATTAGGGAAACTATTCGGTATTCACATATGCGAGATTGATTTATTTCACTTATGAGTATGGTCTCAAGCTGCGCCCATTTATGGATAAATATCTAAATGTGATCCTTCTTTATAGCTGAATAATACTCCATTGCATAGAAATACCACCACTTTTTTATCCATTCCTCAGTTGATGGGCAGTTGGGTTGTTTCCAAGATCTGGTGATTATAAATTGTGCTGCCATAAACATAGGTGCACATATATCACTGTAGTATGATGCTTTCACTTCTTCTGGAAATATGCCTAGAAGTGGAATAGCTGGAATAACTGGGACTTCCAATCCCAGCTTTTTGAGAAATCTCCAGATTGACATCCACAAAGGCTGCACCAGTATACACTCCCACCAACAGTGTAGGATAGTTCCTTTTTCCCCACATCCTCTCCAGCATTTGTTGTTGTTGGTTTTCTTGATCCTGGCCATTCTTTCAGGAGTGAGATGGTATCTCAGTGTGGTTTTAATTTGCATTTCTCTAATGACCAATGATGATGAACATTTTTTCATGTATTTACTTTCCATTTGCATTTCTTCACCTGAGAAGTGCGTATTCATCTCAGATGCCCATTTTTGGATTGGATCTTTGAATTTTTGGGGTCTGAGTTTTTTAAATTCTTTATATGTTTTAGACAAGAGTCCCTTGTCTGAGAGAGAGTTCACTAAAATCTTTTCCCAGTTTGTGGGTTTTCTTTTTACCATGCTGGAGATTTCTTTTGACATGCAGAAACTTTTTAATAAGAAGTGGTCCCAGCTATTGATTCTGGGAAGTATTTCCCGTGTGGTTTGAGATCTGTTCATGAATTCTCTACCTACTTCTATGTCTTCAAGGTTTTAATCCAATTTGTCTTCCAATAGATTTAGTGTTTCTGTTTTAATATTCAGATCTTTGACCCATTTAGATTTTAATTTAGTACATGGTAATAGACATGGGTCTAGCTTTAGTTTTTGGCAAATGGAGAGCCAGTTTTTCCAGCACCACTTATTAAAGAGACTGTCATTCTTCCAGTGAACCTGCTTGGCTCCTTTATCAAAAATAAGGTGGTTGAGTGTGTTTGTAGTTGTGGTTGTATCTTCTAATCTATTCCATTGATCTTCGGCTCTGTTTTGATTCCAATACCATGTTGATTATACTACTGTTCCTTTGTAGTATAACTTCAAGTCAGGGATTGTGATGCTTCCTGCTCTTTGCTGCTTAGAATTGCCTTTGCTATTCTAGGTCTCTTTGGATTCCAGATGAAATTTAGGAGTGATTTCTCTAGATCTTCAAGGTATGTTGATGGTATTTTTATTGGGATTGCATTGAATCTGTATAACCGTTTTGGGAGAATGGCCATTTTCACAATGTTTGTTCTTCCTATCCATGAGCAAGGGATGTCTTTCCATTTTCTGAGATCATCCTCCATTTTTTTTTCAGTGTATTATAATTTTCACTGTATAAATCTTTCACTTCTTTTGTAAGAGTAATTCCTAAATATTTCATTTTTTTGATTCCTAATGTGAAGAGTGTAGTTTCTCTTATTTCCCTCTCTGTGATTTTGTTGTTCGTGTATAGGAATGCTACTGATTTCTGAGTATTGATTTTGTATCCAGCCATGTTACTGAATTCATTTATTGTATCTAAGAGGCTTTCAATTGAGTTTAGAGGGTCTTCTATGTAGAGTATCATGTCATCTGCTTGTGCTGAGTCACTGCAATATTCCCTGTGTACTGTCTCTAAAGCAGAGCTCACAGTGAGAAGCCTGTTGGACCAGCATCCACAAAGCACAGAAGCAGATAAATATCCCATCAATCTAATGGGAAGCCAAACAAGAACCTCCCTTCCCTGGTAAGTGGTGATGATGTGGCAGACTGTGGCCTATCCAGGGGGCAAACCAGCAGCAGCTCCTGAGATCCATGCCATGCTGGAATTTAGGACACTTGGAAGGCAAGCCAGCACCACTTCTCCATGATAAGCGGTGATTGTCTGGCAGAATGTGGCCCTTCCAGGGGGAGAACCAGCAGCTGCTCCTGAGATCCACGCCATGTGGGAACTTAGGACGCTGTGAAACCAAACAACCAGCCTGTCTCCCTACTAAGCAATAGTGAACCTACTGATGCATGGCCTAGAATCAAACATTCTACTTCCCTTCCCCTCTTCTCCTGTCACCCCGACTTTAGCAAATGGGAACCAGAAATCTGAGTGTCTCCTGGGAAGCAGACCATAACAAATACAGGGGACTTCCTTCTACTATCTCTTCGAAGGCAAATATTTTTATTACTGTTTTGCTCTATTCTGATTAATTGTATTGCTCTATTCAATATTCTGTTTTGATAAGTACTATAATGTTCTGTATTTCATCTCATTTTGATATACATGTTTGAAAGAACAACTATTATAAAGATAATAAAATATACTGTGAGACCTATTACTATTATCCCAGTAACCTGTTGTGAAGTTGTGTACCAATTTCACTATATGATCTTAGTTGGCCTTATTCTGCCTTGTTCTGTTGTATTTTATCACTTTCAAAATTTAAAAAAAGAAAAGAAAAATCTCATCAATCACTTTGATAGGCTACAGATAATGTCTCTTCAAATCTCATTTAGGCCAGTGAGTACTTTGTTCTTAATATACTTCGCAGCATTTTGAAACATGAATTTCGTTTCATAGAACAAAACATAAATAACATTCAATATGGTACACAAATAATACCTCAAATGTTAGTGGAAAATGCTGTTTTTAAAAAATAAATATATAAAATGGAACCAGGCCCAAGCTCTAATTTATAGCTCAATGTCACCAAGCGATCACTTTCAATTCAGATATAAGGAATATATCTTGGGAGGCTGGTGAAGAAGTTCTTCCTTGAATTTGGGGTTATCCTAAGTTACAGAGCTGTCTAAAATAGAGAAACCCTGACTGAGACACCCCACAGACAAAGTGAAACTTGAAGAGAGAATGCATAAGACACCTTTGGTTTGTTTTTAAAAATTATAGCCATACAATATGGAAAAATTCCAACAATATTCAACACATTCTGAGAAACAATGTGGATCTCTTCCATCCAACAAAGAAAACACTTTCATAGTTGGGTATTTAACTCAGTGGCATGAATGCCTGTCTGGAAAGCATAGGTCATGAGTTTGATCCTTGGTACAAAAAGAATCCAAATTTTACCTGCATGACACTGGGGCATAATTAGAGATAATCCAAATTAGATCTTAAGTATGGAACACAAAATTCATGGGTTGACAGGGATGTGAAATACTGATTGTTGCCAGAGCTGGTGTTGATCACCTCAATGAAACAATCAGAACCCAACTTTAACTTCACGCTTACCCTAAGAACTACCTGAATTTCAGTGAAGACCCTCTCTGTTGTATGTCCTGCTATAGGCTTCCTGAATCCTGTGAGGCACTTGCACATCCTTTCCACACTCCTCTGTTCCATCCTCAGCAGGAAACCCTTCATGCCTAACTATTGATATCACTGCAAAATTTCTGTTTAGAGCTTCTCCTTTACACCACTTAATAAAGTCCATTGCAGAGCATTTCCATATTTAAACTGTCCATGAACAACCAAGCCACTAAATCAGCTCTTAATTTACAGATGACGCACCTATTCCTTTCCATTCGGAAGGATATCACGTGTATATGTCCTTGCAAATGCCTAAATTTCAGCATTTTTCGATGACAATTTAACAGATAGCCCTTTCTGGAATTTGTCCTTCACAAAATTTTACCCTGTCCTTGATAACACTTTCATATTTGCTTTATTTTTCTCAGACTTTAAAACTATGGCTGTTCTCACAAACCTAGTCTGTGAGCAAGGGTGCCACCTAAATAATTAAAAATGTTTAGAAATTATTTTGCACTGATCTGTATAATACACAGGAGTTCACGAGTTGTTTGGGAAGCCTTTTTCCACTGAGGCACACTACTACACAACTCTGAATTCTCAGGACCTTTGCCACTACCTGTCATGAGGATGGAAATATGAGAACATACTATAAATTGAGGAGATCACTATAAATACAAAAAAGCCCAAGTTTAAGTTGAGTCATTGTGGCTATGAGGCCCTGCATTACAGAAATTAAGAAACTTTGGACATTCCAGATCTGCTACTCTGAGGAAAGAGAGCAGAGACCTAGCTCACTACTGCTCTTCAAGCTACAAAAAACATCATAGTCAGGGTCTTCCCAAGCTCCTTCCAATGCCTAAGATGGTAGAGTTACCAGGCCAGCAGTGAATTTCAAAGATGATACTTGAGTCTGTTGCTGTCATAGTGAAGCCAGGGTTCTGGGGACCCCAAATCACCCTTGTCAACAGCAAGAGGCAAAAGGGACAAGGAATGACCCATGGGCAATGCTGGAGGACCTCAGGAGCTTAAGCTAACTAAATACCTGAGCCTCCAGACACCACAACTACTCCTAAATACTTGTAACTGGTTTCACCCAACCCACCCTATCTCTGGGCTCCCATCTACAACCTCACCATTCCATGGCTCCAGGATCTCTCAGGTTCTTTGCTAATCAGGCCACATGACATCAAAAGTACTAAGTGAGATACAGCAAGCGTTTTGCTACCAGTATCATACTCAGAAAAGGTAAATCATGTTGAGACATTGGAAGAGACAAAAGTCACAGCAAGCAATGGCCTGAAAATTGGACAGTTCACATAGCCTGCTCCTTCATCACTGATTGACTCCTGCTCTACTGCCTTCCTTCTGAGTCAAGAATCAACAGGGAAAGAAACCCCTCCCTGCAAGAGAGGATCTCAAATGATAGACTGTAGTGCAGATACTTCTGGAGCTGCCATTCTTCTACAGTGGTGATCTCAGCTTGACAGGAGGAGTGTTTGTACTGAAGAGCTTTACCTCAGGCTTTTAATTTTCAAATCCATTTTATTTCAAGGAAAAAAGAAGACATCAACTAAAATTAAATTTCAAAACATGTCAATCAGGGGGCAACACTGGTATATACATTGCACACTGTAATCCCCAGATCATTCATCCAGAGCACAAGACATCTGTAATCAATTATCCAAACAGTACTGTTACAGGCACCTGA
Source organism: Cavia porcellus (assembly GCF_034190915.1). Taxonomy (NCBI): domain Eukaryota; kingdom Metazoa; phylum Chordata; class Mammalia; order Rodentia; family Caviidae; genus Cavia; species Cavia porcellus. The sequence goes on along the minus strand of NW_026947518.1, from coordinate 2,740,047 downwards.
GTTATTTAAATAGTATTGGCATAAGGCAGGGCTAGGTCCTCCAAGGAGTCCATGCAGGAGACAAGATACCGTGCAAGTATGGGGAAGACTGACACCTCATGCTATGGGCCAAGTCTCAATACAAATGATAAGCAAATTCATCCATATCCTAAAGATTGATATTATAAATAGTCCCATAGCACTCTGAGGAGGTCAGGAGTCACCATTCAAAGAAAAGTATCCTTATCCTAAGGGCTGACATTTTAAATAGTTCCTATCATCCTGATGAACTCAGGAGTCACCCTCCCAAACCCCTAAGGGAAGAGACACAGCTGCCTAAGAAAGCCTGCTTTCTATGTGACTCCCTTCCCCCTTTGTTCCCAATTTAATCAACTTTACATGAACTCATAATCTTATTGGCTACCATAGCTCTGTCCCATCTTATGCCCATCTGCATTGTGAGTTCTGATTTTTCCCCACCTTAAATTCATCTCACCACATGATTTTACTCTATGAAGTTCCCTAGAAAGACAGTGTTTGTCATCCCGCTAAGGACCACTTCTCTCTCTCAGGTAGCTTTCTTTCTCTCAATAAGTATATTGTGCTCTTAATTTCTGTTGTTCATAAAATTCACTCTTTGACTTTAGAGAACACAAACTCATACCAGACATATTAGACCGGGAGATTCATTACTCTATAGCAATAACATTATAATTTTTTCTCTTTGCTGAAGTCAGATAAATCAGTAGTAGTTTGTATTCTACAATGTTGATCTCACTTTTCCAGGGATGCTTGCACTGAAGGGCTTTATCCCTGACTTTAACTGCTACTTATGTTTTCTGAATGTGAAATGATATGTAATTTTGGTTATGGTATCTACAATGCATTAAGGAAATGACTAACAGTATTTCTTATGAATGGTTTACTACCCCCCATAGAGGAAGACAGGTGGCAAAAATTCGTTGTTTTGATTTCTTCCTTGAAAATGAAGGATGTACTTGAAAGAGTTTTGCCCTAGAAACAATTACAGAACCTCATGGTGGTAGTTCAAGGTGGAAGAAGGCAAAATCAGGGATGCTTACGCATATGGCCACTTCCTCTTTTTTCCTTGATTACAACTTCCTCTTTCTTTCCCAGGGCCCTAAAGAAAATTCCCCTCAGCTCCATGCATGACATCAATGTCCCCTCCAAGCACCACATTCACTCAAAACTCACATATACTCAAAAGTCATACAAATAGTATTGGGATTTTAGCAAAGGATGTCAATGTAGACAGAAATTGATATACAATCAGAGCGGAAATGCAACCTCAAAGAGTCCAATGCAAAAAACTAAATACAACAATCACTGCTACAGGCACAGCTGAAGAAAGCCAGACCTGAACGAGAAGATGCAGTGACCATGTCTACATGGTCCTGAAGAGAAAAACAAAAGCTTGAAATGCACTACAGTTACCATCACCTCCTCCAGGAAGTCCTGATAGGCACCAATTACCATACTCAATGACCAGAACAACTGGACTATTGTTCCCACAAAATGCCTTGGCTCTTTCCAGGTACATTTTCTGGCTGACTTGTTCCCCTGTTGAATAATATTAGTTAAGCAGCTATAAGCTTATACGTTGAATGTAGTTGAGACCCACACTGTACCCACACTATGACTTTCCTGTATAAATGACCCCTGACAATAGGTCTGTGGCCAATAATCCGAAGACCACTCCTGAAAATTCAGGGCTATTCTTCTCTCTTTTTTTCTAAGAAAATTTTTGAAATTCTTTTGGTTTATGACTTCATTTCTCAATGTTGTGAGCCATTAAACTTGATGTATTTGATATCAAACAGGGCAGGATTATATTTCTTTTATCTCAATTTAAATATGAAATGTCTGCTAAAGGCATTGTTCTAAAGCTAGAATTTCAAGCTGCTTGTTTGCCCTGAGATTAACATTTCCATGAGCTTTTAGACTTCCTCATTCTAGTGAACTGCAAATGTATTGGAGGAAGGAGGTCACTGTTGTCCTGTAGCACAATAGGTGCCATTCCTAAGTCTGTGTTTGTCACTGCCTCCTGGATGGCACTACATGGCCTTCTTTCCTCTGCAACATCACTCAATAATTCCCATTTTACATAACTCAAATTTCATTCAGCTCTATTATTGTTTGTTTTCAATAGTCTTTCTGTCTACTTGGTTGCTTTTTTTTTTCATTTTAGTTTTTTGATTTAAAGACATAGTCTTACTTTGGAGTTCTGGCCAGACTTGCACTCACTATGTAGGTTAGGCTGTCCTTGAATACATGGCCATTCTCCTGTTTCAGCCTCTTCATTGCTGGGGAAAAGAGGTGGGCATTATAACACATGGTGTTTGTCTTTATTCTCCTCTCCTTTTCACTGCTATTCTTTCATTTCAGGGACACTGTCATTTAATCCTGAGGTTTGCTTGTGTCAGTAAGGTTTCTGCAGCTCGGGGTGATTTTGTGAACAATAATATAGGAAGCCAAGCAACCCAATTGAGAAATGTGGAATTTCATTAGCTGGTCTCAGGACCACTTTTATACAGAACCCCTACCCCCATTTCAGGATCTATATAAAAGGCTCTGAACTGGAAAATTACAGATGTTTTAAAAGATAGAATCACAAAATGATCCTGTTGGGAATCATTTAGCTAGAATCTTATAATAATTTTTGGATGACAACTGTATTCTGCTTCTTTTGTTGAGCAGGTTAATTTTTTTCTTTGGGTACAGCTCATTTTGCTTTTCTCCTGGTACTTCTACCCTGAGCAAGTTTCCATTTTTCTGAGTGAAATACAGGGCACTAGTTAAATGCAAAGCTCAAGATGGCATCTATTATGCCAACATTCAACACAGCTAAGTTATAAGCCTCAATATTTTCTAGGGTAAAAACACACATATCTATAATCCCAGCACTCAAGAGCCTGACACAGGAGTGCTGCTTTGAGGTTAGGGCAATTTTGCGCTCCATAAACTGTTCAAATCTAGCTGATATACATAGAGAAAACTTGTCTCAATAAAACAAAACTAAACTACACAAATAAAACCAAACAAAACAGCTTAATGGAGACTGATTTCTTCAAATCTTAATTTCGCATCTTGGGGATTAATTTTTGTATATACACATTTTTTGAGACACCAAATTTGATGCTATATTGCAACTCACAGCTAATGTAACAGCCAAATAGGAGCACTGATTCTTATGCTGAGTTACTTCAAGAGTCCCTGTGCACTGTCTCTAAAGCAGAGATCATAGTGAGAGCCTGCAGGACCAGCATCCATAAAGCACAGAGGCAGACAAATATCTCATGAATCACTTTGATGTACTAATAGTGATATCTCTTCAAATCTCATTTAGGCCACTAAGTCCTTTGTTCTTAATATACTTAAGCAGCATTTTGATATTTAAATTTTGTTTCATAGAACAAATCATAAATAACATCAAATATGATACATAAATAATAACTCAAATATTCATGGAAAGCTGCTATATGTAAAAAATGTATAAACAATGAAACCAGGTACAAGTTTCAAATTATAGCTCAGTGTCAGCAAGTGATCATTCTCCATTCAGATATAAGACATATATTTTGGGAGGCTGGTGCAGGAGAACTTCCTTGAGTTTGGGCCTAGCCTAAGTTACAGAGCTGCCTGAAATAGAGAAACCCTGACTGAGACACCCCACAGACAATGTGAAAATGACAATTGACTGCATATGACACCTTGGTTTGCTTTAAAATTATATCCATACAATATAGAAAAATTCCACAATATTCAACATTTTCTGAGGAACAATGTTGATATCATACATAGTATACAGAAAACACTTTCAGAGCTGGGTATTTAGCTCAGCAGCATGAACACCTACCTAGGAAACTTGAGATCATGAGTTCGATCCCTGTTACAAAAAAAATTCAAATTTTACCTTCATGACACTGGGTCATAATTAGAGATAATCAAAATTAGATCTCAAGTGAAGAACACAGAATTCATGGGTTGACAAGGATGTGGAATACTGATTCTTACCAGAGCTGGTGTTATTCACCTCAAGGAAGAAATCATAAGCCAACTTTAACTTCATGCTTACCCTAAGAACTACTTGACTTTCAGGGAAGGCCCTCTCTGTTGTATGTCCTGCTATTGGCACTCTGCGTCCTGCCAGTCACTTCCACAACCTTTCCATTCTCCTCTGATCCATCCTAAGCAGAAAACCCTTCACGACAAAGCTATTGATAATTCCTGCACAATTTCAATTTATGGCATCTCCTTTACACCACTTAGTAAAGTCTACTGCAGAGCATTTCCATATTTCAACAATGTATATGATCAACCAAGCTACTAAATCACCCCTTAATTCAGAGATGACAACCATATTCCTTTCCATTCAGAAGGACATCACTTGTATATGTTCATGCAAATGACTACATTTAGGCATTTTTCAGTGAGAATTTAACAGGCAGCGCTTTCTTGAATTTGTCTTAGCAAGCACACTTTACCCTGCCCTTGATGACACTTTTATGGCTGCTTCATTTTTCTCAAAATTTAAAACTCTATGGCTGTTCTCCCAAACATCATCTATGAACACATGTGTCACATCAAGTATGTTCAAAAATTCTTTGCATTGTTCTGTATAATACACAGCAGTTCATACGGTGTTTGGGAAGCCTTCCTCCACTGAGGCACATCACTACACATCTTTGAACTCTCAGAACCTTTGCCTCCACCTTTCATGAGTATGGAAATATGAGAACATAGTATAAATTTAGGCAATCACAAAATACATAAATGCATAAGTTTAAGGAAAGCAGTTGTGGCTACAAGGTCCTGCATCACAGACATTTACAAACTTCTGGATTCCAGATCTGTTGCTGACAGCAATGAGAGCAGAGACCTAGCTTATTACAGCTGCACCCAGCTTGAAACCACATCCCACTCAGGGTCTCCTCATGCCCCTTCCTGGGCCCAGACTGTTGGAGCAAGGGCAGCAGGCGATTTCAAAAATGGCATTGTGGCCTGGTGGTATCACAGTGGCAACAGCGTTCTAGGGACCCAGAACTGTCCTAGCCCCAGCGAGAGGTAAAAGGGACACAGGATGACTCACTGCTAGCACTAGAGCACCTCAGGGTCTGAGGCTAAGCACACAGGCTCTAGACAGCACAGCTGCTTCTCACCACTTGTTGTTGTTTTTTTTTTTTTTTTTGTCTTTTTCCTTTTTATCGGTACCAGGGATCGAACTTGTGACTGCTTGCTTTCTAGGCAGGCACTTATGCCGCTGAGCTAAACCCCCAGCCCCTCTCACCACTTCTAACTGGTCTCAACCGGATTCCACCCCATTTCACTGCTCCCATCCCATAACATCACCATTGCGTAGTCTGGAGGTCTCCCAGGTTCTTTCTAAGCAGTCCACAGTGAATAGAAGCAAAAAATAGTGGTCTAGCAAACATCTAGTGCTACCTTTTTTGCCCTGGCCTTGCAATTGACGCCATGACACTGGAAGAGACTGCCTACCTTGGCCCGCCTGATTGGACAGTTTTTACAGCCAGCCTCTGCATCACTGATTGGCTCCTGCCCTCCTGCCTGCCTTCCGTACCAAGAATAATTACAGAAAAAATCCCCACCCAGTAACTGTGGACCCCCAATGAAAGATGGTGGAGGCTTCTGGACTGTCTTCTGGAATGTTGACCTCAGCTGGTCTGATGGGTATTTGCACTGAAAGTCTTTACCTCAGTCCTTGTTTTTTCTCCCAAACCCATTTTATTTGAAAGTTAAAAAGTAAAAAAAAATGTGGTCCAGGGATTTAGCTTAATCGCCTGCCAGGCGAGCTAGAGGTCCTGCATTCCATCCAAGATCTGACTACCACAAACTGTGCTGCTATAAACGTGGGTGCACATATATCACTGTGGTATGATGATTTTTATTCTTTTGGGTAGATACTCAGAGGTAGAATAGCTGAGTTGAGTGGGACCTGTAGACCTAGTTTGTGTGGAATCTCCACACTGATTTCCACAGTGGTTGCTTTACCACCAAGAATGGAGAAGGGTTCCTTTTCCCCCCACAACCTCTCCAGCATTCGTTATTGCTTGATTTCTTGACAGTAGGCAATTTTTCTGGGGCATGGTGACATATCAGTGTTATTTAATTTGCAATTGTTAAATGACGAGTGATGCAGAACATTTTATCACATATTTATTTGCTGTTTCTATTTCTTCATCTGAGAACTGTGTATTTCACCTCAGATGCACATTTTTGGATTGGGTCTTTAAATCTGGGAAGACTGAAATTTTTTAGTTTTCCGTGCTCTCAATAGTAATACTTTGTCTGAGGAACAGTTGGCAAACATTTTCTCCCACGTTGTGGGTTGTCTTTTCACTCTGATAGTGATTTCTCTTGCTGTTAAAAAGTTTTTCAGTAGGGTGAGATTCTTACATAATTGTCTTTGATTTTTGCTGTTCAATCCAAGTTTTCTTCATAAAGTCTTTGCTTACATCAATGTCTTCAAGAGTTTTACTTACTCTATCTTGCAGCAGATTTAATGTTTCTGTTTAATATAAGATCTTTGATCTATTCTGATCTTAGCTTAATACACGTTGAAAGATAATATTCAGAATGGATCGAGCCAGTTTTTCCAGCACCATTTATTAAAGAGGCTGCTTTTCTTCCAATAACTCTATTTGGCACCTTTGTCAAAGATAAGATGGTTTAGTGGTCTGGGGTTCTTTCTCCATCTTCTAATTTGTTCCTTTGATCTTTGGGTCTGGTTTTGTTTGTTTTGTTTTTTGTCAGTACCACATCTTTTTTTTTAAATCACAATACCTTTAAGGTATAATTTCAAGTCAGGGATTTTGATGAACCCTATCTTTCCTTTGTTGCCCAGGATCACCTTTGCTACTCTAGGTCTCTTCTGGTTCCTGATGAATTTTCGGATTTATTTTGTGTAATTCTTTGAGATATGCTGTGGGGTTTTGATTGGGATTGTGCTGAATCTGTACAATAGCTTTGGAAGTATGGTCATTTTCACTATATTGAATTTCCCTACCCAAGACTATGGGATAGCTCTTCATTTTAGAATATCTTCTTCAATCTCCTTGTTGAGAGTACTGTAGTTTACACTGTAGAGGTCATTTACACCCTTTTTAGATTGATTCCTAAGTATTTCATATTGTTGAATGCTATTGTAAAAGTTATTGTTTCCTTGATTTCTCTTTCCATGAGTTTTTTATTCTTGTTTATGAAGTCTATTGATTGTTAAGTGTTGCCTTTGTAACCAGCTATATTACTGAATTTGCTTCTTAAACTAGAAGTCTTTTGGAGGAATTTTTAGGGTCTTCTAAGTAGAGTATCATATCTTCTGCAAATAATGATATTTTAAGATTTTCCTTTCCTATTTTTTCCCTTTTGTTTCTTTCTCTTGTCTAATTGCTCCAGCTGGGTTCCAGGACTATATTGAATAAGAATGGAGACAGTAGACATCCTTGTTTTGTTCCTGATTTTAGAGTGAAAGCTTTCAGTTTTTGTCCACTTAGTATGAGGTTGACTGTTGGTTTGTAATAAAAGGCTTTTATCAGATTCAGATAAAGATCATCTCTCCCAATTTTTGTAGGTTTTTTATTATGAATAGGTGATGGACTTTGTCAAAATGTTTTTCTGCATCTATTGAAATGATCAAATGATTTTTGCTTTTGGATTTGTCAATATGGTGTATTATATGCATGGATTTATGTATGTTGAACCACCCCTGCATCCCAGGGAGTAATTCCACTTGATCATGATGTAAAATCTTCTTGATGATATTCTGCAATCTGTTTGCCAGGATTTTTGCTTCAATGTTCACTAGGCAGAATGGTCTGTAATTCTCTTTCTTATTTGGATTGTTTTCTGGTTTTGGTATCAGGGTAATGCTTGCTTCCAGGAATGAATTGGGAAGTACAATTTCCCATTCGATTTCATTAAATTTTGAGAAGTGGTGGTGTTAGGTCTTCTCTAAATTTCTTATTTATCCCTGCCATTTCATGGCTACCCATGCTTTCTTTCAAGGATCAGTGCACTCTTTCCATAATGGGCTGCAAATATTTTCAGGATTCAGGTTGAATCCTCCAGGAATAAAAAAATCCACTGATGTCATAAAATATTCTGAGAACAGGCCAGGGTAGGACACAACAGAACTGAGAGTCGGAAGTCTGAGTTAGAGACAGCAGACTTCATTTTCATGATTTTCACTCATTTCTATTAATTTTCCACCTACAAACCCAGTATATCAACACAAAAGGAGCACAGTTACCTTGTAAAGTGAAGACATTACATTTAAATCACAGTAATGGTCTGCAACTGAGTAAGGATGAAATAAAAGCAAGCATCAGTTCTCCAAGACAAGCTTGCTACTCATTCAGACTCATAAAAATGCTGAATTCTGAAAGTGATCATATTGCCAAGCATGGGGGGTGACAATTATTGCTGAAATGGAACCAAATTCCTAATCCAATTAAACATTTCCTTCTGGTGAGGCAGGGACACCCGAGGACTTCACACTATAAGTTCCCCTTGCCATATAGTTCCCTTGTCACTAATTGGCACTCAGCTCTTTGTTGTACTCTACTCAAAAAAAACAGAGCCCCATGATGAAAAAACGGGGCAAGACCCCAAGATGACAAATGGGGCAAGACATCTTTTTTAAAAGAAGTGCTTTTATTTTAGCTGGCCCAGCGACACAGTGCAGATGGAATTTGCAAAGCCATGCAACTGAGTTAGAGTTTTGACTGATTTTTATAGTTCATTTATGACTAGCTCATTGATCATTAAGTACATAGTGATGAGAAACAGAAATAAGGTGGGCCTTTGTTTCACTTTGCTTGAGGTCAGAGGCATTTCACAGTGGGTGGTTAGCCAATTCATAGCCCTTGGTCTGCCAATTCCAGGAACATTTGTCTCTCATAAAAGGAACAATGGTTGACACAGCATCATTTGTCTCTTAAAGGGGGAACAAAAGTTGACATAGCACACAGGTCACTAAGGTGGGGGGATGATGCATTACAGAACAGCAGAATGACGTGGTCAGTTAATTTATAGCTATGTGGTTGGTGCTTGGTTACTAGAGTAATGAGCTCAGTACAGAATGACAATGTTACTAATAACTATATTTTTAAGTACCTATTTATGTTAATTATCTTTTAATCAATTATTTTAATTTTTAGCATCTTAGTATAACATTCCCCACTGATTTTTGTCAGTGAACCAAATCATTGGCTCATGGAATTTTCAAGAAGTGCTATTTGTTCATAAACTTGTGTCCTTAAAACCATGAGTTTTATTGTTTGCACCTGGTCTTTGACATAATTTACTAATCTGTTTATAATGCAAGGTCCAATTGTTAAACAAGTAATTAAGATTAAGAGAGGTCTGGAGGCTGCTATGATTAACATTGTCAACCAGGGAGATAGAGAAAACCATTGCTCAAACCAATTCTATTCAGCTTGTCTGGCTTGTTCTTGATCCTGTAGCTGCCTTTTAAGGCTGGCCATACTTTGTCTGATAACCCCAGAATGATTGGCATACAAACAACAATTTTCTTCTACTGCCAGACAAAAGCCTCCTTCCTTTAGGAACAGGAGATCTAGACCCCACCAGTTTTGTAAAACCATCTCAGTCAGTGAACTTAAAAAATCGTCTAATTTGGAGACAGAGTCACTAAGGGCTGCTAAATCCCGGTCAATGAGTGCATATAAGTGTCTATAATTTTGGTCTTTTGACTATTAGGCTGGACACTCTTAAACCTATTGACCTTGTTATCTCAATTTTTAGTAATACAGGTAATAATACAGGATTTTTTTTGTTCTTACTGGACTCTTTAAGTCAAAGCTAGGGAACAAGTGACTCTTACCATTATCTCTAGAGTACCAATACACTGGGGAAAGATATTGACTAATATGTAAAGCTCAGGGCATTGGGTAAACAGGTGCTGCATGGAACAAGGAGTTATATTAGAAGTACAGGCAAACCAGGCTCCATTAGGAGCAACAAGGTGTTGATTAGCAGGATAGGAAAAAGTATAAATCAAAGCTGAAGAGGCAGGATTACAGAGTGCAGCATTAGGGGAAGTGTGCAAGGAGTAGGAGGCAGAGTAAACACAGATTCCTGGAGCACCCTGTACATTGTCCAGTGTGAGCAGGGGCTTAGTATCCCACCAACAAAGGTGTCATCTGTATGGGAATTTAAAAGTTGATTTGCCATAAGCAATGTCCAGAGGCAAGAAGGGGCTAGAGATGTCACAGAAATTGCAGAGGGCAAAAAGTTCTCAGGAGCAGGAAGTCTAGTGGAGGAGAACAGAAGATTGGGTCTCAAGAGGGAGGAAAAAGGTAAAGACCCCCTTTATTTTTCTGTCAAGGAGATACAAATTTACAACCCCAATAGCTACAAAAATATTTTGTCTCTACGGATTGTGAACACCTATGATCAGAGGCTGGCTGTTGGTTTTGGGGGCAAAGATACCAGCCAGTGCTCTGTAATTTCTTTTGAATACATAGGTCCTTGTAAGTCTCCATTAGCAACCAATCAGGCAGCATGACATGCAAACCCAACATTTTTTTTTTGTTTAATTTTTTCTAGGATGTCATCTAATAGGGAACATAAATCTATCTTAGTTATCTCATAGACAGTAGCATTGGCTACCAATAATTTACCAGTGAAATAGTAATTTTAAGTTTTAAACAGTGGGGTTACAACATATCTCCTTGGTTGTCCATGAGGAATAACACCTAAGAACAAGATTATCAGATACATTTCACAATCTTAAGCTTTAAAGAATCCTTGGAGGGAACAACAGTCCACTTATCTGTAGGTTGATCACTGTCAGAGGCCAGAACTGGCTTGAAGTGGCAATGATGAATTGAGGCAGGCTTTTTTGTGACTTTGACGGCTGTCAGAGTGCTGAGGACCATGGTGTAAGGGTCTTCTCACCATGGTTTGACTGACTCATGGTGATGTCTCTTGATGATAACGTCCTAGGTTTCACTGCAGGATATTTATCCTCAGGATGGGTTGTAGGCAGAGGTTGTTGTTCTCGGAATAACTGGTGGATGGAAGTCAGAGCTAGCTGAAGGGCCTGGAGGAACTTAACAAGATCTTGATTAGTCAGATCAGCTAATTTTTTTTTTTTTTTTAGAAATCTTAGGAATAAGAGGAGGAGGTCTCCCACATAGAACTTTAAAGGGGAAACAACTGTAACATATGGGGTACATTGTGCACACAAGAGGGCAAAAGGAAGTAGACTCACCCAGTTCTTGCCAGTTTTTAATGCCATCTTAGTTATTACCATTTTAAAAGTCTGGTTTATCCTTTTTACTTGTCCTGAACTTTAAGGCCAGTAAGCACAATGGAGTTTTTAATCAATCTGCAAAGCTTGGGTTAGTTTTTGAGTTATCTGGGCTATAAAAGCCAGGCCATTGTCAGACCCCATGGATAAAGGGAGGCCAAATTGGGAACACTGCTATCAGGGCTGACTCAAGACTTAGTAGGAAAAGCTATCTACAAGTACACATTCCCTTACAGTCCAGGCTTTTTAATTTTTGTGAATTCTATTCCTCAATGTTTTTCAGGCATAGTCCCATGATACCAAGTGGTTTTCATTTGTTGCAGTTGCTTAGGATTTACCAACTGGCAGTGAGGGCCTCTGAGGCTCACAGACTGAGTAAGCTTTGATAACTGAGGGATAAAGAAATGATCTCAAAAAGAGCAGCGAGTTTTGATCCTCCCATGTGAGTGGACTGATGAGCTTGTTGGATGAGTTTTTATCTCAAGGCCTCGTGAAGGAGGATTCGATTATCAGGCAGTTGCTACCAGGCCCCAGGGATATCAGACTTTGCTTGGAGTTGAGCTGCCAAATGTAAATCTTTTTGAGTGCAAAAGGGCTTTGACAGAGTGGGTGGAATCAGTAGCAATGCCAGGATTATCTCAATCCCCACTGACTTTGAGGCTGCTTTTTGGGTAGCTGCATCTATTAGATTATTTAATAGCAATATTCCTTGGCATCCAAATGGCAGCTAACAAATCCAAAACTTGGGGAGCATTTTTATCTTTTGGCTCCCTTAAGTCAATGAACCTCATTCCTGATAAATGGACCCATGAACATGGGCAGTAGCAATTGCGTATCTGCTATCAGTCTGACAACTTGAGGGCCTCAGTGAGGGCAATGAGTTCAGCCCATTGGGCTGATGTTTTTTGGCTCTAAGGTTTGTTCCCATAGAATCTGAAAGTCTGAGACAGTGGCTCCTACGACCTGCTTACCTTGATAGATGTGACTGCTTTCATCAGAGAAACATGATGGAACTCTGGACAGTGGCTCATCTGTCAAGTCTGGTCAAAGTCTCATGAAATGGTCAGAGGGGCAAGGAGAGGTCATCATCAGGCAGCTGAGTATCTGGGTTTAAAGACACTGTCCCCTTGAAACTGATGGTAGTCAGATCTAGAAGTAATGCCTGATAGGCAGCCATCCATCCAGTGAAGCTTTGATGAGAGTCTCCAAGTGAATGTGAGGAGGTAATTAAAAGTTTTTGTCCAAATGTCACCTTTTGGGCCATTTTCACCAGGAGGGCCACCAAGGCAATCATCTGCAGGCAAGGCAGACATTAGGCTGCCACATTATCAAGTCTCTTGGAAAGATAGGCAATAGGCTTTTGCCATGGTCCTAAACTCTGGGTCAGGACTCCTTTTGCTATCCCTTGTTTTTTATCAACATAGAGGGAAAGAAGTTTTTGCAACTTTGACAGAGCCAGAACTGGAGCTTCTGTTAAGGCTGATTTCAATTGCTGAAAAGCCTGGTCTCATGAGTCTGTAATCTAAAGCAGGCAATATTCTATGGCTCCTAGAAATTCTCATATTTGCTTTCTAGTCACAGGAACTGGAATCCATTCAATGGCTTGCACCAGCTGGAAGGAAAGAGTCAGTTTTAAGCAAACTCCAATAACTAACTGAGGGACATTTTTTTAAATCTCTCAAGCCTTTGCAATTTTTGCTTAATATCAGGTGCTGACAGTTACAAAGGTAGTATTAATGGCCCTTGCCTTTTTAGGTGCTACCAGATCTACAGGTGTACAAAAGTAATAGGCTTCTAGCAATCTCTCCAGAAACCCCAAGGGAGACTCATCATCTAATTGTCTCACCTCTGCTACCTTGGACAAATTGGTGGGTTTTCTGGCAGCCCTTAAAGGCTTCTGAGAACAATTGGCGATACTGACCAAGAGCCTTCTTACCTCTGGTTGTCTGATCAGGGGTGGGACAAAGGGAAAACACGGTTCTGGCATTCGGGATCAGAGGACAGGTTTTTATTTGGAATGCACACTGCTCTTTATCCCACAACATGAATGTTTTTTTTCTCTCTCTCTCTCTTTTACTGTAAACAAAACCTGCAAAATCTTCTGGAAGTCATCCCAAGTGGGATGATGAATGGAGAAGACAAATTCCAAAAGAGGAATAAGGCCCTGAGGGTCCTTAGAAAAAAGGGGGGTGAGGAAGAGGAGTCCAGCAATTCTGAACACTGATGGCTTTTAGTCCAGATGGGACTGAGAATTACAGTCCTATTTAATTTTTATTTTCATAGGCAAATATACTTTATGTATGGTCAACACTGACTTTTACCATTATATAAACTTGGGGTGACAAAGGGCTCCAATTTATCCTCCCCTTTTTAGAATATAATCTCATTTTAATGGAAACATTTTGTAGTAAAGATTACTGATCCAATACCGTCAAATTCTGAACACATTTGTTTTTCTGTTTTTCTGTTTCTGTTTATTACCCATCAATTACCTTTTTTCTAGCTTTTTAGACAACATTAAAACTTTTAACAAAATCCTTGAAGTGACTTTCTTAGTAGTCTAAAATATATTAAATGATTTTATGTCTTTTTACCACCTTAAAATGTTACACTTTAAAAACTGTAACTTTTTAAAATGGCTCAATAACAGTATGACCTGGCTTTATTTGGTAAAGCCAATATGATTTTAAAAACCATAAACATATATATGTATTGTTATTTACGTTTTAACTAGAAAAATACTTTTAAAGGTATGCCAAGGTTGTACATAATCAGTTGAGGACTAAAACATTAAACAAGGCACCACAAAAGACAAGACCAACATTAAAGACACAAACAAAGGATTTTCTGTCCATGGTTCGGTGACCTAAAGGGAAATAAATTTTCATTATGACCCTTAGGTCCAATAAGCCACATGGAACCTGCAACAGTAGTTTAAGAGAAAAAAGAAATCTAAATGTTAGTACTGAGGTAACAGATTCAAATGAACAAATGGCTCCACCGTAAAAATATACCAAGCACAAAACCAAGTGGATAAAAAAATCCCAAATCACAAATGGGCTAGAGTTTCTGTCCCGGAGGGTGTCCCGCTCCGGTGCAGAAGGAGCCAGCCAAGCTCCTCTGCAACTTCAAAGGTGCGCATTCAAATTACAAACAACAAAAGATCCAAATACTTACAGATGTTTTAAGCCAATCGATTGGTGAAAAAATGTGGGGAGGGGTCCCCATGTAATCCTGAACAAGCGCCCAAATGTTGTACTCTACTCAAAAAACAGGGCCCCATGATGAAAAAACAGGGCAAGACCCCAAGATGACAAACGGGGCAAGACATCTTTTTTAAAAGAAGCGCTTTTATTTTAGCTGGCCCAGCGACACAGTGCAGATGGAATTTGCAAAGCTGTGCAACTGAGTTAGAGTTTTGACTGATTTTTATAGTTCATTTATGATTAGCTCATTGATCATTAAGTACATAGTGATGAGAAACAGAAATAAGGTGGGCCTTTGTTCCCCTTTGCTTGAGGACACAGACATTTCACAGTGGGTGGTTAGCCAATTCATAGCGCTTGGTTTGCCAATTCCAGGAATATTTGTCTCTCATGAAGGGAACAGTGGTTGACACAGCATCATTTGTCTCTTAAAAGGGGAACAAAAGTTGACATAGCACACAGGTCACTAAGGTGGGGGGGATGACGCATTACAGAACAGCAGAATGACGTGGTCAGTTAATTTATAACTATGTGGTTGGTGCTTGCTTACTAGGACAATGAGCTCAGTAGAATGACAATATTACTAATAACTATCTTTTTAAGTAACTATTTATGTTAATTATCTTTTAATCAATTATTTTAATTTTTAGCATCTTAGTATAACACTCTTTAGGATTTTAATATTCCTAGAAGTCATATATTCCCTAAAGCCTGGTGATCCATTTGTTAACACCTTTTTGGCTTCAGAAATGTGTAGGATATTACTATGATTGCTTCTATATGTATAAACTGCAGCCATTTGTGTTGGAACTCATGAACCAAATCTGGTCCCTGGATCCTTCCTCTCAGGTTCTGAAACTGTTCTCTGGCTCCTTGACCTCATAGAAAAGTTACCTTTTCTTTTCACTATTTTCCAAGATATTTTTGCTTTGTAAACAGTCAAAACCAAACTTCCCTCATGGAAACAATGAGATAAAGAATATATTTATATTAAATTCTGTAAGTCAGGTATTTTGTACCTGTATAAAAGTAAAGAAATAAATATCTAATATAATTCAGCTAGCTGTATATTCTGAATAATCTTCCAAATGCATCAACTCATTCTTCAACTAATTATGTAAATGAGTTTTTAATCTATGAAAACCCTAACAGTTTTTTAGCATTTACCTGTTTCAGTTTGACTCCAGCAATTCTTTGGAGATCAAAACCACGGGGCTGGAGGTTTAGCTCAGCGGCATAAGCACCTGCCTTGCAAACAGGCAGTTGTGAGTTTGATCCCCAGTATCGATAAAAAGGAAAAAGAAAAAAAAACCACTTAATTTCCTGTACAATCCATTCTCTGCCACGTAGGCATAACTAGCATCTGGTGAGGAATTCATGGTTAAAACAAATGAAATGCTAGAAATACCGAGACTCATGTTACATAGTACTTAGCAAGTTGATAGAGGCCTCCTTTATTATCTACCAATTTCACTTATAACTACTGACTTAGAAAAGTTATTCAGAATACTCACAATGATGTAAAGAGGTGTATAATCATGCCTTCTGAGAAATCACTGTAATACCCCTCAATATGTTAATAACGTAGCATATGTTGATAAGTTAGCAATATATTTGTTGATAATAACACTTCCATCTACAGGTAAAGAAAATTTACATGCAACAAAATTTTCAGGAAACTTACAGTTATCCTATCTGGAAGTTAATTTTCTGTTGGGGCCTATGCCTAAATATCTAGCCCCCAAAATATGCACAGCAAAGGACCAAAAGAATGAGAAAAGTGGCATTATCTTGAGGGCAACAGGAAGAGTGAAATCTTCTTCAGAACTCATAACCCTGCTAACCAGCCAGCCACCTGTCACTAGGCAGCCCATATTTAATCAGGACAAGGAAGGAAGTCAGTGCACAATGGTAAAACCCTGAGCAGGGCCCTAGGAGAGGTTCAAGGAACCCACAGAGCAACAGATGATTCTAATTAAGAAAAACTATCCAGGAAGTCTCCAGGTCGCCTCAGCTGTGGCCTATCTTGTTCCTTGCGGTGTCTTCTCATTCTCAATTCAATAATGTCCAGGCCACACCACAGGCCTGCACAAGTATTCATCTTCAATCCTTTCCAACATCTCTCTCTCTTTTTTTGTTTTGTTGACTCCCATGATGTGTTGCCAGCTTATGGTGGGGAAGCATTGAGGAGAACTCCAATTTAAACTCATCATAGTCCATCAGTTCATAAGAGTAGTCATTTACAAGTATAGCCAGCAATTGTCAGAGGATGTTAGTAATCCTAGCTTCCCCCACAGCCAAGCTTTTACATTGCACTATATGTTCAGAGGCCAGATTTTTCTGCAGGATGCTCAAGGCCAAGCTAACATGAGACCTGCATTAACTACTGTCTTAGTTATTTTTTACTTGTTTCTGAGACAAAATACCTGAAGCCCAAGTTGAGAAATGAAAAGTTTATTTCTTCAGATTTGGAGGTTTCAGTCCACACTCAGTTGGCTCCAAGACAGGTGGGCATGGCTGGGCTGCAGTTCATGGCAGCTGCAAATAACAAGCAGGAGCCCACAAAAAGCAATACACACTTTCTTCCTGCCATTATAGTACATCCTGGCTCCACCCCTATGTGGGTGTAGCACTAACACCATCAAACCACGTTCTACACAATGAACCATCACAAATGCACAATGCAAACTCATGAAGCTGGGGGACACAGGCATAAACTATGACATTCCACCACTGGCCCCCAGGACTCATGCACATCCATTATACAAAAGACATTTAGTCCACTTCCAAGAGTTGTCAATGTTCTATGTTTCAGCATTGCTGAACAGTCCAATTCCCAAGTGTCCTCCAAGATCTAAGGCAAACTCTTAAATGTAACTCCTGTACAAATGAAACAGTGTTAGACATTTCTCAAATGCAAAGGCACAAGGTAAACATTACCATTCCAAAAGTTACAAGGAGAATATAAAGCATTGGAAACAAAAGAAGTCCAGCAGGGTGTATATTAAGTCTTAGAATTCCATGTTCAGCATCAGAAGCAATCTGGTTACAAACTCCAAAAGGCTTGGGTAAATGCACCCCCATGGCACATCCAGCGATTTTACCTCCCACAGCTTTTTTCTTAAATCTTCTCTGCTCTTTTTGTAGCTTCCCTTGAATCATCCACATTCCTGCCTTTTCCAAACTTCTGAAGTGTCCACCACAACTTTGGCTTCACCCTTACTTCTTCACAAATTGCCCTCTCAGGGGCACACTTTTTGGCCTCCCAGGAACTTTGCAATTGAGGTGGATGCCATCTTGCCTCAGAATTTGTGCATTTTCTTTGCACCTAAAATCAGCACCTTGTGGATGCCACCAAGGCTTGCTGCTGGCTGGAGCAGTACCTAGGCTTTTCTGTCTTTTGGCTATACAGGTCAGTTGCCTGGATTGCAGGGCTTTGTGTACCTGATTGTGAGGAAAAGCTTCTCTAAGTTGCCACCATTCTGGAACCTCAAGTGGCCTCTGTCACCATTCTGGAACATGGCACTCTACAGCTTTTCCCTGTGAGCAAATTATTTCACTTTTGCACTGAGGTTGCACAGGGTGGGGACCCCCTTCCTATGATGCCCTGGGGCCATCTTTCTTATCTCTATGTTTCTCCTCAGGAATCAAAATCTCAACTCTGTCTTTGCAAGCCACAGTCTTCCTCGAATTTTACTTCTGGCCAAACTCACAGCATTGTACACCATCCTGCTGATATCTTTGCTTTTCATATGCAACATAAATCTGGATAAAAGCCCTCAACAATAGCCACAACACAGCCTCAAGGTTTGATTGCTTTTTAATTTCTTTTTCAAGATCAATCAGTCAATTGCCCTTTGTCTCAGTCTCAGCAAAGTCTCTGGGCAGGAGCAAACCTTGAGGTTTGCAGACAAACATTCTGCCAAGCCATAACACACATCATGTGGAGTCCAACAACCAGTGCAGTCCTTCTTCCCAACAGAAACCTCGCAAGCCTGGTTTTTACCATCAGGCCATCTATCAGCCTTCTGGTCTCCTGAGCTCTGACCAGAATCCCCTCTACAGAGCAGCCTAAGCTGTTCCAGCTCTACCCATCCAGGCGACTTCCAAATCTTTCCAAACTCTGCCCACAAGCCATTTCCAAAGCCTCTCGAAAAACATGGTCAAGTATAGTCACAGCAAATGACCCTCTCCTAGGTACCAAATTCTGTCTTAATTACTTTTTACTTGTTGCTGAGACAAAATACCTGAGGCCCAATTTGAGAAAGGAAAGGTTTATTTCTTACAGTTTTGGCAGGTTTCAGTTCACACTCAGTTGGCTCCAAGGCAGGCAGGTATGGCTGGGTCACAGTACATGGAGGCTGCAAAGAGCAAGCAGGAACCAGCAAAAAGCAAGACACACCTTCTTCCTGCCATTGAATTACATCCTGGCTCCACCCCAATGTGTGTTTAGCACTGACACCATCAACCCAAGCACTAGACAATGAACCATCACAAATGCACAGTGCAAATGTATGAGGCCTGTGGGACACATGCTTAAACCATGACAACTACAGTCAGTTACTTACTTCCTATCAAGGTCACTTAGGTCTTCTCAGGAGTTATTTTAGAACCATGCATAACACCTCATGGCTCTTCTGTCAGTGTCAGCCACTTAGAAGAGTCACAATCATTGCTTGACCACATTGCTCTCTGTGAAAGTTTGGGAGATTTTTCTCCTGGTGACTCTTCTTAGGCACACCTTGCATTGAAGGTGACTTTCCTCTGTGGTCTCATCATCTTCTTGATGAGACAACCAGGGACTCACTGAATATTTTAGGATGATGCAATCAGAGGTTATTTTATATCCTGGGTCTCCACCACCCTTGAAGGGCTGGGGCCAAAATATTGGCTATCCATTTAGCCCTTCTCTTTCTCTAACTTTTGACTTCCAAACCTTAGCTGTCAAACATCCAAAAGAAGTTTTTGGTAAGAATAGAGTATATTAGAGGCAATAAGTTTAACATTACTATATTATCTAAACATGAAACAACTTAGAACATTAAATGAATCCTATTTTCTTCTATCCATGGACATTTTAGCATTTGAATACCTACAGTATTAACAGTTGCATATTTTACATAACATATCAGGAATCAGAACCATACTTAGTATTGCATCATGACAATCATGAGATTCTTGAAATAATCTAAATTCCTGTTTTGACATAAAATATCCCTTTTAGTCAATCAGCCTTATCTAATACACAAGAAGTTTTTTGTGTATTATTGAACAACTTATTGATCTTTAGTTGAATGTGTGAACAAGTCTTTGTTATCAGCAAAGGTGTGCACATGAGACAAAAATCTGTTACCATAAGAAATACCCACTTTAAAATCATGGAGTATTATGCATCTGGAATTATGAATATATGCAATACACCATGTAGTTGATTACAATCAACTGTCATAACCATGTGAAACCTTTATACAGGCATCATCAAACCAAAAATATGTATTACTTTATTTGATAATGACCAATGTGAACATTTAGGAATACATTTCATAAATTTATTTGAGGTGTCTCTTATAATGCTCTGGAGATCATTGAGGTCTCTAATCAATGGACAAAAACTGGTTAAAAATGTTACCAGACAGCTGCTTTCTTATTTATCAATCAGAGCTTGGTCTACCAATCTCACTGCTAAGGGACTTTGTTTATTCATTTATCTTTTAAAATTTATTTTTATTTAAAGAAAGACAAAACAAAACAGAAAACAGGCATAAATAGTACATACATTCAAAGAAAAGAATAAACAGTAATAAATCACTAGTTTGTGTTTACATATTGTCCTCTTACAAATAATTGTTCAAGATACAAAAGTGGAACATATAAATGGGAATTCAAACAGGGAGACTGCAAATAGTTCTGTTCAACTATCTAATAAAAACTAAGTAATATGGTAATCAATCCTATACACTTAAACATGTATGTATTTATCCATATCTTCATTTATGTTGAGTTTAAACAAACCAAAGCAGATTCAAATCACTCTAATTGAAGATTAATAGTATTACTTGATTTCACATCATGACACTATGGAATCAGCACTGGGTACTGTAGTCCCTTTTTTTCTCCTTCAAAGTATTTGTTCATTTCATCATGTGTCATAAGATCAGTTCTTGTAAATTGTTGATAGGTTTTATGGAAGCATGCATCTTAACATGGGTTACTACCCTTTCTATATTAGAGGGAGGAACAGAGCAAAGCAGGACAGAGCAAAACATAATCCTAGAGATACATAAAACTAAAAAGACATATAAAACTGCTGTACAAGGAGTTCTACCTTGGTTACTGTATTGTCTCTTGTTATCATCAAGAAAAATGGCTATATCATCAGATAAAGTATAATTGAATATATCAGTGCATAACAGTATTAACAGAAATAGAACTTTGTAGATAGTATAGAGCTACAAAAATAGATATTAATCAAATCAGAATGGGTATTAGAGTGAATGATTGCTATTTTCAGTATTGTTGTCTACACTCTGACAATACTATCAACCTAACAGTTTTGCATAAAATAGGCAATAACAAGAAGCAATCAAACAAATCAGATTTAAATAAAATCATTAATGATATAACAATATAAGTTATAGAGGGATCCAGTTTAAGTTAACAGGAAATTAAAGATGATTACTGTGCTATATCCTGATATTTTTGGGATAGCTGTCTGTGCCCTCAGATCTAGTGCTTGTATAAAAACTGGGATGGAATAAGTTCTATCTAAACAGAGTGGTACAAGTAATATGGGTTTTAATTCCTGATACACTTATAGCAATATCTTCTTCTGTCTTTTAAAGACTATTCTTCCCCTTTCACTCCCCCAGGGTGTACTGTGTATTTTTGGGTCTCCTCAACACCCTTGGTTTTATATTGTGGGGGGTAACCTGCTATTTATCTAAGTATTTATGAACTTTCTCACTACTGGACTTTAGAGGTGTGAACTTTCATGTGTCTTACAATTTCCATGTTGGGAAAAAGCTTTCCCACATTGCTGACATACATAGGGTTTCTCTCCAGTGTGAATTTTTTCATGTTCCTTACAATATGCACGTGTGATAAAAGCTTTACCACATTGCTTACATATATATGGTTTCTCTCCAGTGTGAATTCTTTCATGAATCTTACAGTATGCTCGTGTGTTAAAAGCTTTCCCACATTGCTTACATACATATGGTTTCTCTCCAGTGTGAATTCTTTCATGTTTCTTACAATGACCAGATTTGGTGAAACCTTTTCCACATTGCTGACATACATAGGGTTTCTCTCCAGTGTGAATTTTTTCATGAATCTTACAGTATGCTCGAGTGTTAAAAGCTTTCCCACATAGGTTACATACATATGGTTTCTCCCCAGTGTGATTTCTTTCATGTTGCTTACAATGACCAGATTTGGTGAAACCTTTTCCACATTGCTGATATACATAGGGTTTCTCTCCAGTGTGAATTCTTTCATGAACCTTACAATTTGCACGTCTGTTAAAAGCTTTCCCACATTGCTTACATACATATGGTTTCTCTGCAGTGTGAATTCTTTCATGTTGCTTACAATTTCCAGGTTGGAAGAAGCCTTTTCCACATTGCTTACATACATATGGTTTCTCTCCAGTGTGAACATTTTCATGTAGTTGAAAATGAATTTTACTGCTAAAAGCTTTCCAATATTTCTTACATATATGCAATTTCTGCCCAGTGTGAAGTTTTTCACGAATTACACAATAAGTACGTGTGCTGAAAGCTTTCTCACAGTGCTTACATTTATAACGTTTTTCTCTGGAGTGAAGACTTTCATGTGCTTGACAATATGTACGTGTTGTAAAAGCTTTCCCACACTGATTACATCTGTAGGGTCTCTCTCCTCTGTGAATTCTTTCATGTTTCTTACAAATTCCATGTGTGGTAAAACCTTTCCTGCATTGCTTGCATACATAGAGTTAACCTCCACTGCAATATTTTTCATGGATCTGAACATTGTGGTGTGTTTCTGTTTCTTTCACATTCACATTACCATCTGCAGTATGAAGGAATACTTCTTTACACTGATTCCAAGATGTATGTAAATAGGATTTCCCTAGCTTGTCATTTCTGTAAAGAAAAAAAAAATCACATACAGGATTTATAACCATATGACTAAGTTTTTGTTGGAGAGTTGAACAAAACTGTGTGCAGTCTCGCTGTTTGAGTCCCCACTTCGTATGTTTCGCTTTTGTAATTCATTAACTATTTCTATGAGCACCATATGTAATCATTTGGTAATCTATCATGTAATCTTCTCTTAATCTCTGTTGTTCCTAAAATTCATTCTTTGACTTTAGAGAACAAAAAACCTCATATCAGACATAGTAGACCGGGAGATTCATTCCAGTATATCAATATCAGTATAAATGTTTCTCTTTCTTGAAGTCAGAGAAGTCAGTAGTAGTTTGTATCACACATTGTTGATCTCACCTTGCCAGGAATACTTGCATTGAAGGCTTTTATCCCTGTCTTTAAGTGCTGCTTCTTTTTCTGAAAGTGAATCGATCCGTAATTTTGGTTATGGTATCAACAATGCATTAAGGAATTGACTCAAAATATTTCTTATGAATGGTTTACCACCAGCCATGGAGGAAGACAGATAGCAAAAATTCTTTGTTTTGATTTCTTCATTCAAACCAAAGGATGTACTTGAAAGAGCTTTGCCCTTCAAACAATTACAGAACCTCATGGTGGTAGTTCAAGATGGAAGAAGGTGAATCAGGGATGCTTGCTCATATGGCCACTTCCTCTTTTCTCCTTGATTACAACTTCCTCTTT
This sequence comes from Cavia porcellus, assembly GCF_034190915.1. Taxonomy (NCBI): domain Eukaryota; kingdom Metazoa; phylum Chordata; class Mammalia; order Rodentia; family Caviidae; genus Cavia; species Cavia porcellus. Next base: position 2,716,711 of record NW_026947518.1, on the reverse strand, counting down.
CTTACCCAGGGGCCTAAAGAAAATTCCCATCAGCTCCTGGCATGACATCAATGTCCTCTCCAAGCACCACATCCAGTCAAAAGTCACATATACCCCATAACCCCATAGTCAGTCTGAAAAAAAAAAAAGCCAAACCCTTGGTGGCTGTGGGCTCCTCTCCACATTCTTTAAATAAAAGGCCACTTTTGCATTACTTATATTCTGCTTCTCTGTTGTGCTAATTTACCTCCTCAGTAACCTCAGTAAGCTAATCCACTTTAAACCTATCTCATCACATGATTTTATTTTGTAAAGTCTCTAGAAAAGACAGAGTCCTTTGCTACAGGCTCAGAATCCCTCCTGTTTTTCTCAGACAGAAGCTTTCCAATAAGATCTTTGGTGTAGTAAAGAAGACAATATAAAGTCAAAATGGCCTTTATTGTAAGAATATGGGGAGAACCTCATGACCACTGCGGGTCTGGCTTTTTCTTCTGGAAATATGTGGGCAGCATACATACAGTTTTTGAATTGGGTGGTGCTTAAAGGTGGCATTGCTGATATGTAAGTAGCTGATTGAGATTCTTTTCTGGCCACAGGTAGGTTGAATAGGGGAGAGGAAAGTGACTTCAAAGTAAAAGTCCCCTGGTTCTACCTCCCACCTCCAAAATATTCTATTTAGAGCAAAAAACTTTCACTTTGTTTCTTTCAATAAATATACTCTGCTCTTCAACACTGTTGTTCCTGAAATTCATTCTTGCATTTTATTTATTTTGTTGAACAGTTTTTGATGTATTTATTTTCTATTCTTCTGAGAAATGTCTATTCATTTCAATTGCCCATTTTTTTTTTATTTAAAGAGAGAAGAAAAAAAAAGAAAGGACATAAAAAAAAAAACAATGCAGGAAAAGGGTGCAAATAATACTGTATTTGTAGAAAAAAATATATACAGTACAAAATCACCAGTTAACAGTTTACAAGTTATCTTCCCAGAAACAGTTGTCCATATCACTAAAGTAAAGCATATGAAGTGAACATTCATACAGTGGAATTGGAGACAGTTCCATTCAATGATCCAACAAAAGCTCAGTTATATGGTTTTCCGTCTTACACTCTCGAACATATCTGCAGTTATATCCCTTAGTCCACCTTACTTTCCTCTCTTTTTACAGTAACAATTAGACTTTTAGGGTTTTATTACTCTCATGGTTCTTATTACTTTTTTCAAGAGAATTAAAACAAATGTAACTAAGCAAAACAGAGTCAGAACAGAAGGGTGGGCATAGCACGTGGTGCAAAAATATAACAGCATGTCATCAAAAGTGGTTACCATTGTGCCTCTTGCTATTTTCAAATTGAGTTTCAATAATAGAATTGATCAAAACAATATGGAACAAAACCAATAAAATCTACACTGAGGACCTTACAGGATTTAAAAAAAAAAAAAAAGGATGATTGTCAATCCATATTGGGCATCATAGTATATCTTATTGCCTTCAAAGTGATTGCCTATACCTTCAAACTTGATACTATCAAACAAAATAGAATATATAATAATCAGGCAGAACAAGATGGAGAGAGCAATACTGGGGTTCAAGACAGGTTAATAGGACAACAAAAAAGTTACTATAATATGTCATGTTGTTCTTTATTTTAGTTTTTCCTTAATTAAAAAAAAGAGAGAGAAAATAAATTAATTTAAAAATATGGGGAAGATTGAGATAAGAGAGGATATTGTAATAGAACAATGCAGGGCAGAACCGAACAATTCAAGCATCATTGTGTTTCACCACCAGATAATCTAACATGATAGTAGTCACCACAGTGCCTCTTTCCTTAAATTATTTGAGTGTAACTTCGCATGCTATAATATCAAGCGTATCTAGACAGTGTGAAGCCTTTCAAGAGAATGCAATAATTACAGGGTATTTAGAACCTACTAATAGAAAACAAACAATAATTTCTATATTATCTATTTGCTTATAAAGAGTTTTGTTTATACTACAGCTTATAGTGAAATATAGTAAGATACAACATGTTAAAACCAATGGAAACAGATGTACTACAGCTTGATGGGACTTTAAAACAAGACAATATTAAATCAGCACTAGCTTTTATGTTGTGTTGCTTTCTTCAAAATAGCTATCTGTGCTCTCTAATTCTTGCATTTTAGACAACACAGACTCATACCAGACATAGAAGGTCAGGAATGTCATTCCACTATATCATGGTATGGTTGCCTGTATTTCTATCTAACTCAGCTGCCTGTAACTTTAAGAATTGTTTATCAATTTGACTTGGAGTAATTGTATCAAACAAAATGTTCTTAATGGATATAGGGAAATATATCATTAAGTTGAAAAAATGATTATCATAGTTTTTCTAGCTAGCATTAGCGTACATTTTAAACTTTCAAGTATGTGGGAAAACAAAAAATAGAAACAACTCAGAAAATAGCAACCTATAGGGGACAGTACATTATTTGCTGTAAGTTCCATGTTATCTTCAGGTATTTCATAGACCATAAAGAAACATTAAGCCTATTAATTAACAAGTATCAGTTCCAATAAATGTGCTCATAGCACTGCATCACTGAAAACTGTGAATTTTTTTTTTGTATGAGGGATTGAACTCATGACCTTGTGCTCTCCAGGCAGCTCCTTGTATCACTGAATTCAATCCCCAGCCCCAACAACTTTAGATACTACATATGACTATTAACAATGTTTAATTTTCCATTGACATATTTAGTTATAAATTTTGTAAACCTACATTTTCACAAATGAAATTATTTTCTTTCTTTGCAATTTAAATTACTTTTGTTTATAGTTACTGGGGATCAAAATTACACCCTACCACTTTCCAGGCAGGTGTTTCTGCCAGCTGAGCTTAAATCCCTGGCCTGTATTAATGAATATTTTTAAATGTATAAACATCACTTTATTCATTCAAATACTATTGTGATTTTAGCAAAGGATGTCAATGTAGACCAAAATTGATATACAATCAGAGAGGACCTGGAACCTCAGAGAGTCAATGCCTAGCTGATATACATAGAGAAAACCTGTCTCAATAAAACTAAACTAAACTAAACAAATAAAACCAAACAAAACAGAATGGAGACTGATTTCTTCAAATCTTAACTCCATATCTTGGGGATTAATTTTTTATATATACACATTTTTGAGACAGCAAATTTGATGCTATATTGCAACTCACAGCTAATGTAACAGCCAAATAGGAGCACTGATTCTTATGCTGAGTCACTGGAAGAGTCCCTGTGCACTTTCTCTAATGCAGAGCTCCTGCTAGTCACCAATCAATGCTGACCTTTCTCTCACTGTGATTTACTACCCTGGGTCTTTCGTATCAGTACATCAGATTCTGTTTGGCCAAACATTCCTGGAGGAGACTGGATGCTATTGCTCTTTGACAGAAGAGAAAATCCTAGAGAAACAAACTCTACAGGGAAAATGTAGAGACCATTGTGTATGTATTCATCTTTTCATGTCAGAAAAAGTTTTCCATGATTTCAGTGATACAAAGGGAGCTACAAGTGTGAAAGAGGTCTCATGAGTCCATTTTGTGAGGGAAATGACAGATTTTTCTAACTCAAAGAGAATCACCAGACATGGCTAACAAGCACAGAAAACACTGAGCCTCCCAAACTTGACTCATGCAGACACACATCCCCATCCACTGGAACCTTTTAAGGCAGGTGCTGAGCAAAAATGGGGAGAACATGGGGGGCAGACAACAGTCCTGTCCTGCAACTCCAATCAGAGCTCTACACAGCCTTCCCTAGAACATCTAGGATGAAGAATAGAGTTTTCTGCCACACAGAATGCTGAAAAAATATTCAAGTGTTTGATTCACAGTCCTGTCTGAAGCAGGAAGGAACTGGGACCCCCCCCCAGCCTCCATTTAGAGCATGCACAGGAGAGCTGTCCGGAGGATGCTGTTCACTGCAGCTGGGGGAAACCCTGAACTGGCCCCAGACCCACAGAGGTGCAGGGCTAAGGATGACAAACTCATGGCACAACAACTTTTCCCCAGGGCCAGCCAGTGCTCTGGGCATCTCCACTCCAATCCAGCGCCTCCCAAAGCCAGCAACAGCACTGGGAAAGGACATTTGGATGCCTGGGTGGCCAGTCAGGTGAGGGGCAGCCTGCCTGACACAGCTGTGCAAAGTGTGTCACTCTGGAGCTAAACCTCCAGCAGATCGCACTCATTGCCTTCATCAGGTCTGGCAGTAAGGACGTCACACAGAAGCACAGCAACACACTTTAACTTTATTCAAACTAAATCATTTAGCTTCCCTTCAAGAAATGACTGAAAATGCACAAGTCTGGAAAATCAAGGATGAGAACATTGCTATGATTTTGTATAAATAAACTGATCCTTTAAAAGACATGGTGGTAATGCCCATGGGTGGGTCTGCTATGGTAGAGATGTGGAATCACATGAATACAGGTTTTGTAACTGCAATAGAAAAATTGCAAATAAATGATGCATGCACATGACTTTCTGTTTGTATTGCACTGAAGGAAGGGGGATCCAGGCAGCACCTAGATTTACTGAGCTGCCTCAGTAAACCCAGGGCACAATCCACCACATGATTCCATCACCCAATTGTGAAAGCTCAGCAACTTGGTTCCTGCTTGCTGCTGCTGTTGGTTGACAATTTTGAGGTGTTTCTATCTGGGCCAGCCATCTCTGACTCTTTTAGCTTCTGTCCCCAGGGTGTAGATCAGGCTATGTGTTTACAAAAAGTTCCATCATGATTTCAGGACCAGTGGCAGCCTCTCATGTACTGGAAATAATTCTTCAAGTTTGGCCATAAGAAACCTGATACGATGTGCTTGAGAGGAAATGAGATTGTCTGATATAAATGCAGGAAACTCATTTTGTCTGTGCCAGACTCAGCTGCTACTGAAGCGCATATTTTTGAGGTAAAAAGATATGAGTTGGAGTGTTGGAAGGCACAGTAACATCCCCAAGTTCACTTTCTGCTTTGCTTCCCTCATTCTACTAAGCCGCAGAATGGATTCTAAGTATTCAGACACATAGGGTGTGAACTGCAGCAGAAATCTGTAAAAACTTCAGGTAAGGGGGTGTGAAAAGACAAGCAAAGTTTTTGGCAAAATACACCTCTAAATATGTATTTAAAGCATCAAAGAAACCAAGAAGAAGACAAAGATGAAGGCAAAGAGGAAGAGGAAGAGGAAGAGGAAGGGGAAGGGGAAGGGGAAGGGGAAGGGGAAGGAGAAGGAGAAGGAGAAGGAGAAGAAGAAGAAGAAGAAGAAGAAGAAGAAGAAGAAGAAGAAGATGAAGGAGAGGAAGAAGAAGAAGAAGATGATGATGATGATGATGAAGGAGAGGAAGAAGAAGAAGAAGAAGAAGAAGATGATGATGAAGGAGAGGAAGAAGAAAAAGAAGAAGAAAAGAGAAGAAGGAAAAGAAAGAAAAACAAAAAGTAATGCCAATGTGTGGGGTTTTGTCTCCAATGCCTCAGCCTCATTTAGAAAGGAAAGGATCAAAGTATGCAGAATGGAAGGGTCACTGTGGAAAATGGACTTTGCACCAAGGCACTGATGGTGTGTCTGGCCCACTAAGAATGTCCAATCCATGGCAGAGCCTGGAGCCTGGTGGAGGCTGAAGCCAGGACCCAGAGTTGAGGCCCATGGGGCTGAGGTGGCAGAGTCGTTGCTGCACCCTCATGGCTCTGCCTTATTGGGCCTGCAGGGCTGCAGCATGGATGCAGTCATGGAAATGGGTGTAAGGCAGGAGGTGCTGGCTCCTCTGCATGCTGCACACTCCCTGCTTGGCCTGAGCACAGGAAGATTCCAGTCCTGCTTGCTGGAAAAAGAGACTCTGAAGAAGATTCTGGGTGTCCTCGACCAGACACAGATGAACACAGTGACTTCTCAGGTAGGGAGGGCAGGACACCCACCACAGCGGGATTCGCATGGCTTCATGTGTTGGGGGTCTAAAAGTTAGTCGTGAAGATGTGTTGCCTTTCTAAATAAAAAGACTCCTTATTTTATGTAACTATAAAGTGAAGCTTGAATGTTCTTCTATATGCGTATCCTACATTACATATAAAAGAATATTAAGTCATCCATTTCCAATCACCTATTCAAGAAAATACCAACTATTTATTCTTAAGTGAATTGGAGAGAAGTAATACTGAATGGAACATATAAATAATGCAGTGGAACATAAAATGGAAAAGCCTCTAAGGCATCCCTCCCGGGATGAGAGGTCTGCCACTGACCAGCTCCTCTCTCCTGTCCTCAACTGCTGTGCAGGCCTGTGTCTCTTCACTGCTGGGTGGAGAGAGAGCCAGGACACAAGCTCTCTTCCATCTCAGGAAAGATCAGGGACATGGCCTAGGACATGGCCTTGTTTCAGCATTTTCAGTGGCTGTCATTTATAATTAACTCAGCAGCTGTGCTGTGGAACATTCATGGTTTCTAACTGTCCACACCTTAAATGATTAAGAAGAGAAAATGGTGTCAATCTCATTTTTATACTGACCCTTAGGAGTGGAATTTCCAGGTTAAATGTATATAAGATGAATTTGAGGGTAACAGATTTTTCACCTGAAGCCTCAACATAGAGTTAGAGCCTGGTAGAAGATGACTGAGTCTGCTCACATCTCTGTGGAGATCTGAAGTCAGAGAGATGGTCCAGGCAGAGGTGCAGGACACCATGGCTCCTAGCCGGAACGATGGCTAAAAATTGCCCAGGTCAAGGCTACCTCCTCCATCAGTTAGTTCTCAGGAAAGCACCACACACTGCACACTGGACAGGGGAGAGCTGGAATGGTTCCAGAGCTCCTTCCTACATGCTTGTCTTACTCAGGGGAGCTCTATATGAGAAGGCCAGTCTGTTACAGAGCCCAACATGACTGAATGTTTTCCACCCAGGTGCAGATCTGAACTGCCACATGTGGACTCACCGTAGCTATGGAGTAGGAGAGGTGTTTACAGGGAGCAGGTCGGGAGATGGGGACACTGCAGGCAGGTCAGGGTACAAAGCCTTAAATAAGAGACCAGGCCCTCACCAGCCCCAGTTTTCTCCAGCAGTAGCCAAACCCTGCAAGAGTGTTCATTAAAAACTGAGTAACTGAAAGGAGTTACTCCAAAATTACATATTATAGAGATAGTTTGAAGATACAAAAGTAAATGTTAGCATTCTTAAGTAAAATTACATGTGACCCTTAATGGATATGGGGTGAGCATTGATGTCCCAGAACCCCATGCATCAGAATGAAATAGTCTGTTGAACAGAGCAATAAGGAGCACAGGCAATGGGTAAACATCACAGCTGCTTAATAACAACAACAAAGAGCGGGTACAATAAGTGCACTGGTGAAATTTATCCAGTATATAATAAAGAATAAATACTGATCACTTTTCAATTCTTTCATCAAGTTGAAGGAAAAACCACCACCAACTTCTTTTAAGTGACAAGTCATCCTGAGAATGAAGCCAGACAATAATATGTTAAAAAAAAATGAAAACACTCTGATGACTAATATTCCTAACAAATATACACAAAAGTGTTCAGCTAAATGTTTGCCATGTTAACTCACTAGCATATTCAAAATTAACCAATGAAGATCAACACTGGGCTCAATCTCAGTAATGTAAGAATGGTCCATCTCACAAAAACTATTAAATGTCACTTACCACATTCACAGCGTAAAGTACAGCTAACCCCTGAAGAGATTTGGAAAAACAGCTTTGAGAACCACAAAAGTTCTTTCATGATAAAAATCATTCATAGACTACATATAGAAGGAATGGACCTCAGCACAGCACGACAAGCCCATCATTGACATGGTGCTCAGAGGCTGACAAGCTGCAAGCTTTGCTTCTAGGGTCAGGAAGAAGACAAGGCTTGCAACTCTTTTTAACATACAGTACTCAAAGTCCTGGCCATAAAACTTAATCCAGAAAGAGAAAGCAAAGCCTTCCAAATCAGAAAGGAAGAATTAAGTGTTGTCTCAGTTTTCCTGAGGGTGCAGCATTCTATATAAGAAATTTAAACTCCATTGACAACCTTACAGAACAAATTCATAAATGACTTAAATTGCAGGATACTTGAGCAACATGCCCTAATCAATTCATTACTATGTACTACAAACAAACTGTAGCCTCAAATACAAAGAACACAATTCATTTCACAAATCATCAAAAAGAACTAATGATTAGGTTAAATTTAAGCAAACTCACCTCTTCTTGGAAAATTGTAGAAATTAATTAAGTACAAGAGCACTAACAGAAGAAAAGCCATACTGTGATGAGGGATGGGAAGAATTCATGTTATAATGTACATGCTACCCAGAGCAACCAGGTGTTTCAGTGCCATTCCTGTCAAAGTATCAGTGCCATTTTCCTAGAAACATAAAAAAATATAAAAATTCACAAGGAAGTACAAAGAGTCATCCTATAGCCATAGAAAGAACATTAAAAGTAGAGGCATCAAAATACTAGTTTCCAGGTATTATAAAGTAAGAGTAGTCAAAAGGGTTTTACACTGGAAGAAAAGGACCACAGACTAAAACAGCTTGCCCAGATGCACACCAAGTGACAAAATCACTAGGAATTTTATTTTATTTCTTCTTTCCTTTCTTTTCCTTTCCTTTCCTTTCCTTTTCTTCCCTATTTTTTCATTTTCTTTTTATAGGAAGGGTCTCCCTGTGTCATTGTAGCCTGAGCTGAACTCAGAATATGTTGCAGGCTTGTCTGGAACTCCAGGAACCCTGCTCCCTCAGCCACTTGAGTACAGGCATTACAGGCATTTTCACCATTCCTTGCTCAGCCAATAAGTTTTTAACAACACCATGATGAGACTGGGTCTGGTGGTGTGGCTTGTAATCCTAGCAGTCTGGAAGGCTGAGTCAGGAGAATCACAAATTCAAGGTGAGCCTCAGCAATTTAGCCATTTATTAAGGACCTGGCTCAAAACAAGAAAAGTGTTAAAAGGTGAAGACAAAGAAGCCAATGCAAAGCTCTGTATTCAAATCCTAGAAATTGAACAGCAACAACAACAACAAAAAAAAAAACTTGCAACTGACACCAGGAGGGAAAATAAATTTTTACACTGGCCTGGCCTTCTGGAGGGGAGTGTGCCCCAAGTAGCTTTAACCTTCCCACCTTTCTTGCGATTTGACTTCAAACAATCATCAAATTCCATGAGGGATCAAAGAAAAAGAGAATGTGCTTCAAAGACATCAAGCCTCAATCCTAGTTCAGAAGGCATTTGGAGTGATCTTCTGAAGTGCCTGCGGACCACAGTTAGAAAAGCAGAGAATCTACTGACAGTGTTAATGGGATTTTCAGTCCTACTCACTGTGAAAGAAGCTGTAGGCCTGGAAAGTGGCGGAAAGCTTAACTAGAGTGACTCCATCTACAAAGTGTCTCAAGACCAAAGCCAAATTTTTACTGCATGAATACACAACACTGCTACCAATTGCCAACTCAGGATAATATACACCTGTAATCCCAGCACTCTGGGAGAGGGAGGAATGATGAGGAAAGGTTTAAGCCTAGCCTGGGACATAGCATTCCTATACACTAACAACAAAGTCACACAGACAGAAATAAGAGAGGCCACACCCTTCACACTAGCAACCAAGAAAATGAAATATTTAGGAATTACTCTCATGAAAGAAGTGAAAGACCTATACAGGGAAAATTATAACACACTGAAAAATGAAATTGAAGATGATCTCAGAAAATGGAAAGACATCCCTTGCTCATGGATAGGAAGAATAAATGTTGTGAAAATGGCCATTCTCCAAAATTTTTATACAGATGCAATGCAATCCCGATAAAAATACCATCATCATACCTCATAGAACTTGAGAAATCACCCCTAAAATTCATCTGGAATGAGAAGAAACCTAGAATAGCAAGGACAGTTAGAAGCAGCAAAAGCAAGGCAGGAGGTACCACAATCCCTGACTTGAAGTTATACTACAAAGCAACTGTAGTACAATCAACATGGTACTGGAACCAAACGGAGCCTAAGCTCAGAGGACTAGATGAGAAGATACAACCACCACTACAAACACACTCAATTACATTATCTTTGATAAATGGGCCAAACATGTTCACTGGAAGAATGACATTCTGTTTAATAAATGGTGGTGAAAAATTGGCTCTCCATATGCCTAAAACTAAAACTATACCCATGCCTATCACCATGTACTAAAATAAAATCTAAATGTATCAAAGATCTAAATATTAAAAAATAAACACTAAATCTATTGGAAGACAAATTGGGTAAAACCTTGAAGACAAAGAGTAGGTAGAGAATTGATGAACAGGACACAAACCACATGGGAAATGTTTCCCAGAATCAATAATTGGGATCACCTCTTATTAAAAAGTTTCTGCATATCAATAGAAATCTCCAGTATAGTGAAAAGAAAACCCACAAACTGGGAAAATGTCTTAGTGAACTGCCCCTCAGACAGAGGACTTCTGTCTAAAATATATAAAGCATTTTAAAAAATGAGACCACCAAAATTCAGAGACCCAATCTAAAAATGAGCATATGAGATGAATAAACAATTTAGAGATGAAGAAATACAAATGACAAATGAATACATGAAAAAATGTTCACCATCAATTGTCATTAAAGAAATGCAAATTAAAACCACACTGAGATTTCATCTCACTCCTGAAACAATGGCCAAGATCAAGAAAACCACCAACAACAAATATTGGAGATGCTGTTGGGAAAAAGGAACTCTTCTTCACTGTTTGTGGGAATGTAGACTGGTGCAACCATTGTGGAGATCAGTCTGGAGATTTCTCAGAAAGCTGGGACTGGAAGCACCTTTTGACCCAGCTATTCTACTTCTAGGCATATTCACAGAAGACCTGAAAGCATCATTCCTCAGTGATATATGTGCACCCATTTTTATAGCAGCACAGTTTGTAATAGCCAGACCTTGGAAACAACCTAAGTGTCCATCAACTGAGGAATGGATAAAAAATTTATGGTGTTTTTATACAATGGAGTACTACTCAGCTATGAAGATTGATCACATTGACATATAAATAAATGGGCGCAGCTTGACACCATATTCATAAGTGAAATAAATCAAACTCACATGTACAAATACCAAATATATTCCCTAGTATAAGAAATGATAACACATAGAAGTATGTGGTAATCATGATACCGAATCATATTGGTTTGAATCCATATAATGTTTTCACTCATTAAGTGCAATGGTTTTACCCTGAGTTTTTCAATTTTAGTATTGGTGATAGTACGAATAGCTATTCTGAAGAAAATAACACATCATAAAAGCTAGTGCTGATTTAATATCATCTTCTTTGGAACTCCCATCAAGCTGTTGTACATGTTTCCACTGGTTTTAACATGTTATATCTTAATATATTTTACTGTATGTGATAGTATAAATAAAATTTTTCACAGGCGAAGAGATAATATAGTAATTGTTGTTCATTTTCTGTTAACTGGCTCTAAATACCCTGTAATTCTTTCATTCTCTTGAATGGCTTCACACTGTCTTGATATGATTGATTCTATATTATACGAAATTATACTTAATTCAAGGAAAGAGGCACTATGGTGACTAATATTATGTTAGATTATCTGTTGGTGAAACAAAATCATGCTTTAATTGTTCAGTTCTGACCTGTGTTGTTCTATTACAATGTCTTTTATCCCTATCTCCACCCTTTTTAAAAAAAATATTCTATTTGTTCTTATTTTTTTCAATTAAAAGAAAAGTAATTAAAAAATAGCGGGATATATTTTAGTAACTTTTTTGTTTTCCTATTAACCTGATTTTAACCCCAGTATTGCTCTCCCCATCTTGTTCTGCCTGATTTTACTATATTCTACTTTGTTTGATAGTACCAAGTTTGAGGGAATAGGCAACCATTTTGTAGGCAATAAAATTTACTATGATGCCCATTATGGTTTGACTATTATCTTCTTTTGAAATCCTGTAAGGTCTCCAGTGTAGATTTTATTGGTCTTGTTCTTTACTGTTTTGATCAATTCTATTATACCTGATGATATAGCAACTCTTTTTAAAAATAGCAAGAGGCACAATGGTAACCATTTTTGATCACCTGATATTCTATTTTTGCATCAAGTACTATGAACATCCTTATGTTCTAACCAACTCTGTTTTGTTAACTCACTTGAGGTTTTATTCTCTTCAAAAAGAGTAATAAGAACTATGGGAGTAAAAAAAACCCAAAAGTGTAATTGTTATTGTGAAGAAGAGAGGAAAGGAAGGTGGTCTAAGACATATAAGTGACTTTTTGAGTGTGTAGGGAGGAAAACCATATTACTGAGCTTTGTTGGATCATTGAAAGGAACTGTCTGCAATCTCACTGTAGGAATGTTCACTTTATGTGCTTTAATTTTATAATTTAGACCACTGTTTCTAAGAAGACAATATGTAACCTATTAACTAGTGATTTCTTACTGTATTTTTTTCTTGAAATTCTGTATGATTTGTACCCTTTACTGCTTTGTTTTTTATGTTCTTTTTTTCTCTTTAAATAAAAAAAATTAAACCTGGAATTTATATCTTGTATTTATTTTTTGGTACTGGGGATCAAACTCATGACCTCACACTTGCCAGGCAGGGGCTTAAGCCACTGAGCTAAATCCCCAGCCCCCCAATATATATCTTTCACATCTTATCATCTTCAGAGAATTGGCCTCTACTCTTGGACTTGATACCAGCAAGCATACCAAATGTGAATAAAATCAGTCAAGGCCAAATAACATTCAAACAAACCAGCTTCCAATAAGATCAGTCATAGTATGACAATGTAAGTAATACAGGGTTTCAGTTTTAGTTAATAGGAAATTAAGGACAGTTACCATCTTGGTATATCCTGCTATTTTTGGGTTAACTCTCTGTGCCCTCAAATCTAATATGAGTAGACAGACCAGAACAAAATATAATCAAAATAAACAGGGCAACAGAACTACTGTAGCTTTTAAATCCTGATACACTTTTAACAATGTCCTCTGCCTTCCTTTTTTAGGCAATTCCTCACCTTTCTCCTTCTCAGGATACTATTATTCACTGTTCAGATTGATAGTAGTTTAGTCTCTTATGCTCAGTTTCAGCATACATAAAAATAAAAATATCTACTATGAAGAGAATGAGACACATTATGGTAAACATTATCAACTTCACCAAAATCAGTCTTGAGGATCAAAAAAGCCTGCATCATCCTGTAATTATTTGATTAGTTCTATAATGTTAAGTATATATTCAATGCTTGTGAAGATGGGAACAACTATTTGGAAGAAAACTAGAGACAGTAAGATAGCTGTAGATAACTGTTTCTTTTTCTTCTTTGCTTAGAACAGATTTTTAAAATAGCCATGGATAATCAGAGGGTCAGTAATCCTGGCTAGAGTTTCATGCAAATGCTGACAGTTAAGTACATTATAGCACTGACCCGAAGATACTCTCTGTCTTCTGAGAGTCTCTATAGTCCTTTCTGTACACACACTTTGTGCCTGAGTCAGCACCTGTTGTGGGTCCCAGAGTCTGCTGCAAGGCCATGGAACACATAGCTTTGTGACCGCCTCTAGACCGGTATCCTATATGCCACTCTGCTGAGGCAGAGCACAGCTTCTGGCTGGAATCCAGAAGCTCTGAGACAACACAGGTTTTACTTTGTGAACACAGATAATCTTATATTTCTGTAAGACAGACAGCTCTGTCCCATATTTCTACTGAGGAAGACAGAAGAGGAATCTGGAGTCTTTGGATTAAACAGGGGTGCTGCCCTTATGCTCTGCCAGCCCATTCTTGGGTGGGAACCTAACAGTGGCCCAGGCTTGCATCCTCCCAGCACCTGCACTTGCCCATGAGTATCTGCCTTCAGGGCATGTCAGACCCAGTCACACTTGACTTAGGTCAGGAATTGTATAGGGGGATTCACAGTGGTGGTCAGGCCTTAATGTTACTCTGCTGGACTCAGTGAGTCTGAGTGGCTTGTGGCTGAGTCTAGTGACACCTGTCTTGGTCTCTCTCCTGCCTTTGGGTGCCAGAAGGCTGGGGACAGTGAGCCATGTCCTTTGATGCCCTTTTCATTTGGCATTTGCCCGCAATCATCCTGAAGGCTCTGGGATGAGTGAACCATTTTTTCAGCCATTCCCACATTGTCTACCTATGTGGGATTCTGAGGCTGGGGTCTGATGTCCTGGGAAAGCAGCATAACCTGCTCCCTGTTCACTGTCTTGAGCCAACTGTCTGTAAAGACCAACTGTCACCAGACCAAGGTGCCTGGTGACCTGAGCCTTCAGAGTTCTGTTTGGACCTATCGCCAAGGAAGTGAGGTCATGCACTGGGGTCCACAGTTTGGCCTTCCTCTGTGATATCACCTTTCTTTTTCTTGTGGAACAAATCTATGTCCTCCTTACAAACAACAAGTTAAAATGCTAGAAATCTGAGTATACTTTTAGACTTTGTTGCACTTTGAAGATTTTAATGCAGCAAACATATAGATGCTTCAGATGTGTCAGGCTGGGTGCCAAACACAAATGTCCATCCAATGGGTCCATTATCTTGAAGGATGAAAGCCACATTGTCTTCTGTTAAAGATTTGTCAAATGTTAGGAAGACTTGCTTTCTTGGGCTTATCTTACTTTCATTTCAGTTCCATTAGGAAGCAGAATACCCATAATAATTTTACCAAACAATGTGAAGGTCTCATGTTATAAACCCCATATATCCAGGGGAGGAGGATTCATTGCCAGTTTTACTCTCACGTGCTGAAGAATGATTATTTATTCATCCTTAGATGTTCAACTCAGCTATACACTGTAGTGCTCCAAACTCTGACCTCCAGGGAGGGGGGACAGCAGGTGGTGAGTACAAGGCAAGGCGACATCATCACCCCATACTGATGAAGTCCTATGTTTCACTGCAGTACACTGACAGCTCTGAACCCAGCAGACAATGTCATGAGGCTGGTGATATGCACATCACCACCTCAATAAGGCCAAAGTTTCTACAAATGCCGGAGGTAAAATATGGAAATACTTTAACAACAAAAACAGTTGAAATAAAATATCCTGAATATGCACTTAATATACCAAATATAAACTAGGCCTGGTGGCTCTTGTGTGGAGCCCAGTACTTGAGACACTAAGGAAGGAGAATTGTTTGAGACCACTCTGGTTTCTAATGTGACCTCAAAGCCAGCCTGAACTTCATAGCAATATGCTTCCTCAAAAAGATAAATACATCAAATCTAATGAACGTAATAGTGTACTAGTGATGGACTTGTGACATTAGCATCACTATCATATTTATACTGACCTGTAGTCTACTGGAAAACCTAAGTCACAGCCGACTTCACAATAAAATATCACATCCTTTATCAAATGGAGTACACTAGTGAGGATTTGTTGTTCGTCATTGGTATTTGGTGGTGATGGAGCAGTGCTTCCTGCTGCTCTCCACAGAAAAATGACTATTGCTGCAGTACCAGGAATCCGCATTCATCACTGCAATATGTCCTTAACTCTTTGGGGAAGAGACCCACTAAAGGAAGCACTGCACTAATGAGAACTACTGATTTTAGTCTTTTGAATACTTTAAAAACTGACTTCAGTAATAGTTGAACTACTTACCTACATTTCAACCAACAAGATTAAATAGTTCCTTTTCTCCTGTAGTCTCCTGAATGTTCTTTAGATCTTATGGTGATTTGTTTTCTCTTCAATGACATGATGTCCCTATTTGCATTTCTCTATTGTGCAAAAATGCTCAATAGTTATTCAAGTATTTCTTGGCAATTTGTACATATTCTGAAAAATGTGCATTCGTTTCATGTTCCTATTGGTTTTACATGTTAGCTGTCAGGGTGTAATAGGCAAAATTTCTCTCCTTCTGTAGTTTATTTCTTCATCCTTTTGGTTTGACTCTTTTGTGGCTTCTTTGTTTATGCAGGAGGATTAAAATCTTACAAAGTCCTTTTTGCTTGTTTTGTCACCCTATCTTATTTTCTACACAAAACAGCAGCAATAGTATTAATAAATGTTTTTTATTACCTCTACATTCAGAACACGGAATGTCTGGCTCTTTCGTGTTTCACTATGTATTGCTCCAATAGAGGCATATTTGAGACTGCTGCACAAATTACCAAAAAAAAGTACACTTCCTGAGTAAAGAAAAATCACAATTTGCAGTAATGATTCTTTTATCCTATCGTACATTTATATTCTTGACCTTAATCTACTTGTTTCCTTAAACTTCAAATGCAGGCATAAAAACAACTGCTTCACACTCTGCTAAACCATCTAGCAATTGCCTCCCATAGTCAGCTTCAAAGCCATTATTATCTCATCTCATTCTCTCCTGATGCTTGAACTAAAGAAATCATCTTTAGCCTAATCTTTATAGGTAACTCCTTACCAATGCAATTATATAAATACAAAATGATCAAAAATTGCATACTTTTTGTTAGTTTTTTTAAATAACAAGGAATATAAAAGTGACAATTCTACTGTATTCAATACAAGAATGAATGGGTTAAATTGACAACTGTCAAAATGATGCTCAGGATGGTCACTGCATAAACAAATGTGTTTCCCAAGTGATTCTCTGGGATAACTGCTAGTTGGCCAACTGATAAAAGGACAACTACTGATGTGCAATTGT
Source organism: Cavia porcellus (assembly GCF_034190915.1). Lineage (NCBI taxonomy): Eukaryota > Metazoa > Chordata > Mammalia > Rodentia > Caviidae > Cavia > Cavia porcellus. The sequence goes on along the minus strand of NW_026947518.1, from coordinate 2,700,033 downwards.
GAGTATTAAAAAATGTTGATGTGGGGCTGGGGATTTAGCTCAGTGGTAAAAGCACCTGCCTTGCAAGCCAGCAGTCGTGAGTTCAATCCCTGGTACCGAAAAAAGACCAAAAGAAAAAATGTTGATGCTGGGGAAGAAAGGGAGGAGATCTACAGCATTAAGCAACATCTGCAGAACTTGAAGATATATTTTGAGACAAGGTCACTCTAATTGTGTAGGTTAGACTCAATTTCCTCTTCCATTAATTTAAGCCCACTGATGTGCTAGAATTACAAGCATGCATAAACAAGACCAGCAAGATTTACTTCCATGGTAAAATGAGAAAGTACATGTACTCAGGATATATGTCTTATAGATTCACTATTCCGTTATTAGCTGTAATACAAACTCCAAATATTCCCATTGCTGGTAAGCAGAAATATGCTGCAGGAGATCTGGCCACATGCTGTAGTGCATAGAGGCTGACAATGTACTTCACAGTGTCTTTTACTTTGTGAAGTATATCAGGTTCTTCAGGTACAAAATAGATATAGTTTTAGTGGTGATTACATAAGAGGTGAGTAATTTATTTTCTCACGGATAATCAAGACTTGGGCAAGCCATCTTCACTGGATTAGGGGTATTGAATGCAATGTTCACTTGTGTTTTCATAACACCACTGTTTTTCACAACATAATTCCTAAGCAGATTTTGTATTCAACAACACGGCATTAAACACTTTGCAAATTACATGAATGTTAAAATGAGTGTGAAAACCACAGGCCACAGGAAACCAACTGGGACTCATGGCCCAGTGTATGTGTTTAAAGATAATTAGTACACACCACAAACATCATGCACTGGTCCTTATAAATAAAGTGATATGCCATTATATAAATTCACAATTCAGTAAAACAGAACATAATCTATATCTTAATTTAGCAGATTTACTTTATACTGTGTTGACTGCCAAAAATTTAGGTTCCTTTTCATGTCATTACTTCAGTATTTTAGGAAAAAACAGTAATAATTACAAAATATATAATTCATTCACAGCATCAAGGACTAAAATAAAGGCATTTTCATGATACATCCAATAACATTTTCCCCCAAAACAACTCCACATTTAAGAAAAATTGATTTCAAAGTATGGTTACTCATAAATCATGCCAAATTTTATAATTTCTGGAGATATTGATATATATATATTGTGATGTGCTATTGGAGACAAGTTATGATTCTGTCAGTATGGCACAATCAGAAATTCACAGTAATAAGTTTTACATTTGGTACATGTGGGGAAACCTTACTAGCAAATAAAGATGTAATATAAACATAACAAGTAAAATTCTGATGGTTAGAAAAACAAAGGTTTACTTAAATGACAAATATTGGCTCCACTGAGAAACAAAATCAGGCAACATAATGTACCTGGTATGATATCCAGTGATGTTAGGAAATCAGCAGATGTCTTGTCACAACTTGGAAAACATAACATTTGTTAATGCACAAGTTATGTGAAAAGAACACAACTTTGTCAAAAACACATACTCCAAGCCTCTACAAATGTATATCTTAATTCCAAATATTGCCTCAACTTCAGAAACATCATTTATGAAAGAGAAAATGAAGCATGTGCATAAAAAGATTAAAACAATGCCATGTTAAAATTACAATTCCCAAAAAAATAAGAGACTAGACTAATATCACTCTGAACAGTGAATAATAGTATTGCTCAATTTCATATCATAATGCTACAGAATTAGCTTTGGGTTTCTTATTGTCACTTCTTCAGAGTATCTATTCATTACATTATGCATTATATTATTTGTTCAAAACATAGGTTAGAAATTCTTCCGATGTGTGAGTCTATATGTGTATGTCTATCCTTTCTGTGTTATGGGGGAAAACAGATCAAAATAAGACAACCAAAAAATTCCTAGAAAATCATGATATGAAAGAGACATATAAGTCCATAATATTACTTGATATACAGTACTTACTATTCTTTCTCCAGAAATTGTAATTTTCAATAGAATTGTCCACTTCATCAGGGACTATACAATTAAGCATAACATTATATAGCTACTTTTATGAAAACATAAATTTGAAGACGTTGTAGGATGTGAAGCAGTTAATAATCAAACCTGATGTAGAACCTGTGGTTTCCTGCCAGGACCAGCAATTCAGGCTAAGGGAAGGAATATCATCCCAGTCTGGAGGAACTCCCTTCCTCAACTGGGAACCTGCCCGTGGTTGCCCACGGGACCAGTGATTTGGAACCAGTGAGTCTGAAGCAGGGAGTTGGGCCAAGGCACAGAATCCTTTCCTAGTTTGGGGTAACTCTCTCCCTCACCTGGGGACCAGCCCACGGATTCCTGCTGGGACCAGAGAGTGGGGCCGAGGAACAGATTCCAAATCCAGTCTGGGGGAACTCTCTACGTTGCCACCAAGTTCGGTCAAGGCATGGAATCCCGTCCCAATCTAGGGAACTTACTCCCTCACTTGGAAAAACACTTGAAGCTTGAAAATACAGCAAAATGGCAAAATGAAAGACCAAAATGCTATCTCAAACATTCATCACATCCCCAAGAAGCCTAGGAGCCATGTGCATAGAAGAAAACACATTCCACTGAAATCCCTGAAATAATGGTAACTGAAATAAACAAGCAACTTTGGGAAGCATTAAAGAAATTCAAACTAGAAATAATTTCGTAGGTAAAAAAAGAATGTTAAAAGACATGAAGGAGATTCTAAACATATCTAAAGAAGACACAGTTAAAAAATTGGAGGAACTAAACAAAAAGATAGAATCCCTGGATGAACTCTATAAGAAACAAACAGAATACATAAAGCAGATGCAAAGTGATACACAGGAAATCAAAAACTCCATTGAAAGTTGTAAAAACTGCCTCAATGTATATGAAGATAGAATCTCAGACCTCGAAGACAAGATTGCAGCCAGGGAACAGGAATGGAAAGATCTTTTAAAAATAACAAGAAATCAGGAAATAAGTATTCAACACCTGCAAGATTATGCAAAGCAGAACAATATAAGTTTGATAGGAATAAATGAAAAAGAAGGGGACATCGTAAAGGATGTCAAGAGGATATATAGAGAAGTAATAGCTGAAAATTTCCCGAACACAAGATTGGAAACTGATATCAAGATCAATGAAGCATATAGAAATCCAAATAGCCATAACCAAAATAAATCTACACCCAGACATATAATAATGAGGATCCCAGAAACTGAGCAAAAGAATAGAATATTAAAAGCTGTCAGAGAGAAGAGACAGATCACCTATAAAGGAAAACTTATCAGAATCACAGCAGACTTCTCAGCACAAACAATAAAGTCAAGAAGAGCAGGCAGTGAAGTATTTCAGATCCTAAAGGAAAATGATTTCCAACCTAGACTGATGTACCCTGCAAAACTGTACTTCAAAATCAATGGAGAAATAAGATACTTCTATGACAAAGAAAAGCTGAAAAACTTCATGATCACCAAACCAACCCTGCAAAGAATACTGAAAGAGAGCCTAGATACATTTAGGAAAAAACCTCTAAACAAAACAAACAGAGTGCTGGAGATTTAGCTCAGCGGCATAAGTGCCTGCCTTGCAAGCAGGCAGTCATGAGTTCGATCCCTGGTACCGATAAAAACAAAAACAAAAACAAAAAACAAAAAACAAAAAACAAAAAACAAACAAACAAAAACAGAAACAAAACAGACAGTTAAAAAGAGCATAAAGATAAAGATGCAACAGCAGAAAGATAACATGTCAACAATAGACCAATATGTAACAGTTCTAACCATTAATGTAAATGGTCTCAATGGACCAATAAAAGAAACCGACTGGCAGAATGGATTAAGAAACAAAATCCAACCATATGCAATCTACAAGAAACCCATCTAAACCCAAAAGAATACTCACAGACTGAAAGTCAAAGGATGGAAAGCAATATTTAATGCAACAGGAACCAAAAACAAAACAAAACAACAACAACAACAACAAAAAAAACAGAGGTAGCTATTCTGTTGCAGACTATGTGAACTTCAAGCCAATAATGATCGGAAGGGATAAAGAAGGTCACTAAATCATGGTTAGGGGAAAGATCCAAGAGGAAGAGAAAACTATCTTAAATTTATATGCACCAAACTCCAGAGCACTTAATTATATAAAACAAGTACTAACAAAAATGAAAAATCAAATTAGCAGTAACACAATTCTAACAGATCTTAACACACTACTGACACCAATGGACAGATCAACCAGACAGAAAATGAGCAAAGAAATAAAAGAACGGAATCACATCTGTGAATAAATGGACTTAATAGACATATACAGAGTATGCCACCCAACAACAACAGAATACACATTCTTCTCAGTATTACATGAGTCATTCTCTAAAATAGACCATATATTAATTCACAGAGCATATTTAAATAAATGCAAAAGGGTTTTGAAATTATCCCTTGCATGCTATCAGACCATACCATTATGAAATTAGAAATTAATGATAAAAGATACTGCAAAAATCCCACAAACACATGGAAACTGAATAACACTCTTGAGTAATCAGTTAGTCACAGAGGAAATTAAAGAAGAAATTAAACAATACCTACAAACAAATGGAAACACAAATACAACATACCAGAATCTGTGTGATGCAATGAAAGCTGTCCTCTGAGGAAAATTTATTGCACGAGTTCCCACATTACGAAAACAGAATGAATAGAAATAAATAACCTGATGTTATACCTCAAACACCTAGAAAAAGAAGAGCAAGTCAAGCCCAAAGCCAAAAGAAAAGAAGAAATTATGAAAATCAGAGCAGAAATCAATGAAATAGAGACTAAAAAAAAATCCAAAAAATCAATGAATCAAAGACATGGTTCTGTGAAAGAATAAATAAAATTGAAAAGCCCCTAGCCAACCTTATTTTAAAAATGGAAGAAAAATTTCAAATTCATGCAATAAGGAATAAAAGAGGTGAAATTACTACAGACCCTATTGAAATACAGAAGATCATCAACACCTATTTCAAAAACCTCTACTCTCAAAGGTTTTATAACACAGAGGAAATAGACAGATTCCTAAAGCATATGAAGTACCAAAGCTAGGTCATGAAGATGTACAACTACTGAATAACCCAATTTCTATTAATGAAATTGAAAATGAAATTAAATCTTTACCTAGAAAGAAGAGCCCAGGCCCAGATGGATTCTCTGAAGAATTCTACAAGAAATAAAAAGAAGACCTAATGCCAACACTACTCAAAATCTTCAATGAAATTGAAAGGGAAGCAATCCTTCCTAAATCGTTCCTAGAAGCAAATATTACTCTAGTACCAAAACCAGAGAAGGACTCAAAAGAAAAAGAGAACTACAGCGCAATTACCCTAATAAACACAGATGCATAAACCCTCAATAAAAAATTGGCAAACAGGATATAGCAAATCATCAAGATCATACACCACAACCAAGTGGGAATCATCCCAGGCATGCAGGGATGGTTAAAATATGTAAATCAATAAATGTAATGCACTTTATCAATAGAGCCAAAAGTAAGAATCACACGATCATTTCTATAGATGCAGAAAAAATTTTTGATAAGGTCCAACATCATTTATGATAAGAACCTTACAGAAAATTGGAATAGATGGTCTTTACCTCAATGTAATTAAGGCTGCCTATGACAAACCAACAGTCAATATCATACTAAATGGTGAAAAATTGAAGGCCTTTACTTTAAAATCAGGCACAATACAAGGATGTCCCTTATCACAATGCCTATTTAATATAGTACTGGAAATACTGGCCAGAGCAATTAGACAAGAGAGAGAAATAAAAGGCATAAATATAGGAAAAGAAGAAGTTAAATTATCATTATTTGCAGATGACATGATACTCTACATAGAAGATCCCCAAAACTCCATTGAAAGACTCCTAGATATAATACATAAATTCAGTAATGTAGCTGGATACAGAATCAATACTCAAAAATCAATACATTCCTATACACTAACAGCAAAATCACAGAGAGAGAAATAAGAGAGACCACACCCTTCACACTAGCAATCAAAATAAATGAAATATTAAGGAATTATTCTCATGAAAGAATTAAAAGGCGTATACAGGGAAAATTATAACACCCTGAAAGATGTAACTGAAGATGATCTCAGAAAATGGAAAGACATTCCTTGCTCATGGATAGGAAGAATAAATATTGTGAAAATGGCCATTCTCCCAAAAATTTTATACAGACTCAATGCAATCCTGATTTAAAAAAAAAGCCATCATCATACCTCATTGAACTCGAGAAATCACCCCTAAAATTCATCTTGGGTGAGAAACCTAGAATAGCAAGGACAGATAAAAGTAGCAAAGACAAGCCAGGAGGTATCACAATCCCTGACTTGAAGTTATAATACAAAGCAACTGTAGTAAAATCAACATGGTATTGGAACAAAACAGAGCCAAAGATCAGTGGAATGGTTTAGAAGATACAACAAAAACTACAAACACACTCAACCACCTTATCTTTGATAAAGAGGCCAACCATGTTCACTGGAAGACAGTCTCTTCAATAAATAGTGGTGAAAAACTGGCTCTCCATATGCTGAAAAGTAAAAGTAAGAACCATGCCTATCACTATGTACTAAAATAAAATCTAAATGTTTCAAAAATCTAAATATTAAACAGAAACACTAAATCTCTTGGAAGACAAATTGGGAAAAAACCTTGAAGACATAGTAGTAGGTAGAGAATTCACCAACAGGACTCAAACCAAATGGGAAATACTTCCCAGAGTCAATAATTGGGATGGCCTCTTAGTAAAAAATTTCTGCACATCAAAAGAAATCTCCAGCATAGTGAATAAAAGACCCACAAACTGGGAAAAAAAGTCTTAGTGAACTGCCCCTCAGACAAAGGACTTCTGTCTAAAACATGTAAAGAATTAAAAGAAAATAAGACCTCCAAAATTTAAAGACCCAATCCAAAAATGGGCATCTGAGATGAATGAACAATTTTCAGATGAGGAAATACAAATGGCAAATAAATACATGAAAAAATGTTCACCATCAATGGTCATTAGAGAAATGCAAATTAAAACCACACTGAGATTTCATCTCATTCCTGAAAGAATGGCCAAGATCAAGAAAACCAACAACAACAAATGCTGGAGAGGCTGTGGGGTAAAAGGAACTCTCCTGCACTGTGCGTGGGAGTGTAGACTAATGCAACCATTGTCGAGGTCAGTCTGGAGATTATTCAGAAAGCTGGGACTGGAAGTACTTTTTGAACCAGCTATTCCATTTCTAAGCATATTCCCAGAAGACCTAAAAGCATCATACCACAGTGATATATGTACACTCATGTTTATATCAGCACAATTTTTAATAGCCAGATCTTGGAAACAACCTAAGTGTCCATCAACTGAAAAATGGATTAAAAGTTGTGGTATTTTATACAGTGGAGTACTACTCAGCTATAAAGAATGATCACATTGAGATATAAATAAATGGACGCAGCTTGAGACCATACTCATAGGTGAAATAAAGCAAAGTCACATGTATAAATACCGAATATTTTCCTTAGTGTAATAAGTCATAAGAATACATAGAAGTATGTGGTAATCATGATTCCCAATCATATTGGTTTGAATCCATATAATGTTTTCACTCATTAAGTGCAATGGTTTTAACGTGGGTTGTTCAATTTTAGTATCAGTGATAGTACAAATAGCTATTCTGAAGAAAACAACACATCATAAAAGCTAGTGCTGATTTAATATCATCTTGTTTTGAAGTCCCATCACGCTGTTGTACATCTGTTTCTACTGGTTTTAACATGTTGTATCTTACTATATTTTACTAGATCTGATAGTATAAACAAAATTTTATGGGCAAAGAAATAATATACAAACCATTGTTCATTTTCTGTTAACTGGTTCTAAATACCTTGTAATTCTTTCATTCTCTTGAATGGCTTCACACTGTATTAATATGCTTGATGCTACAGTGTAAGAAGTTATACTCAATTCAAGGAAAGAGGCACTATGGTGACTAATATTATGCTAGATTATTTGGGGCTGAAACACAATAATGCTTAAATTGTTCAGTTCTGACCTGTGTTGTTCTATCACAATGTCCTCTTTTATCTCAATCTCCACTCTTTTTCAAATATTAATCTGTTTACTTAACTTTTTTCAATTAAGGGAAAACTAAATTTAAAAAATTGTGGGATATATTATAGTAACTTTTTTTGTTTTCCTATTAATCTGTTTTGAACCCCACTATTGCTCTCCCCATCTTTTTCTGTCTTATTTTACTGTATTCTGTATTGTTTGATAGTATCAAGTTTGAGGGTATAAGCAACCAATTTGAAGGCAATCAGATTTACTATCATGCCCATTATGGTTTGACTATTATCTTCTTTTGAAATCCTGTAAGTTCTCCAGTGTAGGTTTTATTGGTCTTGTTCTGCACCATTTTGATCAATTCTATTATACCTGATGAGATAGGCAACTCTTCTTAAAAATAGCAAGAGGCACAATGGTAACCATTTTTCATCACCTGATATTCTATTTTTGCATCGTGTACTATGCCTATCCTTCAGTTCTAACTGAATCTGTTTTGTTTAGTCATGTTAGGTTTTATTCTCTTCAAAAAAAAAAAGTAATTAGAACTGTGGGAGTAAAAAACACAAAAAGTGTAATTTTTATTGTAAAAAAGAGAGGAAAGGAAGGTGGTATCAGGGATATAACTGCATGTTTGTGTGTGTAGGATGGAAAGCCATATTACTGAGCTTTTGTTGGATCATTGAATGGAACTGTCTGCAATCTCACTGTATGAATGTCCACTTTATATGCTTTTTTTATTTAAGTAGAAAAGAAAAAAAACAGTGAAGGGGAACAAGTTATACAGATTTACAGAAGAAAAAAATGCGCAGTAGGAAATCACTAGTTAAGGGATTACATATTGCCATCTTAGAAATAATTGTTCAAGTCACAAAATTAAAGCTTGTAGAGTGGACATTCCAACAATGATACTGCAAACAGTTCTGTTCAATGATCCAATAAAACTCTGTGATATCATTGTCTATCTTATACACTTAAATATACATGCAGTTATATAGTTTAGAGCACTTTCTTTTCCTCTCTTTTGTACAATGACTATTACACATTTTGGGTTTCATTGCTCCCACGGTTCTTATTGCTTTTTTCGAAGAGAGTAAAACCAAATGTGACATAACAGAACAGAATCGGTCAAGTCAAAAGGGTGGACATAATAGATAATATAAAAACATAATACAAGGTGATCAACAATGGTTACCATAATGCCTCCCGCTATCTCTAATAGAATTGCCTATATCATTAGTTGTAATACAATTGAACAAAACAGTAAAGAACAAAACCGACAAAACCAAAACATTGGAGACATTGTAGGTCTTCAAAAGTAGACAAAAGTCAACGAGAATGGGCGTTATAATGAATCTCATTATCTTCTCAGCTGATGCCTAAACTTTCGAACCTGATACTATTCAGCAAAACAGAATAGAGGAACCTCAGTCAAAAACAAGATGGTGAGAGTAATACAGGGCTTCAAATCGAGATAATAGAAAGTCAAAGTGGGTTACTATATTATATCCTGCTATTTTTTCCCTTTAATTAAATGGATAAAAATAAAAAAGTAAATAATGGAGTGGAAATTGAGAAAAAAGAGGGCATAACAGCGAAACAGGGCAAATCAAAACATAACCATTTAAGCAGAATAGTGTTTCACCACCAGATAATTCCAACCCAAAAGTAATTACCATATTGACTCTTTACTTGAAGTCCTTGAGTACAACTTCATATACTGTAGCATTAAGTATATCAAAACAATGTAAAACCATTTAAGAGAATGCCAGCATTATAGAGTATTTAGAATCGACTAACAGAAAATGAACAATGGTTTCTGTATAATCTCCTTGTCTTTAAAAGGTTTTTGCTTATACTATCGTACATAATAAAATCCAATAAGATACAACTTGTTTAGACCATTGGAGACAGAAGAACAAAAGCTAGATGAGACTTCAAAACTAGATGGTACTAAATCAGTATTACCTATTAGGATGTCATTTTCTCCAAAATAGCTGTTCCTATTATCCAATCTTCTCTGTCTCATTTCTGTTGAGCTCTTTTTCTGTCAGTAGCGATCAGTTTGTCTTCTTCATTTTGTTCTCTGCTCCATTCATTGTGGCCTCCCCGCCACTATTTCTGGGTTCTTTGTATTTTTCTTTTTTTAGAATATCCTGCAATACTTTCTGTAGGGTTAAATTGGTGGTTGCAAATTCCCCCAGTTCCTCTTTATCCTGGAAGCACTTCGTTTTTCCATCAATTTCCAGGGACAGTTGTGCAGGATATCTCAATCTTGGCTGGAAATTATTATCTTTCAAAGCTTGAATTATTTCCCCCCATGCTCTTCGTGATTTGATGGTTTGTGCAGAGAAATCTGCTGTAATTCTGATGGGTGTTCCCTTGTAAGTGGTCTGTTTCTTGTCTCTAACAGCTTTTAATATTCTGTTCTTGTATTGAATTTCTGGAATTTTTATTATTATATGCCTGGGTGTTTCTCTGTTAGGGTTGTAGGTAGCTGGGGTCCTGTATGCCTCATACATCTGAGTATCTTTACCTTTTGCTAAATTAGGAAAATTCTCCTGGATTATTTCTGTGAGTAGCTTTTGTAGTTCACTTGTTTGTGTCCCTACTTCTTTTTTTATGTTCTTAATCCTTAAGTTATGGCTCCTCTTATCATCTTCTTGTCTTTGTATTATTGCTGTTTGTTTCTTTGTTATTTTTAAGAAGTTTTTCATTTCATTCTCCCATATTACAAGTCTGGCCTCCAGTTCAGATAGTCTGTCCTTAGTTTCTTTCAAGCTGTTATGCCAGTCTTGGATTGACTTCTTAATTTCTTGATAGTCCCTTTGAACCTGCTTCACATATTCAATGCTTTCTCTGTTTTCTCCATCAAGCAATTCTCCCCTCTTTTTCTGTTCTTCCATTCCACCATCTGTTTTTTCCTGGGTGGTGGTTAGCATTTCTCTATCTATTCTGCATACTTCTAGTTTCAGGTCGTTAATAACTTCACTCCTGAATTGGTCTATGAGGCTCTCTATATGGTGCTTAATGTATATTGGTGCGGTGTCCACTATTGCCTGTTTCTCAGAATTGGGGGCTGAGGAGCCTTTCTTGTTGCTTCCCTTCCCCATATTTTCTGTTCTTTATAAAATGCAAGCTTACATAGGAGGCCTGGCTTCCCTGCCTGTCAGCCACAGCCTGATCAAATTGTCCTGGCTAGGGTTTTCCGCCCACCACTGCGCACCAGGGAGCTGCGGAGGAGGCAGCCTATGCGGGAGTCAGTTGCCCCTCCAGGCCACCGTCAGGCTCTGGGATCTGGGTTAGGCCAGACTACCAAGTCCGCCCACAGCGTTGTTGCCAGGCACTTTTCACCAATCCCGTCCGAGAGGGGAATGTGTGGCTGGAGTCGCCACCGCGCCCTGCTCTTACAGGACTGCCCGAGCCCAGAAAGTCCTCCGCTGGAGTCAAACTGTGGTAGGGGGTCAGTTTCTCTCACTCACCTCGCCACCAGTCAGTTTTCGTGTACGCCTCCTTGTCCGTCCTGTCTTCGACTCCGTTTGCAGACTCCCATTCCCAGAGCTTCTGCGCATCTCTCCTTGCCGAGCCGCAGTGGAGGCAACCAGCTGCCAGGCGGCGGGAAACCCAAATCGCGGTTTCCAATGGCGCGGGGTCGAGCCTCCACACCGAGTCCTTTCTGTTCCTATTTTAGCGCCAGGACTGTATTCTAAGTTGGTTTCTCTCAGCCCAGTTCGTTCCTGAGTCAGCAGAGCATATCTCTACCGGTTCATGTCTCCTTAGTCCGCATCATTCCTGGCCTCTGAGCCGAGCCTTTCAGAGAGCCTCCAGTAGTTGCTGTTGTCTGTCCGCCATGTTCTCAACTTTATATGCTTTAATTGTATAATTTGGACAACTGTTTCTAAGATGAAAATATGTAACCTATTAACTAGTGATTTCTTATTGTACTATTTCTCTTGAAATTCTGTATTATTTATACATGTTTTCTGCTTTGTTTTTTATTTCCTTTCTTTTTTCTCTTTAAATATAAACATAATCAAGACTGGAATGGATATCTTTTATTAATTTATATTTGTTACTGGAGATAAAACTCATGACCTCACATTTGCCAGGTAGGTTCTTAACCCACTGAGCTAAATCCCCAGCCCCCCAAAGTACATCTTTTACATCCTGTCACCTTCAGATTAGTTGGCTCTACTCTTGAACTTGATACCAGCAAGCATACCAAATGTGAATAAAATCAGTCAAGGCCAAATAACATTCAAACAAACCAGCTTCAAAGATCAGTCATAGAAGACAATGTAAGTAATACAGAGTTTCAGTTTAAGTTAACAGGTAATTAAGGATAGTTACCATGGTATAACCTGCTATTTTCAGGTTATCTTTCTGTGCCCTCAAATCTAATATGAGTAGACAGACCAGAACAAAATATAATCAAACTAACCAGAGCAATAAGACTACTGTAGCTTTTACATCCTGATACACTTTTAACAATGCCGTCTGCCTTCTTTTTTAAGGCAATTCCTCACCTTTCTCCTTCTCAGGATACTATTATTCACTGTTCAGAGTGATATTAGTCTAGTCTCTTATGTTCAATTTCAGCATACATAAAGATAAAGACAGCTACTATGAAGAGAATGAGAGACATTATGGTAGTCATTATCGATTTCCCCAAAATCTGTCTTGAAGATCAAAAAAGCCTGCATCATCCTGTAATTATTTGATTAGTTCTATAATATTCAGTATATATTCAATGCATTCTAAATGGGAACAACTATTTGGAAGAAAACTAGAGACAGTAAGATAGACAGTGAACATCTCCAGTGGACGTGCTTTGAAATCTGTGTTTCCTTAACTTGTTTTCTTATGAACTGTTCTGCTCTGTTTTATCATGTTTAATCTTACCCTTCTTAAGAAAAGAAAAAAAAACAAGTTTGTAGGACAGTAAGCATATTAATAAGTCTTTGTTGGATCATTGAGGTGAACTGTTCGCAGTGTCATTGTTTGAATAGCACTTTGTATGCTTTAATTTGTAACTTGAACAACTACTTCTAAGATGAAAATATGTAACTAATCAACTAGTGATTTCTTATTTTTCTGAAATTCTGTATTATTTCTACATTTTTTCTGCTTTTTTTCTTTAAATAAACATTACAATTTACGACAAAATATAAAAATTCAATTTTAAAGACAAAATATTAAGTACATAGACACTATCCATACTTGAAAGTTAACAGCCCATTTCAGTTTACCATGCTTAATTACAAGATGCCATGTTGAAGCACAAAGACATTTTAAAAAATCTAAAGAGGTACAAGTGGTTAACTGAAAACCATACAACATGTGCACTTGAGTAGAGCTCCACCTCAGATTTGTCATTTCTGGAAAATTTGTGAAGAAATATTGACATCAAACTTCTGTATTGGTTATCTCTTAATGTCTCCTTGGGATTTTTAAAGTAAACTTAGATTTAAATTGTCTGAAGACTGATGCTTTTTCTATGTATTTAACAACAAACATGGATTGCCATATTTCTCACATTGTTAATACACATAGGATCTCTGCCCAGTGAGCTCTTTCAGATAGGTAACAATGATCATGTATGCTGAGAGTATTCCCATAGCACATAGGATTTATCTCTTGTGTGAGTTTCTTCATGTATTTCACTTACAATCTGGCTGCTAAAAGTGTCTCCAGTTGCTTACATAGCCAGTGGTTCTTCCCAATGTGAATTCTTTCATGTGTTTTGCAATGACTGTATGTGGTAAAACCTCTGCCACATTGTTATATACATAGGGTTTCTCACCAGTGTGAAGTCATTGATGTATTTTACAGTATCCATGTGTGGTGAAAGCTTTCCCACATTCTTCACATACACAGGCTTTCTCAACAGTGTAAATTTTATAATGAATTGGACAATGAGCATTTCTGCTGATACCTTTCGCAAATTCCTTACCTATATAAGTTTTCTGCCCAGTGTGAAGTTTTTCACGCATTATGCGATAAGTATGTGTGCTCAAACCATTCTCATGATGCTTATATACACTGGTTTTATCTTGAGTGTGAACTTTCATGTTGTTTACAATGTCCATATAAGGTAAAAACGTTCCCACATTGCTTATACATATGGTTTCTCTCCAGTGTGAACTGTTTCATGTTGTTTACAATTTTCAGAATTGGTAAAATATTTTCCACATTGCTTACATATATAAGGTTTCTCTCCCGTGTGAATTCTTTCATGTTTCTTACAATCTCCCCGTGTGTTAAAAGCTTTCCCACATTGCTTACATACATATGGTTTCTCGCCAGTGTGATTTCTTTCATGTTGCTTACAATGTCCAGAGATGGTAAAACCTTTCCCACATTGCTTACATACATAGGGTTTCTCTCCCAGTGTGAATTCTTTCATGTTTCTTAAAATCTCCCCGTGTGGTAAAAGCTTTCCCACATTGCTTATGTACATAGGGTTTTTCTCCAGTGTGAATACTTTCATGTTTTTTACAATCTGCCTGTGTGTTAAAAGCTTTCCCACATTGCTTACATACATATGGTTTCACTCCAGTGTGAATTCTTACATGAACCTTACAATATGCACGTGCGTTAAAAGCTTTCCCACATTGCTCACATACATATGGTTTCTCTTGAGTGTGAATTCTTTCATGTTGCTTACAATGTCCAGATGTGGTGAAACCTTTTCCACATTGCTGACATACATAGGATTTCTCTCCACTGCAATATTTTTTATGGATCTGAACATTGTGGTGTGTTTCTGCTTCTTTCACATTCACATTACCTTCTGCAGTACCAAGGAATACTTCTTTACACTGACTCCAAGATGTATGTCCATAGGGTTTCTCTAGCTTTTCATTTCTGTAAAGAAAAATATCACATATTGGATTGATAACCTTATTACTTAGTTTTTATTGAAGAGTTGAACAAAACTGTTTGCAGTCTCACTGTTTGAATCCCCACTTCATATGTTTCACTTTTGTATTTCATTAACTATTTCTATGAGCAGCATATGTAATCATTGTCTTTAGATTTCTTACTGTTTATTTTCACTTTGAAAGTGGTATTATTTACTTATTTTGTGTTTCTTTGTGTTTCCTTATATTAAATAAAAACAGAAAAATTCACAGTGAAATGGGTCTCAGTTTAATGACTGCATTAATGTCAAGTGCTGTTTTTAATGGCTGCTCAGAAATTCTCACCATGAAGCAACAGAATGGCCTTGTAAGATATGTTGAAAACAACCATTCCCAAAAGACTGGTACACATTTGGAAATCTTAGAATTTGGTACCTTTTGAAATGCAGAATATTTAGCTTCACTTTGGGCATGGGTATATATGTGTATCACATAGAGATCATTGTGATATGATTCCCCATCACAATCTCCCTTCTGTCCTTAACCTATAGTTCCCTTTTCCATATGGTTCATCTTACTTTTCTCTATTAACTCTCTTTCATTTCATTCCACAATTCATATTTTGGTTTCGCATCTAAAAGAAACCCTGTGACCTTTTAGGTTTTATAACTGAGCTATTTCACCGAATTGATGGGAGAAAGCCCCATCAATTTCTTATGGCAAATGACATTATATTATTTATTTTTTGACATTATTTAACACATTTTTTTTTCTTTTCCATGCTGGGAATGAACAACAGCTATTAGCATAAAATCTATAGCTTTTTAAAATCTGTTTTAAGAGATTTTCACTGATTATTAAGCTGTGAAGTTTGAACTTGAATTTGCCATTCTGCAAAATCTGATTCCTAGTGTGCTGGATTTACAAGAATGCACAACCACAGAGGGTCTATTAACATTTTCCCTCTCCACAAATCCAGTGATAGATAGCTAAGATTCTTCAAGGCCTGATCTATTATAACTTGATCTGCTTTGTATATGATTAAGCATGTATCAGTATTTTATGCAGATTTTGAATTTTTAAAAACTTATCCAGAACAAGTGTGGTGGGATCAACTTCTAGAGATAACTGCATACTTTTATTCAGAATGAATGCACTTAACATTCTGCCAGCCTACTTAGAATTTTAATCAGAGTGGCTGATTCTCTAGAGCATGGCTTGGAAACACAAGCAGTCTGTTTTATTTCAAATTCTATTGCAAACAGCAATTTTTAGATAATGAATGTGTTATATTCAAATGTATACATGGGTAGAAAAACTGAAGGGAGAATGTCATAACTCAAAGTGTGTGCCTTTTGTACACATCTATATGCAATGATATACATTTTCATGATTTAATTCACTCATTATACATACCGTAGCTTATACACCTTGGGAGAATATTACTGGCAGTAAATTGAATGGTACCTCATTTCTTTAGTGGTCACTTTTCTTCTTCTTTCTTCACTAATAACTCAGGAATATTCCTTCTCCTTGTGAGTGCAACTTACCTTAAGTATCTCCAGTAAATCTTGCATTGTTTTTCAGCTTCCTGGATATCCCCAAGTCCTCCTGAATTGTAGACATAGAAATACCAGCGCTCATTAGAATAATACATACAAATTAATAGATTTTGTTTAGATTTATGATATAATGTGTTCAGGTCTGAGCTATTTTTAAAAATATATTCACATTGATTTTAATGAAACAGCACTGATGAGCGACACACAACATTCTGACAGCATGAGTGACAAAAGTATTTCATTCTTACCTATTGCAGCCATGTTCCTAAAGGTTTCACCCATCACATCTCTGTAGAGGTTCTTTTGGGATGGACTCAGCAAAGTCCACTCCTCATTGCTGAAGTTCACAACCACATCCTCAAGGGTCACCACCTCCTAAAGGATCATACATATATTTCTCACATGAAGGTTGAGACACCAGGTTTGTGATATCTTAAATTATCTCCTACAAATCTGAATCAAAAGCAAAGTGTGGTGGTATATATCTATAATGCCAGCACTCAAAAGGCTGAGGCAGGATGGTTTCAGTGAGTTCAGGGCAATTCTAGGCTTCATAGGGTGTTGAAATCCAGCGGGTATACATACAGAAAGCTTGTTTCAATAAAACAAAACAAAATTAAACAAATACAACCAAACAAAACAGCTGAATGAAGACTGATTTATTCAAATTTAAATCCATGTCTTGGTCATTAATTTTGTGAATATACACATTTTTGAAGACAGCAAATTTGATGATAGATTGTAACTCACTGCTAATGTAACAGTGAAATAGGAGCACTGATTCTTGTGCTGAGTCACTGTAATATTCCCTGTGTACTGTCTCTAATGCAGAGCTCACAGTGAGAAGCCTGCAGGACCAGCATCCACAAAGCACAGAGTTAAATAAATATCCCATCAATCAACTAGGAAGCCAAGCAAGCACCTCCCTTCCCTAGTAAGTGGTGGCAATGTGGCAGACTGTGGCCCATCCAGGGTGCAAACCAGCAGCAGCTCCTGAGATCCGTGCAACGTTGGAATTTAGGACACTTGGAAGGCAAGCAAGCACCACTTCTCCCTGGTAACTGGTGGCAGTCTGGCAGATTGTGGCCCTTCCAGGGGGAGGACCAGCAGCAAGTCCTGAGCTCCACACCATGTGGGAACTTAGGGCACTGTGAAACCAAACAACCAGCCTGTCTCCCTACTAAGCATTAGTGAACCTACTGGATGCACGGCCTAGAATCAAACATCCCACTTCCCTACCCCTCTTCTCCTGTCACCCCCCACCCCATTAGCAAATGGGAACCAGAAATCTGAGCATCTCCTGGGAAGCTGAACATAACAAATAAGGGGGACTTATTTCTACTATTTCTTTGAAGGCAAATATTTTTATTACTGTTTTGGTCTATTCTGATTAATGGTATTGCTCTATTCAATATTCTGTTTTGATAAGTACTATAATGTTCTGTATTTCATCTCATTTTGATATATGTGTTTGAAAGAACAACTATTATAAAGATAATAAAACATACTGTGATACCTATTACTGTTATCCCAGTAACCTGTTGTGAAGTTCTGTACCAATTTCACTGTACAATCATAGTTGGCCTTATTCTGTGTTGTTCTGTTGCATTTTACCACTTTCAAAATTTAAAAAAAGAAAAAAAATCTCATCAATCACTTTGATAGGCTGCAGATAATGTCTCTTCAAATCTCATTCAGGCCAGTGAGTACTTTGTTCTTAATATACTTCAGCAGCATTTTGAAACATGAATTTGGTTTCATAGAACAAAACATAAATAACACCCAATATGGTACACAAATAATAACTCAAATGTTAGTGGAAAATGCTGTTTTTAAAAAATAAGTATATAAAATGGAACCAGGCCCAAGCTGTAATTTATAGCTCACTGTCACGAAGCGATCACTTTCAATTCAGATATAAGAAATGTATCTTGGGAGGCTGGTGAAGGAGTTCTTCCTTGAATTTGGGGCTATCCTAAGTTACAGAGCTGTGTAAAATAGAGAAACCCTGACTGAGACACTCCACAGACAAAGTGAAAGCATAAGAGAACTTTGGTTTGTTTTTAAAAATTATAACCATATAATATGCAAAAATTCCAACAATATTCAACACTTTCTGAGATACAATGTGGATATTTTCCATGCAACAAAGAAAACACTTTCACAGTTGGGTATTTATCTCAGTGGCATGAACACCTGCCTGGAAAGCATAGGTCATGAGTTCGATCCTTGGTACAAAAAAAATCCAAATTTTACCTTCATGACACTGGGGCATAATTAGAGATAATCCAAATTAGATCTCAAGTATGGAACACAAAATTCATGGATTGATAGGGATGTGAAATACTGATTGTTGCCAGAGCTTGTGTTGATCACCTCAAGGAAGCAATGAGAACTCAACTTTAACTTCACACTTACTCTAAGAACAACCTGACTTTCAGTGAAGACCCTCTTTGTTGTATGTCCTGCTATAGGCTTCCTGCATCCTGTCAGTCACTTGCACATCCTTTCCACACTCCTCTGATCCATCCTAAGCAGAAAACTCTTCATGCCTAACTATTGATATCACTGCAAAATTTGTTTAGAGCTTCTCCTTTACACCACTTAATAAAGTCCATTGCAGAGCATTTCCATATTTAAACTGTCTATGACCAAACAAGCCACTAAATCAGCTCTTAATTCAGAGATGACACGCCTATTCCTTTCCATTCAGAAGGATATCACGTGTATATGTCCATGCAAATGCCTAAATTTCAGCATTTTTCGATGAGAATTTAACAGGTAGCCCTTTCTGGAATTTGTCCTTCACAAATTTTTACCCTATCCTTGATAACACTTTCATATTTGCTTCATTTTTGTCAGACTTCAAAACTCTATGGCTGTTCTCACAAACCTAGTCTGTGAGCAAGGATGCCACCTAAATAATTAAGTATGCTCAGAAATTATTTTGCACTGATCTGTATAATACACAGTTCATGATTTGTTTGGGAAGCCTTTCTCCACTGAGGCACACTACTACACATCTATGAATTCTCAGGACCTTTGTCACTACCTGTCATGAGGATGGAAATATGAGAACATACTATAAATTGAGAAGATCACTATAAATACAAAAAAGCCCAAGTTTAAGTTGAGTCATTGTGGCTATGAGGCCCTGCATTACAGTCATTAATAAACTTTGGACTTTCCAGATCTGCTACTCTGAGGAAAGAGAGCATAGACCTAGCTCATTACTGCTCTACAAGCTACAAAAAGCATCATAGTCAGGGTCTTTCCAAGCTCCTTCCAATGCCTAAGATTGTGGAGTTACCAGGCCAGCAGTGAATTTCAAAGATGATACTTGAGTCTACTGCTGTCATAGTGAAGCTAGGATTCTGGGGACCCCAAATCACCCTTGCCAACAGCAAGAGGCAAAAGGGACAGTGAATGACCCAAGGGCAATGCTGGAGGACCTCAGGAGCTGAAGCTAACTAAATACTTGAGGCTCCAGACACCACAACTACTCCTAAATATTTCTAACTGGTTTCACCGAATCCACCCTATCTCTGGGCTCCCATGCACAACCTCACCATTCCATGGCTCCAGGGTCTCTCAGGTTCTTTGCTAATCAGGCCACAGGACATCAAAAGTACTACATGAGATCCAGCAAGCATTTTGCTACCACTATTGCACTCAGAACAGGTAAATCATGCTGAGACATGGGAAGAGACAGAAGTCACAGCCAGCAATGGTCCACCAGATTGGACAGTTCATATAGCCTGCCCCTTCATCACTGATTGACTCCTGCTCTACTGCCCTCTTTCTGAGTCAAGAATAAACAGAGAAAGGAACTCCTCCCTGCAAGAGAGGATCCCAAATGGTAGACTGTAGTGCAGAGGCTTCTGGAGCTGCCATTCTTCTACAGTGGTGAACTCAGCTCGACAGAGGAGTGTTTGTATTAAAGAGCTTTACCTCATGCTTTTAACTTTCAAATCCATTTTATTTCAAGGAAAAAACAACACATCAACTAAAATTAAATTTCAAAATATGTGAATCAGGGGGCAACACTGGTATATACATTGCGCATTGTCATCCCAGATCATTCACCCAGAGCCCAACACATCTGTAATCAATTTTCCAAACAGTACTGTTACAGGCACCTGAGTTATTTAAATACTATTGGCATGAGACAGAGGTAGGTCCCCCAAGGAGCCCATTCAGGAGACCAGATAGCTTGCAACTATGGGCAAGACTGACACCTCATGCTATGGGTCAAGGCTGAAGACAAAGGATAAGCAAATTCCTCCATATCCTAAGGATTGATATTCTAAATAGCTCCCTAGAACTCTGAGGAAGTCAGGAGTCACCATTCAAAGAAATGTATATTTATCCTAAAGACTGACATTCTAAATAGTTCCTCCCATCCTGATGACCTCAGTAGTTACCTTCCAAACCCCTAAGGGAAGTCACTGCTGCCTAAGAATGCCTGCTTTCTATGTGACTCCCTTCCCCCTTTGTTTCCAATTTAATCAACTTTACATGAACTTATTGGCTACCATAGCTCTGTCCCATTTATGCCCTTCTGCATTGTGAGTTCCTAGTTTTCCCCACCTTAAACTCATTTCACCACATGATTTTACTCTATAAAGGTCCCTAGAAAGGACAGTGTTTGGCAATCTGCAAAGGACTCCATCTCTCTCTCAGGCAGCTTTTTTTTCTCTCAATAAGTATATTCTTCTCTTAATCTCTGCTGTTCCTAAAATTCATTCTTTGACCTTAGAGAACAAAAACTCATATAAGACATAGTAGACCAGGAGATTCATTCCGCTATAGCAATATTAGTATAAACTTTTCTCTTTCTTGAAGTCAGAGAAAACAGTAGTAGTTTGTATTACACAATGTTGAACTCACCTTGGCAGGAATACTTGCATTGAAGGCCTTTACCCCTGCCTTTAAGTGCTGCTTCTTTTTCTGATCTGTAATTTGGTCACAGTATCTACAATGCATTAAGGAAATGACTCAAAATATTTCTTATGAATGGTTTACTACCAGCTGTGGAGGAAGACAGATAGCAAAAATTCTTTGTTTTGATTTCTTCCTTCAAACCGAAGCATGTACTTCAAAGAGTTTTGCCCTAGAAACAATTACAGGACCTCATGGTGGTAGTTCAAGGTGGAAGAAGGTGAAACCAGGGATACTTACTCATATGGCCACTTCCTCTTTTTTCCTTGATTACAACTTCCTTTTTCTTTCCCAGGGGCCTAAAGAAAATTCCCATCAGCTACTTGCAAGACCTCAATGTCCCCTCCAAGCACCACATCCAAAAGTCACAAATACCCCATAACCCCATAGTCAGTCAGAAAAAAAAAAAAAAAAAGCTAAATTCTTGGTGGCTGTGGGCTCCTCTCCACATTCTTTAAATAAATACCAGTTTTACATTTCTTATATTCTGCTTCTCTACTGTGCTAATTTACCTTCTCAGTAATCTCAGTAATCTAAACCACTTTAAACCTATCTCACCACATGATTTTATTCTATGAAGTCCCTAAAAAGACAAAATCCTTTGCTGAAGGCTCAGAACCCACACTGTTTCTCTCAAACAGAAGCTTTGTGATAGGATTTTTGGTATAGTAAAGAAGAGACTATAAAGTCAAGGTGGCCTTTATTCTTAGAACGTGAAGAGAACCCCATGACCACTGGGGATCTGGCTTTTTCTTCTGGAAATATGTGGGGGCACACATATAGTTTTTGACTTGGGGGGTGCTTAAAGGTGGCATTGCTGATATGCAAGTAGCTGATTGAGATTCTTTTCTGGCCAAGGGTAGGTTGAATAGGGGAGAGGAAAGTGACTTCCAGGTAAAAGTCCCCTGGTTCCACCT
The DNA here is from genome assembly GCF_034190915.1 of Cavia porcellus. Taxonomy (NCBI): domain Eukaryota; kingdom Metazoa; phylum Chordata; class Mammalia; order Rodentia; family Caviidae; genus Cavia; species Cavia porcellus. Next base: position 2,677,624 of record NW_026947518.1, on the reverse strand, counting down.
CCCTCTTCCAAAATGTCCTATTTAGAGCCAAATACTTTCACTTTCTTTCTCTCAGTAAATATATTCTGCTCTTCAACTCTGTTGTTCCTAAAATTCTTTCTTGCACCTTGGAGAACACAAACTCATACCAGACATAGAAGGTCAGAAATTTCATTCCACTTTATCACGGTATGGCTGCATGTGTTTCTAACTCAGCTGCCTGTAACTTTAAGAATTGTTTATCAATTTGACTTGGAGTAATTGTAGCAAATAAAATGTTCTTAATGGATATAGGGAAATATATCATTAAATTGAAAAAATGATTATCACAGTTTTTCTAGCTAGCATCAGCCAACATTATCAACTTTCAAGTATCTGGGAAAACAAAAAATAAAAACAACTCAGAAAATAGCAACCTATAGGGGACAGGACATCATTCACTGTAATTGTCATGCTATCTGCAGGTATTTCGCAGACCACAAAAGAAACATTGAGCCTATTAATTAACTAGTATCAGTTTCAATAAATGTGCTCACAGCACTGCATCGTTGACAACTGTGAATTTTTTTTTGTATGAGGGATTGAACTCATGACCTTGTTCTCTCCATTCAGCTCCTGGTATCACTGAGCTCAATCCCCAGCTCCAACAAATTTAGATACTAAATATGACTACTAACAATGTTTAATTTGCCATTGACATATTTAGTTATAAATTTTGTAAATTTACATTTTCACAAATGAAATTATTTTCTTTCCTTGAAGTTTAAATTACTTTTGTTTATAGGTACCAGGGATCAAAGTTACAACCTAGCACTTTCCAGGCAGGTATTTCTGCCTGCTGAGCTAAATCCCTGGCCTGTACTAATGAATATTTTTAAATGTATAAACATCACTTTATTCATTCAAATACTATTGTGATTTTAGCAAAGGATGTCCATGTAGACAGAAATTGATATACAATCAGAGAGAAACTGGAACCTCAAAGAGTCAATGTAAAAAACTAAATACAACAATCACTGCTACAGGCACAGCTGAAGAAAGCCAGACCTGAAGGAGAAGATGCAGTGACCATGTCTACATACTCCTGAAGAGAAAAACAACAGCTTGAAATGTACTACAGTTACCACCACATCCTCCAGGAAGTGCAGATAGGCATCAATTACTATACTCAATGACCAGAACTGGACTATTGTTCCCACAAAATGCCTTGGCTCTTTCCACATACCTTTTCTGGCTGATTTGTTCCCCTGCTGAATAATATTAGTTAAGAAGCTATAAGCTTATAGTTTGATTGTAGTCTGAGACCCACACTGTATCCACATTGTGACTTTCCTGTATAAATGACCTCTGTCAATAGGTCTGTGGCCAAAAAACCGAAGACCACTCCTTAAAATTCAGGGCTATTCTTCTCTCTTTTTTCTAAGAAAATTTTTGAACTTCTTTTGGTTTGTGACTTCCTTTCCCAATGCTGTGAGCCATTAAACTTTGTGCATTTGACATCAAACAGGGCAGAATTATATTTCTCTTATTTCAATTTAAATATGAAATGTCTGCTAAAGGCCATGTTACAAAGCCTGGATTTCAAGCTCCTTGTTTGCCATGAGCTTAACATTTCCATGAGCTTTTAGAAGTCCTCAGTCTAGTGAAGTGCAAATGCATTGGAGGAAGGAGGTCACAGTTGTGCTGTAGCACAATAGGTGCCATTCCGAAGTCTGTGTTTGTAACTGTCTCTTGGATGCTACTACATGGCATTCCTTCCTCGGCATCATCATTCAATAACTCCCATTTTGCATAAGTCAACTTTCACTCAGCTCTATTATTTTTTTTTTTATTTAAGAGGAAAAAGAGAAAATCACAAAACAAACCAAAGCGGCGTAAGGGTACACACAATACAGAACTACAAAACAAAACAAAACAAAACAAAACAAAACAACCTCAGCTCTATTATTGTTTTTTTTTTTAATAGTCTTTCTGTTTCCTTGGTTGTTTATTTTTTTCCTTTTAGTTTTTTGATTTAAAGACATAATCTCACTTTGGAGTTCCAGCCAGCCTTGCACTCACTATGTAGGTTAGGCTGTCCTTGAATACATGGCTATTCTCCTGTTTCAGCTTTTTGATTGCTTGGTAAAAGAGGTGGCATTATAGCACATGGTGTTTGTCTTTTTTCTCCTCTCCTTTTCACAATTATTCTTTCATTTCAGTGGCACTGTCATTTAACGCTGGTGTTTGCTTGTGTCAGTAAAAGTTTCTACAGCTTGAGTTGAGTTTGTGAACAACAACATAGGGAGCCAAGCAACCCAATTGAGAAATGTGGAATTTCATTAGCTGGTCTCAGGACCACTTGTATACAGAACTCCTACCCCCATTTCAAGATCTAAACAACACGCTTTGAACTGGAAAGTCAGAGATGTTTTAAAAGATAGAATCACAAAAAGAACTGTTGGAAACCATTTAACTAGAATCTTATAATAATATTTGGATGACAACTGTATTCTGCCTCTTTTGTTGAGCAGGTTAAATTTTTTCTTTGTGTACAGCTCATTTTGCTTTTCTCCTGGGACTTCTACCCTGAGTGAGTTTCCATTTTTCTGGGTGAAATACAGGGCACTAGTTAAATGCAAAGCTCAAGATGGCATCTATTATGACAAGCTACAACACAGCTAAGTTACAAGCCTCAATATTTTCTAGGGTAAAAACACACATATCTATAATCCCAGCACTCAAGACGCTGACACAGGAGTGCTGCTTTGAGATTAGGGCAATTCTGCGCTCCATAAGGGGTTCAAACCTAGCTGATATACATAGAGAAAACAAAACCAAACAAAACAGACTGATTTCTTCAAATCTTAGTTCCTTATCTTGGGGATTAATTTTTTGTATATACACATTTTTTGAGACAGCAAATTTGATGCTATATTGCAACTCACCGCTAATGTAACAGACACATAGGAGCATTGATTCTTGTGCTGCGTCACTGCAAGAGTCGCTGTGCACTGTCTCTAATGCAGAGCTCATAGTGAGAGCCTGCAAGACCAGCATCCATAAAGCACAGAGGCAGACAAGTATCTCATCAATCACTTTGATGTACTACAAATGATATCTCTTCAAATCTCAGTTAGGCCACTGAGTCCTTTGTTCTTAATATACTTAAGCATCATTTTGATATTTGAATTTGGTTTCACAGAACAAAACATAAATAACATCAAATATGGTACATAAATAATAACTCAAATGTTCATGGAAATCTGCTGTATGTAAAAAACTTATAAACAATGAAACCAGGTGCAAGCTTAAAATTATAGCTCAGTGTCAACAAGTGATCACTTTCCATTCAGATATAAGAAATACATCTTGGGAGGCTGATGCAGGAGAACTGCCTTGAGTTTGGGGCTAGCCTAAGTTATAGAGCTGTCTGAAATAGAGAAACCCTGACTGAGACACCCGACAGACAATGTGAAACTTGAAAAGTGACTGCATAAGACACCTTTGGTTTGCTTCAAAAAATTATACCCATACAATATAGAAAAATTCCAAAATATTCAACATTTTCTGAGGAACAAGGTTGATATCATCCATAATATACAGAAAGCACTTTCAGAGCTGGGTATTTAGCTCAGCAGCATAAAAGCCTAACTGGCAAGCTTGAGATCATGAGTTCGATCCTTGGTACAAAAAAAACATTCAAATTTCACTTTCATGATACTGGGTCATAGAGCTAGTCAAAACTAGATCTCAAGTGGAGAACACAGAATTCATGGGTTGACCGGGATGTGGAATACTGATTGTTACCAGAGCATTGTTACTCACCTCAAGGAAGATATCATAAGACAACTTTAACTTCATGCTTACCCTAAGAACTACCTGACTTTCAGTGAAGACCCTCTCTGTTGTATGTCCTCCTATTTGCACACTGTGTCCTGCTGGTCACTTCCACATCCTTTCCATGCTTGTCTGATCTACCCTAAGCCGGAAACCCTTCATGCCTAAACTATTGATATCCCTGCACAATTTCAATTTAGGGCATCTCCTTTACAGGAATTAGTAAAGTCCATTACAGAGCATTTCCATATTTAAACAATGTATATGATCAACCAAGCTATTAAATCAGCTCTTAATTCAAAGATGACACCCGTATTCCTTTCCATTCAGAAAGATATCACTTGTATATGTTCATGCAAATGACTACATTTAGGCATTTTTCAGTGAGAATTTCACAGGCAGCCCTTTCTGGAATTTGTCCTTAGCAAGCACACTTTATCCTGCCCTTGATGACACTTTTATATCTGCTTCATTTTTCTCAAAATTCAAACCTCTATGGCTGTTCTCACAAAGATAGTCTATGAGCACATGTGTCACATAAAGTATGTTCAGAAATTCTTTGCACTGTTATTTATAGTACACAGGAGTTCATCCCGTGTTTGGAAAGTTCCTCCACTGAAGCACATCACTACACATCTCTGAATTCTCATGATTTTGCCAACACCTGTCATGAGGTTGGAAATGTGAGAACATACCATAAATTTAGGCAATTCCTATAAATACAAGAAAGTACAAGTTTAAAGAGTGCCGTTGTGGATATGAGGCCCTGTATTACATTACATACATTTATAAACTTTAGAACATCAAGATTGCTGATCCCTGGAATGAGAGCAGAGACCAAGCTCAGTACTGCTGCTCCAGCTACAAAATGCATCAGAGTCAGGGTCTTCCCAAGCTCCTTCCTCTGCTCCCTATGGTGGAGGTGCCAGGGCAGTAAAAATTTCAAAGATGATACTCCAGTCTGTTGATATCATAGTTAATTCAGAGTTCTGGGAACACAAAATCATCCTTGCTCCCAGCAGGAGAAAAAAGGGAAAGTGGATGACCCAAGGCCAATGCTAGAAGACCTCAGGAGCTGAAGTTAACTAAATACCTGAGTCTACAGATACCAGAACTGCTTCTAACTACTTGTAACTGTTTTCTCCCCTATTTCTGGGCTCCGATCCAAAGCCTCACCATTCCGTAGCTAGAGTGTCTCCCACGTTCTTTGCTAATCAGGCCACAGGACATCGAAACCAGTAAATGAAATCCAGCAAGCATTCTGCTCCCAGTTTTGTATTCCAAACAGGTAAACAATGTCTACACACCGGAAGAGACCCAAGAGACCTCCTGCCATGGCTCACATGATTGGACATTTCATATAGCCCGCCTCTTCATCAGTGATTGACTGCTGCTCTACTTTCCTCCTTCTGAGTCAAAAACAAACAAGGAAAGGAATTCCTTCCTGCAAGAGAGGATCCCAAATGATAGACAGTAGTCAGAGACTTCTGTAGCTGGTTGTCTTCAACAGTATTGATCTCAGCTACACAGAGGAATATGTGTACCAAATTATCTTCCCTCAGCTTTTTATTTCCAAATCCATTTCATTTCAAGAATAAAAGGAAAAAATGAACTAAAACTAAATTTCAAAACATGTGAATCAGGGGGCAACACTGGTATATATATTGCACACTGTTATCCCGGATCATTCACCCAGAGCACGAGACATCTGTATTCAATTTTCCTAAAACTACTATTGTGTGGAGCTGAGTTAGTTAATTATGATTAGCAATGAGACAGGGCTAGGTCCTCTGAGGAGCCCATGCAGAAACCCAGATACATTGCAACTATGGAAAAGATGGACAACTCCTGCTATGGAAGATCAACAAATTCATCCATATCCTAAGGACTGATATTCTAAATAGTTCCCAAGCACTCTGAGGAAGTCAGGAGTCACCATTCAAAGAAATGTATATTTATCCTAAAGACTGACATTCTAAATAGTTCCTATCATCCTGATGAATAAGGAGTCACCCTCCCAAAACCCTAAGGGAAGATTCACTGCTGCCTAAGAATGCCTGCTTTCTGTGTGACTCCCTTCCCCCTTTGTTCCCAATTTAATCAACTTTACCTGAATTGTTTATCTTATTGGCTACCATAGCTCTCTCCCATCTTATGCCCATCTGCATTGTGAGTTCCCAGTTTTCCCAACCTTCCACCCAACTCACCACCTGATTTTACTCTATAAAAGTCCTTGGAAAAGACAGTCTTTTCCAACCCAGTCAGGACACATTTGCTCTCTCTCACACAGCTTTCTTTCTCCCAATAATTATATTATCTTGACTTCTATTTTTTCTAAAATTCATTTTTTGATTTCAGAGAACACAAACTCAAACCAGACATAGTAGACCTGGAGTTTCATTGACCTATTGCAATAACAGTGTAAATTTTTCTCTTTCTTGAAGTCAGAGAAATCTGTACATGATTGTAATCCTAAATGTTGATCTCAACTCTTAAGGGACATTTGCATTGAAGGGGTTTATCCCTGCCTTTTAGTGCTGCTTCTGTCTTCTGAAAGTGAACTGATCTGTAGTTTTGTTTATGCTATCTACAATGCATTAAGGAAATGATGGGATACTTTCCTTGTGAATTGTTTACCACTAACCAAGGGAGAAGACACATAGCAAAAATTCTTTATTTTCATTTCTTAATTTAAACTTAAAGGATGCACTTTAAAGAGTTTTGCCCTAGAATAAATTACAGGGCATCATGGAGGGAGTTCATCGGGGTGAAAGGATGAACACAAATCAGGGATGCTTACCCATATGGCTACTTCCTCTTTTTTTTCTGAATACAACTTCCTCATTCCTTTCCAAGGGGCCAAAAGAAAATTCCAATCAGCTCCTTACATGATATCAGTGTCAGTGCCAACACCACCAAATTTCAAATATAGCCTATAATCCCATAATCCGTCAGAAAAAAAAAAAAAGGCAAACCCTTGGTGGCTTTAGGCTCCTCTCCACATTCTTTAAATAGAAAGGACACTTCTACTTTTTCTTATATTCTGTGAAAGGGTTTTGGCCCAGACAGGACTTTGTAGCCAGGAAACCATCAACCGTAAGCAGGAAGCCCCTATCTCCCTGCCTCTAGGAATTTACCTGTGATGCCATCTTCCCACCCCTGGAAATTTACCTATGGGGCCAAACCTAGGACCAATGGGCTACCTGTGCATCCACAATGCCCTCCTTAGTTTCCACCCCAAACCGAGTCTCCTTACATACCCCCACCCCACGTGTCTGCCAGAGAGATCACCCGACTCCAGAGGTGGGGGTGCCAGTCATCTCTCTCCATGTTCTCAGAATAAAGACCTCTTTTCATTTTATACTTCTCATTTTTGGAAATATTTTTCATCTTTTAGAAATAATCCTATCATTGTGCTTCTCTATTGGGCCAAAAAATCATAACAGTACTGATTCGTGTCTATGTATGAAGCTAATTTACCTCCTCAGTAATTCACATGCTCTATGCCATGAGTATCCAGTGGAAATCAATGCAGTGGGCTTTTGCTTCACTCTATCAGTGTCAATGCAGTGAGCTTACTCCTAAGATAAAAATAAATCTTCATACAAGTTTCAAAACAGAATTATGCATCAAAATATAGTCAAGGTCCTTTCAATAATATAATAGAAGCCTTCTAGAAACTGAAAAAATACACAGTTTATCTAATTAAAAATTGTTCAAGCAGCCAATAGTGTTGAAATTTTTCTGAACAATTATTGGTGAACCTTCTCTTTTTTTTTTTTTTTTTTTGTCTTTTTCATTTTTATCGGTACCAGGGATCGAACTCACGACTGCCTGCTTACAAGACAGGCGAACCTTCTCTTTTTTAAGATATAACCTAGTGTCATGGCAAAGTCTATGTCTTGATAAATAATACAATCAAAGCAATTATTTTACACTTATACTGACTGTTGTATACAATTTTAGATGTTGCCAGGACTATAATCACTGTTAGTTGTATTAATCACTTGAAACTGCAGGAAAAGGAACAAATTTCAGACATTATAAAAGTATAGTCATGTTAATTTGGCTCATGTTAATGGTATAGAGGAATGAAACTCCTTACCTAGTATATATCTGGTATGAGTTTGTGTTCTCTAAAATTGAAGAATGAATTTTACGAATGATGGCATTTAACAGTGGAATATATTTATTGGGAGAAGGAAAGCTTCTGTCTGAGAGACAGGAAGGGTCTGAGTGGGTTGCCAAAGACCGTCTTTTTGAGGAACTTGTATAGAGTTAAATCATGAGGTTAGATGGGTTCAGGGGAGGGGAAAATGGGAATCAGAAAGTTAAGCCTAAGGCTGAGTAGAAATGTGGTCAACCAATAAGGTTAATTGCTCAGGTAAAATTGATTAAATTGGGAGCAAATGGGAGAGCAAGTCATAGAAAGTGGGCAGGTTTAAGAGCAGAGACTCTTCTTTTAGAGGATTGGGATGGGGGCTCTTGAGTTCCTCAGGGTGATCAGAGAACTATTTGGACTGTTGGTCCTTAGCACTTGGTTGTATTTAATTTACCTTTTGTTTTGAGATTTGGCCCACAGCAGGAGGTGATTGTCTCTTCCAATCCTGCAAGCAATCTGAACTTATTTTCTGGCTCCTTTGAGGGGCCAGCCCTGTTGTTATAGGCAGCTGAGTTAGAAATATAGAGCCAGGGAGACAGAATCAGGTCCTCGAAGTGGCCAGCTCAGAAGCCCACATACCTTGCAGCTATGGGAGACAGATACCTCCTGTTACGGGACAGGGCTCAAGAGAAAATACCAAGCAAATTCATCTATATCCTAAGAATTGATTTTCTAAATAGTTCCCTGTCACCCTGCTGAAGTCAGGAGTCACCCTCCCAATCCCATAGAGGAGGGTTACAGCTCTGTAAAATGCCTGCTATGACCTTGCTTCCCCATTTGTCTGCAGTGTAAATGATTTTGCCTATTAATTATAATTATAACTATTAATTATATTGGCTAAACATAGTTCTGTCCAAAGTTATGCCCATCTGCCTTGTGAGTTTCCAATTTTCCCCACCTTAAACTCATCTCACCCCATGATTTTATTCTATAAAGTCCCTAGAAGATACAGAGTCCTTGACAACCCACTTATGACCCTTCCTGTTCTCTCAGACAGAAGCTTTCTGATAGGATTTTCGCTGTGGTAAAGGAGAGAATATAAAGTAAAAATGGCCTTTATTCGTAGAAGGTAGAGAGTACCACGTGACCACGGGACATCTGCCTTTTTCTGCTGGATATATGGTGAGAGGGCTCATATCTACTTTTTGACTGCGGTGGTGCTTAAAGGTGGCATTGCTGATGTGCCAGTAGCTGATAGGGACTCTTTGCATGCCACAGGTAAGTTGCCTAAGGGAGAGGTAAGTGACCTCAGGGTAAATGTCCCCTGGCCTGCTTCCCACTGCTATAATATCCTATCTAGAGCAAAAATGTTTCACTTTTTTCTCTCAGTAGTTATATTCTGCTCTTCACTTCCATTGTTCCTAAAATTCATTCTTCTATTTTATAGAACACAAACTCCTACCAGACACAGTAGGTCAGGAGTTTCATTCCATTATATCACTATCTGACTGCCTATATTTCTAACTAACACAGCTGCCTGTGACATTAAGAATTATTTATTTATTTCACTTAGCATAATTGTAGCAAATAAAATGTACTTAATGGGTGTAGTGAAATACCCAACAAAATTGAAAAATTATTATCACTGTTTCTCTATCATCACCAATCATTTTCATCTTTCAACTATGTGGGGAAAAATAAAAGCATCTCTCAGCAAATAGCAATGCTATGGTGCACAGTGTATTATTCATTGTAGTTACCATGTTATTTGTAGGTACTTCATAGACGACAAAAGAAACATTGAGCTTTTTAATGAACAACTATCAATTTCAATAGTTGTGCTCACTATAGCACTACATGGTGGTTGACAACTGTAGATTTTTCTTTGGTACCAGGGATTGAACTCCTGACCTTGTGCTTGTCAGGCAGGTGCTTTGACCACTGAGCTCAATACACAGCCCATCATCTTTAGATTCTAAATATGACTGTTACCAATGTTTAATTTGCCACTGAGATATTTAATTAAAAATCTTGTTAATCTACATCTTCAATGAAATTGTTTTCTTTCATTGAAGTTTAAAACACTTTCTTTTTAGGTACCAGGGATCAAACTCACAACCTAGCATTTCTCAGGCAGGTGCTTCTGCCTGCTGAGCTAAATCCCAGGCACCCATTAAATAATATTTTATTAAATGTATAAACACTACTTTATCCATTGAAATAGTATTGTTATTTTACTAAGGGAGGCAAAAGTAGTGAGGAATTGACATATAGTTAGAGAGGAAATGGAACCTCAAAGGAGTCAGTGTAAAAACCTAAACACAACAATCCCTGCTAGAGGCAAAACTGAAGAAAGCCAGAAGGTGATGATGTAGTGACCATGTCTACATGTCTCCTAAAGAGAAAAACAATAGCTTGAAATGTACTACAGTTACCACCACCTCCTCCAGGAAGTCCAACAAGGTGTCAATTACCATACTCAATGACCAGAACAACTGGACTATTGTTCCCACAAAATCCCTTGGCTCTTTCAACATACTTTTTCTGGTTGACTTCTTCCAAGGTTCAATAATATTAGTTAAGCCACTACAAGTTTTTAGGTTGATTGTAGTTTGAGACCCACACTGTACCCACATTATGACTTTCCTGTAAAAATGACCCCTGACAATAGGTCTGTGCCTTAAACACCGAAGAACATTCCTGAAAATCCAGGGCTATTCTCTCTTTTTTCACAGAAAACTTTCTGAACTTCTTTTGTTTTGTGACTTCATTCCTCAGTGTTCTGAGTCAACCAACTTGGTGCATTTGACATCAAACAGGGCAGGATTATATTTGTCCTATATCAATTTGAATATGAAATATCTGCTAAAGGCCATGTTCCAAAGCCTTTGTGTGAAGCTACTTGCTCGCTCTGAGTTTAAGATTTTCATGAGCTTTTGGACCTCCTCATTCTAGCAAATTGCAGATTTATTGGAGGAAGGAGGTCACTGTTGTGCTGTAGCACTATAGGCACCATTTCTAACTCTTATTTCTCTCTGCTGCCCAAATGCCACTACATGTCCAGCTTTCCTCTGCAATATCATTCCATAATTGCCAATTTAGGTCAGCTTTTAATCAGCTCTATTGTTTTTGTTTTCTTTTGATAGTCTTTCTCTCTCCCTTGGGTTTTTTCATTTTTCATTTTTATTTTTGTTTTTAAAGACATAGTCTCACCTTGTAGTTCTGGCTGGCCTTTCACTCTCACTGTGTAGGTTAGATTGTCCTTGAATACATGGTCATTCTCCTGTTTCAGCCTCTTTAATGCTGTGGAAAAGAGGTGGGCATCATAACGCATGGTGTTTTCTTCCCTCTTTTTCACCATTATTCTTTCATTTCAGGGGCACTGATATTTAATCTAGATGTTTGCTTGTGGTAGTAAATCTTTCTGCATCTTGAGGTTAGTTTGTGAACAACAGGATAGGAATTCAAGCATCTAAAGTATAAATTTGAAATTTAAATAGCTGAACCACTTGTATACAGACACTCCTCCCCATTTCAGAATCAAAACAAGTGGCCCTGAACTGGAAAGTTAAGCATTTTTAAAAGAGAGAATCACAAAAGACATCCTGTTTGGAAACAATTTAGCTAGAATCTTAAATGAATTTTTACTTGACACCTGTATCCTGCTTCTTTTTTTAGCAGGTTACTTTTTTTCTTTGGGTACAGCTCCTTTTGCTTTTCTCATGGAACTTATATCATGAATGATTTTTAATTTTCCTGGGTCAAATACAGATCATGAGATAGATGCAGGGTGCAAGATTGCATCTTTTGTTCCAAGCCACAAAACAGCTGAGCTACAGTGCCAAGCCTCAGTATTTTCAAGGGTAAAAAATACATAATGTTTGAATATTTCATAATTTGTCATGTTCATCCTTATAATAAAATGTGATCTATAGTTAGGACAAGCTAAGCTGACCAGGTCTCTCATTGCTTTCCACTAGTCTTTTCCTCCTCATCCTTAAATACAAGACTCTTTGAGTTCTTAATACTAATGCCCACATTTGATTCATATTCCTACCTGTGACATCTCCTGTTTCTGCATTAGTCTAGCATGGCATCCCTGGCCCATAAGAGATAGAAACACATCTTGTGATTCCCTCACTCCAATGATGTTATGTGTTAAACACTTTTCCTTAAAGGGAATGGCAGTTAATGAATACATGTGTATCTCATGACTGTTTCTTCATGTTTCAAATAACACCAGTAATTCTTTCAAGCATTAGGTGCACACCTGTAATCCTAGGACTTAAGAGTCTGAAGTAGGACAATCAGTTTGAATTTACTGACTAAGAACTGAGTCCACAGTCAGCCTGAACTGCATAGGGAAATCCTGCCTCAAACAAACCAAAAAAAAAAAAAAATCATATTATTGTGGATATCCTTGGGAAGAAAAAATCAACAGTTTGAAACTCTTAGGATCGTACCTATTAGGTTTCATCTGGTGAGTATAAGAGACCAGTAAAACTTTCAAGGATATGGAGAAAACTCAAAACATCCTATTGCAAACTGTCATATAGATGTAATGCATTGCCCAACAAAATAACATTAGGATAGCTCACAAATGTAGAGAAAACATTTCTAAAATTCATTTGGAAACAGAAATGCTCTAGATCACCAAAGACATTGCTGGGCCACAAAGGCAAGTCTGGAAGCATCACAATTCCTGACTTGCTATAATACTAGATAGCTACTGTCAGAAAATCAGCATAGTTATGGCAGAAAAACAGACCTGAGAATCATCCAAAAAGACTAGAAAATGCAAATAGAACTACAAACACATTCTGCTACTTTCTCTTTGATAAAAGAGCCAAATAGGTTCAGTGGAAGAGAGATAGCCTCTTCAATAAATTGTGCTGAAGAAAATGACTTTCCTCATATGAAAGACTTAAAACTGGACACATGTCTATCACCATGAAATAAATATAAGTCCAAGTAGATGAAAGATTTAAATGTTAAAACAGAAACACTAACGAGGCTTTGTGAACAAAATACACATTTTAAAGTATCAACCACTGGGACCCCATCTTATTAAAAATATTTGTACATCAAAAGAAATCACTAACAGTGTGAAAACACAATGCACAGAATGGGCAAGGGATATTTTTCTATTTTCTGATAATCTCTTCAATATCTTTTTCCAATGTACTATAATTTTCCATATGTAAGTCCTTTACATTCTTTGTTAGGTTCTTTCCAAGTATTTCATTTTCTTGCTGTCTATTGCAAAGTGTCTGGTTTCTGTAACTTCTCTCTTGGTGAGTTTTTTTTATTGTATACAGAAATGCTATTGATTTTTGATTGTCAAATTTGTCTCCATTGTAGAATTTGGTTATTAATTCTAGGACTGTTTTGGTGGAGTTTTTGGAGTCTTCTATTTAGAATATCATATCATCTCTGAATAATGATAGTTTAACTACTTTCTATTATACACTTATTCTTATTTCTCTCTTTTGTCTAATTGTTCTGCCTATTTTTTCCCAAGCTGTATTGAATAGGAGTGGTCATACTAGTCATCTGTGTCCTTTTCACAACTGTAGAATGAAAGTTTTAAGTTATTCTCCATTTAGTATGATGTTGGATTTTCTTTGTCACTGTCTGATTTTTTTTGTCTTTTTCTTTTTTATCTGTGCTGGTGATTGAACTCAGGACCACACTATTGCAAGGCATTTGCTTATGCCACTGCACTAAATCCCCCACCCTGTCATTGTTTGATTTTATCAGCTTGAGGGAAAGGTCATCTATAATTATTTACAGTAAAGTTTTTATCACAAATGAGTGCTTGACTTTATCAAAAGCTTATTGTGCATTTATTGAGATGATCACCATGTGACTTTTGTTTTTGCCTGTGTTGATATGACATTTAAATTTGTTGATTTGCATGTGCTGAAACATCACTGCCTTCCTGGAATGAATCCAAGTTGTTCAGGTTTTAAAATCTTGATGATTTGCTACATTCACTTTGCTAGTATCTTGTTAAGGATTTTTGTATCTATGTTCATTAGAAAAACTGTCCTATAGTTTTCTTTTTCTGGTTGGGTCTTTCTCTGGTGTTAGTATCAGGGTAATTCTTGCCTCCAGGAGTGAGTTAGGGAGAACAGCTTCTCTTCCAAAATCATTAAACAGCAATGGCCTTAAATTTTTTTCTACATTTATTGTAGAATTCAGCAGTAAATCCATCAGGAACTAGACTTTTTTATGTTGGTCATTTGCTTTTCTGTTGTCATTGTTTTTCTTTTTTTTTTTTTTTTTTAATGTGTTCATGAGACAGGCTCTCATTATTCAGGCCAGGCTGGCCTTGAGCTCACTTTGTAGCCTTGTTTAGTCTTGAACTCACAACAATCCTTGTACCTCAGCCTCCGAAGTTCTGAGATTACAGCAATGCACCACCATGCTGAGCAGCAGATACATTTTTAATCAGATCTTCATTCTCATTAACTGATACTGTGTTTTCTAGAATTTTTATATCTTCTTGAATCAGATTTGGCATTTCATGTATCTAGAAATCAGTGCATTTCTATATTTTCTAACCTATGAAAGTATAAGCTTTTCAAGTAGATATTGATGCTCTTCTGAATTTTCACAGGATCTGTAGTTATTTTATTCTTCTGATTCAATGCATGGTTTTCAGTCTTTATTTTTTTCTTTTATGATATGGTTGTCCAAGAGTTTATCAATTTTGTTTATTCTTTCAGTGAACCATCTCTTTGATTCATTAATTCTTTGAATTTTTTCTTTGCATGAATTTCTTGCATGGTCTTATAATTTCCTCCCTTGTATGGGATTTGTGTTTGTCTTGCCATTCTTCTTCTGGAAGATTGAGATGCAACATTTAATTATTTGTTTGGGTTCTTTCTACTTCTTGATGTGAGATTTGACTACTATAAGTTTCCCTCTTTGGACTGCTTTCATTGAATCCCATAAGGTACAGGATTTTGCATCTATATGCTTGTTAGGTTGTAGGTATTTTTAAGTTTCTTCCTTTATTTCACCTGTCACCCACTGGTTGTTTAGGAGAATTCTGTTTAATTTCCATATACTTATGAAGTTTTTGCAACTTCTTTACCATTATTTCCCAATTTAAACACATGCTTAAGAATACTAGCGTTAGGCTGCAAACTCAATCAAGTAATACAAGGATTAAGTTGTTTTTATACCTCCATTGCTATTAACCCAGCATGTCCTCTAAGCTAGTCAGATGGTTGGTGGTGGGAGGAGGTGAATGTGGTGCTCTGCTCCCAGCCAATGCAGTGGTTAGCTCACAGAAGTGTAAGTTATTTTCTTGCTTTTCTTCTGAGAACCAGAATAGCTTCCACAGAATCACAACATGGACACATTGGCTAGTTTCCTCTACTATTCCCCACATGACTTCCACCAGCTCACAGGAAGGGCAGATTAGCTTCTATTTCTCCTCTCAGGTCTGGAATGGCTCAGGATTGTTAATTTTGTCATCAGCATGACTTAGTGGAGACATATCATAAAACCTGCATATTTATGTGTGTGTCCTACAGAAAATAATTCATATGTAGGTCATTGATTGGAGTGGAAATGTCTTGAGTAAAGTTGTGTAATGTGAGAGGATTTGGCATTGGTGAACCAAAAAAATACAGTGGAATAGAACAGCATCTGTATACTTAAATTGTCTTAAACAGGTTTGATACTTGGTCCTGTCATCATCCAACAATACCATATTTCAGTGCTGAGTCTTTAAAACAGATACATTTTATGTTTCATGTTGGGGTCTTTTCTTAAACACCAAGACACCAAAAAGGGGTACCAAAAAAGCTCTAAGAAATGAGAAACACAGCATGGTCTTCAGGGCTGCAGGAGGAGAGAGATCCTTGGCATAGCTCCTCACTCTGCTAGCCAGCTGGCCAACTCATGCTGGCAGGAGTTGAGTGGACAATGGAGGAAACCAGATAAGGATCTTGGGAGAGGCTCAAGACCCACTAAGAGCAACAGATAATGCCAACTGTAGAGAACTATCCCACAGAAAGTGTCCAGGTGGCCTCAGCTTTGGCCTATCGTGCCCCCTGAGGCATCTCTTCATTCTCAGTTCAATCATGCCTGTGCCACATCACAGCCCTGCATGAGTATTCAGCTTCAATGGCTCCAACATATTCCTCCTTTTTGTTTGGTTGATACACAGATGGGTGACCAGCATAAATGGAGAGGCTGTGTTAGAGCTCCCACCACTGCACAGTCCATAGGTTCATAATTTTAGTCAGTTACCAGCATAGCCAGCAATTGTCAGATGTTGTGGGTGATCCAAGATTCACCCACAGACAATATTTTACATTGCACTGTACCTCCAGAGGCCAGACTTTTCTGCAGAAGATTTAAGACCAAGCTAACATAAGGACTGCACTAAGGACAATTGGTTCATTACTTCCTATCAAGGCCACTTAGGTCTACTCAAGAACACTCTTATAACCATGCATATTTCCTCATATCTCTTCTGTCAGTGTCAGCCACCTGGAAGACTTAGGGCCATTGCTTAACCACATTGATTTCTGGGAAAGCTTAGGAGATTTTTCTGGTGACTCATGACTCTCCTTAGGCACACCTTGCATGAAAGTTCACTTTCCTTTGTGGTCTCTTCATCTTCCTGATCAGAATACTAGGTGCTCACTGAGTATCTTTTCATAGGCCAAGCAGGCCAAGCAGAATTTCTTTTACATCTAGGGTCTCCTGCAAGCTTTAAGTGCTGGGGCCAAAATATTGGCTATTCATTTAGCCCATCTGTGTCTCTCATTTTTGGTCTCTAAACCTTAGCTGTTGGACATCCAGAAGAAAAGATTGATAACAACACAGTATATTAGAGGCAGTAAGCTTATTTGAGAGTATAATGAGCTTGTTCAATGATTGCTTTCCAGTGGCATTATAGGGGATACAAGTTACATGAGAAACATTCCATGTGGAACAAAAGGAAGCCAAAGCCTGTGAGGTATAGGCTGGACCATTGTCAGTTTTAAGGAAGGAAGATACACCCATGACTGCAAATATAGTCAGGAGATGTTGAACTACATGTCGGGCATATTCACTGTGCAGTGGTGAAGCCCAAATAAAACCAGAAATTGTATCAACAGAAACATGAAGAAATGAAAAAGAAATCAAGGAACAGTGTGTGGCATGCTTACCAGGGGTCATTGGAACAGAGGCCATGAGAGTTGACAGCAGCACAGGGAAAATGGTGAGACATGGCAGCACAATGGAAACCAGTGGAAATAAAAGATTTAGCTTCAGAAGTTGGAATGTGAAACAATTTATGCAAGGAACAAGCTTATTGTTGAAAAAAGGCATGGCTTTGCTTAGTGTTATCAAAAAGAGGGTAGACTACAGAGTAAGCCCAAGGCCAGACTGAACTGCATAGGGAGAACTTGCCTCAAAAAGGCCAAAAAAAAAAAGAGTGGGGGGCTGTAGAGTATATGCAATCCTTGATCAGAAATAGCATTATCTTGTAAAAAGCCAGGTAAGTGTAAATGACCACATATATGTAAAGGAAAAAGAGCAGCATTGTGAGGGCAAAGAAGAATCTGTAGATGTGAAAAAAGACACTAAGTGTGAGTCCATTGCCACAGGAGAGATAAAAACAGAAGATAACTTAGTTGAAAACAGAAGAAATAAAATAGAAGAAAACTAGCTCACTTCTTAAAATCCGTGCCCCCAGTGCTGGAACACCTGTTCACCTCCAGCACTCCATGCCCTCAGGACATTTCCCAGATGTTCTGTGCACCTTGAGGACTCCTGTATTGGCAGTTTTGCTTTCTGCTTTACAGGTATGAACAATCACAAGCTCAGCAACTTTCAGCACCTTTTTACAAACTGACTGGACAAACAGGCAACTGATATGTGGACAGACTGACAAATATAAAATCAGAGTAAACTTGAGCATATCATTAATCAAGCCAAAATAATAATACCTTCTTACAAATTTAGAATTTCCAAGTTCAAATAAACCAGTTGGATTTGTTATACACCAACTAGCAAAGATCTGGTACAAAAGGATCCAAGGCTTGATTCAGGGAGAGGTGAAATGTTTTATATAATATAAAATGTTTTGTTACAGGGATACCCTCGTGAAAATATATTTAAATCAGAGAAGAAGAAAGCCTTGTAGGGAAAGACAAGTAACTGAAAGTAAATAGCACCATGGAAAGAACAGTAAAACTTGTGCAGGAAGAGCATTTTTCTCCTTTAATTGTTTCAAGAGAAGAGATTTGAGTGAATAATGATCTTGTTCAATGATAGTGTGGCCACTGGGATTGGAGGGGATACAAGTTACATAACAAATTTGCTATGTGGAACAACAGGAAGCAAAAGGCTGTGAGGTGTAGGCTGGACCATTGTCAGTTTAAAAAAGGAAGATACACCCTTGACAGCTAATGCAGCCAGGAGATGTTGAATTACATGCAGGGCAGATTCATCATGCAGTGCTGAAGCACAAATAAAAACAGAAAATTTATCAACAAAAACTTGAAGAAATGAAAAAGTTTTAAGGAGGAACACTGTGTGTAGCATGTTACCATGAGTCATTGGAGCAGAGGCCATGAGAGTTGACAGCATCACAGGGAAAAGGGGGAGGCATGGCAGCACAATGGAAGCCAGTGGAAATTAAAGCTCTAGCTGCACAAGGTGGAATGTGAAACAGTTTGTGCAAGGAACAAGCCGATTAGTGAAAAAAGGCGGGGCTTTCCTTAGTGTTATCAAATGAGGATAGACTACAAATTAAACTCAAGGTTCGCCTCAACTGCATATAGAGACACTGTGTCAAAAAGTCCCTGCCCAAAAAAAGAGTTAACAGAATATTCACTGCTTGATAATAAGTAATAGCATTATCATATCAAACAACAGGTAGGGCTTAATGACTACCTACATGTCAAAGAAAGAGAGGGGCATGGGGAAGGCAAAGAGGAGCCTGTAGATGCAAAAATGAGACATTAAGAATGAGTCCATTGCTACAAGAGAGATAACAGAAGATCAGTGTGGATAGCATTATGTACATAAAAAGAGGCAGTAACTAAGTTAAGGACTTGGTATGAAAAAATTTTGCAAAGCAAGGATAACACAGAGAACTCACTGCCTTGACAAGAGGTTTGTGGTAGTGAACACAGGTGTTGCCAAGTATTATAAAAACATGTGTTACAGCTTCATGATGGGGGATTCCATCAGTAAAGACACTAAGGGCACTATTTAAAGTGGTGCTAAACAAAAAAGTTTGAAGAGAAAAGGGAAGTAGGGTAAATAGAGACAAAAAGTGATCATGGAGCATTTCAATAAAAATGGAACCAACATAGACAGCCAAAGTCCCTTGCAGAGGGTTTTACTTTTTTGTCCCAGGGATCAAACTCATGACTGTGCGCTTGTAAGACAGGCACTCATGCCACTGAGCTAAATTCCCAGGCCTGCGTCTTGCTGAGTGAACAGCAGAGGACAGCAAAAAGGAAAAGCCAGCATTGGTAAGTGGTAAGACGGTATTGATTAAATCAATTCCAAGGCCTATAGGTATTCCAGTACATCCTCAAGAGATGAGAGGAAATAGCATTGACAATGGGAAATAAAGTATTGCCAGGTGAGTGGAGTAAAACAAAACCATCAGCTCCAGTGTGTAGCAATCCTGAAAAGAAAAGGTTATCAATAGTTAAACAGAGGCTTCAGCATTCATCTCCCAGGGGAATAGCAGTAGCCATCACACTAGAGCCAAATGTTTGATTTCCATGAGTAACATCACAAGTTTTAGAATGATACAAGGCAAGACAATTAGCTGGGTTACACATTCAAAAATATTAGTTGAATGGGTAAGAGAAATCACACTTGAAGCAACAATATCCCTGCATAACTATCTTCAATGAGGCCAAGGATAACAAAAGTGCCTCCTTTTTGATGCAGGTGAACAGGAAAGAACTGGAGAGTTGTCGTACGAGGTAAAGGATTATGAAAAGAAGTAAGAACCTTCTAAAACATACCAGAGAATTCCATGCTAGTGTCAGGTTATCATAGAAACATCTTTTAAAACATTTTTGTAGCCTTGGTTTGCATTTTTGTATGTTAACTGCTTTAACAAGATAGAGGCTACTGCCTTGTTGTCCACCTGGCGTTCAATAGCTTTAATCTTCTATAAAGGCAAGGCAAGGTTCAGTGTCCTCCTGTTTAATAGTACTAAAAATCCTTGTGTGTCCAATGCTTCAGAGATTCTTTTTCAAGCTTTTAAAGCAATTTGAGGATAATAGCCTGAGGGTGGCAATGAACTTGTTGACAAATGTCTGAAAAATCTCTCTCCCCTCATAATTCAGCAGCTCCTATAGGAATATAGCAATCAAAATTAATAATAGCTTGCATGCCCTCAGCACCAGAACGTTCTTAAGCCACACCTGATGTTGGGCTGGAATGATAATAGTACACACTGAGACTTTCCAGTCCAAAAGGATCATTTCACAATCATGAAGGATACCCTCAATAATGCCAATTACAGAAGTACTTTTAAATCCATATTCCTTGACAGCCATTTTAAACTCTTGATCTTTCTTGTTTTTGTTTTTTTGGAATGTGGGATTGAACTCACAAACTTGAGTGTGTCAGGCAGCTAGTTAGGCCGCTGAGATTACCCCCTGCTCCTTTTAACTCTTTAAATAGAGTACTGCAAACTTTCAAAGTGGGGCTGTTTTCCTATTGATACAAAACAGGTCAAGCAATTAATTTGCCATATTATTTACCTTCTTGGGCAATCTTTTGCTTGGGAGGTCAGACAGGTGAAGAGTTGCCTGGGTGTTTTACAAGGTTTGCATATTTTGGAGGCAGCAGCAAGAGGAGGTGAGAAGCAGCACAAGTGAGGCATCCAGGAAAACTGGGAAGTGAACCGTGTGTTGTTCCATGTGCCTGCCTGCCAAATGTCACCACACCCCCAGCAAAGATACCAAATGTGCAAGACAGAGAACAGAGCTCAAGGTTCCTCAATGCAGCAGTTTACATATGTTTTTCCTGATCTGACACAATGACCACACCAACCTCAGAATAACAAGCAGAATGATCATGAATTTCCCACAAGAGGTGCACCAAACTATCCTTGAAAGTCACATGGCCTGCCTTCCTAAGGAAGTGCAGTTCTGCATTATCTTTCTGTTGCACTTTAGACACAGAATTCTCCATGATTTAATGGGTGAAGGGATTTTTTTCAAAGAAAATGAAAGGATTTTCCAAAGAAAGTGAAATAGACATGCTCTGGGTGCTGTATTTCACTCCAGGAATTCTGCAAAAGTAAGTTACACTCAACATCAGACATCTCCACTGTAGAATCACGTTCAGGCACCAAGATTTTGGGGTCCATTCCTGGATCCCCAGCTCCTCAAACAGGTTCATGGCAAAAGCCTAAAACAATGAAACAAGTGACACAATCTTTAGGGCTGCAGGAGAAGTAAAATTCTTGGCAGAGCTCATAAGTCTGCTAGCCACCTGGCTGAATGATGCTGGGCAGCAAGTATTTAATCAGAACCAGAAAGGAGTTTAGTGGACAATGGAGGAAACCTGAGCAGGATCTTGAAAGGGGTTCAAGGATCCCTCAGAGCAACAGATGATGGTAATTTAGGTAAACTTCTTGCCCTATCTTTCCCCCTGTAATGTCTCCTCATTCTCAGTTCAGTCATGCCCAGGCCATGCCACAGGCTTGCATGTGTATTCAGCTTCAATGGCTCCAACATTTTTCCATATAATTGCATCAATCACCAGTGCACATCACTCAGGTCTCATTCATCACTGCCACTTTCTCTCACTCCCAGATGTGGCCTTTCAGTTTTACTGAATACTGATAGACATTTGCCCTATCTCATCACATTTATGCTTAGTCACCATGCTCAACAGAAGAGAATTTGTCAGTCTGAGCCATGAGATGCTGAGGACAGAGTAACACTTTTTTTTTGATCAATACTATTTCTCAGCGTGAGTAATATTTTTAGACCAAGTGAGTATGAAAGTCACAGTGATGATAATAAGGAAAAATTAAAAGTGCTAGATGCTGTAAGAAAATGAGAAAAAGCAGTGTGAAACTCACTAGTGCAAATGAAGAGTAAAATTGAATTTTACCTAGAGTTGCTTAAATAACACAAATAGGTTACCCAGATAATGTAAAAATAGCATTGATTGCAGAAGCAGTACTTTGAAGCAAAGACATGAGGATCTCCTGTCCATAGAGACATGGCATTGTTACACACTGTTTAAATGTAAACTAAAAAGGAGAAGAGAAGCTCTGTGCTTGTAAAACTCTAGTAACATGTTGCAGAACCACTTAGGTTCAAGGCCAATTCTAGATGGAACAGGGGGAGCCTATAGTTGAATTTCCATGAGTTCATATAGGTCTATAGAGTTGTAATAATTGATTATTGGGAACTCAGATTGTGCATCCTGCATTTTTTTTCACATCAGCAAAATCAGTAAAAGACATGGGAGACTTGAAAATTATATTTCTTCAGAACAGAACAATTTAAGCAACACAGTGTTTCACCACAAGACAACCCCATATATCAGTAGCTACTATAATTCCTCTTTTCTTGAAAAAGTTGAGTATACCTTCATATACAATAGTATCAAATGTAACAAAATAGTATAAAACCATTAAAGAGAATGAAATTATTACAGGACATTCAAAACCAAACAACACCAAATGGAAAATTATTATCATATTATCTCATTATTCATAAAAGATTTGTATATATTCTCACACATAATAAAATCCAATTAGATAAAATGTGATGTAACCAATGGAAACAGAAGAACAGAAGCATGGCAGCACTTCAAAGCAAGATGATATTAAATTAGCAGTGGCTATGATAATGTCTTGTTTTCTTAAATATAGCTGTTCATGCCATCACAAATAATAAGATCAAACAACCCAGGATAAAATTATTACAACTAATGAATGGGAACATTATAAGTCTCCAAGCAATGTAACGGGGAATCATGATTACCATAAACTCTTATGTACTCTTACCAGTTCTTACACTAGGGAGAGTATACAGTATTTATATGTGTGAGTTTGATTTATTTCACATATGAGTAAGGTCTCAAGTTGCATCCATTTATTTATAAATATCTCAATGTGATCATTCTTTATAGCTGAGTAGTACTCCATTGAATTAAAATACTACAGATTTTTATCCATTCCTCAGTATACACACTGCTAGACTGTTTCCAAGATCTGGCTGCTATAAAATTTGTGCTGCTATAAAAATGGGTGTACTTATATCACTGAGGTATGATGCTTTCAGTTCTTCTGTGAATATGCCTAGAAGTGGAATCGCTGGATCAAGTAGGCCTTCCTATCCCAGCTTTTTGAGAAATCTCCATACTGATCCCATAATGGTTTCACCAGTCTAAACTCCCACGAACAGTGCAGGAGAGTTCCATTTTCTCCACAGCCTCTCCAGCATTTGTCATTGGTAGTTTTCTTGATCCTGGCCATTCTTTCTGGAATGAGATGGAATCTCAGTGTGGCTTTAATTTGCATTTCTCTAAAGAGTAATCATGATGAACATTTTTTCATGTATTTATTTGCCATTTGTATTTCTTCATCTGAGAATTGTGTATTCATCTCAAATGCTATTTTTTGATTAGCTATTTGAATTTTGGGAGTCTGATTTTTTTTAATTCTTTATATGTTTTAGACAGAAATCCTTTGTCTGAGGGATGGTTCACTAATATTTTTTCCCAGTTTGTGATTTGTTTTTTTCACTATGCTGGAGATTTCTTTTGACATGCACAAACTTTTTAATAAGATGTGATCCCAGTTGTTGATTCTGGGAAATATTTCCCATGTGGTTTGATTCCTGTTCATGAATTCTCTACCTACTCCTATGTCTTCAAGAAGTGTACCCTGTTTATCTTCCAACAGATTTAGTGTTTCTGTTATAATATTCATATCTTTGATCCACGTACATTTTAGTTTAGTACATGGTGATAGGCATGGGCCTATTTTTAGTTTTGGCCTATGGTGAGCCAGTTTTTCAAGCACAATTCATTAAAGAGACTGTAGTTCTTCCAGTGAATATGTTTGGCCCCTTTATCAAAAATAAGATGGTTCAGTTTGTTTGTAGTTGTGGTCGTATCTTTTAATTTATTCCATTGATCTTCAGATATGTTTTTATTGCAATACCATGTTGATTTTATTATAATTGCTTAGCAGTATAAGTTAGACTCAGAGTTTGTGATGCCTCCTGCCTTTCCTTTGCTGCTTAGAATCGTCTTTGCTATTCTAGGTCTCTTCTGGTTCCAGAATAATTTTATGAGTGATTTCTCTAGATCTATGAGGTATGTTGATGCTATGTTCATTGGGGTTACAGTGAATCTGTATAACAGTTTTGAGATAAAGGCCATTTTCACAATATATAGTCTTAATATGCATGAACAAGCGATGTCTTTCCATTTTCTCAGATTCTTTTTGGTGTATTTTTCAGAATATTAATTTTCCTTATGTAGATTTTTTTACTTCTTTTGTGAGATTAATTCCAAAGTATTTCATTTTTGGGGTGGTAGAGTGAAGGGTATGGCTTCTCCTATTTCTCTCTCAATAATATTGTTGTTAGTGCATAGGAATGCTATTGATTTTTGAGTATTGACTTTGTATCCAGCTTCTTTGCTCAATTTATTGTATCTAGGAGACTTCCAATGGAATTTTGAGGGTCGTCTATGTAGAGTATCATGTTATCTGCAAGTAATAGTAATTTAACTTCCTCTTTTCCTGTCTTTACCCCTTTAATTTCTGTCTATTATCTCATTGCTCTGGCTAGTATTTCCAGTACTATTTTGAATAGGATCAGTAATGAGGGACATCCTTGTATTGTGCCTTATTTTAAGGTAAAGGCCTTCAGCTTTTGACCATTCAATATAATGCTGGCTGTTGGTTTGTCATACATGACCTTTATCATATTGAGGTAAAGATCATCTATCCCAATTTTCTGTAAGGTTCTTTTCATGAATGGAAGTTGCACCTTATGAAAAGCTTCTTCTGCATCAACAGAAATGCTCATGTGACTCTTACCTTTGGTTTTATTGATATGGTGGATTACATTGATTGATTTACATATGGTGAAACATCCCTGCATGCCTGGGATGAATTGCACTTGGTTGTGGTGTATCATCTTGGTGATTTGCTGCATCCTGTTTGCCAATATTTTTTTTGAGGATTTTTGCATCTGTGTTCATTAGGGAGATTGGCCTGTAGTTCTGTTTTTTAGTTGGGTCTTTCTCAGGTTTTGCAACTAGAATAATATTTGCTTCCAGGAATGATTAAGGAAGAATTGCTTTCCTTTTGATTTAATTGAAGTGTTTGAGGGGTGCTGGCATTAAATTTCTTTGTATTTCTTGTAGAATTCCACAGTGAATGCATCTGGGCTTGGGCTCTTCTTGTATATAAGGAGAATTATTATATTTTCAATTTCCTTAACAGAGATTGAGTTATTCAGTAGTTTTACATCTTCTTGATCAAGCTTTGGTACTTTATATGTTTCTAGGAATCTGTCCATTGCTTCTGTGTTATTAAACCAATGAGAGTAGACAATTTTAAAATAGGTGTTGATGATCTTCTGTATTTCCCAAGAGTGTGTCATGATTTTCTCATTTGCACTCCTTCTTTCATGAATTTGAGCTTTTTCTTCCCTTTTTTAAATAGGGTAGGTGAGGTGCTTATCAAATTTATTTATTCTTTCACAGAACCAACTGTTTCATTCATTGATTCTTTGGATTGTGGTCTTAGTCTCTATAGCATCAATTTCTGCTCTGATTTTTATAATTTCCTCCCTTTTTTTGACTTTGGGCTTCACTTGCTCTTGTCTTTCTAGATATTTGAGGTGTACCATCAGGTTGTTTATTTGTATTCACTAGGTTGTGGGAAGTCAGTACAATAAATTTTCCTCTGAGGACTGCTTTATTGCATCCCACACATTCCAATAAGTTGTATTGGTATTTTGGTTTGCTTTTAGGTATTGTTTAATTTGTTCTTTAATTTCTCCTGTGACTCACGGGTTGCTCAAGAGTGTGTTATACAATTTCCATGTGATTGTATGATTTTTGCAGTTTCTTCTATCATTAGTTACTAGATTTATGCCACTATGACCTTATAATATGCATGAGATAATTTCAACTTTTTGCATTTATTTAAAAATGTTCTGTGGCCTAGAATTTGATCTATGTTAGAGAGTATCCCATGTAATGCTGAGAAGAATATGTATTCTGATGTTGTGAGGAACACTCTGTGTATGTCCATCAGGTCCATTAGTTTACAGGTGTGATTCAGTTCTGTTATTTCTTTGCTGACTTATGTCTGGTTGATCTGTCTCTTGATGTCCATGGTGTGTTAAATTCTCCTGTTACAAATTTGTTATTGCTTATTTGATTTTTCATTTCTATATATACTTGCTTTGTATAACTTTGTGTTCTGGAATTTGGTGCATATATATTTAACATAGTTATCTCTTCCTCTTGAATTTTTTCCCTTAACCAGTATATAGTGACTTCTTTATGTCTTAGAATCATTCCTGGTTTGAAGTTCATATTGTCTGCAAACAAAATAGCTACCCTTGTTTTTTTTTCCCACTTCCTGTTGCATGATGCATTGTTTTCCATCCTTTGACTTTCTGTCTGTGAGTTTCATTTTGGGTCAAATGGGTTCCTTGTAGACAGCATGTGATTGGTCATTGTTTCTTGATCCATTCTACCAGTCTGTTTCTTTTAATTGGTGAATTGAGCCCACTCACGTTAATGTTTATAACTGTTATATATTGGTTTACTGTTGACATGTTATCTTTCCATACTGGTTAATTGTCTGACTTGCTTAGTAGTTTTATTCTATGATATCTAAACTGTCGTTCAGTATTCTTTGCAGGGTTTGCTTGGAGGTCATAAATTTCTTTAGATGCTCTTTGTCATGAAAGTTAAAGATGCAACAGCAGGATATAACATGTCAATAGAATTGCAAATTAATTGTAAATATAAAATGACTGCATCTGTGAGTGCATCCTTTTTTGGCAATTCAGGTAAACTAAGGCCAGACAGCATGGGCTACAAAGGCTAGGTTCAGGTGACAGAAAGCACCATGTACATTCCTAACCCATGTGCTTCTTGATCATGCAACATAGAATGTAATGGCTTAATATCCTTAGAGAATCTACAACAGTCTTCAAAACCAAGCTATTGATATAGCTGGGCTTCTCCACATGAGAAAAGTGGCATGGGACATTAGCTAACTAAAGAACTTTGTCATGTCTGAAAAATGTCACCTCTTACCCTTTCCCATCTGTTGTAGTCACGGTTTGCAAGGAAAGAGATTTAATATGCAACATATAGTTTATAAGATTATATTAAAATGTTTATTCCCAAAAAGTCAGATTTAGAGAGGTGTAGTCCTGTCCACATACTAGACACCTAAAAAATCCAGCTGAGAATCTGAATCCTATGACAATATACTTCTTAAGTCCTGCTGAACACCTAGAGCCCATGGCAAGGACCACCACAAGTTTACCTGGAGACCTAGAGGCACTGTCAGTGTCTCATGCAAGTCTCTATCAAGGTTGTTTTCTAGGAAGGGTCAAAGTTCAGTGTTGGAAGCTACAAAGTCTGTGCACTTGGGTACAGCGTGTGTGCCATCAGGCTGATTGATCATACTGGAGCCAAGACAAAAATCTCAAGTTGAGGGCCAGAGATCTGCAAAAGAAAACAGTAGCCATGCACAGTACTAATGATGTCTTGAGGTCCTCTTCCTCTGATGATGATGATGATGTCTGTGTTCATATCTGGAAAACTGTGATATCAGCTTCTCCATGAGAATTAACAGCCCAGCACATTCCCCTCCATTTCTCTTTTGATGGTATTTGCAACAACACTTCAATGGATGCTCAATGCCGAAAACCATGGTGCCACAGTTCACAAGTTGACATTACTAAGTGGGCCACACCACCAAATCATTTCTTTAGATACTTAAATTCCAAAACAGACTTTATGGGTGCTGAGGATTGATCTCAGTGGCATAAGTATATGCTTAGCAAGCTCAAGGTCATGAGTTTGATCCTCTGTACAAAAAAAAAAAGGACATTGTATAACTCCATGTCTTAAAGTAGACATCTGGTCTACCTCACATAAATAACTGAGAAAACCTGAGAATCACTCAAATGTAGTAATCAGATACACATACCTCCAGAGAGTTGTCTTCTCATGTGCCTTGACAAACCTCTCATGGGAACAATGTGGTCTCTTTCCTGTGTGTGTGTGTGCTACACTCTGCTTAACTGTGGGCATTTGCATCAAACAGTAGACAAGGTTATTGATTGTATAAGGCAATTTTAAAATCTTTATGAAGCAAAGTAGAAGAACAAACAGTTATATACATTTTTACACATAAGTCTCACTGCAGTACACTGACAGCATTGAACCCAGGAGAGCATGTCATGAGGCTGGTGGTATGCACATCACCACCTCAATAAGGTCGCAGTGGTTATAGATGCTGGAGGTAAAAAGTGGAAATACTTTAATAACCAAAACAGTAGAAATAAAAAAGAATACTGAATATGCATTTAACATACCAAATCTAAACTGGGCCTGATGGCATGTGTGTATAAGCCACGTACTTGAGAGGCTGAGGCAGGAGAATTGTTTGAGAACACTCTGGGTTATAAAGTGATCTCAAAGCCAACCTGAACTTCATAGCAAGATGTTACCTCCAAAAGAAAAACAGTTCAAATCTAATAAACATAGTGTAATAGTAATCGCCTTGTTACATTAGCATGACTATCATGCTTATATCATGCTTATCGCACTATGAAAACCTAACTTAGAGCCCATTTCATAGTAAAATATCATATCATTTACTAAGCAGAGTACACTGATGAATATTTGTTGTTCATCATTGGCATTTGGTGGTGATGGAGCAGTGCTTGCTGCTGCTCTCCACAGAAAAGTGACTATTGCTGCAGTAAACAGGAATATGCATGAATCACTGCAGTGGGTCCTTAGATCTTTGAGTATGAGACCCATTAAGGAAGCATTGCACTTAGTGGACTCACTATGTTTAATCATTTGAATACTTTGAACACTGACTTCAGTGGTGGTTGAAGTACTTGCTTACATTTCCACCAACAAAGTTATACAGTTTCTTTTCTCCTGCTCTCTCATGAGTGTTGTTTTGATCTTGTGGTGATTTGTCTCTGCAATGAGATGGTGTACTGATTTGAATTTCTCTATTGTGCATAAATGCTCAATAGTTCTTCAGGTATTTCTTGACAATTTGTACCTGTTCTGAAAAGTATGTATTCATTTCACATTTCTATTGGATTTACATGTTAGCTGTCAGGGAGTAACATGCAATCTTCTCCTATCCTATAGATTATTTCTTCGTTCTTTTTTAATTTGATTGGGGTTTTTTGTTTTGTTTTGTTTTTTGGCTTCTTCATTTGTGCATGAGTATTAAATTTTATATAATTCTTTTTGCTTGTTTTATTACCCTATCTTATTTTCTATAAAAAGCACCAGCTATAGCATTGAGTAAAAAAGTTTTGTTAATGCCTCTACATTCAGAACATAGAATGCTTGGCTCATTCATGTTTCACTATGTTTTACTCTCATATAGGCATATTCAAGACTGCTGCACAAATTACCATGGAAAGCACATTTCCTGAGCCAAAAAATCATGATTTGCAGTTTGATTCAGTTATCCCATCCTACATTTATATTCTTGACCTAAACTTACCTGTTTCCTTAAACTTCAAATGCAGGTATAAAAACAATTGCCACACATTCTGCTAGATCATATAGCAAAATTGACTCTCAAAGTCAACTTCAAAGCCATGAGCATCTGATCTCATCCTCTACTGATGCTCAGACTAAAGGAATCACACTTAGCCTAGGGCTTTATACATAAGTCCTTACCAGTGCAATAATTTAAATAAAAGATAATCAATAATTGTATACTTTTTGTTAGTTTTTATCAAATAACAATATAAAAATGACTACTATAATGTATTCAATATAAGAATCAACTGGTTAAAATGACAACTGCCCCAGTGACCCTCAGCATGGACAGTGCATAAACAAATGCGCTTTCCTAGTGATGTTAGGGGATACTGCTGAATGGCCCAGTGATAAAAGTATGATCCTAAAGATTCATACATATATTTCTCAAAGGAAGGTTGGGACTCACAGCCTGGGATATCTTAAATTTGCTCACAAAAATCTGAATCAAAAGCAGAGTTGGTGAATATCTATTATCCCAGCACTCAAGAGGCTGAGAGAGAAGGGTTGTTGTGAATCAAAGAAATTGTAGGCACCATAGGGGGTTTCAAATCCAGCTGATGTACATAGTGAAAGCCTCTCTCAATAAAACAAAACCAAACTAAACAAAGTAAAACCAGAATGGAGACTGATCAAAGATTAATACCATGTCTTGGTGACTAATTTTATGTATAGACACATTTTTTGAAAAAGCAATTTGGATGCTAGATTGCAACTCACAGCCAAAAGGGAGCACTGATGTTTGTGCTGAGTCACTGCAATGGTCCCTGTGTCCCCACTGTCTCTAAAGCAGAGCTCACAGTGGGATCCTGCAGGACCAGCATCCACAAAGCAAAGGGGTAGACAAATATCACATGAATCACTTTGATAGACTACAGATGATATCTCTTCAAATCTCATTTAGGTCACTAAGTCCTTTGTTATTAATATACTTAAGCAGCATTTTGAAATTTGAATTTAGTTTCATACAACAAAACATAAATAACATCAAATATGGTACATAAATAATAACTCAAATGACAATGGAAAACTCTGTATGTAAACAACGTATAAACATTGAAAGAAGGCACACATTGCAAATTATAGCTCAATGTCACCAAGTGATCACCTTTCACTCAGAAATAAGAAATATATCTTG
This sequence comes from Cavia porcellus, assembly GCF_034190915.1. Classification (NCBI taxonomy): domain Eukaryota; kingdom Metazoa; phylum Chordata; class Mammalia; order Rodentia; family Caviidae; genus Cavia; species Cavia porcellus. The sequence goes on along the minus strand of NW_026947518.1, from coordinate 2,646,785 downwards.
GGAGGCTGATGCAAGAGAACTGTTTGAGTTTGAGGCCAGCCTTAGTTACAGAGCTGTCTGAAATAGAGAGAAAGACCCTGATTGCAAAACCCCACAAAAAAAATGAAACGTGAAAATTGACTGCATAAAGCACCATTTGTTTGCTTTAAAAATTATATCCATACAATATAATAACATTCCAAGAACTTTCAACATGTTCTGAGGAAGAATGTTGATTCTTTCCATAATATACAGAAAATACATTCATGTTTGCGTATTTATCTCAGTGGCATAAACACCTGCTTGGTAAGCATGAGGTAATGAGTTTGATCCCTGGTACAAAAAAAAAAAAAAAGATTCAAATTCCTACTTCATGACACTGGCACATAATTAGAGAAAATCAAAATTAGGACTGGAGATTTAGCTCAGCGGCATAAGCACCTCCCTTGATAGCAGACAGTCATGAGTTTGATCCCTGGTACCGATAAAAAGGAAAAAGCCAAAAAAAAAAATCCAAATTAGATCTCAATTATGGAACACAGAATTCATGTGTTAACAAGTATGTAAAATACTGATTATTGACAGAGCTGGTGTTATTCATCTCAAGTAAGAAATAAGAAGCCAGTTTTAACTTCATGCTTACTCTAAGAACTACTTGACTTTCAGTAAAGATCCTCTCAGTTGTAAATCCTGCTATTGACACCCTGTATCATGCCAATCACTTGCACATCCTTTTCATGCTGCTCTGATCCACACTACACAGAAAACCCTTCATGCCTAACTATGCATATCCTTGCAGCACAACTTCTATTTAAGGATTCTATTTTATACCACTTAGTAAAGTCCATTGCAGAGAATTTCTATATATAAACAATGTGTATTATCAGCCAAGCATTTAAATCAGGTGTTAATTCAGAGATGACACCCATATTCCTTTCCATCCAGAAGGATATCATGTTCATGTGTCCATGCAAATGCATAAATTTTGGCATTTTTCAATGAGGGTTTAACAGGCAGGTGATTCTGGAATTTGTCCTTAGCAAGCACACTTACCCTGCCCTTGATAACATTTTCATATCTGCTTCATTTTTCTCAGAATTCAAAAATCCATGGCTGTTCTCACAAACAGTCTGTGAGCAGAGGTGTCACCTAAATAATTATGTTCAAAATTCTTTTGCATTGTCCTGTATGATATACAGGAGTTCACCAGTTGTTTGGGAAGCCTTCCTCCACTGAGGCACAACACTACACATCTTTGAATACTCAGTACCTTTGCTAACACCTGTGATGAGGATGGAAACACAAGAACATACTACAAATTTAGGAGATCACTCTAAGTACAACAAAGCACAAGTTTAAGGAGAGCATTTTTGTCCACGAGGCCCTGTATCACAGACATTTATAAACATCAGACCCTCCAGGTCTGCTTCTCACAGCAATGAGGGCAGAGACCTTCCTCAGTACTTTTGTAGCAGCTACAAAATGCATCACAGTCAGGGTGTCCCCAAGCTCCTTCCCTCACTGAGCTTGTGGATGTGCCAAGGCAGCAGAGAATTTCAAAGATGATACTGGAATCTGCTGCTGTCAAAGAGAAGATAGAGTCACTCTTGCCACCAGAAAGAGGCAGCGTGCACAATTGATGACCCACAACCAATGCTGGAGGACCTCAGGATCTGAAGCTAACTAAATACCTGAGGATTGGGACACCGGAACTGCTTCTAACCACTTGTAACTGGTTTAGCCCATTTGCACCCTATTTCTGGGCTCCCATCCACAACCTCAGCATTCTGTGGCTTGAAGATCTCCCAGGTTCTTTCCCAGTCAGGCCTCATGACATTGAAACCACTAAATGAGATCCAGCAAACATTCTGCTCCAGTACTGTGCTCACAACAGGTTAATAATGCCCTGATACAGGAAAGACCTTGGTGACTGCCTGCCGTGGCCCACCTGGTTGGACAGTTCATATAGCCCACCTCTTCATCAGTGATTGAGTCTTGCTCTACTGCCCTCCTTCTGAGTCAAGAATAAACAGGGAAGGAACCCCTCCCTGCAACAGAGGATCCCAAATGATAGACTGTAGTGCAGACTTCTGGAACTGGCTGTCTCCTTCAGTGCTGATAGCCACAGAGGAGTGCTTGTACCAAAGAGATTTACCTCAGACTTTTTATTTCCAAATCCATTTGATTTCAAGGATAAAAAGAAAAAGTAAAACTAAATTTCAAATCATGTCAATCAGGGACAACAATTGTAAATACATTGCACGCTGTCATCCCCAGATCATCATTCAGAGCACAAGACATTTGTATTCAATTTTCCGAACAATACTGAGCTGAGTTAGTCAAATAATGTTGGCAGTGAGACAGGGCTAGATCCTCCAAGGAGCCCATGCAGAAGTCCAGATACCTTGCAACTATGGGGAAGACAGACACTTCCTGCTAGGGGTCAGACTTAAGGATAAAAGTTTAAGCAAATGTATTCATATTGTAAAGATTGATTCGAAATACTTCCCTAACACTTTGAGGAAGTCAGCAGTCACCATTCAAATAAATGTATCCCTATCCTAAAGCCTTATATTCTAAATAATTCTTATCATCCTGGTGAAGTCATAAGTCACCTTCTGAACCCAATAAGTGAAGGGTCACTACTGCATAAGAATGCCTGCTTTCTATGTGACTCCCTTCCCCATTTGATCCCAATTTAATCAAATTACCTGAGCTATTAATCTTATTGGCTCCCATATTTCTTTCTTTTTTTTGTCTTTTTCCTTTTTATAGGTACCAGAGTTCGAACTTAACAACACAAACTTCTTATGCACATCTGTCTTGTGAGTTCTGAGTATTCCCATCTTAAATTCATCTCACCAAATGATTTTACTCTATAAAAGTCCCTAGGGAAGACAGTCTTTGGCAATCCACTCAGGACCCCTTCCCTCTCTCAGACAGCTTTCTTTCTCCCAATAAATATATTCTACTCTTAAATTCTGTTGTTCCTAAAATTTATGCTTTAATTTTAGAGAGCACAAACTCACACCGGACATAGTAGATCAGGAGTTTCTTTCCTCTGTAGCAACACCATTATAAAATTTTCTCTTTAGTGAACTCAGATAAATGAGTAGTAGTTTGTGTTCTGTAATGTTGATCTCACCTCTTCAGGGATACTCTCATTGAAGGCCTTTATTCCTGCATTTAAGTGCTGCTTCTGTTTTCTGAAAGTAAACTGATCTGTAATTTTGGTTATGGTATCTACAATTTATTAAGGATATGACTCAAAATATTTCTTGTGAATGTTTTACCACCAGCCTTGGAGGAAGACACACAGCAAAACTTCTTTATTATTGTTTTGTCATTCAAACTGAGGGATGTACTTGAAAGAGCTTTGCCCTAGAATGAGTTACAGGACCTCCTGGTGGTAGTTGAACGTGGTGGAAGGCCCAATCAGGGATGCTAACCATATGGCCACTTCCTCTTTTTCCCTGATTACAACCTTCTCATTCCTTTCCCAGGGGCCTGAGGAAAATTCCAATCAACTCCGCACATGTGGAGCTGCAGGGAGTGGGAGAAATGTCCGTTCCAATCTCCACATCCAGGTAAAAGTCACATATACCCCTAACACCATAGTCAGTCAAAAAAAACCCCTTGGTTTTTTGGGGCTCCTCCTCACATTCCTTAAATAGAAAAGCCACTTTTACTTTTTCTAATATTTTGCTTCTCTATTGCACCAGAAAATGCTAACAATACTGATTCTTGTCTATGTTTGTAGCTAATTTACTCCTCAGTAATTCATATGATCAGTGCCAAGAATATCTAATTGAAATGAATGTAGTGGACTGTTGATTCACCCCATCAGTGTCAATGCAGTGAGTTTTATCCTAAGGTAAAAATAAATCTTTATATAAACTTCAAAGCAGAAAAAGCATCAAAATATAAGCAGAGTCCTACAGGCATACAGACTTCTTTCAATAACATAATAGAAGCTTTCTAGAAAAAGGAAAAAAAAATACAAAGATTATGTGTCTCAAAATTGTTGAAGCAGCCAGTAATGTAGAAACTGTTCTGAACAATTTTAGGTGAACCTGTTAGGGCCGACGCCGCAGGGAAAGAGACCCCAAGGACTCAACTCTTGGTGAGGAAAAAAAGTTTATTTCCATGCGCATGGGGTCCCTCAGGCAAACAAGTGCAGAGGGGCCCCGAGGGGAATTTGTGTAGGGTTTTTAAAGGTACATGTAGGAGGCAAGCAAGTTTACAGAAGCAAATCGCATTGGTTAATTTTGAGCGGCGCAGGACCTGGCTAATGCTGATTTGAGGGTCTGGGGCTGAGTAACCATGGAGACCGAGGGTCTTGGGTTGACCTTAGAGTGCCAGGTGCTCCCTGGTCCTGTTTATACAGTACATTCTTTTTGGCCCTGCTCTGACTATCTCCTGGGAAAGGTTTAGGGAGTGAAGCACTCTTTACTGCTCTGTTCTGAGAGCTCCGGGGAGTTAGGGAGTCAACCCTTTCATTCCCTGCTCTGGGGAGTTAGGGAGTTAACCCTTTCATTCCCCGCTCTGGGGAGTTAGGGAGTTAACCCTTTCATTCTCCGCTCTGGGGAGGGGGTTGTAGCAGGGGGGTCGACTCTCACATTCCCCCCTTTTATTTCTCCAATGACTTTTAATCCTAAAAGTCCTGTATAGGTAAGGGGTCATATTGTTGACGTAGCACCATAACTTTTACCTGAGAGATCTGAGCCCTTACAAACCGGGTTACTCGGTTAATGAGGCAAGGGGCTATAGCCATGACTATAATGAATCCGGCCAGGGGTCTCAATAAAGGGAGGATATAGGGCAGAATTGATTCTCGGAAAGAGAACACTTTGGCTTTATTTGAAGGGGGCTCTTGAGATCTGATTTTCTCTCTCAACTTTTTTATTGTATCTTTTACAATCCCAGTATGATCAGTGTAAAAACAACATTTTTTTTTTAAGTGCGGCGCAGAGACCCCCCTTTTTTTTTTTTTTAAAACAAAAGATCTTTAACAATTGGTTTTTTTTTTGCTTACAGGGGGACCAAAGCCGCCATGTAAGGTCGGCATTAATGTTATTAAAATCAAAACAAGCAAGCTAAAACAGTTAGTCAATTTTTAACTTTAAGGGTTACCAGTCTGTTGTGTAGTCCACTGAGTATGTCCCTCGTTGTCTGCTGTTTCCAGTGGCTTTACATGAGTGTAGTGAATCCGCGCAGTTTTTCCTGCTACCTTGATGGCAGTGGGGGTATTGAGCACCACGGTGAAAGGTCTTTCTCAGCGGGGTTTAAGGGAGTCACGGTGGTGACATCGAACCAAGACTGGAGTCCTTGAGGCCTTGGTCTCTGAAGGCAGGTCCAAGTGTTTTTGTCTAAACAGCTGGTGGATCCAGGCCAACACAGGTTGGAGTGTCTGTAGGGACTTAAGATTTTGATTAGTAATTTCAGCTAATTTGTCTTCTGACAATCTTGGAACCAATGGCGGGGGCCTCCCAAACATGGCTTTAAAGGGGGAAATTTTAGAAACATATGGGGTATATCTAGCTCTTAACAGTGCAAAGGGAAGAAGGCTCATCCAATTATTGCCAGTTTTTGAAGACAGCTTAGCTAAAATGTCCTTGAGACTTTGGTTCATACGTTTTATTTGCCTTGAGCTATGTGGCTGATAGGCACAGTGGAGTTTTAATTAATCTTTAATGTCTGGGCTAACTTTTGGGTGACTCGGGCTATGAAAGCCAGGCCATTATCGGACCCCATTGATAGTGGGAGGCCAAATCAAGGTATGATCTCATGTAATAGCCTTTTAACTACCACTAAGGCTGACTCAGACTTAGTAGGGAAAGCCTCTACCTAGCCAGTAAAAATGTTTATTAATACCAAGAGATAGCAGTGTCCCTGTAAATTAAGTTTTACCATGTCCATGAAGTTTATTTTCTAATGTTCTCCTGGAACAATTTTTTGATGTCGGGTGGTCTCCAACGCAGAGCTCTTGGCTGAGTTGACTAACAAACACTGTGGGCATCTGGAGCTCGAAGAGGTGGTCAGTTTGTAGAGTTTTGGAATAAAATACTGAGTTCTGAACAATTCTGTAAGGTGAAACAGCTCCCATCTTAGTGCCTCCAGTAACAGTACTTGTTTATCAGGTAACTGGTATTAGCCCCTTGGGGTGGGAGACTTTATTCCAAGTTGAGATGTCAACTGTAGGTCTTTTTTTTTTGTGTAGACTAGTTCTGACAAGGTCAGAGGACTAGTATCAGAGCAGTTACTTTCTTGGTTGACCCCTCTGATGTGGTTGTTATTTTTTATCTCTGGTTGGGTGAGCCTTGTAAGGAATAGCAACCCATTGAGGCCGCCAGACAGCTGCCAGCAAATCTAGAATCTGTGGAGCATTTTTAGATGGCTTCCCCGTATATGTACAGTAGCAAAGGGATGTCTTCAGTAAAAAAATGTTTACCCTCTTTTCCGTGGCTAGTTTTAGCCTCTCAGTCAAAGCAACAAGCTCTGCCTTTTGGGCAGAAGTGCCAGGCTCTACCCGCTTAACCCAGAGTACCTCCTTTTCGGTGGTCACTGCTGCCCCGGCCACTCGTTTGTCGTTTTGGATGAAGCTGTTTTCATCGAACAGTTGTTGGCATTTCCCAAAAGCTGGTCAGTAAGATCAGCCTGTAGGTTCTGCTGCAGTTCGAGGATGTCAGCACACTCATGGAGAGGTGTCCTTTGTTCCTCCGGATCATCATCAGGCATAAGGGTGGCTGGGTTTAAAGCTGAAGAAGTCTTGAATATCATTAACTCTGGGTCTAGAAGCAGGGCTTGACAGTAGAATTCTGGCATTTGAGAGCCCTTTTTTTTTTTTTTTTTTTTTTTTTTAGGGGGGGTTTTGATAAGAGTCTCTAAACTGTGAGAGGTTACCACAGAAATCACTTGCCCAAAGCGAGTTTTTTTTTGTCTCCTTAAGTAACATTGTCACAGTAGCTAGTATTCTAAGGCAGGGGGCCATACTCCTGTCACTGGATCAAGTCTTTTGGAGAGGTAGGCTATAGGCCTCTTTTAAGGGCCAATGTCCTGAGTTAGGACTCTTTTGGCAATGTCCCTGAGTTTATCTATGAACAAGATGAAAGGCTTGGTAACGTCAGGGAGTCCCAGGGCTGGGTCCTCTGTCAAGGCCCGCTTGAGCTGTTGGAAGGCCTGTTTACATTTATCAGTCCAGTTCAGTGAATTTTGAGTTTCTCCCTTATGGGAGTCATATAGAGGCAAGCTTTTCAGTAAAATTTAGCCTACAGTATCCAACTGCCCCCAGAAAGTCTCGTCTGTTTTTTAAAAGTTTTTCTCATAGAGCAATTTTAACATCTTGGCTATCTTTTTGTAAATTTTTCAGTTCTCAAAGACCTTTTTGTGCTATCTCTATTAACTGGCTGAGGGGCATTTTCTTAAACCTCTCAAACCTTTGTAATTTTTGTCTAACATGTGGGGCCGACTGAGTTACAAAGAGAACAACTGGCAATATTGGGAAACCTCCTTACCTCTGGATGTCCAGTCAGGGTGGCACAAAAGGAGAACATGGTTTTGGCATTCCGGATCAGAGAGCCGGCTTCATCTGGATGGCACACTGTTTTTTTGTCCAAGGGTGTCACGTGACAGGCCATTATTTTATTAAAATTATATTTTTAACAAAAAGGGCTTTTTCATAGGTAACAAAATTGTGCTGTATAATCTCCCAGATGTTTACAGCGCATGTAAGAACTTGTATCTTATTTTTAATATCACCTATAATCTCATTTTAATGAAAACATTTTGCAGCAAAGTACAATCTTATGTATACTTTTACCAAAACTGATCTAATACTGTCAAATTCTGAACACATTTACTTTTTGTCAAACCTGTTATTTGTAGTACTATAAACCAAGACAAATAAAATTCACATCCTCTTGAGCCTTCTACAACTTACAATAATACCTCTCAAACTAAGCTTTAATCTTTTTCTACATTCTGGCATAGCCAGACACCTTTACTTGAAGACCACTCTCTTTGTCCCTCTTTTTACTATTACCAGTCAATTACCTTTTTTTCTCATTTCTCAGACAACATCAAAACTCTCAACAAAACCCTTGAAGTCACCTTCTAGTAGCCCAAAACATACTTATTTTATGTCTTTTTACCACATAAAAATGTTGTATTTTAAAAACAAAACTGTAACCTTTTAACTGGCTCAAATATAGTACCGCCTGGTTTTTACTTGGCAAAGTTGACATGACTCTTAACAACCATAGATATACATATATATGTGTACATGTTTACATTTTCACCAGAGAGAAAAAATACTCCTTTTAAAAGGCATGCCGAGGTTGCAAGCAATCAATTGAAGTCTTACATATTAAACAAGGTGCCACAACATTAAAGACACAAACAAAGGGAGCTTCTTGCATAGTTTGGTCAGCTAAAGGAAATAATTTTTCTTATCATGAACCTTGAATCTAATAAGCCATATGGATCCTGCAACAGAAATGGGCAACAAGCCCCTAAGTTAGTAACAAGTTTAAACAGGCAACCAAGGAGAGGGCGGAGGAAGGAAGGGTTTTACCCACGGTGGGGGCTTCTCCCTGAGGTCTTGCCATACCAAGATGTAGGTGACCCAGTCGGGGTGGCTCTCTCGTCCAGGGCGGAAGATGATGTTCTTAACTGCTAAGATGAGGGGAAGGTGGAAAGTCCCCTCTGGTGGCCAATCCACGGAGAATGTGGGCCACTCAGACGAGCAGAAAGTCTGCCATTTACTTTTTTAACCTGAAAGGAGAGATTGTGAGCCCTCTCTCGAACCTCCGACCAATGGTCGAGGGTGAGGGACAATGGGGACGATGTCATTTGTCCCATGGTGTTCTGAAGACAAAGAGTGGTTAGCGTACGCGCGACACAACAAATAACCGATCACAACAGTCACAACACACAGGACAAACAGGCCGGCCACCTCACTCTCACGCATTAGTTTCACATCAAACGAGTCACCTTAGGGGGTGCCTCCAGATTGGCCCGGACGGACCACAGATTGGGAATGAAATTCCCCAGATTGGCCCAGACGGACCACAGATTGGGAATGAAATTCCCCAAACGAGTCACCTCGGAGGGTGTCTCCGAATTGGCCCTGACGGACCACAGATTGGGCCCCAAACCGATAGGAAAATCCTATCGCAGACGGTGAGTCACGGAAAACCGTGTGGGGCGTCCCCCGATCACCCAAGAACAGAGAACAGATAACAAAAACAGGTAACAAAAATTGCCCCTAGACCGGAGCCGTTTGGCTCGGGGCGTAAAATACCGGTAGATTGATCCTCAGAGTAAAAATAAGAAGCGACCGGTCGTACTCACCCACCGCAGAGCCGTTGAGGTCACCTTCCGTGAGACGTGCTATCTCGGTGGGACCTCCAAGATGTTAGGGCCGACGCCGCAGGGAAAGAGACCCCAAGGACTCAACTCTTGGTGAGGAAAAAAAGTTTATTTCCATGCGCATGGGGTCCCTCAGGCAAACAAGTGCAGAGGGGCCCCGAGGGGAATTTGTGTAGGGTTTTTAAAGGTACATGTAGGAGGCAAGCAAGTTTACAGAAGCAAATCGCATTGGTTAATTTTGAGCGGCGCAGGACCTGGCTAATGCTGATTTGAGGGTCTGGGGCTGAGTAACCATGGAGACCGAGGGTCTTGGGTTGACCTTAGAGTGCCAGGTGCTCCCTGGTCCTGTTTATACAGTACATTCTTTTTGGCCCTGCTCTGACTATCTCCTGGGAAAGGTTTAGGGAGTGAAGCACTCTTTACTGCTCTGTTCTGAGAGCTCCGGGGAGTTAGGGAGTCAACCCTTTCATTCCCTGCTCTGGGGAGTTAGGGAGTTAACCCTTTCATTCCCCGCTCTGGGGAGTTAGGGAGTTAACCCTTTCATTCTCCGCTCTGGGGAGGGGGTTGTAGCAGGGGGGTCGACTCTCACAAACCTTCACTTTTATGTGAGGTAACTTACTTTGTGGCAATATATAGTTCTTGCTAAATTATACACTCAAACCAATTATTTTGCACTTATGATGACTGATGTATACAACTTTATACATTGCCAGGAATACAACCACTGTGAGTTGTATTGATCAATTAAAACTGCAAGAAAAGCAAAAAGCATTCAGACAGATCATAAAGATTTTTATGTTAATTTGGCTCATGTTAATGATAGAGGGGAATGAAACTCCTGACCTACTATATGACTGGTATGAGCTTGTGTTCTCTAAAATAGAAGAATAAAGTTCAGGAATGATGGAGTATAAGAATGGATTATATTTATTGAGAGAAAGAAAGCTTCTGTCTGAGAGACAGAAGGGGTCCTGAGTGGGTTGCCAAAGACTCTGTATTTTGAAGAACTTTTATAGAGTAAACACAGGAGGCTAGATGGTTCAAAAGAGGGGAAAAATGGGAATTTTCAAAGTGAGCATAAGGCAGGATAGAACTGTGTTCAACCAATAAGGTCTATTGCTCAGGTAAAATTGATTCAATTAGGAACGAATGGGGGAGCATGTCCCATACTAAGTGGGCTTGCTTAACAGCAGGGACTCTTCATGTAGGGGACTGGGATGATGACTCTTGATTTCTTCAAGGTGATATAGAACTATTTGGACTATTGGTCCTTAGCACTTGGTTGTATTTTTGTTGCCTTTTGTCTTGAGATTTGGCTCAGAGCAGGAGGTGATTGTCTCTTCCAAGGCTATAAGCAATCTGAATTTAGTCTCTTGCTCCTTTGAGGTCCCAGCCCTGTTGTTACAGGCAGTTGACTTAGATAGAAATATATAGGCAGTGAGACAGGAGTAGGTCTTAGAAATGGCCAATGCAAAAGCCCAGATACCTTGCAACCATGGGGGAGATGGATACCTCTTGTTTTGGGTCAGGCCTCAAGACAAAACACCAAGCAAATGCATCCCTTTCCTAAAGGCTGAGCCAGTGCTGACAGACAGGCTTGGACTGGCTCTGACCTGGCTGCTGCCCCAGTCTCAGCCCCACTGCTGGTCTCATTGTTCTGTTGCCCCCTGCACCATATAACCTTTTTTTTTTTTTTCTAGAAAATATCTGGTGGGTCCTAGCACAAGGAATCCAAAGGGAATTTATAATTATTTCTTAATAGTAGCTGTTAAACATCCAGAAGATTAATACCATACAGTGCAGGACAAGCAGTAAACTTAATACTGAACACTAAATGGAACTGTTATTTTATATTAACCATGGGTGTTTTAACATTTGAGCACTGAAGAAATGTGTGACATATTTTGGACTGCTCACTATTACATTACATAAATTTGTGTTAAAAAATATTATTTGACTGGTGACCTTGTATTGTTCTGATCTAAATCACCAGGCTGGAACCAAGAAAAAGGCATAAGACATCTAGATATGAAAGAAAATATTTGTCATCATGAACAATCGCAATTTTATATTTGAAGGCATAAATATACCATCAGATCAGCAAAATGAATTGTCTTAGTAATATGAACTTTACTTGAGCTTTCTCCCATAGGGCTATAGGGTATATTTGGACCTCCAATCAGTGAACCTGACCTGGTTAAAGTTACCTGGTTGTTTATGTGTAAATACCATATAGTGTTCCTAGTGTGAGAAATGGTAAGAGTACATAAGAGTTTGTGGTAATCCTGCTTCCCCATTACATTGCTTTGGAACCTTATAATATTCCCATTCATTACTCAGAATGGTTTCATCCTGGGTTGTTTGATTTTATTCAGAACTAAATAACACAAAATGAACAATGGTTACTGCATTATCTATGATTATTTGAACAGCTATGTTGAAGAAAACAAGACATTGTAATAGCTAGTGCTGATTTAATATCATCTTGTTTTGAAGTGCTAACATGCTTTTAGTCTTTTCTTTCTTTGGTTCTATCTTGTTGTATCTAATTGGATTGTATTTTGTATGGTAGTATAAACAAATATTTTATGGACAATGAGATAATATAGTAAATACTGTTCATTTTGTGTTATTTGGTTCTGAATTATCTGTAATAATTTCATGCTCTTTAATGATTTTATAATATTTTGTTATGTTAGATACTATTGTGTATGAAGATATACTCAACTACTTCAAGGAAAGAGATACTAAGATAGCTACTGGTATGTCAGGTTGTATTGTGTTGAAATACTGTGTTGCTTAAACTGTTGTGCTCCAATCACATTTGTTAAGTGCTCTTTTATTTTAATCTCTTTAAAATTAAAATACATTTTTAAAATAGTTACCAGGTGCCACATTCTTGTCTATCAATTGAAGTGCTGTCTAACTTTGCCTCACCCCAATGGATTTTGTTTAACCACTTTTAACATCATTTTGACCAGCTGGCAACTTAGGTGGAAGCATGTCTTTTAAATCTGTTACCCAAATAAACCTTTATTACATGATCTGAAAATATAAATGCCGAGGAAAAAGTTGTCGAGTTCAAACAAAAAGAAAAAGCTGCTAACAGAGCAGACAATTGGACAAATGGACAACAGATATACATGAACTGACAATCATCTTATAAAATTAGAATGCCCTCAAATATATTTGGCCAACTTGAACTATAATAGAGTGAACCTTCTTATAGATCAATTAATAGAGATCTTGTGAAATAAGAATACCAGAAAAGGAACCTAATTGATTTTTAACCTGAGGTAGCTCAGAAAGTTAAAAAGAAGGAACACAAATATTAGTTAATCTTTTAGGTCCAGCCTGTTCCCAAAGCAGCAGTAGAGCTGAGCCCAGCAGGTGCATGTGTGTAATCAACATGGCTGCTGGCAACCATGTGGCCTTCCAGAAGGCTGCAATGCCTGAGACTGAGTATGGTGGGCAGGCAGAGAAAATGGCGATGCAGGCGAAGAAGAAAAAGAACCCTCAGACAGGACTGAGAGCAAGAGCAGGGGGATTGAGAAGTCAGAGCCTTGTGAGAAATGCTAGGGGAAGGATTCTCTAATCTGGAGACCCTAGGGGGAGGATTGGAGACCCTTGGGAGTGAAGGAGGACGAGAGGATGCCACAGGGGGTATAGAAAGCTTTGGCTGAGAAAGCAGCAGGATTTGGTATGAGAGATATGGAGAGAAGCTGTAAAGACAGAAGCCGCATCATAAGTGAGGGGAAGGGAGAGATCCTGGTGGAGCAGAGTGAGCCAGGAGTACTTGGGCCATCACAGAAGACAGAGTGAGAGAAAACCACGTCCTTACAGTGAAGAAGGCCTAAAGATGAAGGGTTTTGGCCAACTTGTCACTATTTTGACAAAAGCATAAACAAAAGATCAGCTTTTTGGGTGTTGTAGCCTTTTAGAGGCCCAAAGCACCAAGGTTATGAACCAGGCACCACAGAGGTGTTTTCTGGAGGACAGAAAGCGGTCCCCATGACCAAATTATAAGGGAGCTGAGAGAACAATTTCACCTCAGGAACTAAGAGCTGTAGCTCCGCCAAGGCACGTGGAAGCTGTGCTCAGTCACACACAACATAAAAGATCATAATCTATTTTGAATGTGTGACAGGCAAAGTCCCAACACCCATTCTTCTTGGCAGATAATCAAAGAGAGCAGGGTGGGATCCCAGCACATAAAAATCTCCATGTTACCTCCAGCTGTGTGGCCTAAGGAGTGTGGAAACTAGTAACACTGTTCAGGGATGGCAGGATGGATTTTATGTCACAAGCTTGCTAAGGAACAGAAACAAAAAAAAACCCAGATGGTGTCTCACCTATGTTCAGTGAGTAAGGCTGCGGTTGTATGCAGATTAGCAGTGGCAAGCAAACTGTCCTGGAGGAAGAAAGAGGTGGTTTTAAGGAAGCGGGACTCAAAATGGGAGGGATTCCCAGGAGACACTCAATCTGCCTTTAGTGGTCATGGAACCAAATGATAGGATTTGGCGTGCTAAAAGAGAGAATACAAAGTAAAAATGTCATGTGGGGGCATACATATAGTTTTCCATTGAGGTGGTGCTTAAATCCAGCATTGCTGATGTGCAAGTAGCTGATTGGGACTCTTTTCATGCCACAGGTAAGTTGCAAAGGAGAGGGGAAAGTGACCTCAAGGCAAATGTCCCCTGGTCCCACCTCCCAGTGCTGAAATATCCCATCTGGAGCAAAATCCTCTCAATTTCTTTCTCGCAAAAATATATTCTGCTCTTACCTCCATTGTTCTTAATTATTCATCCTTCAATTTTAGAAAACCTAAACTCATGCCCAATATAGTAGGTCAGGATTTCAATTCCCCTATATAGTGACTGACTGCCTTTATTTCTAACTAACTCATCTGCCTATAAATTTAAGAATCACTTGTCAACTTTTCTTAGCATAATTGTAGCAAATAAAATGTACTTAATGGATATATTGAAATATATGATTAAATTGAAAAAATAATTATCACTGTTTCTCTACCTAGCATCACCAAACATTTTCAGCTTTCAAGTATATGGAAAAATAAAAACTAAAAACAACTCTCAGCAAATACCCATAGTATAAAGGACAGTATAACATTCACTGTATTTACCATGTTATCTGTGGATATTTTGTAGACCACAAAAGAAAAATTGAGCCATTGAATGAACAACTATCAATTTCAATAATTATGCTCATAGCACTACATGGTTGAGAATTGTAGAATTTTTTTTTTTGGTTCCAGGGATTGAACTTATGCCCTTGTGCTTGCCTGGATGGTACTTGTACCACTGAGCTCAATTCCCAGCCTGAACAACCTTAGATTCTAAATATGACTATTACCACTGTTTAATTTGCCTATTACAGATTTAATTGAAATTTTGTTCATCTACATCTTCACAAATGAAATTATTTGCTTTCCTTGCAGTTTAAATCACTTTTTTTAGGTACTGGGCATCAAACTCACAACCTGGCACTTGCCATGCAGGTACTTCTGTCTGCTGAGGTAAAACCCAGGGCCCTATTAAATAATATTTTATTAAATATATAAATATCACTTTATCCATTCAAATAGTCTTGTGATTTTACTACAGGAAGCCAAGGTAGACAGAAATTGATATACAGTCAGACAGGAAATGGAACCTCAAAGGAGTCAATGTAAAAAACTAAATACTACAATCACTGCTAGAGGCACAGGTTAATAAAGCCAAACCTGAAGGTAAGATGCAGTGACCATGTCTACATGCCTCTTAAAGAGAAAAACAATAGCTTGAAATGTACTACAGTTACCACCACCTTCCCCAGGAAGCCCAGATAGGCATCTATTACCATAGTCATTGACCAGAACAACTGGACTATTGTTCCCACAAAATGCCTTGGCTCTTTCTGCATACCTTTTCTGGGTGACTTGCTGCCCTTCTGAATAATATTAGTTAAGCAGCTATACACTTACAGGTAGATTGTAGTTTGAGACGCACACTGTACTCACATTCTGACTTTGCTGTATAAATGACCCCTGACAATAGATCTGTGGGCTAAACACTGAAGACCCCTCTTGCAAAGGCAGGGCTATCCTGTCTTTTTTTCCAAAAAAACTTTTTGAACTTCTTTTGATTTGTGACTTAATTCTTCAATGCTGTGAGCCAACCAATTTGCTGCATTTGCCATCAAACAGTGTAGGATTATATTTCTCCTATTTCAATTTGAATATGAAACATCTGCTAAAGGCCTTGATCCAAAGCCTTGATTTCAAGCTGCTTGTTTGCTCTGAGTTTCACATTTGTATGAGCTTTTGGACCTCCTGTCTAGTAGACTGCAGATGTATTGGAGGAAGGAGGTCACTACTGTGATGTGGCACAATAGGTCCCATTCATAACTGTATTTTTCACTGCCTCCTGGGTGCCACTTCATGACCAGCTTTCCCCTGCAACATCATTCCATAATTCCCATTTTAGTTAAGTCACCTTTCATTTGGCTCTATTCTTTTTGTTTTCTTTTGATAGTCTTTCTCTCTTCCTCATTTTTTTTTATATTTTTCATTTTTGATTTTGTTTTTAAAGACATAGTCCCACTTTGTAGTTCTGGCTGACCTTGCACTCACTATGTCGGGTAGTCTGTCCTTAAATACATGGCCATTCTCTTGTTTCAGCCTCTTTAATGCCAGGTAAAGTGGTGGGTATCATAACAGATGGTGTTTGTCTTTTTTCTTCCCTCCTTTTCACTATTATTCTTTCATTAAGGTGACACTGTATTTAACCCAGGTGCTTGCTTGTGTCAGTAAACCTTTCTGGAGCTTGAGGTCAGTTTGTGAATAACGATATAGGAATCCAAGCAGCCAAAGGATACATTTGGAATTTAAATAGCTGCACTCAGAACCACTTCTATACAGACTAATTTCCCCCATTTCAAAATCTAAACAAGTGATCCTGGACTGGAAAGTTAAGAGTGTTTAAAAGAGAGGATCACAAAGAACACCCTATTGGAAACAGTGTAGCTAGAATATTGTGTTAATTTTTGGCTGACACCTGTATCCTGTTTTTTTGTTGAGCAGGTTAAATTTTTTTCTTTGGGTACAGCTCATTTTGCTTTTCTCATTAGACTTATACACTGAGTCATTTTCCATTTACCTGGGTCAAATACAAGGTACTAGTTAAATGTAGGGCTCAAGATGGCATGATTTATGCCAAGCTACAACATAGCTAGGATACAGTGCCAAGCCTTAATATTTTCTAGGTTAAAACACACATAATATTTGACTATTTCAATATTTGTGACATTTAGCATTATAATAAAGATTGATCTAGTTTCATGAAAGGCTAACATCACCAGGTCTTTCGTTATTTTCCACTGGTCTTTTTTCCCCATCTTCCATAAATACTCTCTGAGTTCATAATATTAGTGTTCAAATTTGACATATATTCCTAGCTGTGACATCTTCCATTTTTGCAGTAGTGTAGTCTGTTATCCTCAGCCCATAAGAGATAGAAATGTGTCTTCTGATTCCCTACACTCCAATGGTATTATGTGTTAATTTGGACACTTTTCCTTCAAGGAAATGACAATTAATGAGTACAGGTGTATCTCATGACTGTTTCCTCATCCTTCAAATAACACCAGGAATTCTTTCAGGTGTTAGATGCACACCTGTAATCCCAGGACTTGGAATGCTGAGATAGGATTATCAGTGTGAATTTACTGGACTAAGATGTGAGTCCACAGTCAGCCTGAACTGCATAGGGAAACCCTGTCTAAAACAAATAGGAAAAAATTATCTATTATTGCTTGTATCCTTGAGAAGGAAAACTCAATAGTTTGAAACTCTTAGGATCATACCTTTTAGGATACATCAGGTGAGTACAAAAACCAATAAGACTACTTTTAAGGATATAGAAAACTCAAAAAAATCATATTGCAAACTCATATACAGATTTAATGCAATGCTCATCCAAATACTATTAGTATAGCTCACAAATATAGAGAAAACTTCTCTAAAATTAATTTGGAAACAGAAAAGATCTAGAATACCAAAGACATTCCTAGGTAACAAAGGCAAGTCAGGAGGCATCACAATTCTTCACTTGCTATAATACTAGAAATCTACTGTCACAAAATCACCAGAGTACTGGCAGAAAAAAAGACTGGATAATCTATCAAAAAGCCTAGAAAATGGAGACACAACTACAAACACATTCTGCTACCTTGTCTTTGATAAAGGAGCCAAATATGTTCACTGGAAGAGAGATAGCCTCTTCAATAATGCTGAAGAAAATGACTTTCCCCATAATGAAGACTTTCACCATGAAATAGACAAAAGTCAAAGTATCTTGGAGATCTAAATATTACAACAGAAACACTAATGAGGCTTCATGAACAAAACACAAATTTTGAAGAATCAACTTCAAAGAATCAACCACAGGGACCCCATCATATTAAAAAAATATTTGTACATCAAAAAAAATCACTAACACAGTGAAGACATTGCACAGTTTGGGCAAGGGATATCTTTCCATTTTCTGATAATCTCTTCAGTATCCTTTTACAAAGTATGTAATTTGCAATATGTAAGTCCTTGACTTTCTTTGTTAGGTTAATTCCAAGCATTTCACTTTCTTGGAGGCTATTATAAAGGGGGTGGTTTTGAAGAGACCAAGAAAGCTCGTTCCACCTGGTGCTTCCCCTCCCCTTCTCCCTTCAAATCTAACTAGGTTAAGTTTTAACTTCCTAAAAGCCATAAAACAAAGGCCTGAGGTAATAGCTCCTGACATCCTGGGTCTTCCCTATCCGGTAGCCCCATCACAAATTGTGCTAATTGCATCAGATTGTATTAGATTGTACATTCTTCACAAAAATAGCTTTGTTTATATCATAGCAATACCTGTAACTTGACCTTACTGTAAATGTGTGTCTTCCTTTTCCTCTGGGCAAAGGATTGATATGTTATGAATCAATGCTCTCTGCAAAGAATTGTAAAATCTTACCTAATTGATATGCTAACCATTGTTGCCCTCTACAAATAGAATGGTTGTGGTGCTAAAGTAAGGTAATTAAGGTTGTTAATTGCTGTTAGACTTTTCTATTCAGGAGGTCTTGTGGTGCGACTTTTGAAACTATGTGCAGCTCCACCCCCACAGGAACCAGTGTTCTTAAACAGTTAAGACAAACAGTCTTAACCTAAGGCAGATCTCGCAGTCATGAGACAAACACCCATTCCTAAGAAATGCCACCCCTTCTAGGGAGACACTCCCTTGCCCCACTAAAAACCCAATCCCTTAAGGACAGCTCACCATCAGCTCTGCTCTAATCGCTATGATTGGCTTCTGTAACAATGCTTGCTTGCCTTGCGGTTTTAGGCCTTAAAAGGCACAGCCCTGCTCGAGTAAGGGGTTCTCCGTTTCCACCTGTTTGGAGGACCCCGTGTACACGGAATAGTAAAAACCCCTTTGTTTTCTGGAGACAGTTGGATACTGTAGGCTAAATTTTACTGAAAAGCTTGCCTCTATATGATTCCCATAAGGGAAAAACTAAAAATTCGCTGAACTGGACTGATGAATGTGAACAGGCCTTCTAGTAGCTCAAGCGGACCTTGACAGAGGCCCCAGCCCTGGGACTCCCTGACGTTACCAAGCCTTTCATCTTGTTCATAGATAAACTCAGGGACATTGCCAAAAGAGTCCTAACTCAGGACATTGGCCCTTGAAAAAGGCCTATAGCCTACCTCTCCAAAAGACTTGATTCAGTAACAGGAGTATGGCCCCCCTGCCTAAGAATACTAGCTACTGTGACAATGCTACTTAAGGAGACAAAGAAACTCGCTTTGGGCAAGTGATTTCTGTGGTAACCTCTCACAGTTTAGAGACTCTTATCAAAACCCCTCCTAAAAAAAGGCTCTCAAACACCAGAATTCTACTGTCAAGCCCTGCTTCTAGACCCAGAGTCAATGATATTCAAGACTTCTTCAGCTTTAAACCCAGCCACCCTTATGCCTGATGATGATCCGGAGGAACAAAGGACACCTCTCTCCATGAGTGTGCTGACATCCTCGAACTGCAGCAGAACCTACAGGCTGATCTTACTGACCAGCTTTTGGGAAATGCCAACAACTGTTCGATGAAAGCAGCTTCATCCAAAACGGCAAACGAATGGCCGAGGCAGCAGTGACCACGGAAAAGGAGGTACTCTGGGTTAAGCGGGTAGAACCTGGCACTTCTGCCCAAAAGGCGGAGCTTGTTGCTTTGACTGAGAGGCTAAAACTAGCCACGGAAAAGAGGGTAAACATTTTTTTACTGAAGATATCCCTTTGCTACTGTACATATACGTGGAAGCCATCTAAAAATGCTCCACAGATTCTAGATTTGCTGGCAGCTGTCTGGCTGCCTCAATAGGTTGCTATTCCTTACAAGGCTCACCCAACCGGAGATGACACTGTCACCTTAGGAAACAGTTTGGCAGATCAAGCCACTTGAAAAATAGCAACCACATCAGAGGGGTCAACCAAGGAAGTAACTGCTCTGATACTAGTCCTCTGACCTTGTCAGAACCAGTCTACACAAAGAAAGACCTACGGTTGGCATCTCAACTTGGAATAAAGTCTCCCACCCCAAGGGGCTAATACCAGTTACCTGATATACAAGTACAGTCACTGGAGACACTAGGGGAAGGAGCTGTTATACCAGGCTCACCAGACTACTTGTTTAGAAAAAAAAAAAAAAACTAAACTTGTGGATTTGTCCAGAACTCAGTATTTTATTCCAAAACTCTACAAACTGACCACCTCTTCGAGCTCTAGATGCCCACTGTGCTTGTTAGTCAACTCAGCCAAGAGCTCTGCGCTAGAGACCACCTGACATCAAGGAATTGTTCCAGGAGAACATTGGAAAGTAGACTTCATGGACATGGTAAAACTTAATTTACAGGGACACCGCTATCTCTTGGTATTAATAAACACTTTTACTGGTTGGGTAGTGGCTTTCCCTACTAAGTCTGAGTCAGCCTTAGTGGTAGTTAAAAGGCTATTGCATGAGATCATACCTTGATTTGGCCTCCCACTACCAATGGGGTCCGATAATGGCCTGGCTTTCATAGCCCGAGTCACCCAAAAGTTAGCCCAGGCATTAAAGAATTAATTAAAACTCCACTGTGCCTATCAGCCACAAAGCTCAGGGCAAATAGAATGTATGAACCAAAGTCTCAAGGACATTTTAGCTAAGCTGTCTTCAAAAACTGGCAATAATTGGATGAGCCTTCTTCCCTTTGCACTGTTAAGAGCTAGATATACCCCATATGTTTCTAGGATTTCCCCCTTTAAAGCCATGTTTGGGAGGCCCCCGCCATTGGTTCCAAGATTGTCAGAAGACAAATTAGCTAAAACTACTAATCAAGATCTTAAGTCCCTACAGACACTCCAACCTGTGTTAGCCTGGATCCACCAGCTGTTTAGACAAAAACACTTGGACCTGCCTTCAGAGACCAAGGCCTCAAGGACTCCAATCTTGGTTCGATGTCATTACCATGACTCCCTCGAACCCCACTGGGAAGGACCTTTAACCGTGGTGCTCAGTACCCCCACTGCCATCAAGGTAGCAGGAAAAACTGCGTGGATTTACTACACTCATGTAAAGCCACTGAAAACAGCAGAAAACGAGGGACATACTCAGTGGACTACACAACAGAGTGGTAGCCCTTAAAGTTAAAAACTGACTAAAGCATAGTTAGATTATGCTGGTCATAAACTGTTTTAGCTTGCTTGTTTTGATTTTAATAACATTGATGCCGACCTTTCACGGCGGCTTTGGTCCCCCTGTAAGCAAAAAAACAATTGTTAAAGATCTTTGTATGGGAGCCCCCTTTAGAAAATGTAAAACAGAATTCTCCCCTATCTCCTTCCCTTGATAGGACCATTAGTGACCTTAATCCTAATCCTAGCCATTGCCCCTTGCCTCATTAACTGGATTACCCAATTCATAAGGGGACAAGTCTCTCAGGTCAAAGTAATGGTCATACGTCACCAATATGAACCCCTAGCTACAACAAACCTCTAAGATTAGAGGTCATCCACAAGAAAAAGGGGGGAATGAAGAGATCAAGAAAGCTTGTTCCATCTGCTGCTTCCCCCTCCCCTTCTCCCTTCAAATCCAACTAGGTTAAGTTTTAACTTCCTAAAGGCCATAAAACAAAGGCCTGAGGTAATAGCTCCTGACATCCTGGGTCTTCCCTATCCAGAAGCCCCATCACAAATTGTGTTAATTGCATCAGATTGTATTAGATTGTACATTCTTCACAAAAATAGCTTCGTTTATATCATAGCAATACCTGTAACTGTAAATGTGTGTCTTCCTTTTCCCCTGGGTAAAAGATTGATATGTTAATCAATGCTCTCTTCTGTAAAGAATTGTAAAATCTTACCCAATTGATATGCTAACCATTGTTGCCCTCTACAAATAGAATAGTTGTGTTGCTAACATAAGGTAATTAAGGTTGTTAATTGCTGTTAGACTTTTCTATTCAGGAGATATTAGGAACAGCTACCCACCCCCAGCTAAGAACAGAACTGAGTCTCATGACTCGGTTGACTCAGTTCTGACTTAGCTCTGCGAGAGGCCCAAAAGAAAACATCTGCAACCATGGCTGGTTAATGTCAGGAAACTCAGAGATAAAGTCTGCTGACTATGCTAATCAAGATTGGGAAGTATGTCAGAACCAAGCCACACAGGAGCTAGGTGACCTAAAAATAAGCTGTGCAAAACAAGACAGTTAATCAACTCTGACCCACTGGTCACCCCTCATGATCTGACCAATCACAAATGGACAAATCACCAACTGTTCTGCTCTAACTGCTATGATTGGCTTCTGTAACAATGCTTGCTTTGCGGTTTTCATCCTTAAAAACACCAGCCTTGCCCCAACTCAGGGTTCTCCGTTTCCACCTGTTTGGAGGACCCCGTGTACACGGAATAATAAAAACCCCTTTGTTTTTTACATGAGAGCGAGGCCCTTGGAGTCTTCCTTGCGACACCGGTCTAACACTGCAAGGTATGTGGGCTTCTGAGCTGACTACATCTAGGCCCTGATCCTGTCTCCCTGACTATATATTTCTAACTGTTGTTAGAGCTGCCTATAACAACTAGGCTTGCCCCTCAAAGGACCCAGAAAATAAGTTCAGATTGCTTGCAGGATTGGAAGAAACAATCACCTCCTGCTGTGGGCCAAATCTCAAAACAAAAGGTAAATTAAATACAACCAAGTGCTAAGGAGCAACAGCCCAAATAGTTCTCTGATCACCCTGAGGAACTCAAGAGCCCCCATCCCAACCCTCTAAAAGAAGAGTCTCTGTTCTTAAAC
Organism: Cavia porcellus; assembly: GCF_034190915.1. Taxonomy (NCBI): domain Eukaryota; kingdom Metazoa; phylum Chordata; class Mammalia; order Rodentia; family Caviidae; genus Cavia; species Cavia porcellus. Next base: position 2,624,069 of record NW_026947518.1, on the reverse strand, counting down.
CTGCCCACTTACTATGACTTGCTCTCCCATTTGCTCCCAATTTAATAAATTTTACCTGAGCAATTAATCTTATTGGTTGACCACATTTCTATCCCGCCTTATGCTTAACTTTCAGATTCCCATTTTTCCCCTTCCCTGGACTCATCTAACCCCATGGTTTAACTCTATACAAGTTTATCAAAAAGACAGTCTTTAGCAACCCACTCAGAACTTTCCTGTCTCTCAGACAGAAGCTTTCCTTCTCCCAATACATATATTCCACTCTTAAACTCCATCATTCATAAAATTCATTCTTCAATTTTAAAGAACACAAACTCATACTGGATATATAATAGGTAAGGAGTTTCATTCCCCTATACTAAGCCAAATTAACATGACTATACTTTTATAATGTCTGAAATTTGTTCCTTTTCCTGCAGTTTCAAGTGATTAATACAATTCCCAGTGATTATAGTCCTGGCAATATCTAAAATTGTATACAACAATCATTGTAAGTGTAAAATAATGGCTTTGATTGTATTATTTAGCAAGACATAGACTTTGCCATGGCACTAGTTTATATCTTACAAAAGAGAAGGTTCACCTATAATTGTTCAGAAAAATTTCTACATTATTGGCTGATTGAATAATTTTTAATAAGATAAACTGTGTATTTTTTCAGTTTCTAGAAGGCTTCTATTATATTATTGAAAGCTGTCTGTAGGCCTCTTGGACCTTGGCTATATATATTTTGATGAATAATTCTGTTTTGAAACTTGTATGAAGATTTATTTTTATCTTAGGATTAAATTCACTGCATTGACACTGATAGAGTGAAGCAAAAGCCCACTGCATTAATTTCCATTGGATACTCATGGCATTGAGCATGTGAATTACTGAAGAGGTAGATTAGCTTCATACATAGACAAGAATCAGTACTGTTAGGATTTTGTGGCCCAATAGAGAAGCCCAATGATAGGATTATTTCCAAAAGATGAAAATATTTCCAAAAGATGAGAAATATAAAACAAAAAGAGGCCTTTATTCTGAGAACATGAAGAGAGATGTCTGGCACCCCCCCCCACTGCTGGAGTCCAGTGATCTCTCTGGCGGATACTTGGGATGGGGGTGTGTAAGTAGCCTCGGTTTTGGGTGGAACCTAAGGAGGGCATTAGGGATGCACAGGTAGCCCACTGGTCATAGGATTGGCACCATAGGTAAATTTCCAGGTGCGGGAGGATGGCATCACAGGTAAATTCCTAGGGGCAGGGGAGATAGGGTCTTCCTGCTTCTGGTTGAGGCTTTCTCAGCTACAGAGTCCTGTCTGGGCCAAAACCCTTTCACAGAATATAAGAAAAAGTAGCAGTGTCCTTTCTATTTAAAGAATGTGGAGAGGAGCCTAAAGCCACCAATGGTTTGCCTTTTTTTCTGATGGATTATGGGATTATAGGGTATATCTGAAATTTGGTGGTGCTGGCACTGACATTGATATCATGTAAGGAGCTGAGTGGAATTTTCTTTTGGCCCCTGGGAAAGGAATGAGGAAGTTGTATTCAGGGAAAAAGGAGGAAGTAGCCATATGGGTAAGCATCCCTGATTTGATCTTTCACCCTGATGAACTACCACCATGATGTCCTGTAATTTATTCTAGAGCAAAACTCTTTAAAGTACACCCTTCAGTTTAAATTAAGAAATGAAAATAATTTTTGCTATGTGTCTTCTCCCATGGTTAGTGCTAAACAATTCATAAGGAAAATTTCCAGTCATTTCCTTAATGCACTGTAGATAGCATAAACAAAACTACAGATCAGTTCACATTCAGAAAACAGAAGCACCATTAAAAGGCAGGGATAAAGCCTTTCAATGCAAATGTCCCTTAAGAGGTGAGATCAACATTTAAGAATACAATCATTTACTGATTTCTCTGACTTCAAGAAAGAGAAAAGTTTACACTGTTATTGCTATAGGGTAATGAAACTCCAGGTCTACTATGTCTGGTATGAGTTTGTGTTCTCTGAAGTCAAAAAATGAATTTTAGAAAAAACAGAATTCAAGGTAATATAATTATTGGAAGAAAGAAAGATGTGTGAGAGAGAGCAAATGTGTCCTGACTGGGTGGGCAAAGACTGTATTTTCCAAGGACTTTTATAAAGTAAAATCATGTGGTGACATGGTTTGAAGGGTGGGAAAACTGGGAACTCACAATGCAGATGGGCATAAGATGGGACAGAGCTATGGTAGCCAATAAGATAAATAGTTCAGGTAAAGTTGGTTAAATTGAGAACAAAAGGGGAAGGGAGTCACATAGGAAGCAGGCATTGTTAGGCAACAGTGAATCTTCCCTTAGGGGTTTGGGAGGGTGACTACTGAGGTCATTAGGATGATAGGAACTATTTAAAATGTCAGTCTTTATAAGGATACATTACTTTGAATGGTGACTCCTGACTTCCTCATCGTGCTAGGGAACTATTTAGAATATCAGTCCTTTGGATATGGATGAATTTGTTGATCTTCTGTCTTGAGGCTTAGCCCGTAGCAGGAGTTGTCCCTCTTCTCCATAGTTGCAAGGTATCTGGGTTTCTGGATGGGCTCCTCAGAGGACCCAGCCCTGTCTCATTGCTAATCATAATTAACTAACTCAGCTGAACATAACAGTACTTTTAAGAAAATTGAATACAGATGTCTTGTGCTCTGGGCGAATGATCCGGGATGACAGTGTGCAACGTATATATCAGTGTTGCCCCACAATTCATATGTTTTGAAATTTAGTTTTAGTTTATTTTTTCTTTTTATCCTTGAAATGAAATGGATTTGGAAATGAAAAGCCTGAGGTAAGGCACTTGGTACACATATTCCTCTGTGTATTTGAGATCAACACTGTTGAAGACAACCAGCTTCAGAAGTCTCTGACTACTTTCTATCATTTGGGATCCTCCCTTGCAGGAAGGAGTTCCTTTCTGGGTTTATTTTTGACTCAGAAGGAGGGCAGTAGTGCAGCAGTCAATCAGTGATGAAGAGGCGGGCTATATGAAATGTCCAATCAGGCGAGCTGTGGCAGGAGGTCTCTTGGGTCTTTTCTGGTGTGTAGACATTGTTTACCTGTTTGGAATACAAAACTGGGAGCAGAATGCTTGCTGGATCTCATTTACTGGTTTCGAAGTCCTGTGGCCTGATTAGCAAAGAATCTGGGAGACCCTCTATCCACGGAATGGTGAGGCTTTGGATGGGAGCCCATAAATAGGGTGGAATTGGGAGAAACCAGTTACAAGTGGTTAGAAGCAGTTCTGGTGGCTGCAGACTTAGGTATTTAATTAGCTTCATCTCCTGAGGTCTAGCATTGGCCTTGGGTCATCCACTTTCCCTTTTTCTCCTTCTGGGAACAAGGATGATTCTGTGTCCCCAGAACCCTGAATTAACTATGATAGCACCAGACTGGAGTATCATCTTTGAAAGTTTCTACTGTCCTGGCACCTCCATCATAAGGAGCAGAGGAAGGAACTTGGGAAGCCCCTGACTCTGATGCATTTTGTAGCTGGAGCAGTACTGAGATTGGTCTCTGCTCTCATTCCAGGGATCAGCAATCTTGATGTTCTAAAGTTTCTAAATGTATGTAATGCAGGGCCTCATATCCAAAACAGCACTCCTTAAACCTGTACTTTTTTGTATGTATAGGGATTGCTTAAATCTTTGGTATGTTCTCGCATTTCCAACCTCATGACAGGTGTTGGCAAAATCAAGAGAATTCAGAGATGTGTAGTGATGTGCTTCAGTGGAGGAACTTTCCAAACACGGGGTGAACTCCTGTGTATTATAAATAACAGTGCAAAGAATTTCTGAACATACTTCATGTGACACATGTGCTCATAGAATATGTTTGTGAGAACAGCCATAGAGGTTTGAATTTTGAGAAAAAAAAGCAGATATAAAAGTGTCATCAAGGGCAGGGTAAAGTGTGTTTGCTAAGGACAAATTCCAGAATGGGCTGCCTGTTAAATTCTCACTGAAAAATGCCTAAATGTAGTCATTTGCATGAACATATAAATACATGATATCCTTCTGAATGCAAAGGAATATGGGTGTTATCTCTGAATTAAGAGCTAATTTAATAGCTTGGTTGATCATATATATTGTTTCAATATGGAAATGCTCTGTAATGGACTTTACTAATTCCTGTAAAGGAGGTGCCCTAAATTGAAACTGTGCAGGGATATCAATAGTTTAGGCATGAAGGGTTTTCTGCTTAGGGTGGATCAGACGAGCATGGAAGGGATGTGGAAGTGACCAGCAGGACAAAGTATGCAAATAGCAGGACATACAACAGAGAGGGTCTTCCCTGAAAGTCAGGTAGTTCTTAGGGTAAGCATGCAGTTAAAGTTGAATTATGATATCTCCCTTGAGGTGAATAACACCAGCTCTGCTAACAACCAGTATTGCACATCCCTGTCAACCCATGAATTCTGTGTTCTTCACTTGAGATCTAGTTTTGATTATCTCAAATTATGACCCAGTATCATGAAGGTGAAATTTTAGTTTTTTTTGTTTTTTTTTTTTTTTGTACCAAGGATGGAACTCATGATCTCAAGCTTGCAAGTTAGATTTTCATGCTGCTAGTTAAATACCTAGCTCTGAAAGTGTTTTCTGTATATTATGGATGATATCAACCTTGTTCCTCAGAAAATATTGAACATTGTGGAATTTTTCTATATTGTATGGCTAAATTTTCTAAAGCAAACCAAAAGTGTCTTATGCAGTCACTTTTCAAGTTTCACATTGTCTGTGGGGCGTCTCAGTCAGGGTTTATCTATTTCAGAATGCTCTGTAACTTAGGGTAGCCCCAAACTCAAGTAAGTTCTCCTGCATCAGCCTCCCAAGATATATTTCTTCTATCTGAGTGGAAAGTGATCACTTGTTGACACTGAAGTATAATTGGAAGCTTGCACTTGGTTTCATTGTTTATATATTTTTTACATACAGCAGTTTTCCATGAACATTTGAGTTACTATTTATGTACCATATTTGACGTTATTTATGTTTTGTTCTGTGAAACCAAATTCAAATATCAAAATGCTGCTTAAGTATATTAAGAACAAAGGACTTAGTGGCCTAATTGAGATTTGAAGAGATATCATTGGTAGTACATCAGATTGATTGATGAGATATTTGTCTGCACCTGTGCTTTATGGATGCTGGTCCTGCAGGCTCTCACTATGAGCTCTGCATTAGAGACAGTGCACAGGGACTCTTCCAGTGACTCAGCATAAGAATCAGTGCTCCTATTTGGCTGTTACATTAGCTGTGAGTTGCAATATAGTATCAAATTTGCTGTCTCAAAAAATGTGTATATACAAAAAATTAATCCCCAAGATATGGAATTAAGATTTGAAGAAATCAGTCTCCATTCAGCTGTTTTGTTTGGTTTTGTTTGTTTAGTTTAGTTTTCTTTTATTGAGACATGTTTTCTCTATGTTTGTCAGCTAGATTTGAACCCCTTTTGGAGTGCAGAATTGCCCTAACCTCAAAGCAGCACTCCTGTGTCAGCCACTTGAGTGCTGGGATTATAGATATGTGTGTTTTTACCCTAGAAATTATTGAGGCTTGTAACTTAGCTGTGTTGTAGGTTGTCATAATTGATGCCATCTTGAGCTTTGCATTTAACTAGTGCCCTGTATTTTACCCTGAAAAATGGAAAATCACTCAGGGTAGAAGTCCCAGGAGAAAAGCAAAATGAGCTGTACCCAAAGAAAACAATTGACCTGCTCAACAGAAGAAGCAGAATACAGTTGTCATCCAAATATTATTATTATTTTTTTTAACACCCCCAAACACACTTGCTGTTATATCCGTTAAAGCTCTTTTTGTTTTCTTTTTTTTTTTTCCCTCTCTTTTTTACAACAAAATTTACACATCTTGGATTTTATTACTCCTTAGTGCTTATTACTTTCTTTGGGGGGGGGGAAGAATACAGTCAAATATGGCAAAACAAAGCTGTCAGTCAATACCAAGGATAGACATAGCACATGGTGTAGAACAGAGTACAAGTTTATCAACAATGGTTATCAACGTTGTCCCTTGTTTCCTTAAAAAGAATTGTCTATCTTATTAGATATTATAAAGTTGGACAAAACAGTAGAGAACAAGACCAATAAAACTTAGGCATTGTAAACATTACAGGACTTCCAAAGAAGACAATAGTCAAACCAGAATGGGTATCTTAGTGAATCTTATTGTCTTCAAAGTAGTTGCCTATGTCTTCAAACTTGATACTATCATATAGAATGGAACAGAGTCTAATCAGTCAAAACAAGATCGTGGGAGTACTACAGGATTTCAAAACAAGTTAATAGGAAATCAAAAAGAGTTACTATTTATATATCCTAATCTTTTTGAATTTTTTCTTTAATTAAGACAAACATAAGAAATGACTAAATAATTTTTTTGAAACAATAAGGGGGAGATTGAGATAAAACAGGACATAACAATATAACAATAGAGGTCACAGCATGACTGTTTCAATAACCTAGTACTTCACCACCTTATAACCTGACTTAATAGTAGTTACCATAGTGTCTTTTTCCTTGAAATATTTGGTAAAACGTCATATACTCTAGCTTCAAATATTTTCATATCAAGGAACCCAGAATAAAGCCTTTCTAATTAATGAGTGAAAACTTTATAAGGCTTCAAGGCCACCTAATGGGGAATCATGATTACCACATATTTTTATATATTTGAATCATTACTTACATTAGGGAAACTATTCGGTATTCACACATGCGAGATTGATTTATTTCACTTATGAGTATGGTCTCAAGCTGCGCCCATTTATTGATAAATATCTCAATGTGATCCTTCTTTATAGCTGAATAATACTCCATTGTATAGAAATACCACAACTTTTTTATCCATTCCTCAGTTGATGGGCACTTGGGTTGTTTCCAAGATCTGGCGATTACAAATTGTGCTGCTATAAACATAGGTGCACATATATCACTGTGGTATGATGCTTTCAGTTCTTCTGGGAATATGCCTAGAAGTGGAATAGCTGGAATAAATGGGATTTCCAGTCCCAACTTTTTGAGAAATCTCCAGACAGATCTCCACAAAGGCTGTACCAGTCTTCACTCCCACCAGCAGTGCAGGAGAGTTCCTTTTTCCCCACAGCCTCTCCAGCATTTGTTGTCGGTTTTCTTGATCCTGGCCATTCTTTCAGGAGTGAGATGGTATCTCAGTGTGGTTTTAATCATTGGTCATCATTGTAAGAAATGCAAATTAAAAACATCCAAATATTATTATAAGATTCTAGCTAAATTATTTCCAACAGGATCTTTTTGTGATTCTATCTTTTAAAACATCTGTAATTTTCCAGTTCAAAGCCTCTTGTTTAGATCTTAAAATGGGTGTGGGGGTTCTGTGTACAAGTAGTCCTGAGACCATCTAATGCAATTCCACATTTCTCAATGGGTTGCTTGGATTCCTGTGTTGTTGTTCACAAACTCAACTCAAGCTTCAGAAACATTTACTGACACAAGCAAACACCAGGATTAAATGACAGTGGCATTGAAATAAAAAAAAATAGTAGTTTAAAAGAGAGGCGAAAAAGACAAATGCCATGTGCTATAATGCCCACCTCTTTTCCCCAGCAATGAAGAGGCTGAAACAGGAACATGGCCATGTATTCAAAACAGCCTAACCTACATAGTGAGCGCAAGGCTGGCCAGAACTCCAAAGTGAGACTATGTCTTTAAAGCAAAAATCTAAAATGAAAATAATAAACAACCAAGGTGATAGAAAGACTATTTAAAAAATCAATAATAGAGCTGAGTGAAAGTTGACTTATGCAAAATGGGAATTATTGAATGATGATGCAGAAGAAGGAAGGCCATGTAGTGGCATGCAGGAGGCAGTGACAAACACAGATTTAGGAATGACATATAGTGCTACAGCACAACAGTGACCTCCTTCCTCCAATACATTTGCAGTTCACTAAATGGAGGACTTATAAAAGCTCATGGAAAGTTAAGCTCAAGGCAAACAAGCAGCTTGAAATCCAGGCTGTGGAACATGGCCTTTAACAGACATTTCATATTGGGATTGAAATAAGAGAAATATAATCCTGCCCTGTTTGATGTCAAATGCACCAAATTTGATGGCTCACAACATTGAGAAATGAAGAAGTTACAAACCAAAAGAAGATCAAAAATTTTGTTAGAAAAAAAGAGAGAAGAATAGCCCTGGATTTTCAGGAGTGGTCTTCAGTGTTTTGGCCAAAGACCTGTTGTCTGGAGTTATTAAACAGGAAAGTCACAATGTGGGTACAGTGTGTGTCTCAGACTACAATCAACCTATAAGCTTATAGCTGCTTAACTAATATTATTCATCAGGGGAACAAAGTCAGCCAGAAAAGTTATGTGGAAAGAGCCAAGGCATTTTGTGGGAACAATAGTCCAGTTGTTCTGGTCAATGAGTATGGTAATTGATGCCTATCTGAGCTTCCTGGAGGAGGTTGTGGTAACTGTAGTACATTTCAAGCTGTTGTTTTTCTCTTCAGGAGCATGTAGACCTGGTCACTGCATCTTAATCTTCAGTTCTGGCTTTCTTCAGCTGTGCCTGTAGCAGTGATTGTTGTGTTTAGTTTTTTGCATTGACTCTTTGAGGCTCCAGTTCCTCTCTGATTGTTTATCAATTTCTCTCTGCATTGACATCCTGTGCTAAAATCACAATAGTATTTGAATGAATGAACTGATGTTTATACATTTAAAAACATTCATTAATACAGGCCAGGGATTTAGCTCAGCAGGCAGAAATGCCCGCCTGGAAAGTGCTAGGTTGTAACTTAGATCCTTGGTACCTAAAAAAAAAAAAAGTAATTTAAACTGCAAGGAAAGAAAATAATTTCATTCGTGAAAATGTAAGTTTACAAAATTTATAACCAAATATGTCAATGGCAAATTAAACATTGTTAATAGTCATATTTAGTATCTAAAGTAGTTGGGGCTGGGGATTGAGCTCAGTGATACAAGGAGCTGCCTGGAGAGCACAAGGTCATGAGTTCAATCACTCATACAAAAAAAAATTCACAGTTGTCAACGATGCTATGAGCACATTTATTGAAATGGATACTTGGTATTTAATAGGCTCAATATTTCTTTTGTGATCTATGAAATACCTGCAGATAACATGGCAAATTCAGTGAATGATGTACTGTCCCCTATAGGATTGCTATTTTCTGAGTTGTTTTTAGTTTTTGTTTTCCCACATATTTGAAAGTTGAAAATGTTGGCTGATGCTATGTAGAAAAACTGTGATAAACATTTTTTCAATTTAGTGATATATTTCCCTATATCCATTAAGAACATTTATTTGCTACAATTACTCCAGGTCAAATTGATAAACAATTCTTAAATTTACAGACAGCTGAGTTAGTTAGAAATACAGGCAACCATACCGTGATAAAGTGGAATGAAATTCCTGACCTTGTGTGTCTGGTATGAGTTTGTGTTCTCTAAAGTGCAAGAATGAATTTTAGGAACAACAGAGTTGAAGAGCAGAATATATTTATTGAGAGAGAGAAAGTTAAAGTATTTTGCTCTAAATAGGATATTTTGGGAGTGGGAGGTGGAACCAGGGGACTTTTACCTTGAAGCCACTTTCCTTTTCCCTATTCAACTTACCTGTGGCCAGAAAAGAATCTCAATCAGCTACTTGCATATCAGCAATGCCAACTTTACCACCACCCAACTCAAAAACTATATGTATGCCACCCACACATTTCCAGAAGAAAAAGCCAGACCCCCAGTGGTCATGGGGTTCTCTCCATGGTCTTAGAATGAAGGCCATTTTGACTTTGTATTCTCTTCTTTACTACACCAAAAATCCTATCAGAAAGCTTCTGTCTGAGAGAAACAGGAGGGATTCTGAGCTGGTAGCAAAGGACTCTGTCTTTTCTAGGGACTTCGTAGAATAAAATCATGTGGTGAAAATTGTTTAAAGTGGGTTAGATTACTGAGATTACTGAGGAGGTAGCTTAGCACAATAGAGAAGCTGAATATAAGAATGCAAAAGTGGCCTTTTATTTAAAGAATGTGGAGACAAGCCCACAGCCACTGAGGGCTTGGCTTTTATTTTTTTATGACAGGTAGTGGCAAAGGTCCTGAGAATTCAGAGATATGTAGTAATGTGCCTCACAAGAGGAAGGCTTCCCAAACACCTGGTGAACTCCTGTGTATTATACAGAACAATGCAAAATAATTTCTGAACATACTTAATTATTTATGTGGCACCCCTGCTCACAGGCTAGGTTTGTGAGCACAGCCATAGAGTTTTGAAGTTTGAGAAAAATGAAGCAAATATGAGAGTGTTATCAAGGACAGGGTAAAAATTTGTTAAGGACAAATTTTAGAAAGGGCTACCTGTTAAATTCTCATCAAAAAATGTCAAAATTTAGGCATTTGCATGGACATATACGCATGATATCCTTCTGAATGGAAAGGAATAGGGGTGTCATCTCTGAATCAAGAGCTAATTTAGGGCTTGGTTGTTCATAGTTTAAATATGGAAATTCTCTACAATGGACTTATCTAAGTGGTGTAAAGGAAAAGCTCTAAATAGAAATTTTGCAGTGATATCAATAGTTTGGCATGAAGGGTTTCCTGCTGAGGATGGATCAGAGGAGCATGGAAAGGATGTGCAAGTGACTGACAGACTGCAGCAAGCCAATAGCAGGACATACAACAGAGAGGGTCTTCACTGAAAATCAGGTAGTTCTTAGAGTAAGTGTGAAGTTAAAGTTGGGTTCTGATTGTTTCCTTGAGGTGATCAACACCAGCTCTGGCAACAGTCAGTATTTCACATCCCTGTCAACCCATGTATTTTTTGTTCCATACTTGAGATCTAATTTGGATTATCTCTAATTATGCCCCAGTGTCATGAAGGTAAAATTTGGATTTTTTTTTGTACCAAGGATCGAACTCATGACCTATGCTTTCCAGGAAGGCGGTCATGCCACTGAGCTAAATACCCAACTATGAAAGGGTTTTCTGTGTATTATGGAAGATATCCACATTGTTTCTCAGAAAGTGTTGAACATTATTGGCATTTTTCGGTAATGTATGGCTATAATTTTTAAAAACAAACCAAAGGTGTCTTATGCAGTCTGTTTTCAAGTTTCACTTTGTGTGGGGGGTGTCTCAGTCAGGGTTTCTCTCTTTTATATAGCTGTGTAACTTAGGATAGCCCCAAATTCAAGGAAGAACTCCTTCACCAGCCTCCCAAGATATATTTCTTATATCTGAATTGAAAGTGATCGCTTAGTGACAGTGAGCTATAAATTAAAGCTTAGGCCTGTTCCATTTTATATACTTATTTTTTAAAAACAGTATTTTCCACTAACATTTGAGTTATTATTTGTGTACCATATTGGATGTTATTTATGTTTTGTTCTATGAAACCAAATTCATATTTCAAAATGCTGCTGAAGTATATTAAGAACAAAGTACTCACTGGCCTAAATGAGATTTGAAGAGACATTATCTGTAGCCTATCAAAGTGACTGATGAGATTTTTTTTCATTTTTTAAATTTTGATAGTGATAAAATACAACAGAACAAGTCCGAATGAGGCCAACTAAGATCATACAGTGAAATTGGTACAGAACTTCACAACAGGTTACTGGGATAACAGTAATAGGTATCATAGCATATTTTATTATAATAGTTGTTCTTTCAAAAACATATATCAAAATGAGATGAAATACAGAACATTATAGAACTTATCAAAACAGAATATTGAATAGAGTAATACCATTAATCAGAATAGAGCAAAACAGTAATAAAAATATTTGCCTTCAAAGAGATAGTAGAAGGAAGTCCCCCTTATTTGTTAAGGTCTGCTTCCTGGAGATGCTCAGATTTCTGGTTCCCATTTGCTGATGGGGGGTGACAGGAGAAGAGGGGTAGGGAAGAGGGATGTTTGATTCTAGGCTGTGCATCAGTAGGTTCACTATTGCTTAGTAGGGAGACAGGCTGCTTGTTTGGTTTCACAGCATCCTAAGTTCCCACATGGGGCAGATCTCAGGAGCTGCAACTGGTTCTCCCCCAGGAAGGGCTGCATTCTGCCAGACTGCCACCACTTATCAGGGAGAAATGGTGCTTGCTTGCCTTCCAAGTGTCCTAAATTCCAGCATGGCATGGATCTCAGGAGTTGCCACTGGTTTGCCCCCTGGATGGGCGACAGTCTGCCACATTGCCACCACTTATCAGGGATGGGAGGTGCTTGCTTGGCTTCCCAGTTGATTGATGGGATATTTATCTGCCTCTGTGCTTTGTGGATGCTGATCCTGCAGGCTTCTCACAGTGAGTTCTGCTTTAGAGACAGTACACAGGGAATCTTGCAGTGACTCAGCACAAGAATCAGTGCTCCTATTTCACTGTTACATTAGCAGTGAGTTGCAATCTATCATCAAATTTGCTGTTTTCAAAAATGTGTATATACACAAAATTAATGACCAAAACATGGATTTAAATTTGAAGAAATCAGTCTTCATCCAGCTGTTTTGTTTGGTTTTATTAGTTTAGTTTTGTTTTGTTTTATTGAGACAATATTTCTGTGTGTATATCAGCTGGATTTGAACACCCTATGGAGCCTAGAATTGCCCTGACCTCACTGATGCCTTCCTGTCTCTGCCTTTTGAGTGCTGGGATTATAGATATGCACCACAACACTTTGCTTTTGATACAGATTTGTAGGAGAGAATTTTAAGATATCCCAAACTTGGGCTATCAACCTTCCTTGAGAAATATATGTATGATTCTTTAGGAGGCGGTGACCTTTGAGGATGTAGTTGTGAACTTCAGCAATGAAGAGTGGACTTTGCTGAGTCCATCCCAAAAGAACCTCTACAGAAATGTGATGGGTGAAACCTTTAGAAACATGGCTGCAGTAGGTAAGGATGAAATCTTTTTGGCACTCATGCTGTCAGAATATTGTTTGTTGCACATCAGTGCTGTTTCATTAAAAAGAATTAGAAAATATTGTTAAAAATAGCTCAGACCTGGACACATTATATCATAAATCTAAACAAAATCTATTAATTTGTATGTATTACTCTAATGAGTCCTGGTATTTCTATGTCTACAATTCAGGAGGACTTGGGGATATCCAGGAAGCTGAAAAAGAATGCAAAATTTCCTGGAGATACTTAAGGTAATTCGCACTCACAAGGAGAAAGAATGTTCCTGCGTAATTAGTGAGTCAGCAGAAAAATGACTGCCAAAGAAATGAGGCACCATTCAATTTTTTGTCAGTAATATTCTCCAAAGACGTATAAGCTAGGGTATGTATGATGAGTGAATTAAATCAAGAAAATGTATGACATTGTATATAGATGTGTACGAAAGGCATACACTTTGAGTTATGACATTCTCCCTTCAGTTTTTCTACCCATATATACATGTGAATACAACACATTCATCATCTAAAAATTTTTAAAATTGCAATAGAATTTGAAATAAAATGGAGTGCTTGTGTTTCCAAGCCATGCTCTAAAGAATCAGCCATTCCGAGTAAAATTCTTAGAAGACTGTTGGAATGTTAAATGCACTCATTCTGAATACCAGTGTGCAGTTGTCTCTAGAAATTGATCCCCTCATACTTGTCTTGGATATATTTTTAAAAATTCAAAATCCACATAAAATACTGATACATGCCTACTCATATACAAAGCAGATCAAGTTATACTAGATCAGGCCTTGAAGAAGCTTAGCTATCTATCACTGGATTTGTGGAGAAGGAAAATGTTAATAGACTCTCTGTGATTGTGCATTATTGTAAATCCAACACACTAGGAATCAGATTTTGCAGAATGGGAAATTCAAGTTCAAACTTCACAGCTTAATAATCAGTGAAAATCTCTTAAAACAGATTTAAAAAGCTATAGATTTTATGCTAATAGCTGTTGTTCATTCCCAGCATTGAAAAGAAAAAAAGTGTGTTATATAATGTCAAAAAATAAAGAATATAACGTCATTTGCCATAAGAAATAAGTGGTTCTTTCTCCCATCAATTCAGTGAAATAGCTCAGCTATAAAACCTAAATTGTCACAGGGTTTCTTTTAGATGAGAACCCAAAATATAAATTGTGGAATGAAATGAAAGAGAGTTAATAGAGAAAAGTAAGACTGACCATATGGAAAAGGGAACTACAGGTTAAGGACAGAAGGGAGATTGTGATGGGGAAACATATCAGAATGATCTGTATGTGATACACATATGTACCCATGCCCAAAGTGAAGCTAAAGATTCTGCATTTCAAAAGGTACCAAATTTTAAGATTTCCAAATGTGTACCAGTCTTTTGGGAATGGTTGTTTTCAAGATGTCTTACAAGGCCATTCTGTTGCTTCATGGTCAGAATTTCTTAGCAGGCATTAAAAACAGAACTTGACATTAATGCAGTCATTAAACTGAGACCCATTTCACAGTGAATTTTTCTTTTTTTTTATTTAATGTAAGGAAAGACTAAAAAAAACAAAATAAGTAGAAATAATTCCACTTTCAAAGTGAAAATAAACAGAAATCTAAAGACAATGATTACATATGCTGCTCATAGAAATAGTTAATGAAACACAAAAGTGAAACATATGAAATGGGGATTCAAACAGCAAACAGTTTTGTTCAACTCTTCAATAAAAACTTTGCAATATGGTTATTAATCCTATATGTGATTTTTTTTACAGAAATGACAAGCTAGGGAAATCCTATGGACATACATCTTGGAATCAGTGTAAAGAAGTATTCCCTTGTACTGCAGAAGGTAATGTGAATGTGAAAGAAGCAGAAACACACCACAATGTTCAGATCCATGAAAAACATTGCAGTGGAGAGAAATCCTATGAATGTCAGCAATGTGGAAAAGGTTTCACCAAATCTGAACATTGTAAGCAACATGAAATATTTCACACTGGAGAGAAACCATATGTATGTAAGCAATGTGGGAAAGCTTTTAACACACGGGCAGGTTGTAAAAAACATGAAAGGCTTCACACTGCAGAGAAACCCTATGTATGTAAGCAATGTGGGAAAGCTGTTAACTCAAGGGGATAGTTTAAGATACATGAAAGAATTCACACTGGAGAGAAACCCTATGTATGTAAGCAATGTGGGAAAGGTTTTACCCGACATGGACATTGTAAGCAACATGAAAGAATTCACACTGGCGAGAAACCATATGTATGTAAGCAATGTGGGAAAGCTTTTACCCAACATGGACATTGTAACAACATGAAAGAATTCACACTGGAGAGAAACCATATGTATGTGAGCAATGTGGGAAAGCTTTTAGCACACGTACATATTGTAAGGCTCATGTAAGAATTCACACTGGAGAGAAACTTTATGTATGTAAGCAATGTGGGAAAGCTTTTACCACACCTAGACATTGTAAGGCACATGAAATAATTCACACTGGAGTGAAACTATATGTATGTAAGCAATGTGGGAAAGGTTTTACCCAACATGGATGTTGTAAGCAACATGAAAGAATTCACACTGGAGAGAAACCATACGTATGTAAGCAATGTGGAAAAGCTTTTACCCAACATGTACATTGTAAGCAACATGAAAGAATTCACACTGGAGAGAAACCATATGTATGTAAGCAATGTGGGAAAGGTTTTACCCGACATGGACATTGTAAGCAACATGAAAGAATTCACAGTGGCGAGAAACCATATGTATGTAAGCAATGTGGGAAAGCTTTTACCCAACATGTACATTGTAAGCAACATGAAAGAATTCACACTGGAGAGAAACCATATGTATGTAAGCAATGTGGGAAAGCTTTTACCAGTCATGGACATTGTAAGCAACATGAAAGTTCACACTCAAGATAAAACCAGTGTATATAAGCATCATGAAAAATTTTGAGCACAAGTACATATTGCATAATGCATGAAAAACTTCACACTGGGCAGAAAACTTATATATGTAAGAAATGTGGGAAAGGTTTCAGTAGAAATGCTCATTGTCCAATACATGAAAAAATTTACACTGTTGAGAAACCCTGTTTATGTGAAGAATGTGGGAAAGCTTTCACCACACATGGATTTTGTAAAATACATCAGTGACTCCACACTTGTGAGAAACCCTGTGTATATAACAATGTGGCAAAGCTTTTACCACATACAGTCATTGCAAAACACATGGAAGAATTCACACTGGGAAGAACCACTGGCTACGTAAGCAAGGGGAGACACTTTCAGCAGCCAGGTTGTAAGTGAAATACGTGAAGAAACTCACACAAGAGATAAATCCTATGTGTTATGGGAATACTCTCAGCATACATGATCATTGTTACATATCTGAAAGAGCTCACTGGATCCTATGTGTATTAACAATGTGAGAAATACAGCAATCCATGTTTGTTGTTAAATACATAGAAAAAGCAGCACTCTTCAGACAGTTTAGATCCAAGTTTACTTTAAAAATTCCAAGTAGACCTGAAGAAATAATCATTACAGACGTTTGATTTCACTATTTCTTCACAAATTTTCCAGAAATGACAAATCTGAAGTGGCGCTCTACTCAAGTACACATTTTGTATGGTTTTCAGTTAATCACTTATAACTCTTTAGATTTTTTAAAGTGTCCTTGTGCTTTGACATGGCATCTTGTAATTAAACATGGTAAACTGAAATGGCCTTTTCATTTTCAAGTATGGATAGTGTCTAGGTACTTAATATTTTGTCTTTCAAACTTAATTTTTATATTTTTGGTGAATTATTTTTATTTAAAGAAAAAAACTAAAAAGTGTAGAAATAATACAGAATTTCGGAAAAATAAAAAATAAGAAATCACTAGTTGATTAGTTACACATTGTCATCTTAGAAGTAATTGTTCAAGTTACAAAATTAAAGCATAAAAAGTGATATTCAAATAATGACACTGTGAACAATTAACCTCAGTGATCCAACAAAAACTTATTAATATGCTTATCTATTCTACAAACTTGTTTTTATCTTAAAGATGGTAAGATTAAACATGACAAAACAGAACAGTTCATAAGGAAACAAGTTATGGAAACACAGGTTTCACATCAAGTCCACTGAGATGTTCATTTTCTATCTTACTATCTCTAGTTTTCTTCAGAATAGTTGTTCCCATCTTCACATGCATTGAATATATACTGAACATTATAGAACTAATCAAATAATTATAGGATGATGCAGGCTTTTTTGATCTTCAAGACTGATTTTGGGGAAGTTGATAATGATTACCATAATGTGTCTCATTCTCTTCATAGTAGATATTTTTATTTTTATGTATGCTGAAAATGAACATAAGAGACTAAACTAATATCACTGTGAACAGTGAATAATCATATCCTGAGAAGGAAAAAGGTGAGGAATTGCCTAAAAAAAAGAAGGCAGAGAACGTTGTTCAAAGTGTATCAGGATGTAAAAGCTACAGTAGTTCTGTTGCTGTTTAGTTTGATTATATTTTGTTCTGGTCTGTCTACTCATTAGATTTGAGGGCACAGAGAGGTAACCCAAAAATAGCAGGTTATACCATGATGGTAACTGTCCTTAATTTCCTGTTAACTAAAACTGAAACCCTGTATTACTAACATTGTCTTACTATGACTGATCTTATTTGAAGCTGGTTTGTTTGAATGTTATTTGGCCTTGACTGATTTTATTCACATTTGGTATGCTTGCTGGTATCAAGTCCAAGAGCAGAGGCAACTACTCTGAAGATGATAAGATGTCAAAGATATATATTGGGGGGCTGGGGATTTAGCTCAGTGGCTTAAGCCCCTGCCAGGCAAGTGTGAGGTTGTCAGTTTGGTCCCCAGTACCAAAAAATAAATAAATATAATATATAAATTCCAGGTTTAATTTTTTAATTTAAAGAGAATAAAAAAACATAAAAAAACAAAGCAGTAAAAGGGTATAAATAATACAGAATTTCAAGAAAAAAATACAGTAAGAAATCACTAGTTAATAGGTTACATATTGTCTTCTTAGAAACAGTTGTCCTAATTATAAAATTAAAGCATATAAAGTGAACATACCTACAGTGAGACTGCAGACAGTTCTGTTCAATGATCCAACAAAAGCTCAGTGATAAAGTTTTCTTTCCTACACACTCAAACAGGCACTTACTTCCCTTAGATCACCTTCCTTTCCTCTCTTCTTCACAATAACAATTACAAATTTGGGTTTGTTTTACTCCCATAGTTCTTATTACTTTTTTTGAAGAGAATAAAATCTCAAGTGAGTTAACAAAACAGAGTTGGTTAGGACATAAGGATGGGCATAGTACTTGATGCAAAAATAGAATACCAGGTGATCAAAAATGGTTACCATTGTGCCTCTTGCCATTTTTAAAAAGAGTTTCTATATCATCAGGTATAATAGAATTGATCAAAACAGTACAGAACAAGACCAATAAAATCTACACTGCAGACCTTACAGGATTTCAAAAGAAGACAATAGTCAAACCATAATGGGCATCATAGTAAATCTTATTGCCTAAAAAGTGGTTGCCTATACCCTCAAACTTGATACTATCAAACAAAAGAGAATATAGTAAAATCAGGCAGAACAAGATGGGGAGAGCAATACTGGGGTTAAAATCAGGTTAACAGAAAAACAAAAAGGTTACTACAATGTATCCTGCTATTTTTTAATTTAGTTTTCCTTTAATTGAAAAAAATAAGAAAAAATAGAATAATTTTTTTTTAAAAAGGGTGGAGATCAAGAAAAAAGAGACATTGTAATAGAACAACACAGGTCAGAACTGAAAAATTGAAGAATCATTTTGTTTCACCACCAGATAATCTAACATAATAGTAGTCACCATAGTGCCTCTTTCCTTGAATTATTTGAGTATAACTTTGTATACTATAGAATCAATCATATCAAGACAGCGTTAAGCCATTCAAAAGAATGAAAGAAATAAAGTGTATTTTGAGCCAATTAACCAAAAATGAATGATGATTTCTATATTATCTCTTTGCCTGTAAAACTTTTATTTATACTATCACATACAGTAAAATATATTAAGATACAACATGTTAAAACCAGTGGAAACATGTACAACAGCTTGATGGGAGTTCCAAAGAAGATGATATTAAATCAGCACTAGCTTTTATGATGTGTTGTTTTCTTTAGAATAGCTATTCGTACTATCACCGATACTAAAATTAAAAAACCCTGGGCAAAACCATTGCACTTAATGAGTGAAAACATTATATGGATTCAAAAAATATGATTGGGTATCATGATTACCACATACTTCTATGTATTATCATTTCTTATACTAGGGAATATATTTGGTATTTATACATGTGAGTTTGAATTATTTCAATTATGAGTATGGTCTCAATCTGCATCCATTTATTTATATGTCAATGTGATCATTTTTTACAGCTGAGTAGTACACCGTTGTATAAAAACACCATAACTTTTTTATCCATTCCTCAGTTGATGGACACTTAGGTTGTTTCCAAGATCTGGCTATTACAAACTGTGCTGCTATAAAAATGGGTGCACATATATCACTGTGGAATGATGCTTTCAGTTCTTCTGTGAATATGCCTAGAAGCAGAATAGCTGGGTCAAAAGGTGCTTCCAGTCCCAGCTTTCTGAGAAATCTCCAGACTGACCTCCACAATGGTTGCACCAGTCTACACCCCCATGAACAGTGCAAGAGAGTTCCTTTTTCCCAACAGCATCTCCAACATTTGTTGTTGGTGGTTTTCTTGATCTTGGCTATTCTTTCCGGAGTGAGATGAAATCTCAGTGTGGTTTTAATTTGCATTTCTCTAATGACCATTGATGGTGAACATTTTTTCATGTATTTATTTGTCATTAGTATTTCTTCATCTCAAAATTGTTTATTCATCTCAGATGCTCATTTTTGGATTGGGTCTTTGAATTTTGATGGTCTCATTTTTAAAAATTCTTTATATGTTTTAGACAGAAGTCCTCTGTCTGAGGGGCAGTTCACTAAGATTTTTTCCCAGTTTGTGGGTTTTCTTTTCACTATACTGGAGATTTCTTTTGATGTTCAGAAACTTTTTAATAAGAGGTGATCCCAATTATTCATTCTGGGAAGCATTTCCCATGTGGTTTGAGTCCTGTTCATCAATTCTCTACCTACCCCTATGTCTTCAAGGTTTTTACCCAATTTGTCTTCCAATAGATTTAGTGTTTCTGTTTTAATATCTAGATCTTTGATCCATTTAGAATTTATTTTCACACATGGTGATAGGGATGGGTCTAGTTTTAGTTTTAGGCATTTGGAGAGCCAGTTTTTCACCACCATTTATTAAACAATGTCATTCTTCCAGTGAACATGTTTGGTCCATTTATCAAAGATAAGGTAGTTGAGTGTGTTTGTAGTTTTTGTTGTATCTTCTAATCCATTCCACTGATCTTTGGCTCTGTTTTGGTTCCAGTACCATGTTGATTATATTACAGTTGCTTTGTAGTATAACTTCAAGTCAGGGATTGAGGTACCTCCTGCCTTGCTTTTGCTGCTTCTAACTGTCCTTGCTATTCTAGGATTCTTCTCACTGCAGATGAATTTTAGGGGTGATTTCTCAAGTTCTATGTGGTATGTTGATGGTATTTTTATTGGGATTGCATTGCATCTGTATAAAAGTTTTGGGAGAATGGCCATTTTCACAATATTTATTCTTCCTATCCATGAGCAAGGGATGTCTTTCCATTTTCTGAGATCATCTTCAATTTCATTTTTCAGTGTGTTATAATTTTCCCTGTATAGGTCTTTCACTTCTTTCGTGAGAGTAATTCCTAAATATTTCATTTTTTTGTTTGCTAGTGTGAAGGGTGTGGCCTCACTTATTTCTGTCTCTGTGACTTTGTTGTTAGTGTATAGGAATGCTATTGATTTTTGAGTATTCTGTATCCAGCTACATTACTGAATTTATTGATTATATCTAGGAGTCTTTCAATGGAGCTTCGGGGATCTTCTATATAAAGTATCATGTCATCTGCAAATAATGATAATTTAACTTCTTCTTTTCCTATCTTTATGCCTTTTATTTCTCTCTCTTGTCTAATTGCTCTGCCCCGTATTTCCAGTATTATGCTAAATAGGAGCTGTGATAAGGGACATCCTTGTCTTGTGCCTGATTTTAAAGTAAATGCCTTCAATTTTTGACCATTTAGTATGGTACTGGCTGTTGTTTTGTCATTGCCGGCATTAATTATCTTGAGATAAGGACCATCTATTCCAATTTTCTGTAAGGTTCTTATCATAAATGAATGTTGGACCTTATCAAAAGCTTTTTCTGCATCTATAGTAATGATAATGTGATTATAACTTTTGGCTCTATTGATATGGTGTGTTACATTTATTGATTTACATATATTAAACAATCTCTGCATGCCTGGGATGAATCCCACTTGGTCATGGTATATGATCTTCTCGTTGATTTGCTGCATCCTATTTGCCAATATTTTATTGAGGATTTTTGCATCTTTGTACATTAGGGTGATTGGTTTGTAGTTCTCTTTTTCAGTTGGGTCCTCCTCTGGTTTTGGTACTAGAGTAATATTTGCTTCTAGGAACAATTTATGAAGGATTGCTTCCCTTTCCATTTCATTGAAGAATTTGAGGAGTGTTGGCATTAGGTCTTTGTATTTCTTGTAGAATTCTTCAGTGAATCCTTCTGGGCCTGGGCTCTTTGTAGGTAACGATTTTATTACATTTTCAATTTCATTAATAGAATTTGGGTTATTCAGTAACCCAAATTCTTCATGACCTAGCTGTGGTACTTCATATGCTTTAGGAATTGGTCTATTTCCTCTGTGTTATAAAACCTTTGAGAGTAGATGTTTTCAAAATAGGTGTTGATGATCTTCTGTATTTCTTTAGGGTCTGTAGTAATTTCACCTCTTTTATTCCTTATTGCATGGATTTGAATTTTTTCTTCCATTTTTTAAATAAGGTTGGCTAGGGGCTTTTTGATTTTATTTATTCTTTCAAAGAAACAGGTCTTTGATTCATTGATTTTTTTTGGATTTTGTTAGTCTCTATTGCATTGATTTCTGCTCTGATCTTTATAATTTCTTCTCTTCTTTTGGCTTTGGGCTTGACTTGCTCTTCTTTTTCTAGACGTTTGAGGTATAATATTAGGGCATTTATTTGAATTCTTTCTGTTTTCCTAATGTGGGAACTCGTGCAATAAATTTTCCTCAGAAGACAGCTGTCATTGCATCACACAGATCCTGGTACGTTGTATTTGTGTTTCCATTTGTTTGTATGTATTGTTTAATTTCTCCTTTAATTTCCTCTGTAACTCACTGATTACTCAAGAGTGTTAAGAATGTTGTATGTCGCTGATCAGTGCTGTTTCATTAAACACAATGTGAAAATATTTTTAAAAATACCTCAGACCTGGACACATTATATCATAACTCTAAACAAAATCTATTAATTTGTATGTATTATTCTATGAGCACTGGTATTTCTATGTCTACAATTCAGGAGGACTTGGGGATATCGAGGAACCTGGAAAAGAATGCAAAATTTACTGGAGATACTTAAGGTAATTCGCACTCATAACGAGAAGGAATGTTCCTGAGTAATTAGTGAGTCAGCAGAAAAATACCGCCAAAGAAATGAGGCACCATTCAATTTATTGTCAGTAATATTCTCCAAAGACGTATAAGGAGTTATGACATTCTCCCTTCAGTTTTTCTACCCATATTTACATGTGAATACAACACAGTCATTATCTAAAAATTGCTAAGATTGCAATAGAATTTGAAATAAAACAGAGTTCTTGTGTTTACAAGCCATGCTCTAAAGCATCAGCCATTCTGACTAAAATTCTTAGAAGGCTGGTGGAATGTTAAGTGCACTCATTCTGAATATCAGTGTGCAGTTGTCTCTAGAAATTGATCCCCTCACACTTGTCCTGGACATATTTTTAAAAATTCAAGATGCACATAAAATACTGGTACACGCTTACTCATTTACAAAGCAGATAATGTTATAATAGATCAGGCCTTGAAGAAGCTTAGCTATCTATCACTGGATTTGTGGAGAAGAAAAATGTTAATAGACTCTCTGTGATTGTGCATTCTTGTAAATCCAGCACACTAGGAATCAGATTTTGCAGAAAGGCAAATTCAAGTTCAAACTTCACAGCTTAATGAGCAACAGAAATCTCTTAAAACATATTTAAAAAGCTATAGATTTTATGCTAATAGCTGTTGTTCAATCCCAGCATGAAAAAGAAAAAAATGTGTTATATAATGTCAAAAAATAAATGATTATAATGTCATTTGCCATAAGAAACAGGTGGTTCTTTCTCCCATCAATTCGGTGAAATAGCTCAGCTATAAAACCTAAAAGGTCACAGGGTACCTTTTAGATGAGAAACCAAAATATAGATTGTGGAATGAAATGAAAGAGTTAATAGAGAAAAGTAAGACTGACCATATTGAAAATGGAACTACAGGTTAAGGACAGAAGGGAGATTGTGATGGGGAAACATATCATAATGATCTGTATGTGATACACATATGTACCCATGCCCAAAGTGGAGATAAAGATTCTGCATTTCAAAAGGTACCAAATTTTAAGATTTCCAAATGTGTACCAGTTTTTTGGGAATGGTTGTTTTCAACATGTCTTACAAGGACATTCTGTTACTTCCCGGTCAGAATTTCTTAGCAGGCATTAAAAACAGAAATTGACATTAATGCAGTCATTAAACTGACACCCATTTCACTGTGAATGTTTCTTTTTTTTTTAATTTAATGTAAGAAAAGACTAAAAAAAACAAAATAAGTAGAAATGATACCACTTTTAAAGTTTAAATAAATAGTAAGAAATCTAAAGACAATGATTACATATGCTGCTCATAGAAATAGTTAATGAAACACAAAAGTGGAACATATGAAGTGGGGATTCAAACAGTGAGACTGCAAACAGTTTTGTTCAACTCTTCAATAAAAACTTTGTAATATGGTTATAAATCCTATATGTGATTTTTTTTTACAGAAATGAAAAGCTAGGGAAATCCTATGGACATACATCTTGGAATCAGTGTAAAGAAGTATTCATTTGTACTGCAGAAGGTAATGTGAATGTGAAAGAATCAGAAACACACCACAATGTTCAGATCCATGAAAACTATTGCAGTGGAGGGAAACTCTATGTATGTCAGCAATGTGGAAAAGTTTTCACCAAATCTGGACATTGTAAGCAACATGAAAGATTTCATACTGGAGTGAAACCATATGTATGTAAGCAATGTGGGAAAGGTTTTAACACATGGGGATATTTTAAGAAACATGAAAGAATTCACAGTGGAGAGAAACCCTATGTACGTAAGCAATGTGGGAATGCTTTTAACACACGTGCAAATTTTAAGGTTCATGAAAGAATTCACACTGGAGAGAAACCCTATATATGTAAGCAATGTGGGAAAGCTTTTACCCGACATGGACATTGTAAGCAACAAGAAAGTTCACACTCAAGATAAAACCAGTGTATATAAGCATCATGAGAATTTTTTGAGCACAAGTACATATTGCATAATGCATGAAAAACTTCACACTGGGCATAAATCTTATATATGTAATGAATTTGGGAAAGGTTTCAGCAGAAATGCTCATTGTCCAATACATGAAAAAATTTACACTGTTGAGAAACCCTGTTTATGTGAAGAATGTGGGAAAGCTTTCACCACACATGGATTTTGTAAAATACATCAATGACTCCACTCTGGTGAGAAACCCTAGGCATATAACAATGTGGCAAAGCTTTTACCACATACAGGCATTGCAAAACACATGAAACAATTCACACTGGGATAAACCACTGGCTACATAAGCAAGTGGAGACACTTTCAGCGTCCAAATTGTAAGTGAAATACATGAAGAAACTCACACAAGAGATAAATCCTATTTGTTATGGGAATTCTCTCAGCACACATGATCATTGTTACATATCTGAAAGAGCTCACTGGATCCTATGTGTATTAACAGTGTGAGACATACGGCAATCCATGTTTGTTGTTAAATACATAGAAAAAGCAGCACTCTTCAGACAGTTTAGATCTAAGTTTATTTTAAAAATTCCAAGTAGACCTGAAGAAATAATCAATACAGAAGTTTGATGTCAATATTTCTTCACAAATTTTCCAGAAATGACAAATCTGAAGTGGAGCTCTACTCAAGTACCCATTTTGTATGGTTTTCAGTTAATCACTTATACCTCTTTAGATTTTTTAATGTGTCTTTGTGCTTCAACATGGCATCTTGTAAATAAACATGGTAAACTGAAATGGGCTTTTCACTTTCAAGTATGGATAGTGTCTATGTATTTTACATTTTGTCTTTAAAACTTAATTTTCACATTTTTGGTGAATTATTTTTGTTTAAAGAAAAAAACCAAAAAGTGTAGAAATAATACAGAATTTCTGAAAAATAAACAATAAGAAATCACTAGATGATTAATTACATATTGTCATCTTAGAGGTAATTGTTCAAGTTACAAAATTAAAGCATACAAAGTGATATTCAAATAATGAGACTGCGAACAATTTAACTCAGTAATCCAACAAAAACTTGTTAACATGCTTATATGTTCTACAAACTTGTTTTTTATCTTAAAGACGGTAAGATTAAACATGACAAAACAAAACAAAACAGTTCATAAGGAAACAAGTTAAGGAAACACAGGTTTCAAAGCAAGTCCCCTGAGATGTTCATTGTCTATCTTACTGTCTCTAGTTTTCTTCCAAATAGTTGTTCCCATCTTCAAAACATTGAGTATATATTGAACATTATAGAACTAATCAAATAATTACAGGATGATGCAGGCTTTTTTGACCTTCAAGACGGATTTTGGGGAAGATGATAATGATTACCATAATGTGTCTCATTCTCTTCATAGTAGATGTCTTTATTTTTATGTATGCTGAAACTGAACATAAGAGACTAAACTAATATCACTTTGAACCATGAATAATAGTATCCTGAGAAGGAGAAAGGTGAGGAATTGCGTAAAAAAAGAAGGCAAAGGACATTGTTAAAAGTGTATCAGGATTTAAAAGCTACAGTAGTCTTGTTGCTCTGTTTAGTTTGATTATATTTTGTTCCGGTCTGTCTACTCATATTAGATTTGAGGGCACAGAGAGGTAACCCAAAAATAGCAGGTTATGCCATAATGGTAACTGTCCTTAATTTCCTATTAACTAAAACTGAAACACTGTATTACTTACATTGTCTTACTATGACTGATCTTACTGGAAGCTGGTTTGTTTGAATGTTATTTGGCCTTGACTGATTTTATTCACATTTGGTATGCTTGCTGGTATCAAGTCCAAGAGTAGAGGCAACTACTCTGAAGATGATAAATGTGAAAGATATATATTGGGGGGCTGGGGATTTAGCTCAGTGGCTTAAGCCCCTGCCTGGCAAGTGTTAGGTAATCAGTGTGATCCCTAGTACCAAAAAATAAATAAAAGATATAAATTCCAGTTTTAATTTTTTTTATTTATAGAGAAAAAAGAACATAAAAACAAAGCAGTAAAAGGATACAAATCATACAGAATTTCAAGAAAAAAATATAGGAAATCACTAGTTAATAGGTTATATATTGTCTAATTAGAAACAGTTGTCCAAATTATAAAATTAAAGCATATAAAGTGAACATTCCTACAGCGAGATTCCAGACAGTTGCACTCAATGAACGAACAAAGCTCAGTAATATGGTTTTCCTTCCTACACACTCACAGGCACTTATATCTCTTAGACCACCTTCCTTTCCTCTCTTCTTCACAATAACAATTACACTTTTGGGTTCTTTTTTTTACTCCTATAGTTCTTATTACACTTTTTGAAGATTATTAAAGCTCAAGTGAGTTAACAAAACAGAGTTTGTTTGAACATAAGGATGGGCATAGTACTTGATGCGAAAATAGAATATCAGGTGATCAAAAATGGTTATCATTGTGCCTCTTGCTATTTTTAAAAATGGGTGCACATATATCACTGTGGAATGATGCTTTCAGTTCTTCTGTGAATATGCCTAGAAGTAGAATAGCTGGGTCAAAAGGTGCTTCCAGTCCCAGCTTTCTGAGAAATCTCCAGACTGATCTCCACAATGATTGCACCAGTCTACACTCCCACAAACAGTGCAGAAGCGTTCCTTTTACCCAACAGCATCTCCAATATTTGTTGTTGGTGGTTTTCTTGATCTTGACCATTCTTTCAGGAGTGAGATGAAATCTCAGTGTGGTTCTAATTTGCATTTCTCTAGTGACCATTGATGGTGAACATTTCTTCATGTATTTATTTATCATTTGTATTTCTTCATCTCAAAATTGTTTATTCATCTCAGATGCTCATTTTTGGATTGGGTCTTTGAATTTTAGTGGTCTCATTTTTTAAAATGCTTTATATGTTATAGACAGAAGTTATCTGTCTGAGGGGCAGTTCACTAAGACTTTTTCCTGTTTGTGGGTTTTCTTTTCACTATACTGGAGATTTCTTTTGATGTGCAGAAACTTTTTTATAAGAGGTGATCCCAATTATTGATTCTGGGAAGCATTTCCCATACAGTTTGAGTCCTGTTCATCAATTGTCTACCTACTCCTATGTCTTCAAGTTTTATACCCAATTTGTCTTCCAATAGATTTAGTGTTTCTGTTTTAATATTTAGATCTTTGATCCATTTAGATTTTATTTTAGTACATGGTGATAGGCATGGATCTAGTTTTAGTTTTAGACATATGGAGAGCCAGTTTTTCACCACCATTTATTAAACAGAATGTCATTTTTCGAGTGAACATGTTTGGCCCATTTATCAAAGATAAGGTAGTTGAGTGTGTTTGTAATGGTGGTTGTATCTTCTCATCTATTCAACTGATCTTTGGCTCTGTTTCAATTCCAGTACCATGTTGATTGTACTACAGTTGCTTTGTAATATAACTTCAAGTCAGGGATTGAGGTACCTCGTGCCTTGCTTTTGCTGCTTCTAACTGTCCTTGCTATTCTAGGTTTATTCTCATTCCAAATGAATTTTAGGGGTGATTTCTCAAGTTCTATGAGGTATGTTGATGGTATTTTTATCGGGATTGCATTGCATCTGTATAAAAGTTTTGGGAGAATGGCCATTTTCACAATATTTATTCTTTCTATCCATGAACAAGGGATGTCTTTCCATTTTCTGAGATCATTTTCAATTTCATTTTTCAGTGTGTTATAATTTTCCCTGTATAGATCTTTCACTTCTTTCATGAGAGTAATTCCTAAATATTTCATTTTTTTGGTTGCTAGTGTGAAGGGTGTGGCCTCTCTTATTTCTGTCTCTGTGACTTTGTTGTTAGTGCATAGGAATGCTATTGATTTTTGAGTATTGATTCTATCCAGCTACATTACTGAATTTATTAAATCTAGGAGTCTTTCAATGGAGCTTTGGGGATCTTCTATATAAAGTATCATGTCATCTGCAAATAATGATAACTTATTCTTTTCATATCTTTAAGCCTTTTATTTCTCTCTCTTGTCTAATTGCTCTGCCCAGTATTTCCAGTAGTATATTAAATAGGAGCTGTGATAAGGGACATCCTTGTCTTGTGCCTGATTTTAAAGTAAAGGCCTTCAGTTTTTGACCATTTAGTATGGCACTGGCTATTGTTTTGTCATTGCCGGACTTAATTATATTGCGGTAAGGACCATCTATTCCAATTTTCTGCAAGGTTCTTATCATAAATGAATGTTGGACCTTATCAAAAGTTTTTTCTGCATCTATAGTAATGATCATGTGATTATAACTTTTCTCTCTATTGATATGGTGTATTACATTTATTGATTTACATATATTAAACAATCTCTGCATGCCTGGCATGAATCCCCCTTCATTATGATATATGATCTTCTTGTTGATTTGCTGCATCCTATTTGCCAAAATTTTATTGAGGATTTTTGCATCCTTCTTCATTAGGGAGGCTGGTCTTTAGTTCTCTTTTTCAGTTGGGTCCTCCTCTGGTTTTGATACTAGAGTAATATTTGCTTCTAGGAACAATTTATGAAGGATTGCTTCCCTTTCCATTTCATTGAAGAGTTTGCAGAGTGTTGGCATTAGGTCTTCTTTTTATTTCTTGTAGAATTCTTCAGTGAATCCGTCTGTGCCTGGGCTCTTCTTTGTAGGTAACGATTTTATTATGTTTTCAATTTCATTAATAGAATTTGGGTTATTCAGTAGTTTTACATCTTCATGACCTAGCTTTGGTACTTCATATGCTTTAGGAATCTGTCTATTTCTTCTGTGTTATAAAACCTTTGATTGTAGAGGTTTTTGAAATAGGTGTTGATCTTCTGTATTTCAATACGGTCTGTAGTAATTTCACCTCTTTTATTCCTTATTACTTGGATTTGAACTTTTTCTTCCATTTTTTAAATAAGGTTGACTAGGGACTTTTCAATTTTATTTATTCTTTCAAAGAACGAGGTCTTTGATTCATTGATTTCTTGGATTGTTTTTTTTTTTTTTTTAGTCTCTATTGCATTGATTTCTGCTCTGATTTTTATAATTTTTTCTTTTCTTTTGGCTTTGGGCTTGACTTGCTCTTCTTTTTCTAGATGTTTGAGGTATAACATCAGGTTATTTATTTGTATTCATTCTGTTTTCCTAATGTGGGAACTCGTGCAATAAATTTTCCTCAGAGGACAGTTTTCATTGCATCACACTGATTGTGGTACATTGTAGTTGTGTTTCCATTTGTTTGTAGGTATTGTTTAATTTCTTCTTTAATTTCCTCTGTGACTCACTGATTACTCAAGAGTGTTATTCAGTTTCCATGTTTTTGTGGGATTTTTGCAGTATCTTTTATCATTAATTTCTAATTTCATAGTGGTATGGTCTGGTAGCATGCAAGGGAAAATTTCAACCCTTTTGCATTTATTTAAATATGCTCTGTGAATTAACATATGGTTTATTTTAGAGAATGACCCATGTAATACTGAGAAGAATGTGTATTCTGTTGTTGTTGGGTAGAATACTCTGTATATGTCTATTAAGTCGATTTATTCACAGGTGCGATTAAGTTGTTTTATTTCTTTGCTCATTTTCTGTCTGGTTGATCTGTCCATTGGTGTCAGTGGTGTGTTAAGATCTTCTGTTAGAATTGTGTTACTACTAATTTGATTTTTCATTTTTGTTAGTACTTGTTTTATATAATTGGGTGCTCTGGAGTTTGGTGCATGTAAATTTAAGATAGTTTTCTCTTCCTCTTGGAGTTTTCCCCTAGCCAGTATGTAGTGACCTTCTTCATCCCTTCTGATCATTATTCTCTTGACTTGCTTGTCTTGGCAGGAAACCACGGGTTCTACATCAGGTTTGATTATTAACTGCTTTCACATCCTACAACATCTTCAAAGTTGTGTTTTTATAAAAATAGTTATATAATGTTATGCTTACTTGTATAGTCCCTGATGATATGGACAACTCTATTGAAAATAACAAGAGAAAGCATAGTAAGTATTGTATATCACCTAATATTGTGGTCTTATATATCTCTTTCATATCATGATTTTCTAGGAATTTGTTTTGTTGCCTTATTTTGATCTGTTTTCCCCCATAACACAGAAAGGATAGATATACACAGAGATTCACACATCAGAAGAATTTCTAACCTATTTATTTAAACAAAAATTATAATGCATAATGTAATGAACAGATACTCTGAAAAAGAAGTGACACTAAGAAACCCAATGCTAATTCTGTAGCATTATGATATAAAATTGAACAATACTATTATTCACTGTTCAGAGTGATATTAGTCTAGTCTCTTATATTTTGGGGAATTGTAATTTTAACATGGCATTGTTTTAATCTTTTGATGCACATGCTTCATTTTCTCTTTCATAAATGATATTTCTGAAGTTGATGCAATATTTGGCATTAAGATATACATTTGTAGAGGCTTTGGAGTATGTGTTTTTGACAAAGTTGTGCTCTTTTCACATAACTTGTACATTAAGGAATGTTATGTTTTCCAAGTTGTGACAAGACATCTGCTGATTTCTTAACATCACTGGATATTGTACCATGGAAATTATGTTGCCTGATTTTGTTTCTCAGTGGAGCCAATATTTGTCATTTCAGTAAATCTTTGTTTTTCTTTTCTTTTTTTTTATTTAAGGAGAAAAGAAAAAGAAAGTGAAAGGGTACAAGTTATACAGATTTACAGAAGAAAAAAATGAACAGTAGGAAATCACTAGTTAATGGATTACATATTGCCATCTTAAAAATAATTGTTCAAGTCACAAAATTAAAGCTTGTAGAGTGGACATTCCAACAATGATACTGCAAACAGTTCTGTTCAATGCTCCAATAAAACTCTGTGATATCATTTTCTATCTTATACACTTAAATATACATGCAATTATATAGTTTAGAGCACTTTCTTTTCCTCTCTTTTGTACAATGACTATTACACATTTTGGGTTTCATTGCTCCTGTGGTTCTTATTGCTTTTTTGGAAGAGAGTAAAACCAAATGTGACATAACAGGACAGAATCGGTCAAGCCAAAAGGGTGGACATAGTAGATAATATAAAAACATAATACAAGGTGATCATCAATGGTTACCATAATGCCTCCGCTATCTCTAATAGAATTGCCTATATCATTAGTTATAATACAATTGAACAAAATAGTAAAGAACAAAACCGACAAAACCAAAACATTGGAGACATTGTAGGTCTTCAAAAGTAGATAAAAGTCAATGAGAATGGGCATTATAATGAATCTCATTATCTTTTCAGCTGATGCCTAAACTTTTGAACCTGATACTATCCATCAAAACAGAATAGGGGAACATCAGTCAAAAACAAGATAGTGAGAGTAATACAGGGCTTCAAATTGAGATAATAGAAAGTCAAATTGGGTTACTATATTATATCCTGCTATTTTTTCCCTTTAATTAAATGAATAAAAATAAAAAAGTAAATAATGGAGTGGAGATTGAGAAAAAAGAGGGCATAACAGCAAAACAGCGCAGATCAAAACATAACCATTTAAGCAGAATAGTGTTTCACCACCAGATAATTCCAATCTAAAAGTAGTTACCATATTGACTCTTTCCTTGAAGTTCTTGAGTACAGCTTCATATACTGTAGCATTAAGTATATCAAAACAATGTAAAACCATTTAAGAGAATGACAGCATTACAGAGTATTTAGAATCGATTAACAGAAAATGAACAATGGTTTCTGTATAATCTCCTTGTCTTTAAAATGTTTTTCTTATACTATCGTACATAATAAAATCCAATAAGATACAACCTGTTTAGACCATTGGAGACAGAAGAACAAAAGCTAGATGAGACTTCAAAATAAGATGATACTAAATCGGTATTACCTATTAAGATGTCATTTTCTCTAAAATAGCTGTTCCTATCATCCAATCTTCTGTCTCATTTCTGTTGAGCTCTTTTTCTGTCAGTAGCTGTCAGTTTGTCTTCTTCATTTTGTTCTCTGCTCCATTCGTTGTGGCCTCCCTGCCACTATTTCTGGGTTCTTTGTATTTTTCTTTTTTTTAGAATATCCTGCAATACTCTCTGTAGAGTTGAATTGGTAGTTGCAAATTCCCCCAGTTCCTCTTTATCCGGGAAGCACCTTGTTTTTCCATCAATTTCCAGGGACAGTTGTGCAGGATATCTCAATCTTGGCTGGAGATTATTATCTTTCAAAGCTTGAATTATTTCCCCCCATGCTCTTCATGATTTGATGGTTTGTGCAGAGAAATGTGCTGTAGTTCTGATGGATGTTCCCTTGTAAGTGGTCTGTTTCTTGTCTCTTACAGCTTTTAATATTCTGTTCTTGTATTGAATTTCTGGAATTTTTATTATTATATGCCTGGGTGTTTCTCTGTTAGGGTTGTAGGTAGCTCGGGTCCTGTATGCCTCATACATCTTAGTATCTTTACCTTTTGCTAAATTAGGAAAATTCTCCTGGATTATTTCTGTGAGTAGCTTTTGTAGTTCACTTGTTTGTGTCCCTACTTCTTCTTTTATGTTCTTAATCCTTAAGTTATGGCTCCTCTTATCATCTTCTTGTCTTTGTATTATTGCTGTTTATTTCTTTGTTATTTTTAAGAAGTTTTTCATTTCATTCTCCCCTACTACAAGTCTGCCCTCCAGTTCAGATAGTCTGTCCTTAGTTTCTTTCAAGCTGTTATGCCAGTCTTGGATAGACTTCTTAATTTCTTGATAGTCCCTTTGAACCTGCTTCATGTACTCTATGCTTTCTCTGTTTTCTCCATCAAACAATTCTCCCCTCTTTTTCTGTTCTTCCATTCCACCATCTGTTTTTTCCTGGATGGTGCTTAGCATTTCTCTAACTATTCTGCATACTTCTAGCTTCAGATCATTGATAACTTCATTCCTGAATTGGTCTCTGAGGCTCTCTATATGGTGCTTAATGTCTATTGGTGCAATGTCCGCTATTGCCTGTTTCTCAGAATTGGGGGTCGAGGAGCCTTTCTTGTTGCTTCCCTTCCCCATATTCACTGTTCCTTATATATATGCAAGCTTATATAGGAGGCCCAGCTTCCCTGCCTGTCAGCCACAGCCTGATCAAATTGCGCTGGCTAGGTGTTCCCGCCCACCACTGCATACCAGGGAGTTACGTACTAGGCAGCCTAAGCGGGATTCAGTCGCCCCTCCGGGCCACCATCAGGCTCTTGGATCTGGCTTGGGCCAGCCTGCTGAGTCCACCTGCAGCGTCACACAGGCGAGGCACTTTTCACCAATCCCGTCCAAGAGGGGAATGTGTGGCTGGAGTCGCCACCGCGCCCTGCTCTTACAGGACTGCCTGAGCCCAGAAAGTCCTCCGCTGGAGTCAAACTGTGGTGGAGTGTCAGTTTCTCTCACTCACCTCACCACCAGTCAGTGTACGCCTCCTTGTCCGTCCTGTTTTCGACTCCATTTGCAGACTCCCGTTCCCAGAGCTTCTTCGCGTCTCTCCTTGCCGAGCCGCTGTTGTGGCAGTCAGCCGCCGAGCGGCAGGAAATCCAAACCGTGGTTTCCAATGGCGCAGGGTCCAGCCTCCACACCGAGACTTTTCTGTTCCTATTTTAGCACCAGGATGGCATTCCAAGTTGGTTTCTCTCAGCCCAGTTTGTTTCTGAGTCAGCAGAGCATATCTCTACCGGCTCATGTCTCCTTAGTCCGCATCATTCCTGATTTCTGAGCCAAGCCTTTCAGATAGCCTCCAGTAGTTGCTGTTAACTATCCGCCATGTTCTCCCGGAACGCCTACCACAATTGTAACAAAGAACTACATTGCATGACGTACAACCACAAAAATTTACGATGTTTCAATTCTGTAGGGTGGAATTCTGTTCTGGAAGTCATGGTCCTCAAATGAAGACGTCTGCAAGTCTGTACTCCCTCTGGAGATTTGGAAAAAAGTGGAATTCCTCACTTTTTCTAGTACCTAGGGTCCACTTGCATGCCTTGGCTCTCAGTCACTTCCTCCCTCTTCCAATTCAGCAACAGCAGCACTGATCTCTCCTTCCACTGCATTCTCTCTCTTTTGCTCCTCAAATCTTTGTTTTTCTAACCATCAGAATTTTACTTCTTATGTTTATATTACATTTTTATTTGCTAGTAAGGTTTCCCTACATGTACCAAATGTAAACCATACTACTGTGAATTTCTGATTGTGCCATACTGACAGAATCATAACTTGTCTCCAATAGCACATCACAATATATATATCAATATCTCCAATAATTATAAAATTTGGCATGATTTATGAGTAACCATACTTTGAAATCAATTTTTCTTAAATATGGAGTTGTTTTGGGGGAAAATGTTGTTATTGGATGTATCATGCAAATGCCTTTATTTTATTCCTTGATGCTGTGAATGCATTATATATTTTGTAATTATTACTGTTTTTTTTTCCTAAAATACTGAAGTAATGGCATGAAGGGAAAGCTAAATTTTGAGCTGTCAACACAGTAAAAAGTAAATTTGCTAAATTAAGATTCAGATTGTGCTCTGTTTTACTGAATTGTGAATTTATACAATGGCATATCACTTTATTCATAAGGACCAATGCATGATATTTGTGGTGTGTACTGATTATCTTTAAACACATACAGTGGGCCAGGAGTCCCAGTTGGTTTCCTGTGGCCTGTGGTTTTCACTTCCATTTTAACATTCATGTAATTTGTAACGTGTTTAATGCAGTGTTGTTGAATACAAAATCTGCTTAGGAATTGTGTTGTTAAAAACTGTGGTGTCATGAAAACACAAGTGAACATTGCATTAAATCCCCTAATCCAGTGAAGATAGTTTGCCTAAGTCTCAATTATCTTTGGGAAAATAAATTACTCACCTCTTATGTAATTACCACTAAAACTATATCTATTTTGTACTTGAAGAACCTGATATACTTCACAAAGTAAAAGACACTGTGAAGTACATTGTCAGCCTCTATGCACTACAGCATGTGGCCAGATTCTCTGCAGCATATTTCTGCTTACCATCAATGGGAATATTTGGAATTTGTATTACAGCTAATAATAGAATACTGAATCTATAAGAATATATCCTGAGTACATGCACTTTTTCATTTTACCATGAAAGTAAATCTTGCTGGTCCTGTTGATGCATGCTTATAATCCTAGCACCTCAGCGAGCTTAAATTAGTGGAAGAGGAAGTTGAGTCCAACCTACACAATTAGAGTGACCTTGTCTCAAAATATATCTTCAAGTTCTGCAGATGTAGCTTAATGCTTTAGATCTCCTCCCTTTCTTCCCCAGCATCCACATTTTTTAATACTCACAATTGCACATCAGTAGTTGTCCTTTTATCGGTTGGCCATGTAGCAGTTATCCTGGAGAATCACTTGGGAAACACATTTGTTTATGCAGTCACCATCCTGAGCATCATTTGGGCAGTTGTCAATTTAACCCATTCATTCTTGTATTGAAAACAATAGAATTGTCACTTTTATATTCCTTGTTATTTTATAAAAACTAACAAAAAGTATGCAATTTTTGATCATTTTGTATTTAAATGATTGCATTGGTAAGGAGTTACCTGTAAAGATTAGGCTAAAGATGATTTCTTTAGTTCAAGCATCATGGGAGAATGAGATGGGATGATAATGGCTTTGAAGCTGACTTTGGGAGGCAATTGCTAGATGGTTTAGCAGAGTGTGAAACAGTTGTTTTTATGCCTGCATTTGAAGTTTAAGGAAACAAATACGTTGAGGTCAAGAATATAAATGTACGATAGGATAAAAGAATCACTCCTGCAAATTGTGATTTTTCTTTTACTCTGGAAGTGTACCTTTTTTGGTAATTTGTGCAGCAGTCTCAAATATGCCTCTATTGGAGTGAAACATAGTGAAACATGAAAGAGCCAGACATTTCATGTTCTGAATGTAGAGGTATTAAAACCATTTTTTCTTAATGTTATCACTGCAGTTTTGTGTAGAAAATAAGATAGGGTAACAACACAAGCCAAAAGGACTTTGTAAGATTTTAATCCTCCCGCATAAGCATAGATGCCACAAAAAAGTCAAACCAAAAGGATGAAGAAATAAACTACAGAATGAGAGAAATTTTACCTGTTCCTCCCTGATAGCTAACATGTAAAACCAATAGGAACGTGAAAGGAACACACATTTTTCAGCATATGTACAACTTGCCAAGAAATACCTGAAGAACTATTGAGCATTTTTGCACAATAGAGAAATCCAAATAGGGACATCATCTCATTGCAGAGAAAATAAATCACCACAAGATCTAAGGAACATACATGAGACTGCAGGAGTAAAGAAACTATTTAACCTTGTTGGTGGAAATGTAGGTTAGTAGTTCAACTATTATCAAAGTCAGTTTTTAAAGTATTCAAAAGACTAAAATTAGTAATTCTCATTAGTGCAGTGCTTCCTTTAGTGGGTCTCT
The DNA here is from genome assembly GCF_034190915.1 of Cavia porcellus. Classification (NCBI taxonomy): domain Eukaryota; kingdom Metazoa; phylum Chordata; class Mammalia; order Rodentia; family Caviidae; genus Cavia; species Cavia porcellus. Next base: position 2,587,114 of record NW_026947518.1, on the reverse strand, counting down.
TCCTCAAAGAGTTAAGGACATATTGCAGTGATGCATGCAGATTCTTGTTACTGCAGCAATAGTCATTTTTCTGTGGAGAGCATCAGCAAGCACTGCTCCATCACCACCAAATACCAATGATGAACAACAAATACTCACTAGTGTACTTCATTTGATAAAAGGTGTGACATTTTATTGTGAAGTTGGCTGTGACTTAGGTTTTCCAGTAGACTACAGGTCAGTGTAAATATGATAGTGATGCTAACGTCACAAGGCCATTACTAGTACACTATTATGTTCATTAGATTTGATGTATTTATGTTTTTGAGGATGCATGTTGCTATGAAGTTCAGGCTGGCTTTGAGGTCACATTGTAACCCAGAGTGGTCTCCATCAATTCTCCTTCCTTAGTGTCTCAAGTACTGGGCTCCACACAAGAGCCACCAGGCCTAGTTTATATTTGGTATATTAAGTGCATATTCAGGATACTTTATTTCAACTGTTTATGTTGTTAAAATATTTCCATATTTACCTCCAGCATTTGTAGAAACTTCAGCCTTATTGAGGTGGTGATTTGCATATCACCAGCCTCATGTCATTGTCTGCTGGGTTCAGAACTGTCAGTGTACTGCAGTGAAACATAGCTGTACATAACTGTTTCTTTTTCTACTTTCCTTAGAACAGATTTTTAAATTTCCATGGATAATCAGAGGGTCAATAATCCTGGCTAGATTTTCATGCAAATGCTGACAGTTAAGTATAGTGTAGCACTGACCCGAAGATACTCTCTGTCATCTGAGAGTCTCTATAGTCCTTTCTGTACACACACTTGAGTCTCTATAGTCTTTTCTGTACACACACTTTGTGCCTGAACCAGCACCTGTTGTGGGTCCCAGAGTCTGCTGCAAGGCCAAGGCACACATAGCTTTGTGACCGCCTCTAGACCGGTGTCCTATATGCCACTCTGCTGAGGCAGAGCACAGCTTCTGGCAGGAAGCCAGAGGCTCTGAGGCTCTGAGACAACACAGGTTTTACTTTGTGAACCCAGATAATCTTATATTTCTGTAAGACAGACAGCTATGTCCCATATTTCTACTCAGGAAGACAGAAGATGAATCTGGAGACTGTGGATTAGACAGGGGTGCTGCCCTTCTGCTGTGCAAGCCTGGTCTTGGGTGGGAACCTGACAGTGGCCCAGGCTTGCATCCCCCCCGACCTGCACCTGCCCATGAGTATCTGCCCTCAGGGCATGTCAGACCCAGTCACACTTGACTTAGGGCAGGAATTGTGTAGGGTGATTCACAGTGGTGGTCAGGCCTTCATGTTACTCTGCTGGACTCCGTAAGTTTGAGTGGCTTGTGGCTGAGTCTAGTGACACCTGTCCTGGTCTCTCTCCTGCCTCTGAGTGCCAGAAGGCTGGGGACAGTGAGCCCTGTCCTTTAATGCCCTTATCATTTGGCATTTGCCCGCAATCATCCTGAAGGCTCTGGGATGAGTGAACCATTTTTTCAGCCATTCCCACATGGTCTACCTATGGGGGATCCTGAGGATGGGGTCTTGTGTCCTGGGAAAGCAGCATAACATGCTCCCTGCTCACCCTCTTGAGCCAACTGTCTGTAAAGACCAACTGTTACCAGACCAAGGTGCCTGGGGACCTGAGCCTTCAGAGTTCTGTTTGGACCTATCGCCAAGGAAGTGAGGTCACGCACTGGGGTCCACAGTTTGGCCTTCCTCTGTGATATCACCTTTATTTTTGTTGTGGAACAAATCTATGTCCTCCTTAGAAACAACAAGTTAAAATGCTAGAAAACTGAGTATACTTTTAGACTTTGTTGCACTTTCAAGATTTTAATACAGCAAACATGTAGATGCTTCAGATGTGTCAGGCTGGGTGCCAAACACAAATGTCCATTCAAAGGATCCATTGTCTCAGAGGATGAAATACACATTATCTTCTGTTAAAGATTTGTCAAATGTTAGGATGACTTCCTTTTTTGGGCTTAAATCAGTTTAATTTCAGTTCCATTCGGAACCAGAATACCCCTAATAATTTTACCAAACAATGTGAAAGTCTCATATTATAAACCCCATATATCTAGGGGAGGAGGATTCATAGCCAGTTTTACTCTCACATGCTTAGGAATGATTATTTATTCATCCTTAGATGTTTAACTCAGCCATACACTGTAGTGCTCCAAACTCTGACCTCCAGGGAGGGGGGACAGCAGGTGGTGAGTACAAGGGGATGTGACATCATCACCCCGTACTGATGAAGGACACATGTGCATCACTCCTCGGGAACTTGTTTCCTAGCTGCTGCTGTCACTTCCTTTCCTCACATCCCAATCAGACCATGGGCTTTGTGTCCCTGATGGGTAGTTTCCCTTTCCGAGAGGTGATGGTGCTGAGCCTTTTCAGTTGTAATACTCTTTGGTTGGTCTCCTTGAAGCAGTGTTTCCATTCTGGGCTCTCTCTGTGCTGCCACCACCCACTATTACGTGGCTGAACCAAGCACATGCACCTGTCACCCATCTTGTGATGGCCATTTTTTATGTTTTTGGGCTGGACTTCAAAAGGAAGCTGCCACACTCATTCTTACACAAGCATTTGAGTGGATACTGACATTTATTTCAAAGAAAATGCATCATATAGCTGGTATATGGATAACTTAGAAATTCTTACTGTATCTTTGGAAGCAGATGTTTAAAGCAGAGTTATGTGGTTCCTTTTTTATCTTGTTTTGTGATATTATGCTATACTATATTATGCTCTGTTATGTTATATTATGTTATATGTTGGTGAGGATTTTGAAAGTCCTTCAGAGTGTTTTCAGTACTTTCTGATTTGGTTTTGTATAAGCAACCTGATGAACTTTGAGAATATCAAAAATTTTGACGAGTTTGTTTTGGAGAAAATTTAAAGAGGAAAACACAATCAGGGATGTTGTTGCACACATGTCATTCCAGGTCTCTGAAGGCTGAGGCAGAAAGTTTGTGGTGAGTTTTAGGTCATCCTGGGCTACAAGGGAAGATCAAGTTCAGACTGAACTGCATAGCAAAACCCTGTCTGAAGAAAAAAGGAAAGAAGAAGAGAGCAAAAAAAAAAAAAAAAAAAAAAACCAAAAAAGATAAAAATGAAAAGTCAAAAATAGACTTTCTAGTGAGAAATCTTTGTGAGGTTCTCTTGCATGTGTACTTTAGTCAGCACACCTAGCATAAGGTTTACCATCATGGAGACATTGATGTGCTTCCAGGTGTTTGTACTCTTTCAATTTTTAAAGGCTTTTTACTTAGATGACTGCAGGTATGCTGCTGAATATATCCTCTTAGGAAGTGGGTAGTTCAGTATGAAGTGATTTTGATCATTCTGTTTTTTTTTCTGTCCTAAATTTATATTTAGTACCAGAATTTGAGCAAGGGATTACTATTTTTATTTTGAAATAATAATAAGAATCATATAAAGATACACTTTTTAAGTCTATAAAAAGATAAAATTAGTATAGATTAATAGTGATTAATGTTCCTTGTTCAGTGACTTCTGAGATTTCTTAAAGATCAATATTTTCATACATTTCTAAAAGCTTTTGTTTGGTACAAATTTTAGGACATGGTCTCACTAATTTTCTAAATGTCCCAGGCTAGGCTTAAACCTTTCCTCATCATTCCTCCCCCTCCCAGAGTGCTGGGATTACAGGTGTATATTATCCTGAGTCGGCAATTGGTAGCAATGTTGTGCATCCATGCAATAAAATGTTTGGCTTTGGTCTTCAGACACTTTGTAGAAGGAGTCACTCTAGTTAAGTTGTCTGCCACCTTCCTAGCCTGCAGCTTCTTTCACAGTGAGTAAAATAGGACATAAAAAGGACATAAAATCCCATTAACACTGTTAGTAGATTCTCTTCTTTTCTAGCTGTGGTCAGCAGGCACTTCAGAAGATCACTCCAAATGCCTTCTGCTCTAGAATTGAGACTTTGTATCTTTGAAGCACATTCTCTTTTTCTTTGATCCCTCATGGAATTTGATGATTGTTTGAAGTCAAATCGCAAGAAAGGTGGGAAGGTTAAAACTACTGGGGGCACACTCCCCTCCAGAAGGCCAGGCTAGTGTAAAAATTTATTTAACCTCCTGGTGTCAGTTGCAAGGGTTTTTTTGTTGTTGTTGTTGTTGTTGTTCAATTTCTAGGATTTGAATACAGAGCTTTGTATTGGCTTCTTTGTCTTCACCTTTTAACACTTTTTTGTTTTGAGCCAGTTCCTTAATAAATGGCTAAATTGCTGAGGCTCACCTTGAATTTGTGATGCTCCTGACTCAGCCTTCCAGACTGCTAGGATTACAAGCCACACCACCAGACCTGGTCACATCATAGTGTTGTTAAAAACTTATTGGCTGAGCAAGGAATGGTGAAAATGCCTGCAATGCCTGTACTCAAGTGGCTGAGGCAGCAGGGTTCCTGGGAGTTCCAGACAAGCCTGCAACATATTCTGAGTTCAGCTCAGGCTACAATGACACAGGGACACCCTGCCTATAAAAAGAAAATGAAAAAATAGGGAAGGAAAGGAAAAGAAAGGAAAGGAAAGGAAAGAAGAAATAAAATAAAATTCCTAGTGATTTTGTCACGTGGTGTGCATCTGGGCAAGCTGTTTTAGTCTGTGTCCTTTTCTTCCAGTGTAAAACCCTTTTGACTACTGTTACTTTATAATACCTGGAAACTAGTATTTTGATGCCTCTACTTTTAATCGTCTTTCTATGGCTATAGGATGACTCTTTGTAATTCCTTGTGAATTTTCATGGTTTTTTTTATGTTTCTAAGAAAATGGCACTGATATTTTGACAGGAATGGCACTGAAACACCTGGTTGCTCTGGGTAGCATGTACATTATAACATGAATTCTTCCCATCCCTCATCACAGTATGGCTTTTCTTCTGTTAGTGCTCTTCAATTATTGCATTCCAAGAAGATGTGAGTTTGCTTCAATTTCCCTAATCAATAGTTATTTTTGATTATTTGTGAAATGAATTGTGTTCTTTGTATTTGAGGCTACAATTTGTTTGTAGTATGTAGTAATGAATTGATTAGGGCATGTTGCTCATGTATCCTGCAATTTAAGTGATTTATGAATTTGTTCTATAAGGTTGTCAATGGAGTTTAAATTTCTTATATAGAATGCTGCACCCTCAGGAGAACTGAGACAACACTTAATTCTTCCTTTCTGATTTGGAAGGCTTTGCTTTCTCTTTCTGGATTAAATTCTATGGCCAGGACTTTGAGTACTGTATGTTGAAAAGAGTTGCAAGCCTTGTCTCCTTCCTGACCCTAGAAGGTAAGCTTGCAGCTTGTCAGCATCTGAGTACCATGTCAAGGATGGAGCTTGCCATGCTGTGCTGAGTTCGATTCCTCCTACTTATAGTCTATGAATGATTTTTATCATGAAAAATGGTGACCTTTTGAGGTTCTCAAAGCTGTTTTTCCAAATCTTTTCCGGGGTTAGCCGTGCCTTATGCTGTGAATGTGGTAAGTGACACAATAGTTTGTGCGAGAGAGAATATTCTTGCGCCACTGAGATTGAGCCCAGTGTTGATTGTGTTGGTTAATTTTGAACATGCTGGTGAGTTAATGTGGCAAACATTTAGCTGAATACTTTTCTGTATGTTCGTTAGGAATATTAGCCAACAGTGTTTTCATTTATTTTATTTTTAACACATTATTGTCTGGCTTCATTCTCAGGATAACTTGTCACTTAAAAGAAGTTGGTGGTGGTTTTTTCTTCAACTTGATGGAAGAATTGAAAAACAATCAGTATTCATTCTTTATCACATACTGGATAAAATTCACCAGTGCACGTATTGTATCCCAGCTTTGTTGTTGTTATTAAGCAGCTGTGATGTTTACCCATTGCCTGTGCTCCTTATTGCTCTGTTTATCAGACTGTTCCCTTCTGATGCATGTGGTTTGGGGACATCAATGGACACCACATATCCTTTAAGGGTCACGTCTCATTTTATTTATGGATGCTACCATTTACTTTTGTATCTTCAAACTATCTCCATAATATATAATTTTGTGAGTAACTACTTTCAGTTACGCAGTTTTTAATGCACACTCTTGCAGGGTTTGGTTACTGCTGGAGGAAATTGGGGCTGGTGAGGGCCTGGTCTTTTATTTAAGGCTTTGTACCCTGACCTGCCTGCAGTGCCTCCATCTCCTTGCCTGCACCCTGTAAACACCTGTCCTGTTCCATAGCTATGGTTAGTCCACATGTGGCAGTTCAGATCTGCACCTGGGTGGAAAACATTCAGTCAATTTGAGCTCTGTAACAGACTGACCTTCTCATACAGAGCTCCCCTGAGTGAGACAGTGGGCCTCAGGCATGTAGGAAGGTGCTCTGGAACCATTTCAGCTCTCTCCTGTCCAGTGTGGAGTGTGTGACACTTTCCTTAGACTCACTGATGGATGAGGCAGCCTGGACTGGGCCTTTTTTTGCCATGGTTCCTGCTAGGAGCCATGGTGTCCTGAACCTCTGCCTGGACCATCTCTCTGACTTCAGATTTCCACAGAGATGTGAGCAGACTCAGTCATCTTCTACCAGGCTCTAACTCTATGCTGAGGATTCAGGTGAAATATCTGCGACCCTGAAATTCATCTTACATACATTTAACCTGGAAATTCCACTTCTAAGGGTCATTATAAAAAATGAGATTGATAGACAACATATTCTCTTCTTAATCAGTTAAGGTGTGGACAATTAGAAACCATAAATGTTCCGCGGCACAGCTGCTGAGTTAATTATAAATTACAGCCACTGAAAATGCTGAAAGAAGGCCATGTCCTAGGCCATGTCCCTGATCTTTCCTGAGATGGAAGAGAGCTTGTGTCCTGGCTCTCTCTCCACCCAGCAGTGAAGAGACACAGGCCTGTACAGCAGGTGAGGACAGGAGAGAGGAGCTGGTCAATGGCAGACCTCTCATCCTGGGAGGGATGCCTTTATGGTTTTCCATTTTATTTTCCATTGCATTATTTATAGTGCTCCATTCAATATTGCTTCTCTTCTGTTCAATTCAGTTCAGAATAAATAGTTGGTATTTTCTTGAATAGGTGAGTGGAAATGGATGATTTAATTTTCTTTTATCTGTAATTTAGGATATACATATAGAAGAACATTCAAGCTTCACTTTATAGATATATAAAATAGGAGTCTTTTTATTCAGAAAGCCAACACATCATTCATGACTAACTTTTAGACCCCCAACACATGAAGCCATGCGGATCCCACTGTGGTTGGTGTCCTGCCCTCCCTGCCTGAGAAGTCACTGTGCTCATCTGTGTCTGGTAGAGGACACCCAGAATCTTCTTCAGAGTCTGTTTCCAGCAAGGAGGACTTGAATCTTCCTGTTCTCAGGCCACGCAGGGAGTGTGCAGCATGCAGAGGAGCCAGCACCTCCTGCCTTACACCCATTTCCACCACTGTATCCATGCTGCAGCTCTGCAGGCCCAATAAGGCAGAGCCACCAGGGTGCAGCAGACTCTGCCACCTCAGCCCCAGGGGCCTCAACTCCTAGGTCCTGGCCTCAGAATCCACCAGGCTCCAGGCTCTGCCCTTGGCTGGACTTACATAGTGAGCCAGACACACCTTCAGTGTCTTGGGGCAAAGTCCATTTTACACAGTGACACTTCCATTCCACAAATTTTGATCCTTTCCTTTGTAAATGAGGCTGAGGCATTGGAGACAAAACCACACGTTAGCATTACTTTTTGGTTTTCTTTCTTTCCCCTTCTTCTTTTCTTCTTCCCTTTCTTCTTCTTCTTCTTCTTCTTCTTCTTCTTCTTCTTCTTCTTCTTCTTCTTCTTCTTCTTCTTCTTCTTCTTTCTTCTTCTCCTTCTTCTTCTTTCTTCTTCTCCTTCTCCTTCTCTCTTCTTCTTCTTCTTCTTCTTCTTCTTCTTCTTCTTCTTCTTTCTTCTTCTTCTTCTTCTTCTTCTTCTTCTTCTTCTTCTTCTTCTTCTTCTTCTTCTACTTCTTCTTCTTCTTCTTCTTCTTCTTCTTCTTCTTCTTCTTCTTCTTCTTCTTCTTCTTCTTCTTCTTCTTCTTCTTCTTCTTCTTCTTCTTCTTCTTCTTCTTCTTCTTCTTCTTCATCTATTCATCTTTGTCTTTGTCCTTCTCTTGGACTTCTTTGTCTTTGACTTCTTTGTCTTCTTCTTGGTTTCTTTGTTGCTTTAAGCATATATTTAGAGGTGCATTTTTCCAAAAACCTTTCTTTGTCTTTTCACTTTCCAGTTAACTGAAGTTTTTACAGATCTCTACTGCAATTCTAACCCTATGTGTTTGAATGCTCAGAATCCATTCTGTGGCTTGGTAGAATGAGGGAAGTAAAGCAGAAACTGAACTTGGGGAAGTTTCTGTACATTTTAGCATATCGTACAACAACCCCTGACTCATGGCTTTTTACCTTGAAAATATGGACTTCAGCAGCAAGTGGGTCTGCCACAGACAAAATGAGTTTCCTGTAGGTGTTTCAAACAATCTCATTTCCCCTCAACTTGTGAAGCACATGGTATAGGTTTCTTATCGCCAAACTTGAAAAATTATTTCCAGTACATGAAAGGCTGCCACTGGTCCTGAAATCATGATGGAACCTTCTTGTAAACAGATAGTCTGATCCACATTCTGGCCGACAGAAGTTAAGAGAGTCAGAGATGGCTCACACAGATAGAAACACCTCAAGATTGTCAATTACCAGCCACAACAAGCAGGAACCACGTTGCTGAGCTTTCATTGTTGGGTGATTGAATTTTGTGGTGGGTTTTGAACTAGGTTTTCTGCGGCAGCTCAGTAAATCTAGGTTGCTGCCTGGATCCCCCTTCCTACAGTGAAATACAAACAGAAAGTCATGAACATGCATCATTTATTTGAAAATTTCTATTGCAGTTATGAAACCTGTATGCATGAGAGTCCACATCTCTGCCATAGCAGTCCCACACACGTGCATTACCACCATATCTTGTAAAGGGTCAGTTTATTTATACAAAATGCAGAGTGATGTTCTCAGCCTTGATTTTCCAGACAGGTGCATTTCTTGAAGGGAAGTCATTTCTTTTTTTCTTTTTTTTTTTTTTTACAATTGTATTTTTTTTTTATTTAAGAGGAAAAAGAGAAAAACACAAAACAAAACAAAGCAGTGTAAGGTTACATATAATACAGAACTACAAAAAAAAGCATAACAGTAAGAAATCACCTGTTAATAGATTACATATTATCATCTTGGAAATAGTTGCTCAAATCACAGTATCAAAGAATACAAAGTAGACATTCAAACAGAGAGACTACAAACAGCTGTGTTCAATGATCCAAAAACATTAATATAGTCAGCTATTCAACATCCCTATACACACTTGCTGTTATATCCGTTAGAGCTCTTTTTTCCCCTTCCTCTCTTTTTACAACAAAATTTACACATTTTAGATTTTATTACTCCTTAGTTCTTATTACTTTTTTTGGGGGGGGGGAGAATAAAGTCAAATATGGCAGAACAAAGCTGTCAGTGAAAACCAAGGATAGACTTAGCACATGATGTAGAACAGAGTATACGGTTATTAACAATAGTTATCAACGTTGTCTCTTGTTTCCTTAAAAAGATTTGTCTATCTCATTAGATATTATAAAGTTGGACAAAACAGTAGAGAACAAGACCAATAAAACTTAGACATTGTAAACATTACAGGACTTCCAAAGGAGACAATAGTCAAACCAGAATGGGCATCTTAGTGAATCTTACTGCCTTCAAAGTAGTTGCCTATACCCTCGGACCTGATACTATCCCACAGAATGGAACAGAGTCTAATCAGTCAAAACAAGATCGTGGGAGCATTACAGGAATTCAAAACAAGTTAATAGGAAATCGAAAAGAGTTACTATTATATATCCTAATTTTTTAAATTTTTCCCTTAATTAAAATAAACATAAGAAATAACTAAATAATTTTTTTAAAGAATAATAGTTACCATAGTGTCTGTCTTTTTCCTTGAGATATTTGGATAAAACTTCATATACTATAGCTTCAAATATTTCCATATCAAGAAGCCCGGAATAAAGCCTTTCTAATTAATAAGTGAAAATTTTATAAGGCTTCAAGGCCACATAATGGGGAATCATGATTGCCACATATTTTCATATATTTGAATCATTACTTACATTAGGGAAACTATTCAGTATTCACACATGCGAGATTGATTTATTTCACTTATGAGTATGGTCTCAAGCTGCGCCCATTTATTGATAAATATCTCAATGTGATCCTTCTTTATAGCTGAATAATATTCCATTGTATAGAAATACCACAACATTTTTATCCATTCCTCAGTTGATGGACACTTGGGTTGTTTCCAAGATCTGGCGATTACAAATTGTGCTGCTATAAACATAGGTGCACATAAATCACTGTGGTATGATGCTTTCAGTTCTTCTGGGAATATGCCTAGAAGTGGAATAGCTGGAATAAATGGGATTTCCAATCCCAACTTTTTGAGAAACCTCCAGACAGACCTCCACAAAGGCTGTACCAGTCTACACTCCCACCAACAGTGCAGGAGAGTTCCTTTTTCCCCACATCCTCTCCAGCATTTGTTGTTGTTGGTTTTCTTGATCCTGGCCATTCTTTCAGGAGTGAGATGGAATCTCAGTGTGGTTTTAATTTGCATTTCTCTGATGACCAATGATGATGAGCATGTTTTCATATATTTATTTGCCATTTGCATTTCTTCATCTGAGAATTGCGTATTCATCTCAGATGCCCATTTTTGGATTGGATCTTTGAATTTTGGAGGTCTGAGTTTTTTTAATTCTTTATATGTTTTAGACAAGAGTCCCTTGTCTGAGATAGAGTTCACTAAAATCTTTTCCCAGTTTGTGGATTTTCTTTTCACTATGCTGGAGATTTCTTTTGACATGCAGAAACTTTTTAATAAGATGTGGTCCCAGTTATTGATTCTGGGAAGTGTTTCCCGTGCGGTTTGAGTCCTGTTCATGAATTCTCTACCTACTCCTATGTCTCCAAGGTTTCTACCCACTTTGTCTTCCAATAGATTTAGTATTTCTGTTTTAATATTCAGATCTTTGACCCATTTAGATTTTAATTTAGTACATGGTGATAGACATGGGTCTAGCTTTAGTTTTCGGCAAATGGAGAGCCAGTTTTTCCAGCACCATTTATTAAAGAGACTGTCGTTCTTCCAGTGAACCTGCTTGGCTCCTTTATCAAAGATAAGGTGGTTGAGTGTGTTTGTAGTTGTGGTTGTATCTTCTAATCTATTCCATTGATCTTCGCCTCTGTTTTGATTCCAATACCATGTTGATTTTACTACTGTTGCTTTGTAGTATAATTTCAAGTCAGGGATTGTGATGCCTCCTGCTTTGCCTTTGCTGCTTAGAATTGCCTTTGCGATTCTAGGTCTCTTCTGGTTCCAGATGAAATTTAGGAGTGATTTCTCTAGATCTATAAGGTATGTTGATGGTATTTCTATTGGGATTGCATTGAATCTGTATAACAGTTTTGGGAGAATGGCCATCTTCACAATGTTTGTTCTTCCTATCCATGAGCAAGGGATGTCTTTCCATTTTCTGAGATCATCTTCAATTTCCTTTTTCAGTGTATTATAGTTTTCACTGTATAAGTCTTTCACTTCTTTCGTAAGAGTAATTCCTAAATATTTCATTTTTTTGCTTGCTAATGTGAATAGTCCAGTTTCTCTTATTTCCCTCTCTGTAATTTTGTTGTTCGTGTATAGGAATGCTATTGATTTCTGAGTATTGATTTTGTATCCAGCCACATTACTGAATTTATTTATTGTATCTAAGAGTATTTCAATGGAGTTTAGGGGGTCTTCTATGTAGAGTATCATGTCATCTGCAAACAATGATAACTTAACTTCTTCTTTTCCTATCTTTACCCCTTTTATTTCTCTTTCTTGCCTAATTGCTCTGGCTAGTACTTCCAGTACTATATTAAATAGGAGTGGTGATAAAGGACATCCTTGTCTTGTGCCTGATTTTAAAGTAAAGGCTTTCAATTTTTGGCCATTTAGAATGATGCTGGCTGTTGGTTTGTCATAAATGGCCTTTATTATATTGAGGTAAAGACCATCTATTCCAATTTTCTGTAGAGTTTTTATCATGAATAAATGTTGGACCTTATCGAAGGCTTTTTCTGCATCTATAGAAATGATCATGTGATTCTTATTTTTGGCTTTATTGATATGGTGGATTACATTTATTGATTTGCGTATGTTGAACCATCCTTGCATTCCTGGGATGAATCCCACTTGGTCATGGTGTATAATCTTCTTGATGATTTGCTGGATCCTATTTGCCAATATTTTATTGAGGATTTTTGCATCTGTGTTCATTAGGGAGATGGGTCTATAGTTCTCTTTTTTAGTTGGGTCTTTCTCAGGTTTTGGTACTAGAGTAATATTTGCTTCCAGGAACGACTTAGGAAGGATTGCTTCCCTTTCAATTTCATTGAACAGTTTGAGGAGTGTCGGCATTAGGTCTTCTTTGTATTTCTTGTAGAATTCTGCAGTGAATCCATCTGGGCCTGGGCTCTTCTTGGTGGGTAAGGACTTAATTACATTTTCAATTTCAGTAACAGAGATTGGGTTATTCAACAGTTTTACATCCTCTTGATCTAGCTTTGGCACTTCATATGCTTCTAAGATTCTGTCTATTTCTTCTGTGTTATCAAACTTTTGAGAGTAGAGGTTTTCGAAGTAGGTGTTGATGATCTTCTGTATTTCTATTGGGTCTGTAGTGATTTCTCCTTTTTCATTTCTTATTGCATGAATTTGAGCTTTTTCTTCCCTTTTTTTAATAAGGTTGGCTAGGGGCTTATCGATTTTATTTATTCTTTCAAAGAACCAACTCTTTGATTTGTTGATTCTTTGGATTGTTTTCTTAGTCTCTATTGCATTGATTTCTGCTCTGATTTTTATAATTTCCTCTCTTCTTTTGGCTTTGGGCTTGACTTGCTCTTCTTTTTCTAGCTGTTTGAGGTGTAGCATCAAGTTATTTATTTGTATTCGTTCTGTTTTCCTGATGTGGGAACTCAGTGCAATAAATTTTCCTCTCAGGACGGCTTTCATTGCATCCCACAGGTTCCGGTAAGTTGTATCTGTATTTTCATTTTCTTTTAGGTATTGTTTGATTTCTTCTTTAATTTCCTCTGTGACCCACTGATTACTCAAGAGTGTGTTATTCAGTTTCCATGTGTTTGTGGGATTTTTGCAGTATCTTTTATCATGAATTTCTAATTTCAGAGCGCTATGATCCGATAACATGCAAGGGATGATTTCAGCTCTTTTGCACTTGTTTAAATATGTTCTGTGAGCTAATATATGGTCTATTTTAGAAAATGATCCATGTACTGCTGAGAAGAATGTGTATTCTGATGTTGTTGGGTGGAACATCCTGTATATGTCTATCAAACCCATTTGTTCACAGGTATGATTCAGTTCTGTTGTTTCTTTGCTCATTTTCTGTCTGGTTGATCTGTCCCTTGGTGTCAATGGCGTATTAAGGTTTCCTGTTACAATTGTGTTACTGATAATTTGAGTTTTCATTTCTGTTAATAATTGTTTTATATAACTTGGTGCTCTGGAGTTTGGTGCGTATATATTTAAGATAGTTATCTCTTCCTCTTGGAGTTTTCCCCTTACAAGTATGTAGTGACCTTCTTTGTCCTTTATGGTCATTGTTGGTTTAAAGTTCACGTTGTCTGCAAACAGAATGGCTACTCCTGCCTTTTTCTGGATTCCTGCTGCATGAAGAATTGTTTTCCATCCTTTGACTTTCAGTCTGTGAGTATCCTTCTGGGTTAGATGGGTTTCCTGTAAACAGCATATGGTTGGATTTTGTTTCTTGATCCATTCTGCTAGTCTGTTTCTTTTGATTGGTGCATTGAGACCATTTACATTAATGGTTATTACTGTTAAATGCTGGTTAATTGTAGGAATGTTATCTCTCTGCTGTTGCATCTTTATCTTTCTGTTCTGTTTAATTATTTGCTTTGCTTAGTGCTTTTTTCCTTTGTGTATCTAAACTGTCTTTCAATATTTTTTGCAGGGTCGGTTTGGTGTTCATGAAGTTCTTCAGCTGTTCTTTGTCATGGAAGTATCGTATTGCACCATCTATTTTGAATGATAGTTTTGCAGGATATATCAGTCTTGGTTGGAAATCATTTTGCTTTAGGATCTGGAATATTTCACTTCATGCTCTTCTTGACTTTATCGTTTGTGCTGAGAAGTCTGCTGTGATTCTGATAGGTTTTCCTTTATAAGTGACCTGTCTTTTCTCTCTGACAGCTTTTAGTAATCTATTCTTGTGTTGGATTTCTGGGATGGTGATTATTATATGTCTGGGTGTAGTTTTATTTTGGTTATGAGTGTTTTGAGTTCTATATGCTTCACTGATCTTGATGTCAGTTTCTGATCTCATGCTTGGGAAATTTTCAGCTATTACTTCTCTAAATATCCGCTTGACATCCTTTATGTTGTCTCCCTCTCTTTCATTAATCCCTATCATTCTTATGTTATTCTTCTTTGCATCGTCTTGCAGTTGTTGAATTGTTGTTTCCTGATTCCTTGTTATTTTCAAAAGATCTTTCCTTTCCTGTTCACTAGCTGCAATCATGTCTTCAAGGTCTGAAATTCTATCTTCACTTTCATTAAGGCGGTTTTTACAACTTTCAGTGGAGTTTTTTATTTCCTGTATATCTCTGTGCATCTGCATTATGTATTCTGTTTGTTTCTTATATTGCTCGTCTAGGGATTCTATCTTTTTGTTTAGTTCCTCCAATTTTTTATCTGTGTTTTCTTTAGATATATTTAGAATCTCTTTCATTTCTTTTATCATTTCTTCTTTTATCTGGGAGATTATTTCGAGTTTGAATTTCTTTAAAGCTTCCTGGAGTTGTTTGTCAACTTCAGTAGCTATTATGTCCGATATATGAGGTGGATGGGATATATTTTCTTCTATATACATTGCTCCTAGGGTTTCCTGAGATGGGCTGGAGGTTTGAGGTTGTAATTTGGTCTTTCGTTTTGTCATTTTCCTATCTTTCTGTGTTTCAAGTGTTATTTGAAAGCTTCCTCAGGATCTGTTGAAAATCCCCTTCTATGCTTGGAGCTACTGAGCCTCTGACACCGCACTACCCCAAGCCATTGGGCCTGCAGTACCAGTGTCCCTCCTCTGCCTGCTCAGAACTCCGCAGTTGCAGACAAGCTGGGCCTCAGGGACACTGTGCGCCCACCTGCCCCTTGGAAGATCCACAGCTCTTTAATTGCAGCCGGGTTAGGGTGCTCTCCACAGGCCACAGTGCCTCAGGAGCCTGTGATCCCTCCCTGCTTGCAGAGATATCCACAGTCCTCTAGGCAAAGGAAGGGACTTCTGCAGGCACTCCAGATCCGCCCAGCTCCTCCTCTGCAGGCAGATGGCTAGGCGCGGCTGGGCTCGGGGGTTAGTGTAGGCCCGCCCATCCGTCAGGAGCTCAGCAGACTTCCAAGTGTAGCCGGGGGGGGGGGGATGGGGAGGCAGCTGTAGTGGCCTCTAACCCACTGCTCCACTTCACTGCATCCAGAAGCCTGGGGGGTCCGGAACAGTCTGAGATTTGGGCAGACTGTGCTGGGCACTCACCACAGGCTGAGGTGCCTCAGGAAGCTGCGATGCCTCTCTGCTTGCAGAAGTATTCAGTCCTTCAGACAAAGGAACGGGCTTCTGCAGGGACTCCGGATCCGCCCAGCTCCTCCTCTGCAGGAGATGGCTAGGTGCGGCTGGGCTCGGGGGTTAGTGTAGGCCCGCCCATCCGTCAGGAGCTCAGCAGACTTCCAAGTGTAGCCGGGGGGGGGGGGTGATGGGGAGGCAGCTGTAGTGGCCTCTAACCCACTGTTCCACTTCTCTGCACCCAGAAGCCTGGGGGGTCCGGAACAGTCTGAGATTTGGGCAGACTGTGCTGGGCACTCACCACAGGCTGAGGTGCCTCAGGAAGCTGCGATGCCTCTCTGCTTGCAGAAGTATTCAGTCCTTCAGACAAAGGAACGGGCTTCTGCAGGGACTCCGGATCCGCCCAGCTCCTCCTCTGCCGGGAAGTCATTTCTTGAAGGGAATTTCTTAAAAGGAAGTCATCAGTCATTCTTGAAGGGAAGCTAAATGATTTAGTTTGAGTAAACTTCAAGTATGTTGCTATGCTTCTGTGTGATGTCCTCGCTGCCAGACATGATTAAAGCAATGAGTGGAATCTGCTGGAGGTTTAGCTCCAGGGGGACACACTTTGCACAGCTGTGACAGGCAGGGCTCTCCATCACCTAACTGGCCACCCTGGTATCCAAATACCCTTGCCCAGTGCTGTCTCTGGCTTTGTGAGGTTCTGCATTGCAGTGGAGATGCCCAGTGTACTGGCTGGCCCTGGGGAAACCTTGTCATGCCATGAGTTTGTCATCCTTAGCCCTGCACCTCTGTGGCCCTGGGGCCAGGGCAAGGTTCCCCACAGCTGCAGTGGACAGCATCGTCCAGACAGCTCTCCTTGTGCGTACTCTATGTGGAGGCTAGCAAGGGTCCCAGCTCATTCCTGCTTCAAAGTGTATTGTGAATCACTCTTGAAAATTTGTGCAGCATTCTGTGTGGGAGAAAACTCTATTCTTAGTCCTAGAAGTTCTGGGGAAGGCTGTTTAGAGCTCTGATGGGAGCTGCAAGATATGGCTGTGCTCTGCCCTTCCCATTGTTGTTCAGCACCTGCCTTAAAATGTGTCAGTGGATGGGGGAACAGCACATTTCAGGGATGTGTGCCTGCATGAAACCAGTTTAGGAGGCTCAGTTTTTGTGTGCTTGTTGGCCATGTCTGGTGATTCCCTTTGAGTTAGAAGAATTTGCCATTTCCTTCACAAAATGGACTCATGAAACCTCTTCCACACTTGTAAAAAAAAAACCATCTATCTGACTATTGGTTGTAAAAAAAAAGGTTTCCTGTTTTGGTTTTTGCATTATTGTTGTTTTTCAAATGCAATGAATCAGCCCTGTGTAGCTCCCTTTGTATCACTGAAATCATGGAAAACATTTTCAAAAATGAAAAGATTAGTACATACACAATGGTCTCTACATTTTCCCTGTAGACTTTTTTTCTCTAGGATTTTTCTCTTCTTTCAAAGAGCAGTAGCAGCCAGTCTCCTCCAGAAATGTTTGGCCAAGCAGAATCTGATGTACTGATGTGAAAGACCCAGGGTACTCACTGGTAAGGGGTGGTAGTGTGGGCCACTGCAGCCCTTCCAGGGGGGAGAACTAACAGTGTCTCCTGATCCACGCCATGTTGGAACTTACGACTCTGGGAAGCCAAGCCAGCACCGCCCCTCCCTGGTAAGCGGCAGTAATGTGGCTCACTACAGCCCTTCCAGGGGGAGAACTAGCAGTGTCTCCTGAGATCCACACCATGTTGGAACTTAGAACTCTGGGAAGCCAAGCCAGCACCTCCCCTCCCTGGTAAGCAGAGGCAGGGTGGCAGACTGCAGCCCTTCCAGGGGGAGAACTAGCAGTGTCTCCTGAAATCCACACTATGTTGGAACTGAGGACGCTGTGAGAACAAATGACCATTCTGCCTCCCTGCTTAGCAATAGTGAACCTACTGCTACATGGCCTAGAGTCAAATATCCCACTTTCCCTATCCTCCTTCCCCTCCTCCTCCCCACCCATTAGCAAATGGGAACCAGAAATCTGAGCATGTCCTGGGAGGTTGACCATAGCAAAAAAGGGGCACTTCCTTCTACCATTTCTTTGAAGGCAAATAATTTTATTACTGTTTTGCTCCTTTCTGATTAATGGTACTGCTCTATTCAATATTCTGTTTTGATAAGTTCTATAGTGTTCTATATTTCATCTCATTTTGATATGCGGGATTGAAAGAACAACTATTATAAAGATAACAAAATATACTGTGATACCTATTACTGTTTTTCAGGTAACCTGCTGTGAAGTTCTGTACCAATTTCACTGTACAATCTTAGTTGGATTTATTCTGACTTGTTCTGTTGTATACTTTCAAAATAAAAATTAAAAAAAAGAAAAAGAAAGACCCAGAGTAGTAAATCACAGTGAGAGAAAGGTCAGCACTGGGTGGGGACTAGCAGGAGAGAACAGGGGTATGGATGGATCGAACACTGAGCAGAAAGCTGCCACTCGACAGTTGTGAAGATTGTACCAATTGACGATGTGCTCACATGTGACTCAACTGAACATATGGAAACTAACGAAATGTTAACTTAAAATTATCTTAGAATTTAATGTTTCAAAGAACTGTAGACTTAAGAGTAGAAAGGAAAACTGAGAGAAATAGAAGAGGTAAAGGGAAGGGGAAGTGAAGAGCAGGTGCTTTGCAGAACTTGAGCCCTGAGTGGAGCTCAGGACACCTGCCATGGAGCCAGCAACAGACCTGCCTTGGAATTCCACCAGACCAGTTATCTGCCCTTTATTTTCAGGTTGATCCCAGAGCTGTTGAGATCATTGGATGTGGAACTGGCACAAGATCTGTAAGTAGACCTTGAGCTCAGTCCGGTACCAGCCCTGCTTTAGAAAAATCACCAACTGTCCTTGCTACTTGCAGGTCCCAAAACCTCCCAGGGTCTGTCAGGGACAGCTCTGTGCACAAATGCACCCCAGGAAAACTTCCCATTCTCCCTCACCCCTCTCACTTCTGCATGCCTCTGTGTTGCAGGAGGCCCCAAGTCTAAGAGTCTTTCTCCCTCTAAAGTGCCCCGTGTCCTCCTCAGAAACCAACAGACCCAGGACAATTCCTTCTCACTGCAGTTCTCATTTTCAGTGAGCTAGGCTTGGCCCAACTCAATCAGATTAGGTTGGTCTGATTGTACCACCTTGCTTAGCAGCACCTGCCAGGAGCCAAGAATAGAAACTCTGATCCTGAGGAGGACAGGGGTAAGCAGCACTACAGGTCTGGCCTCCCTCCCAAATGGCCCTCCCAGGGTATCCTGTGTGCTAACCATAATCAGCCCTCACTTGCTGTCAGAGGTCCCTGGACAATGCTGTTACCATCTGTCCTCCACTCTGTAGGAAGCCTGAAATGCAACTCCCTTTTTCACCCTTGTGGCCCATTGCCTCTGTGAGAAAGCAAGTGGAGTCTGCAGTGTTACTCTAATCATGGATGCTCCACAGGGTGGTACTCATAACTATCTGAGAAGTGAGTGAACAGTGGGAGTGCAACCTGCCTGCCTTTCCTCCAAATTCAGTTCATATGCATCACCCCAATTTATGTGCCTTTGTGAGTCTTGCTTTCCCCTATTTTATGTCCATATGTACAGAGGCCAAGATGTTAGGCACATTTACCATAATGTGGGTGGTACATGGTCTGCTCTCCAGGGTGCATGTGTGGCCTTCATAACATGGAAGCACAAGAGACCAGTGTTTGTATCTGCTCTGTTCATTGCAACATGGTCAATGCCTGGTACACTGATGATTTAAGGCACCCACCAGCTCCCTCCATGATGTCTGTGTGGAACTGGGTCATCTGGCATCCCCAGAGAGTCTTGCTCTGGATACCATGGAAGCACATGGAATGACTGCCCAGTGTCCTTCAGAGTGAAGACAACTGCTCCACCCAAGTGATGGATCCTTGGCAGGAGGCAAAGCTTCCCCACAGGAATGGAAAAACCGCAATGAGCCAGGGTCCCCATTCTGAGAAGACCTAGTTTTAGACCCAACTCCTTCCTACTTCCCTTGTTAACTTAGAAAAGACACCATGCCTCTCAGGTCCTTTCCAGTGTGTCCCCCTGAGCTATGGAGGTCATATTGGCATCTGCTTCCTAGGGACATCATCAGAGGTGAGAGATGACACTTTTAAATTTGTGGGCTGGTGTCATGTGTACACAGTGTACAGAATTAGAGGTGAAATCAATGAACGGTTGGGAAGGAGGTGAATACATTGCACACAGGCCTAGATCCTTTTGTATGGTGGTGTAAATCACACCACCTCCTGGATATGTTTGCCTAGTGTCATCATGAGGGGGCAAAAGTTCATCAGATCAGCCATCAATTTGTTCCCTAAGCATCTCAATTTCTTCTATGTATTGGTTCTATGGCCTCAAGTCAGGACCTCACACAGGCTAGGCAAACAGTATGGATGCAGATGCACCCCCAAATCTACCAGCACTGTGCCTACATTCACACCTGTGTGAGTCACTACACCCATGGCCAGCGTGCTCAATTGCTGACAGCTCACCTTCTGATGGCCACCTCCCGAGTAGCCCATTCCTTGACCATAGGTCAAAGGTAGTGAATTTTGTTCAGCTTTGTATTAGCCAGGCTGAAATTGAGCCCAGGTCCTCACACATGGTAGGCAAGTACTCTATCCTGAGCTCTCTCCCCAATTCCTTACTTGTTCTTAATAACAGAACATGGCAGACATGATGGGATGTTACTATCAAGGTTCACACATAAAATGCCTGTGACCAACCTCCTGCTCTCTCCCTCCTCTGTTCTTCCTTCCTTCCTCTATGTTTTGTTCTGTCTTCTTCTCTATATCTCTGAATATCTCTGCATCTTCCCTGAGGAGAGGCTGACTCTTTGCAGAGAAAAAGGGTAAGAGACAGAGCAGACATCAGACCTCCATCCTAACCTTGTTCCTGACTATTAGCAAGAGAGAGAGCCTGAGAACAGATTCTGCCACAGCAGTGTTTCCACTGATCCTGCAGCCTGATTAGGAGAAACTACGGTGGATCCCCCAGCAGCACCTCCTGAACTCCTAACCCATAGAACCTGACAGAACTAAAGTTTATCTGTTGTACCTAAGTTTGCAGCCATGCATTCATCAGTGGTCACTGATGCGCTATATCAGTTGTGAGGTTCTGCCCCCACCCCTGTCCCTCGCCCACTCCTCCCCGCCATTATTCTCACCAGGCCCTCTGTTCTCTTTTCTCATCTCTTTCTTGACTAAAAAAAAATTCGAATTTGCATCTCTAAATTGTTGGTCCTCTGTTTTCTGCCACACAGACTCTGCTCTGTACAGCATTAGGGCCTGCATGTCTCAGGTTCAGGCATCAGTTCCATCTCAGTGAGGCTGTTCAGATGCCCCCATGTAGTGACCTTGGCCTCTGTGTGCCCTTGCTTTATTGGGATTTAGTGCTGGGTCTTTTCTTCCACTACATTCTGCTGTGGTTTGTCCCTCTCCTCCAGCCTTCCAGCTTCTGGGTGGCCAGTGACATGTTGTCCTTTTCTGTGTTGGTGCCAGCCTTGTTCAGCCCAGGAATAAGGTGAGAATTTGAGGCATGTAGATTAAATGAATCAGATCACTTTTCCTCTGAGCTACCCAGTGGGTGCCCATGGCATCACTGTGTGTTCGGGTGTGTGTGTGTGTGTGTGTGTGTGTGTGTGTGTGTGTGTGTGTATGTGCACATGTGTGTGTATCCCTTGGGATGCTGCTTGAAATCAGTCCCACATGTTTAGGCTCAGGTCCCAGAAGCTTGAGGGCTGCTTTTCTAATGCCTTTGGAATTTGGGTGGGTCCTGTGCTAGGAGGTCTTTCTCCTTTGGACTTCTCCCCTATACTCTTCACTCTGCTCATGCCCTGTGCCTAGGACCACGCATTGTCCCTCTCTCGGCACTGGTTCTCAAATATCCATCCGGAGTGGAATAACACACATAGTCCTTTACTGTGAAGATTCTAGCATGCTCAGGGGTGAGGCACTAGAGGGTCACATGGGGTTCTCTTCACCTGAGCACTGTCCCCATCCAAACCTGCCTGTAATTTGATATCATCTCTACTAAGGTCCTCATCTTCAGGTTACCTCACATTGCCATTGTCACATGCAGTCCATTGGGCAGGGCAAGGCCTGGACTTAGAACTCACCACTCACTGTTACTGATGCCTTGCCCAAAGCCTGTGACACTTTATAGGCCCACTTGGATCAAAGACCATGGGAAAACTTTCTATCATCCATCGAATTCAGGAGCTACACCTTAGTTCACCTGGGGCACCCACGTGCTCAGCTATTTCTTTGTGGGAAACCCAGTGGATGCTGAATCAGTGACCTAACCTCTCTTGCTTCCCAGGCCCCAGTGGCATCAAGTGCAGCCAGGACTTGGGGGAATAACTTCAGCCTGGAGCATTTATAGCATAGAGCAACCAATCAGCTGGCCTCTGTGAAGGCTGCAGGGGTTTACACCATGACACAGCAGAACTGTGATTGAAGACCACCCCCCCAGCCCCTGAGGAGTCATGGAGAGCTCTTGGGTGCCCTCCATCTTCGCGGATGGGCACAAGCCTAGTAGATTCCTGTTCTGGGCTGGTTTTTACTACCTGGGACCTGATGCCACTGCTGTTTCCCAGTGCTCATTTCTCCCATTTGTTTGCCTCCATGGCCATTATGTTTCTTTAATTATGTACACAAGGCCTCATTATTCTTAATCAGCCTGTGTTCATGTGTCTCATTCTTTTACTGAATTACTGGGGAAATATGTGACTTATAGGTGGTGGCATACTGAGCCAGACTTTATGCAAATTTACTCTGTCCAGAGAAGAGGACATAGGCAACCATATTTATGACATTGTATGGAAATACACCACATGGGAATTTAATGGACATCCTGCCTGCAACACTGCACTTTCTATTCTAGGCCATAGAGTTTACTTGGAACACACAGTGCTTCACATTTTAATGGTTGTATTACAGCTATAATACTTTACTTTTGTGATTTTTTCCTGTTAAGCTCTCATAAATTAAAATTAATAATTTATCATTGGAAATATCTAAAGTATAAACATCGGTGTGACACTCCCATGGTGCTGCTCTGTAACAAAAGAAAGTGTGTTAGTCTCCTTCATATGAAATAGACATGAAATGACCAACATGTAATTAAACGTGGACCAGTTTTGATGTGTATCAGTCTATAAAGACAGGAACATAATTAAGAAAACAAAGAATCCTAAGAATTACAAAAAATTCCTGAATTCTTTTTCTATGCCCTGCCAAGACTCCATGAATACGTGAGTGAGAAATTGATGCAGTCTATCTGGATTTTCCCTTCTCAGACAAAGTGAGCTTAAACAGTTACTTACAGCAGGTTAAGTCAGAGGAGAAACACAACTGCAGTGATGTGGAAAAGGTAGGACAGGTAAATTACAAGGCCATTGGATGAGTGGTGGCCAGAATCTAGTAGGAAGGAAAGAAAAGAAAATATATTTGTGTAGCGAGTTGATGAAAATGTTCTGGAAGAGGACACTGGTGAAAGTTTCACAATATGGAGAATGCACTAAATGGTACCAAACTCATCAACTGAAACAAGAATAAATCCTTAAATTTCATTTACAATGATTCTATCTCTGGCAGCCCAGAATAGAATAAGTAAATCTGGAAGAGAGGGGAATGGCAGGAATGGGTCAAGAGCTGCCTGCAGGTAGAGGTCAAGAGATGACTCCTGCTGGGGAGCCACCAGGAGATCCAGCTCTGCAGCTGGTGGAGAAAGGACAACATGTGTCTGCTCTTGCTGTGGGGCCAGAGCTGGTGATGGAGCTGCAGGTGGAGTTGGCATGAGCTCTGCGGGTGCAAATTCGGCATGCACTGGAATTGCCTCTGCAGTTGCAGGAGAAGAAAACATCACTGACTTTCCAGGGACTTCTCAGGGCCAAACCTTCCCACTGCCTTTCAGAGGCAGCTGTGTGCATGAACACAGCCCCAGTAAAGCCTCCCAGACTGCATCCCCACACTGACTGCAAGGGGATCATGTTCCTGTGTCTCCCATCATCTGGGCACATTGTTGAGTTCAATAGCACATTCCACCCTCTCAAGGCAAAAACTGACATCCAGGGCTCCTTACCATGTGACTTAGGCCCCAAGGACTTAGGAGGCTGCAGATGGTCCATTAGAAGCTTGGCCTGGGGATCCACCTTGGAGTTCAGCTCCAGTGAGGAGTCAAGGACAGGAGATGCGTACCTAGAGCTAACAGGGAGGTAGCAAAGCAAGAGGTCTGGCCTCTCTTGTAACACTACCTATACAGGTTACCTTAGGGAGGGGCACATGGTTCTCTAGCCCAGCAAGTTCAGTGTCCACTCCCACCCTCTCCCAACTACAGTGTGACAGTGTGGGCCTTGGGATCCCTAGAGGCTGACAGAATGCTTCTTGTGAGGCAGTCCTTGCTTAGTGGTATGACACCACTTCCTTCTTTAAGAAAATGTGACACAGTTTTTCCCTACCCTTCCCAACTACAGGTCAGCACAACAAAGGCAAAGACTGATATCTGCCATGTCTTTGCACTCAAGGGCTCAGGGCTGGTGCTCCATGAATATCTGAGAAGTAAGGAGTCATCGATGTCTATCCCGCCTTTCTGCAGTGTCTAGGTCAGGCAAAGATCTGCTGCCCAGTTCTATTGGTCTCTGTGGAACTCCTCCTACATTGTCTGTAACCACTTCCAAATGAGGCCTCGTACACAGAAAGACTTCCTTGTGGTGAACCATATCTGTTCTGCTGCCAGTGATGACTCTGTGGCCTCCAAAGACCATCAAAGTTCAAAAGGGCAGTTGTTACGCCTGTTCTGCTTACAAGATCATGGACAATACTCAGAAAAGTGTCTTCACACAGGGTGTCTTCATGTGTATTTTGGCTTGATGACACCCACTCACTTTCCAATGATACCTGTGGGCCATGGACACTTTGCCATCCCTAAGAATTCCTGCCTTGAGCATACCCTGAAACCCCTAGAGTGACTCTCCAATCTCCTTTCCAAAGAACAGAACAGTTTTCCCCATGTGTGTGTCAGTGAGGTGAGTGGATAGTCATACCTGGGAATAAGGACAGCCTCCTTAGCAGGTCTTCATGGGGCCAATGCCACAGTTAATCCCTTGCCATGAAGGCCTATTTCATCCTCAGTGACCCTGCAATCTGGATCCACTCAGCACCCCATAGTTCAGTGTTGTAAACTGAGACTGAGGTGCTTGTACATGGCCAGGACTTGAATACACAGGTGGCCAACTCCCACAGGGCTGCTCAGGTGAGAACTTAACTTCCTTGTATCTGACCTAGTCCTGGACTCAGTGTCTCTGAGTGGCTGGTGGTTGAGCCTAGGAATGTGTGTTCTGTGCTTCCTCTTGTCTCTGGGTGCCTCTGGGCACCTCTGTGTGCCAATGAGTCCTGGCCTGGGTTGCTGACACCTGGGTGTTTCCACTTGAGCTTCCTGAAGCATCTGGACCAAGTGAACCATCCTCTCCATATGTTCCCACGTGGTTCCCTGACATGGGGTGCTGATGATGGGGCCACTAGCTCTGGGAAAGCAGCGTAGCATGTTCCTTGTTCACTCTCTCTAGTCAGCCATCTATTAAGGCCAACTGTTACCAAACCACAGTGCCTGGTGACCAGATCCTTCAGAGTTCTGTTTGGACTTGTCACCAAGAAAGTAAGGTCATGTGCTGGGGTCCACAGTTGAGGCTCCCCCTCTGATACCTCCTTTGTTTTTATTGTGAGCTAATCTGTGTCCTCAGAAACAGCAAGTTAAAAAACTAGCAAAATGTGTGTGTTTTTAGACATTTCCATCCAAATGATCCTTTCCCTCGAGGATGAGGTGCACAGTTTCTTCATTAAGAGATTCCTCAAATTTTATTTTGACTGTCTTTTCTGGACTTATGTTAGTTTCATTTCATTATCACTAAGGAGCATGGAGCTGTTCCCAGAATGCCCATAATAATTTTCCTTGAAGGATATGAAATGTTTCATGTTATATCACCCATGTGTACAGGAAAGGAGGAATCATAGCAAGTTTTACTCTCACATGCCTATGAATGATCATTTCATCCTTAGATGTTTTCCTCAGCCACACACTGTAATGCTCCATACTCTGACCTCCATTGAGGATGGACAACAAGGGGTGAGGGCAAGGGGAGGCTTTGCAAGGCCATGGACATCATCACCCTGTGCTGATGCAGGACACATGGGCATCCCTCATGGGGAATTTGTCTCCTATTCACTGTTTGCACTTCCTGTTCTCCCATCCCAAATGGACCATGGGCTTTGTGTCCCTGCTGGGTAGTTTCCCTTTCCTAGAGGTGATGGCACTGAGCCTGTTCTCAATGCTCTTGGTTGGTCTCCTTCAAGCAGCATCTCTGTGCTGGGCTCTCCACATACTGTTGTTTAGTAGTGGTGGAGCCACCACACACTCTCATGGGGTGGAACTCACCAACTGCAACTTGTTCATGCATCTGTCACCCATCTACTGATCCCATTTGTTCTGTTTCCATGTTTGCCCTGGTAAGCCAGCTGCCACAGCCATTCATATACACAGTCTGGAGTGGACATAGACTTTTATTTCAAAGAAAAAGTACTTAGATGTGAAATTGCCAGATTATATGTTTTGTGTATGATTAGCTTACAAACTATTAAGGTACACTTGGAAGCATTTTTGAAAATTAGAGTTAGGTTACTGAGGATTGAACTTATGCTCAAGTTTGCCAAGTGGGCACTTATACTGCCGAACTAAACCTCCAACCCTGTTTTCTTATTTTGTTTTGCTTTGTTTTGTTGTGTTTTTTATGCTAAAATATGTTATGTTATATTATGTTATATGTTATGTTATGTTATGTTATGTTACAGTATGTTTAGTGTTGGTGAGGATTTGAGTCTCCTTTAGTGGATTTTCAGTGCTTTCTGATTTCATTTTGTATAACTCACTTGATAAACTATGACATATTGCATAGTCCTGGATAATTTAATTTTGGAAAACATTTAAAAAGTAAATGAGAACCGGGTTTGGTAGTAACATCTGTAATGCCAGAAGTTACAAGGCGGAGGCAGCAAGATTGCTGTGATTTGAGGTCAGCCTGGGCTACAGTGTGAGTTCAATGAAAGCCTAAACTTCATAGCAAAATCCTGTCTCAAAAAAAATAAACAAATCAAAATAAAACATATATTAAAAAGGTTTAAAAAGACACAAAAATCATCTATAAATCAACAAATCAAATCTTGGTACATTTTTCTTACATATGTACTTCAGTCAGCACACTGAGCATTAAGTTTACCATGAAGTAGATATTGATCTACTGCCAAGAAGTTGAACTGTTTCATTTTTTTTGACCTTTTAACTGAGATGAATGTAGATATGTTACTGAATATACAGTCTTAAGATTTGGAGAGTGTAATATAAAGAAAATTTGATAGTTCTTTTCATTTTTGTACTAACCTTATATATGGAAGTAGGGTTTGAACAAAGGATTACTGTTTTTTGCAATGACTTTTTTGTCTTATTTTAATGTAACTCAAGTACATATTAAGAAAGACTACATAAAAGATGCTTTTGTTAAGTCCATAAAAGGATAAAATACAGAAGAATAATGAGAGAATAACATTGGCTACTGTATTGTGCACAATGATTTCTTAATGATCTATATTTTCATACATTTGTAAAATTTGTTAATCTTTTTACAAATTTAAAATCATGATCTCACTAAGATTGTGAGTTTCCCAGGCCAGGCTTCAACCTTTCCTTATTCAATCTCCCTCCCTCTCCCAGAGTGCTAGGATTGCAGGTATTATCTTGAATTGGTAATCAGCAGTAATTTTGTGCATTCATAGAATGAAATATTTGGCTTTGATCTTTAGACACTTTGCAGAGAGAGTGGTTCAAGTTAAGCTATGGACCAACTTCCTAACTGGCAGTTTTTTCAAAGTAAGTAGGATTGAAAATCCCATTAGCACTGTTTGTAGATTCTCTGTTTTGTAACTGTGGTCATCATGCACTTCAGAATATCACTGCAAATGCATTCTGCACTGGGACTGAGGCTTGGTGTCCTTGAAGCACATTCTGTTTTTGTTTTTGTTTTTTTTTTTTTTTTTTTTTGTAATCCCTCATGGATTTTGATGATTGTTTGAAGTCAAACCACAAGAAAAGTGTGAAAGCTAATGCCACTTGGGGACACTGCCCTCCAGAAGGCCAGGACAGTGTAAAATATTACTTTTTTCAACCGTTGCACTTTCCAAGTTTTTTTGTTTTGCATTCAGTTTCTATGGATTGAATACTGAGGTTTGCACTTAGTTCCATAGCCTTCCACATTTACAATTCTTTTTATTTTCATCCAGGTTCTGGTAAGTGGCTATATTGCTGAGCCTGTCCTTAAATGTGTGATGCTGCTGCCTCAGCCTTCCAGACTGCTCGCATTACAAGCCACACCACCAGACCTGGTTTCATCACAATGTTGTTAAAAACTCATTGGCTGAGCATGGAATGTTGAAAATGCCTGCAATGCCTGCACTCAGAAGGATGAGGCAGCAGGATTCCTGGGAGTTCCAGACAAGCCTGCAACACACTCTGAGTTCAGCTTAGGCCAGAGCTACACAGGAAGAACTTGGCCAAAAACTGAAAAAGAAATAGAAAGAAAACTAAAGGAAAGGAAAATGAAGGAAAGTGGAGGGGCAGGGGGAGAGGAGGGAATGGAAGGAAAAAGGAGAAACAAAACAAAATTCCTGGTGACTGTATGAGTTTTTCTCTACTGGGCTGGCCTTTCTAATCTGTGGTCCAGTTCCTGCAATAAGGGACCCTTTTACTGTTGTCACTTTATTATATACCAGAAAACTATGTATTTTGTTGCCTCTAACTTTAATATTTTTTCCATGTCTATAAGATGACTCTTTGTCCTTCCCTGTGCATTTTCATTTTGTTTTTTCTATTTCTAGGAAAATGGCACTGATATTTTGACAGGAATGGCATTTAAACACCTGGTTGCTCTGGGTAGCATGTACATTATAACAACATGAATTCTTCCCATTCACCATCACAATCTGTCTTTTCTTCTCTTAGTGCCACTTCACTCATTGCTTCAGTTGCTGCAATTTTCCAAGAACAAGTGAGTTTGGTTTAAATTTTACATAAGCATTAATTCTTTTGGATGAATTATGAAATGAATTGTCTTCCTTGTATTTGGGGCTGCAGTTTGTTTGAAGCACATAGATATGAATTGATTATGACATAAGGATTTTGTACCTTGAAACTGACGTTATTTGTCAATTTGTTCTAAAAGTTTTTCAGTGGAATTTTAAGTTTCTTATATGAAACATTGTGTACTCAGGAAACAGAGATACCTCTTAAGTCTTCCTTTCTGATTTGGTAAACTTTTGGGTTCTTATTGTTGACTAAATTATAGCACTAGTACTTCAAGTAGTGTGTTGAAAGAGTTCAAAGCCTGGTCTTGTTCCTGACCTGAGAAGCAAATCTTGCAGCTTGTCAGCCTCTGGGCATGGTGTCAGTGATGGGCTTGTCATGTCTGTTCTTTGCTGTGCTGAGATTCATTCCTCCTTCACATGGTGTGTGAATCATTCTTATCATGAAAGGATGGTGAACTTTTCAATTTCTCAACGTGGTTTTTCCAAATCTCTTGAGGGGTTAGCTGTGCCTCATGCTGTGAATGTGGCAAGTGACACTGAATGATTTGTGCAAGTGGAACCATTCTAGCACCACTGAGGGTGAACCCAGTGTTTATTGTGGTGTTTAAATTTTGCATGTGCTGGTGAATTTAGCTGATGAGCATTTAGTTGAATATTTTTGTGTATGTTCATTAAGAATATTGGCCATTAAAGCATTACCATTTTTTAAAGACATTATGGTCTGGCTTTGTCATCAGGGTGACTTCGTCATCAAAAAGGAATTGGTGGTTGTTCCCTTCCCTTGAAAGAGTTGAAAAATGATTAGTATTTATTCTTTTTCAAAATTTTATTTTGAAGGTAGTAAAATACAACAGAGCAAACAGGACAAAGCAAATCGAAACAATGCAGGGAAATTGGTACAGACCTTCACAGCAGGTCCATGATAACAGTAATAGGCACCATAGTACATCTCATTATCTTCACGATTGGTTTCCATTCAGCTAGTTAAAGTGAAATCCAAACAAACACAGAACATTTTAAAGCCAGTCAAAAGATAATATTGAATAGAGCAAAACAATTAATCAGAACACAGCAAAAGATTAAAGACAACATTTGTTTTCAAACACAAGATAGAAAGAAAACCCCCATATTGTCTATATTGTACATAGTCATCTTCCCAAGAGATGCTCAGAATTCTGCCTCTCCTTGCTAACCAAGGGTGGGCAAGTGAGATGTACCATTCTCAGTCCATGCACCAGTAGGCTCATGGGAGATGCTGACTGGTTCTTCTCCTGGCTCACACCAGTGGTGCTTGCTAGGAAGGCAGGAGAATTTTTTCTGGTTCAGCTCCCTAAGTCCCAACATGCTCAGATCCAGTATTTGTTCTTTACTATACACTTCATACAAGTCAGCAGAGAATTTATCGTATCCTGGCACTTATTGTTCTTATTAAGCAGTTATGATTGTTGACTCATTGCCTGTGTTTGTTAATGCTATGTCAAATGGTGTGTATTCTTCTGAGGATGTGGGTCAGGGATGCCATAGGAGATCATGTACTGATTAAGGGTCACATCACATTTTACTTAGGGATGTAGCAATTTACTTTTGTATCTTCAAACTTCCCCTACTATATATATATATATATTTGTGAGCAATCTGTTAAGTTATTTAGTCTTTTAAAGCACATTATTGCAGGTGCAGTTACTCCTGGAGAACACTAGGGAAGGCTAGGGCCAGGTCTGTTATTTCAGGCTTTGTACCCTTACCTGCCTGCAGTGTCTCCACCTCCTGACCTGCTTCCTGTAAACACCTGTCCTGCTCAACAGCTGTGGTGAATCCACATGTGGCAGTTGAGATCTCACCTGGGTGGAAGACATTCAGTCATCATAGGCTCTGAAACATGCTTATCTTCTGATACAGAGTTCCCCTGAGTGAGACATGGGGCCTCAGGACTGCAGGGAGGACCTCTGGCAGCAGGGCCACAACAGACCTCTCTCATCCAGCATGCAGGGTATGCTGTTTGCTGAGAAGCTGACTGATGGATAAGGAGTCCTGGACCTGAGCCTTTCTTTCCCATGGTACACTACTAGGTGCCGTGGTGTCCTCCACATCTGCATGATCCATCTTCCCCTGACTTCAGATCTCCACAGAGATCTGAGCAGCCCCAGGCTTCCCCTTCCAGGCTCCAACTCTATGGTGAGTTTTAGTGTGAATTTTATGATCAGGAAATTCAATTTATATATGTTTAACCTGGAAATTCCACTTCTATGGCCTCATTATAAAAAATAAGATTGAGAGACCCGCATGATCTCTTCTTATTCAGTTATGAGTGTGGATAGTCAGAAACTGTGAATGTACCACAGCAGAGCTGCTGAGCCAATTCTAAAATTATAGTCACAGAAAATGCTGAAAGAAGGCCATGTCCTAGGCCATGTCCTGGATCCTACCTGAGATGATAGAAGAGCTCATAGCCTGGCCCTCTCTTGAGCCAGCCATGAAGAGACCCAGGCCTGAATAGCAGGCTAGGACAGAAGAGAGGAGCTCCTGGAGGGCAGACCACTGAACCTAGTGGGAAGCCTTTTTGGTGTTTTTCCCATTTTTCCATTCCATTGCATTATTTAGAGTGTTCTATTCAGTATTTCTTTTATTCAAATCAGTTAATATTTAATTGTGGCTAATTTCTTTAATAGGTATGTGAAAATGGGTGATTTAATTTCATTATATATACTGAAAGTTATGCACAATACAGACACTTCAAATAGCACTGTAAATATAAAATAAGGAGGCTTGGGATTCAGGAAGCCAACACATCGTTCATGACTAACTTTTAAAAATTCCAACACATAAAGCCATGAGAATCCTGCTGTGGAGGGTGTCCCTGCCCTTCCTACCATAAAAGCCACCGTGCTGACCTGTGTCTGCTACTGCCATGGGAAAGCAAGACTTTTTCTTCAGGGTCTATTTTTCCAGCAAGCAAGTCCTGAATCTTGCTGCTTTCAGGCAGCAAAGGGAGTGTGCAGTTTGCACAGGAGCCCAGCACTGCCTGCCTTCAGCCTTTTCCCCCACCTCATCCATGCTGCAGCCCTGCAGGCAAGGGAAGGCAGAGCACCCAGGATGCAGCAAAAACTCTGATTCCTCAGCCCCAGGGGCCTCAGTTCCTGGGTCCTGGTCTCAGCCTCCCCCAGGATTCAGGTGCTATCCTGAATTCATCTGGCTTAGTGGGCAGGTCACCCACTCTGCACGTCTGGGGATGAAGACCATGAAGACCACTGTCTTCAGTGACCCTTCTACTCTGCAAATTTTGCTCCTATCTTTGAGACTGAGGCAGTGGCTTTGGAACAAAACACAATATTGTCATTACATTTCTTTTTGCTGTTATTTTTTTCTGGCTTCATTGTTTATTTAAGCATACATTTAGAACTGCATTTTGCCAAAAAACATTTCCTTGTCTTTTCATTCCCCAGTTAAGAGAAGTTTTTACAGATTTCTACTGTAGTTCCAACCCTATGTGCTTGAATGCTGCAAATCCACTCTCAAGCTTGGTAGAATGAGGGAAGCAAAGAAGAAACTGAACTTGGGGACACTGCTGTGTGTTCCAGCATTTCGTACAGCAAACCCTGACTCATGCCTGTTTACCCATAACATATGGGCTTCAGTACCAACTGAATCTGCCACTGACAAATGAGTTTCTTACATTTACTTCAAACAATCTCATTTCCCCTCAACTTGCTAAGCACATGGTCTAAGGATTCTTACACCCAAACTTCAAAAGTAATTTCCAGAAAACAAGAGACTGTTACACATCCTGAAATCATGATGGTATTTTATGTAAAGCCACAGTCTGATCTATACCAAGGCAATCATGAGCTGAGAGGGGCAGAGATGACTTATGCAGATGGAAACACCTTGAAATTGTCAACCAGCAGCAGCATCAAGCAGGAAGCAGAGCTCTTGAACCCTCATATTTGGGTGATGGTATCACCTGGTGGGTTTTGCCTTGTGTTTACTGAGGTGGCTCAATAAATCTAGGTTGCTATAGTGCAGTTCCAAAGGGAAGTCATGTCCATGTAGCATTTATTTGGAGTTATTCTTTTGCAATTGTGAAACCTGCATGCATGAGTTTTCACACCTCTGCCATTGCAGACTCACCCACAGGCATTATTTCCATGACTGGTAAAGGGTCAGTTTATTTACACAACATGCAGAGTGCTGTTCTCAGGCTTGTATTTCTCAGACTTGTGCATTTTCAATCATTTCTTCAAAAGGAAGCTAAATGAATTAGTTTGAGCAAATTTCAATTGTGTGGCCATGCTTCTGTGTGATGTCCTTGCTGACAGACCTGAAGCAGGAAGTGAGGTGGACCTGCTAGGGGTTCAGCTGCAGAGGGATACTCTGCTTAGCTGTATCTGACAGGGCTGACCCTCTCCTGACTGGCCACTCTGGCATCCAAATGCCCTTGCTCGGTGTTATCCCTGGTGTCAGGTAGCACTGGTTTGCAATTTAGACTCTCAGCACACTGGTTAGCCCATGAATAACCTTGCTGTGCTATGTATTTTTCACCCCTAGACTTGCACCTCTATGGCCCTGGGAATAGTTCCCTCCAACAATCATGCATGGCATCCTCGAAACAGCTCTCCTGTACATGCTCTATGTGAAGGCTAGGGAGGGTCCCAGTTCCTTCCTGTTTCAAATGGTACTGTGAATCAAACTCTTGAAAAGAAATCTTGAAAAATTGTGTAGCATTCTATGTTGGAGAATCCTTTTTTCTTAGTCCTGTGAGGTCTAAGGACAGCTCTGTATATAGCTGTGATGGGAGCTGCAGGACAGGACTCTGCTCTGCCCACCATGTTCTCTCCAGTGTTGTGCAGCTCCTGCCATAAAATGTGCCATTGGGTGGGGACACGGCACATCTCAGTGATTTGTACCTGCATGAATCAACTTTGGGAGGCTAAATGTTTTCTCTACCTGTTGGCCACAGGTGGTGATTCCCTTTTGAATTACAAGACTTTCTCACTTCTCACAAAATGGACTGGTGAGACCACTTTTACTCTGGTAATTCAAACCCCCAGGAAGGTGAAGCACTTTCATCACCAATCACAGCACTAAACAATGAACCAGTCACAGATGCTAGGTATAGCTGCCTCTGTGACTTCATGAGGCTTTGGTAGGGACACCCTGATACAAACCATAACACCTTCTAAAGTAAATCCTCTGCAGATGCCCATGCTCTGGACTAGAAGATAATTCCTTGCCTTAGTCCAGAGTTTATTTTATTAATTTACTTTTTGAGACTCTTACTGTGTAGTTCAGGCTGGCCTTCAATTCACTATGTAAAGGAGGCTGACCTAGAATTTGCAAAAATCCTCCTGCTTCAGCTTCCTATGTGCCAGGATTACATGCATGTACCATCATACTCAGCTATTGTTTGTTAAGCTGTATTTATTGATTTACTTGAGACTACTCAATTTAGTTACCTTTATTATACTTCAGTATATAAAACTGCTAATAAATGTAATAAAATTCCAGCGCCATGTAAACAACTTAGCAACTTAGCAAGGCCCTGTCTGGGAATAAATTATGATAAAAGTATCAAGGTACTGGATTCAATCTTCAGCACAGCAAAATTAAATAAATCTATAAATAAACAAAACTTCATATAAAATAATCTATAAATAAATAAAACTGCTTAGAAATAAATCTATAAATAAACACAATTGCTTGTTAGTAAATCTATAAGTAAATCTTTTGTGGGTAGCTCAGATGAGAAGTGTTTTAAAAGCAATTTTATTTCATTATAATTGACCTACAATGAACTTACAGGTTTAAACTACAAAATTGGATGAATCTTGACAATGGCCAGGGATATAGCTCAGTGGCCCCTGGCAAGCACAGGGCCCATAATTAGGTTCCTGGTACCAAAAATAAACAAAACTAAAACTAAAAACAAACAAAAAGTCCTCTAGGAATCTTGTCATACATGAGCCCCTTGAAAATAGTCAGCAAAGTGGTGATGTATACGTCACCTTCACTTTTCCTTATGGTCCCTTATAATTGCTTCCTTCCACCGTAAGCAATGTGTCTGCTTTTTGTCTCTGGGAAACACTTTGTATTTCCTAGAGGTGACAGGTCTGAAATCACACAGGATGCAGGGTGTTTTGTTTTTGTTTTTGTTTTTGGGGGAGCTGGTAGGGTTTATTCAATCCTCATAGCCATGTTAGGTTTCCTAAGTGCTGCTCTTTGTCAGTGGCTGAGCCATCCCATCCCACTGTGCGGATGAACCAGCAGATCTTCATGTGTCCATCAGCTGAGGCCCTGTGTGGTGTTTCCAGTTTTGATCTCTGAAATAAAGTTGCTGTAGTCATTCTTGTGTTTGTATACATGTAGCACTGATTTCCAAGGGGAAGATACGTAGTGTGAAGTTGAATATTTCAGGTCTTGCATATTTAACTCAGAAATTGTTTAACTGTCTTTCAAGTAGTTATTCAAAGCAGAGTAAAGATTTCTGGCACTTCCTGTGAGTATTTTTAAACCCTGTTATTTTTAAAACTCTTGTTCATTTATTTTTCAATCTTTTTCAGTTCATTTTATAAAATTTACCTAAGGAAAGTTTATTTATATAACATAAAATTCAGCATTTTTAGACTTTGGATAGAATTTTAAAGGTGGAAAATACCCAAAATACTGTATATATGCACATATATAAATCACCTATAATTTTAACATCACAAAACTTCTGCTATGTGATGATTAACTTCATTGTCAACTTTATGGGCTTGAGAGCTGTCCAAGAGATTAGTAATGTGTATTTCTGGGTTCATCTGTATGGGTCATGGAGGAATGATGCTAGCTACTCCATCTGGTCTGTGGCTCCTTCCTGACTGGTGCTGTCCCTCTATTGTGCTTCCTGGCCACCATGGACTGCTTAGAGCACTACTCAAGAATGTAAATATGAAATAAAAAACTGTAATAATTATACAACAAAAACAGTGGTTCTCTACTCTGCTCCACACTGACTACCACTGTTGCTGATATCTTGAACGTGTACATTCTCTAACCTTGGGACCTCACCCCAGAAAATCTTTATTGAGTTCCCAAAGCAAGCCAACAAGTGTTCACACAGTGCCCATGAACAGCCCATGTAACCTTCAGCCAATTCTTCTGCATCTCCAAGGAGAACATGGCCCTTTTGTGTTCTCCCCATGACTCTGCAGATGGCCATTCTAATCCTACTTTATAAATGATTTATGTGTCACAAACACACACACACACACACACACACACACACACACACACACACAAATTAAATCTGACCCTCTGGTGAACCCTGGCACAAACTGCCTCTAGCTACCTGTGCAACCTCCCATGAACAATTTCATGCCTCACTCATGTGATAAATCCAAGCAGAGCTGTAGCAGTGCTGTGCAAAGTATGGGTTAGTTAACAGAGGTGTTGATATGAGGCCCACTGGGTTAAAATTCTGTCCACTCGTTTGTCATTGGAAAAGGTATTAAATGTTGGTGTCTTGGCTCACACAGCTATGAAAATGAAGATAATTCCAAGCTCCTACTCTTGTAAGAATTAACATACGTAAAGCACCTCAGAGAGGCCATGGCCTTACTCCTGTAAGTGTTACATATGCTTGTTATTATGTTATATTAACATGTAAACATATATTTAAGTTATGAAGACATCAGACGATGGATATCGAAAGCTCTCATTTCTCTGTAATAAAAGAAGGGCAACAACGCAAATAACAATGGCATCTGAGCACTTGCCAAATGGTAGGAACCATGGGAAGAGCTCTGCAGTGTGTTCATTGGATCTTCACAACAGTGCCAAGAGATGAGTATTGCCATTCATCACAGTTTGTTTTTTTTTATAGAAAAAAACCCACAATATTTCTAACCAAAGTAATATGAGAATAAGAATAGTTTAAATTGAGGCTCCCAGAAGAGAAGCAGTGTGCCTAAGGTGTCAGGCCCGGGAAGATTTGAGTCCAGACATCTATAAATTCCAAGCCTCAGACTCAGTCCACTCCTCTGCTTCCTCTCACAGCAGG
This sequence comes from Cavia porcellus, assembly GCF_034190915.1. Taxonomy (NCBI): domain Eukaryota; kingdom Metazoa; phylum Chordata; class Mammalia; order Rodentia; family Caviidae; genus Cavia; species Cavia porcellus. The sequence continues at coordinate 2,550,202 of NW_026947518.1, read as the reverse complement.
CCTGGGGCTCAGTCTCCCAGAAGCTCAACCTGCAGCCACACCCAGCGTCATAGAAACCCTAACCCCCAATGCCACGCCCACCGCCTCATTCTTGCCTCATTCTTGCTCTGCACCTCCTGGGTCCCAGCTTCTGGCCCCGCCCCTCACATCGCTTGGCCCCACCCCCTGGCTGCGAGCGAAGATTACACTCCACCTGGCCCAACCTGGGCAGCCCGCGCCCTGGGACAGTCCCTAGCCAACTGGCCTCCACATCACACTCAGTCCTGCCCTGCCCCGGCCTCGCTTCACAGGGGATGCACGGAGTGGCCATTTTGCCGCTAGCGACCCCTTCTGGAGACCTGAGCACTCTTCCTTCCTTTCGGCCTAGGCTGTGGCTGGGCTGGGACTGGGGTCTGGGCCAGGTAGGCGGGCGGCAGCCTGTGTTGAGTGGCGGCGCAGCCTGGTGGCCCTGACTTTAGCGGCACAGATTTCCTTGGCCTGGGTTTCGGGGAGGCGACGGGGGCGGCACTGGGGGGACCTAGCCTCAGGTCTTCAGGGCCCTCTCTCCTTTCCTCCCTCCTCTCTGTCGGGTTCCGCATGGCCAGCCTGGCAGGTGGCCCAGGATCTTTGGCCCGGCACTCCAGGTGCTGTTGGGAGCCCAGCCCTGGTGTGGGACCTGTGGCAGGGTGGCTCAGGGTCTCACATGGCCTCTGCTGTCAGTGAGCCGCTGACATTTACCCCAATAGGATGATTTTATTCCACTTGGAGCTCCTCCCTGCAGAGACTGAGAGAGGACCTAGATGTTAAACTAAGACAGCAGTTATTATTCTACCTGCACATGCTTTGTCTCCAGTCCATTCCATTGATAACGTCTTTCTGCTTGTTTTAATATTGGTGCCTCTTGGGTGTTTAAGCTTTGTGAGGAGTCTGAATGTGGCATGGGGCTTTGAGGGATGAGGAAGTGTGATCAGCAGTTTCAAAATTTAAATCCACAAATAAAAATACTTCACCCACATTGTGGAACCTGCTGCAGAATACCCATCTGTCTCTTACCATACTCCCCAGTTCTGCTCACATCTTTTGTGTATTTGCATACAGTTGAATATTTATATTATATGCATAGATAGAGTTTTACTTACCTATCCTGTTACTGACCATGCACAAGTCTAGTTCCTCTTAGAAAAACTGCATTGAGCATATATCTTTTTTTCTTGGGATAAATTCCAGACATTGGAAATAGTAAATCAAAGTTCTGTGTTGTTTCCCTGGTACTTGATATGAATTGCTTCTTAGACAAGACATGTTAACAATAGACACCTTGCAAAATTTAGGTATTTTCCCAATTATCTGGAGAAATTCGGAGTTCAGCAAGGTGTTGAGTCATTTTCTATACCAGCTGAGAGGCCACACAACTTTCTGTTGGATTTTATTTTTAACTGATGTACCATGATCATCCTTTTGTTTTGATTGACTCTATTCTGTTTTATTTCATTTGGTTTTATCCTCTTGACAATTAAAAAAATCTTTCTGGCAAGGCATGGTGGTGCATGCCTGTAATCCCAGCACATGGGATGGTTAGACACGAGGATCACAGGGAGTTCAAGGCTAGCCTGAGATACTTGTTGAGTCAAGGTCAGCCTGCAGTACATAGCAATACCTTATCTCAAAGGAAAATAAAACAAACAACCAATTTTTTCTTCTTTTTTATTTTAATGTAGCACAGGTAGATATTAATAAAGTATGAAAACACTTTTATATTAATAGATTAATTTTTTTCATAACAGAACAGTGGTTAATACACTGTGTTCAATGATCACAGGGATTTCTGTATGAGCTATATGCCCATGCACTTTAAAAATTTGTCGTTTTTTTTTTTTTAAACTTTTGAGACAATCTCTAAATAATTTACTCAGCTCTCCAAGTTGGGTTTAAACTTATGGTCCTCCTTCCTTACTCTCCCCGAGTGCTGGGAGTACAGGTATATTATATCTTCCTTTGGTAATTCACAATAATTATGAATGTTTGTGGGGTAACATGTGCTTTTGATCTATGTCTCCTTTGTAGAAAGAATCAATCCAGTTAATGTGTGTACAACGTGTCTATCACCTTACTAACCTACAAATACTTTCAGAGTGACTACAACTGCAAATCCCACTGTTTAGCAGTTTTGAAAACTATCCTTCTTATTAACTGTGGTCACCAGGCAGTTTAGCAATCACTGAAAATTTCTTCCCCATTGTTAATGAGACTTTGTATTCTTGGATGAAAATCCTCCTTTCTCCATCCCTCATGGAACTGATCATTCTTTAAAATCAAAGTGCCCAAGAAAGATGTGGAGGCTCAAGCTGCTTGGGGCACACTGCTCTCCTGAAAGACCAGGTGATGGTGTTCTGCAGCCCTTCATCTTGCTCCCAATTATTTTCCTTAACTCAATTCTGGGAATTGAATGCAGGCCCGTGCACTGAACTACAGTAAATTCTGTTTTCAAATTTCTTTTTTATTTTGAGTCAGGGTTTGCATAAGTAAGTACACTGCTGAGACACCAATCTTGGCATAGATTCTTACATGTCTGTGTGTGAACACACATTGATGTCAGAGACATTTCATTTTCAACACCAAGATCTTCCATGCACACGTCCTACTCTCATCGGTCTATTACTTCGTGATCAGATTCCTTTTCCGCTTTCCTTGTGGGCCCAGAGAGAGTGTGCTCAGCATCCCTGCAGCTTTCCCTCATTTTTGTGACCCACTCTGATGCCTTGAACTCTATGTGGAGTGTAGCAAGGCTCCCAGTTTCCTCCTGCTTCAAACAGTGCTGTGAACCACAGCCTTAAACAGAAAGCTTGAAAAGTTATGAGGATCTCTATGTGGGATAAATCTCTATTGTGAGCACTGCAAGGTCCAGGGACACCTGTGTAGAGCTGTGATGGGAGCTACTGGACAGAGCTCTTCTCTGCACACCATTTTTTCCCTAGTGATGTTCAGCACTTGCCTTAAAACCCGCCATCAGATGGTGACACAGCACATGTCAGGGATGTGTGCTTGCATGAATCTGCTTTGTGAAGCTCAGCATTTTCTACATTTGTTTACATGTGGTGATTCTCTTTTGAATTACAAGAATTTTTCATCTCTCACAGAATGGACTCACTACACCTCTTTGTCACTTCTAATACAAACTATTTATCTGCCTGCTGCTTGTAAGCAAAGATTTCTTATTGTGGATTCTACATTATTCTTGGTTCTGTTTTTCAAATGTAAAGAATCAGATCTTTCTCTCTCCCTTGTACCACTGAAATCATGGGAAAACTTTTTCAACATGAAAAGATGAGTAGATAAACAATAGTCTTCACATTTTATCTGTACACTTTGGTCTATCTGGGATTTCCTCTTCTATTGAAGAGCAATAGCAGCCCGTCTCCTCTAGGAATATTTGACCAAACATAATCTGATGCATGAATATTAGAGACCCACAGTACTAAATTAGAGGGCAAAAAAATCAGAGTGGGTGGGGAGTAGCAAGACAGTGCAAGGATAAGGAAGGGTCCAAAACTGAGCAGAGTGCTGGAACTCAATGGATGTGGAAATTGTACAAATTGGTGATGTGATGATGTGCTACTGAATTGAATATGTTGAAATGCATGATATCTTAACTTTTAATTAAAATTACCTTAGAATTTGATGTTGAGAATAATTATAGACATTCGAGTAAACATCAAAACTGAAAGAAATACAAGGGGAGGGGTTTCAAGGGGATGGGAAGGGAAAAGCAGGTGCTTTGCAGGACTTGCCCCTAAGTAGAGTTCAAGACACCTGTCATGGCATGAGTAAAAGCACCAGCTATGGAATTCCTTAAGACAGGGTGCCTGACCTTAGTTTTCACTTTGATCCCAGAGCTGGTGAAGTCACTGGAGGTGCAGATGACCAAAGTTCTGCAATTTGGACTTGAGGTTAGTCAGGTACCAGCCCTTCATCAGCAGAAGGACAACAATCACCAACTGTCCTTGCTCCTTGCAGGCCCCAGAAGTTCCCAGTGCCTGTCACAGACAACTCTGCGCACAAATCCACCCCAGCAAAGTTTCTCATTCAGCTTTGACCAACTAATTTCTGCATGCCTCAGGGTTGCAGGGGGTCCCAAGACTGGCAGTCTTTCTCCTTGTCAAGTGTCCCATGCACTCCCCAGAGGCCCACAGGCAAAAGCCAAAATCTTCTGAAGACAGTGCTTAGTTTCAGTGACCTCAGGTTGGTCCAATTCAGCTGGGACATCTTGTAGAATTCGACACCAGCCTCGTGGTCCAATTGCAGAGAGCCCAGCCCAGCCTTCTCTCTGCCTTGAATGGGACAGTGCTGGTCCAAGAATCCTTCCCCTGCTGATAGTAGTCCTTAAAAGTGCTGTGACCACCTGTCCTCCATTCTGTAGGAAAGCATGAAATCCATCTTCCTTTCCCACCCTCGTGGTGTTGTCTCTGTGAGAAAGAGAATGGTGTCTGCAGTGTTACTCTACTTGTGCTTACTCTACAGGGTTGGTGCACTGTAAATATCCGTCAAGTGAGTGGTCAGAGGGAGTGTGTTCTGCCTGCCATTCCTTCCACTTCAGTTCATATAGTGATGCATCATTCCATTATGTGTGCCTTCTGGGGACACCTCTTCCCCTATTATGTGTTCACTTATACAGAGGCCAGGAAGTTAGGCACATTCACAGTAATGTGGGTAGTACCTGATCTGTTCTTTAGAGGGACTTGTGTCCTGGCTAACAAGGAATCATAAGAGAACAGTGGCTAAATTTGTTCTGGTCATTGCATCAGGGTCACAGCCTAGTAAATTGCTGGTTAAAGGCAATCACCAGCTCCTTTTATGATGTCTGTGTGAACCTGTGTCCTATGGTATCCCCCAGAGATTCCTGCTGTGGATACCTTGGAAGCCCATGAAATGACCCTCCGGTGTCCTTCACAATGAAGAGAAGAGCTTCACCCAAGTGACAGATCCATGGTAGGAGGCAAGGCTTCCCCAAGGCTAAGAAAAACTAGCAGTGCTGACTGGGTGACAGCTCTGAGGAGAAAGATCTGGGTTTAGACCCAAATCCTCCTCCTGACTTCCTACGTAAACCTAGACAAGACACCATGCCTCAGGTCTTTCACAGAGTGTCCCCATGCACTATAGAGGTCATCCTGGCATCTACTTCCTAGGGACATTATCACCAGTCTGAGATGACAATTGTATTGCCTGTTAGCTGGTGTCTTGTGTACATAGTGTACAGAATTAGACATTAAATCCAGGAATGGGTGTGATGAACGTGGAATACGGTGCTGCCTGGTGGTAGAAATGACACTGACCTCCTGGACATATTCCCTGGTGGCATTGTGAGGGGGCAGAAGTTCTTCAATTCAATCATCTTTATGTTCTCTAAGCATCACATCTCTGCTATGTACTGGTGCTATGGCCTCAAGTCAGGAACTCACACAGGCTATGCAAGCACTATGGATGGAGTTGCATCCCCAAATCTTCTGGCATTGCTTCTACACTCACACCTTTGTAAATTAGCACTCCCATGACCTGACTCCTACTCAATAGCTGACAGCTGACCTTCTGATGCAAAAAGCTGAGTAGCCCATTCCCTACATTATGGGCCTCACTTAGTGGATTATTTTTATTATTATTATTATTAGTTTTGTTATTTTGCATTAGCAGTGCTGAAATTGAGCCCAGGGCCTCAAGCAAGGTAAGCAAGTACTCTATGCTGAGCTCTCTCCCCAGCTCCTGACTCACTGTTAAATAACTGACAATGGCAGACATAATGTGATGCGAATATTAAGGTTCATGCATTAAAATAACTGTTATACATGTTCTGTTCTTTCCCTCTTATGTTCTCTCTTACATTTTAGTATTCATTTTTCTCCCTCTCTGGATCTCTGGCTGTGGGGAAGCCACTGCTGTCTCTGAAGCTTGCAAGAGGAGAGGCTGATGAGCTTTGAGTGAGAAAAGGGAAAACAGTCCAAAAAGGAATCAGGCTTTTGCCTTGGGTCCTGCCTGTAAGCAAGAGACAGAGCCTGAGAGCAAATTTAACCCTGGTGCCATCTCTCTTGATCCTTTCTTCACAGAGATATGATGGTAGAAGACCCAGCAAAACCTCCTGGATTCCTGACACTGAGTGTCAGAGTGAACAGCAACTCTGAGTGAACAGAGTTTATCTCTTATATGATCTAACCTGTCTTCTATCACATGTGTCTTGTCATATTTTGAAAATGTATGTAATGAGTGTACAGAATTTGACCTCTCGGCCTTCTTTCACCGATCATAATTGTTAAAGATTATGTACAGTGAGATTACTGTACAGTGTTTTCCTATGGATTTTCTTTAATAGGTTCTCACTTCATGGTTTGCTGTGGTTTCTTTATTCATTCAAATGTTATTGGATATTCACATTGCAGTTTTCAGTTGTTGGAAACAAAGTTGAAGTGAATATCTTATAAAATTCTCTTCATGACGTAGAGGATTGTACGCACAGAATCCTAAGATAGTCAGATGAGTTAACCTGAAATTAACTGCTAAAATGGTATCTGAAGTGAATGTTCCACAAGCAAGACAGAAGAAATTTCCTTCGTGCACTTCCTCACCAATACCAGTGTGTTTTGAACAAAAATGAAAATTTCGTTTGTGCTCTTCAAAACATCAACAGGGTTTCTCTTGTGGGATGAATATTCACTTATCTGATAATTGACAATGATAGGAGGCATGTAGAAACTGGAAAGGGTTCATGTGACTGCCAAGGGCATGTTGAAGGCCTTAAAAGTGATAGAATTGTGAGTCCTCTGGAGGTCTTGGAATCACAGCTGGCTCCTGTGGAAGTCACACTGCGTGACCCGGGGAGTACTGACTTCTCCTGAAGTTAAGGCCCCATGACTAGGACAGTTCTTGTGAGAGTTCCCTGGTATATGACAGGCCTATGACTTGACAGAAGATGGGGGTAGAGGAGCCCCTAGCCCAAGCAGAGGGACTCAGGGAACTGTTCCTCTCTACCCATAATACGTGTGTACAATCTAGACAGCTTTGAAATATGGGAGCAGCCAAAAGAGATAAAGCAAAATGTGAGTGAAACAGTCCCACCATAGATGTTATACCTAAGGGAAAATGACAAAAAGAAAAGGCAAAATGCAATCTCAAACATGTAGTCCATCAGGAGCACGACCAACTGACATTGAAATAGAGGACTTTAAAAGTCATAAATCAGAAACTTCAAAAGATAGCAAATGAAGTAAAGAAACAAATCCATGAAGCTATAGAGGAAATCAAATTAGAAATAATGTCTCATGTAAAGAAATAACAGATGTAAAAACTGTAGTAAACAAGTTTCTCAACATAGCTAGAGAAGAAACAGATAAAAAATAGAGGATCATGGTAAATTGAAACTATGAATGAACAATTTAGAAAACAAGCAGAATCTATGAAACATATACAAAGAGATATTCAAGCAACAAAATAATATTGAAAGCTGGCAAAATCATTTAAATGAAGTGGAGGATAGAATTTCATAAATTGAGGATAGTATTGCAGGGAGTGATCATGAAAGTGTAGAACATATAAAAATAGCAAAGTATCATGAAATGACAATCCAGCAGCTTCAACATGATGCCAAGAGAAGCAATGTAAGACTAATAGACATCAGTGAAGATGCAGGAGTCAATGCAAATGACATAACTAGGCTATGCACATAAATAATAACAGAAAAATTTCCAAACATGAGGAAAATTCTGATATACAAAAAAGTGAGACACACAAAGTGCAAAACAGTCACAACAAACATAAGTCTATGGTCAAACATATAATAATGAAGATCCCAGACATACGGCGTAAAAAGAAAATACTAAAGCTGTTAGAGAAAAGACACAACTCACCTGTCCAGGAAAAATTATGATTACTATTAAGGCAAACGTTTCAGCATAAAACTTCAGGATAAGATGAGGTTGGATTGAACAATTTCAAGCCTTACAGAAAACAACTTTCAACTTAGACTGATGTACCAAGAAAAAGTGTCTTTCAAATTTAATGGAGAAACAAGATACTTTGATGACAAAGAACAACTGAAGAAATTCATGTCCACCAAACCAACCCTAGAAGGATTACTGAAAGACATGCTAGATAGAGATAAAAATGACCACAATCTCCAGAACAACAGAAAGAAATGACCAGGCTGGGCAAGAAATTGAACAAGGGAGAAAAGCAGGAAATCTACAACAGAAATACAACATGGCAAAGTCACGCCAGTATATATCAGTGATATCCATAAAGGTAAATGGGCATAACTCACCTATAAAAAGAAACAGGTTGACAGAATGGATCAAGAAACAGGACCCCCTAATATGCTTTATACAACAAACACATCCTACTCAAAATTCATAGATTAAAAGACAAAGGATGGAAAACAGTTTTCCATGAAACAGGAACCCAGAAAAAAGCATGGTAGCTATTGTGTTTGTAGAAAATGTTAACTTTAAACCTATAATGTTTAAAGGAGATAAAGAAGGCAACTACATACGTGTAAGTTAGAAACTGCAAAAGGGAGAATTACAAATATATATGCACCAAATACAGGAGCACTCAACTATATAAGGCAAATACTAATGCACATGAAAAACCAAACACAAGTACATAATTGCAATAGGCGACTTTAACACCCCACTGTTAGAGATAGATCAACAACACAAAAAGTCAGCAAAGAAATAACAGCACTGAATAATACCTGTGAGCAAATGGACTTGATGGATGTTTACAGAGTGTTCCACCCAACCACATCATAATTTATATTAGAATACACATTCTTCTTAGCTGCACATGGGACCTTCTCCAAAATAGATCATATATTAACTGATACAGCATGCTTAACTAAATGCAAAAGGAACAAAATTATCCCATGCATAATATCAGACCATATCTCAATAAAATTGGAAATCAATGGCAAAAAATGCAAAGCCTTCATGTACATGGAAATTAAATAACAACTTTCTGAATAACCAGTGTGTTACAGATGAAATTAAAGGGCAAAAAAAAAAAAAAACCAATACTTACAATACAATGAAAACACAGATACAACATACTGTAACCTATGGAATGCAATGAAAGCAGTCCTCAGAGGGAAATATATAACAAAAATGTCACATGAAGAAAATGGAATGAACACAAATAAATAACCTAATGCTACATATCAAGTTTCTAGAAAAGAAGCAAGCCAAACCCAACACTGATAGAATAGAGGGAATTGTAAAGATTAGAGCAGAAATTAATGCAATTGAAACTAAAAAATGTTACAAAGAATTAAGGAATCAGCTGGGTCTTTTTGAGAGAATAAACAAAATTGACAATCCCCTGGCCAGTCTTATCAAGAAAAAGAAAGGAAAAACTAAAATCCACCAATTAATGACTGAAAAGAGGGAAATTACTACAGATTCCATGGAAATTCAAAAGATTATGAATACCTACTCTGAAAATCTCTATTCACATAGGGTGGAAAACACAGAGGAAATGGACAGATTTCTAACAACATGAACTATCAAAGCTCTATGAAGATGACAAAACAATTTTGAATAACCCAGCATCAGCTATTGAAATTGAAAACAATGTAAAAACTTACCAACAAACAAAAGCCCAGGTTCTGATGAATTCATGGCTGAATTCCATACAAAGTTTAGAGAAGACCTAACTTCAATACTCCTGAAACTCTTCAATGAAATTGAAAGAGAATCAGTCCTCCCTAACTTCATTCTTGGAAACAAGTATCACTCTGATACCAAAATCAGAAAAAGACCCAACCAATAAGAAGAACTAAAGGCCAATCTCACATTCATGTGAGATTGAACATTCATGCAGAGATTCTCAATAAAATATTAGCAAATAGAATGCAGCAAATCAGCAAGAAGATTATACACCATGACCAAGTGGGAATAGAGGAATGGTTTAAAATATGTCAATAAATGAAATACTCCACATCAACAGAGCCAAAACTAAAAATCACATGATCATCTCAAAAGAAGCAGAAAAAGCTGTTGATAAAGTCCAAAACCTGTGCATGATGAGAAGCCTACGGAAACTTGGAATAGATGGTATCTACCTCAATCTCATAAAGACCATTGATGACAAACCTACGACCAACGTTATACTAAATGGACAAAAATTGAAAGCCTTCACACTAAAATCAGGAAGAAGACAATGATGTCCACTATCACAACTCCTATTCAATATAGTTCTGCAAATATTATTCAGAGCAATGAGACAAGAGGGTGAAGTAAAAGGAAAATAATAAGAAGTTAAATTATCATTACTTGCATAAAACGTGATACTCCACATAGAAGACCCCAAAAACTCCATTAAAAAACTACTAAGGGTAATAAACAAATTCAGCAGCATAGCTGGATGGAAAAGGAACACTCAAAAAAAAATCAATAGCATTCCTGTACACAAACGCCATGAGAGAGAAATTATGGAAATATCACATTTCATAATAGCACCTAAAGTAATGAAATAGTTAGTAATCAACCTAGCCAAGAATATAAAAGTGTTATGTGCTGATAATTATACTACTCTTAAAAAAAGGTTGAGGAGGATATTAGAAAATCGAGGGATATTCCTTGATTGTGGTTAGGAACAACCAACACTATGAAAATGGCCATACTCCCAAAACTGTTACACAAATTCAATTCAAACCCAATCAAAATACCATTAACATACCCTGAAGATCGAGAGAAAATATTCCTACAATTCATCTGGAAACAAAAGAAACATAGAATACCAAAGGGAATTTTGGGTAACAAAGGCAAGACAAGAGGGATCTCAATTCCTAACTTAAAACTATACTACAGAGTCACAGTAATAAAAATCAACATAGTACTGGCAGAGACCTGAGGATCAATGGAATAAATTAGAAGAAGCAAACACTACCAGCCAACTTACATATGACAAACAGACTCCACAATAAATGGTATTGGAAAAATTGGCTTTCCATATTTTGAACACTGAAACTACACTCATTTTTAGCACCATACACTAAACTAAAGTCCAAACAGATCAAGTATCTAAATATTAAAAAGGAAACACTAAATCAACTGGAGAAAAAGGTAGGTAGAAATCTTGGGGACATTGGGGTTGGCAGAGAATTTGTGAATAAAATGCAAACCACATAGGAAATTCTTCAAAGAATCAACAACTGGGATCTCATGTTATTAAAACATTTTTGCACTTCAAAAGAAATCAACAACTAAGTGAAAAGTAAACTCACAAAATGGGAAAGAATTTTAGCAAACAGCCACTCAGACAAGGGACTTATATCCAGAACATATAAAGAACTGCAAAACATCAAGCCCCCCAAATTCAAAGACCATCTTCACAAATGGGCATCAAAAATAAACACACTGTTCTCAGACGAAGATATACAAATGGCAAAAAAATATATGAAAAAATGTTCACCATTAATGGTCATTTGAGAAATGCACATTAAGACAGCATTCACTCCAGAAAGAATGGCTGCCATCAAGAAATCAATGGATAACAAATGTTGGTGAGACTGTGGGGAAAAGGAACATCAAGAACTACCCCTGTATTCCTGGGGCAAATCCCTCTTGGTCATGGTGTATAATCTTCTTGATGATTTGATGGGAGTGCAAACTGGTGCAACCACTGTGGAAATCAGTATTGAGATTCCTCAAAAAACTAGGATTGGAAGTTCCATTCAATCCAGTTTTTCCTTTCCTGGGTATTTTCACAGAAAAACTGAAAATGTCATGTCACAGTGATACATGTGCACCCATGTTCATAGCAGCACAATAGGTGATAGCTAAGTCTTGAAAACAACCAAAATGGTCATCAACTGCAGAGTGGATGAAAAATTTATTTTTACTACTACTCAGATATAGAAAAGTATGGTCTTGAGTTCTTTATAGGTAAATGGAGGCAACTTGAGAATATCCTCATAAGTGAAATAAACAACACTCACAGTAGTAAATATCACATTGTGTCTATGGTGTAAAACATACTAAAAAATGACAAAGTAATATGATCCAAAAAGTATAATAGATATTGTAAAGGAGAAAGGAAACTTCTCTAAAGAATATAATGATATGTATAGTGTGTAAGATAGATGTCCATATTACTAAATTTGTGTTAATCGTTGATAAGAAGGGTTTTCACTGTAAATATTTGAGTGTTTAGCCACTTTTTATGCCTTTTTGTCACTTTAACAAATATTTTTAAGATGACAATATGTAATGTATCAACTAGCGATTTTATGATGTTAATTTTTTTGAGATCTGTATGCTACCTTTTTTATTGTTTCTTTTAATAAAAAAATTTTTTAAAAGAAATGGATGTGGAGTTCTCTGCCCTCCAGACCTTGCAGTAAGACCTGCACATGCAGTGGAGAGAATCCTTGGGATCCACTTCACTCTGGGTGGCCATAGGCTGCACTGCAGTGGGATTAGTGGTATTGTGCTTTACATTTATTGTGGTTGTGGTCATTGTGTTCATGAGTACACCATATGGGTCACTTACAATAAGCATATTTTCCCTGATCTTTGAGGTGGTGGAATGTGGTAAAACACTTCACATTGTTTCAACCCCAAAGGCTTTGAGGACATGTATGGAACTGACCCAACTGAATAGCATATGCACAGCATGGACACAAGTCTATAAGCAGAACTTATCATAGACAGCCATGGATGCGCTATAGTTTGGGACAGTATACAAGAATGTAATGCCTAATGATGAATGATATATCCAGGCTTGACAATAAAGATGCTTGTTTATTGCTGTTGCTAATGTTGGCTCTGTGTGGTTTCTTCTCCTTTTACCCACTAAAATATCCATTCACCACACTATCTCTGAGAAAATCTCATACCACAGACACAGGGAACTTTAATACCCCACAAAACTAAAGCCTCTGTCCCCTGTTCCAAGGCACACATAACATCCTAAAGCCCAAATCTCTTTTGGGGTAAAGCTTTAGAAAAGAGACCAAGTTTCAAGCCTGCACCTTGAAGATCAATTCCTAAGCCCTGTGACAAACATCTTTCTCACTTCCATCCCTCCTCTGTATGCACAGAGCATTAAAGTTCTAAAATGTTCTGACCTTGACCTGGAATGCAGCTCCCCAAGCAACAGATGTGCAGCCTTCAAGCAGACTGGTCAGAAAATGGGCTCAGATGAATCAATCCCCAGGCTGAAAGCCAAGGACAGTTTTATCTGTTGACCCCACTTTCACACAGTGGAGTTACTTACCAGAATATCTTAGCCTCCCTTGATTCCTGAACCCATGGGGAATCACTATTCCTGTGGTTCATAGTGTGTTAAAACCAGGCACAGTATTAATGTGTGTTAGGGAAAGGCCATGCCCATCACAACCCTTACTGAAATCAGCTCTTTATGTACTCTGCAAGGCACCTATTCTTATGATGTCATATATAAAAGTATGTTGATAAAATGTATGTTGAATGACCTGCTAGCCATCTCCACCAAGCCAGCTTGGCAGCAGCTCAGCCTTTGAACCTCCGTTGGGCAGGCAGGGGAGGAAAGTAGAGGAAGACAAGGGGCTTTCTCTGCCAAGACAGAAAATATAGAAGGACAAGGGGCACGTCCAGCTGTAAGTGTTACACCCACTTCTGAGCCTGTATCCTGAGGCCAGAGAGGAGACAGCTATCTTGATCACTTTGCTAGAAATCAGGAGTCTGAGCAGAGCTACAAAGGCTGGACTTGGGAGCCCAACTGAGGGCTCCTCCAGAAGATTTGCCTGCATTTTGTTTTCACTTTCTGTTCCATGACTTAGTCATCACCAGCTGTTGGCAGTGTGGGTTCACGTGTCTTCCCAAGTGAGCTGCTTCTGGGGATCTTGGGTAGTCAGCACACAGTGAGATCTCTATGTGTCTCTGTTAGGTTTTGCATAGAGCAAAGTATAAAAGTGCAGTTCCCATGATAGTAAGGTTGGCCCCAAAATTCCATTAGTGAGGTCTTAATTTGAGGACAGCTGATGCTTTGATCTTCAGGTTTGCATGTGCATGAAGGACTCAGTGCTGGCCATGTAGAGTGTGTCCTTCCTGCATGAGGTTTTTCATCAGTTGTGCTTTTATAACCACATATCAGAAGTGGATTTTCTTGCTGTGTGTTTTGCTTATAAATTATCATATTTTTATTACTAATTATTTACAGTGTGTACGGATTATGTTTTTGATAGGTCCATGGCACATGTGATGCATAGAATGGAATTTAGGCCCTACCTTGTGCACAGTGGTGCAGTCCATCAATTCGGGACTGTTCTCAATGTTGCGGGCATTGAGAACCTAGCTCAGGGCCAAGCCATTGCCAGCACAAAGTACTGCTTTGTCTGGATTGTTCTTTCTTTATGATCATTGCAGTGGGCATGATGCAATATTTGTAAGCTTATTGCAGCCCTAACCCTAACTCTAACCTGAACCCTAAATCTAACTAACCCTAAAAGTCACTACCAGCATTCTCTGGGCAAAGAAAACTTGATGGCATTGATGTGGGAAATGTAACATAAGTTAATTATAAGGACATAAGATCACTGGTGGCTGGGGTGGAGCAGCAGGGGAAAGTAAAACAAAAGCATTGTGTAAAAATTTGAAGAACATTCTGGAATTGGACAGTGGGGAAATCCGCACAACATTGAGAATATACTGAATGCCTGCAAGCTGATTACTTTAAACTTCATTAAAATGTTAAATTGTATTTATTTTGTTCTGTCACTAACAAATCTCTGAGAAATAAGAGTAGTGATGAATACAATGATAAATAAAACGGGAAGAGAGGGGAATGGCAGGTGTGGGTCAAGAGCTGCCCACAGGTAGAACTCAAGAGATGACTCCTGCTGTGGAGCACCCAGGAGGTCCAGCTCTGCAGTTGATGGACAAGGGAATCCAGGTGCTGGCTCTTGCTGTGGGGCCAGAGCTGGTGAGGGAGCTGCAGGTGGAGCTGGCACAAGGTCAGGAGGTGCAACTTATGCATGGACTGAAACTGGCCCTGTAATTTCAGGAAGAGAAAATATCACCAACTGTTCATGGATTTCTTGGGCAAAACCTTCCCACTACCTGTCAGAGGCAGCTGTGTGCACCACAGCTAAATGATGGATATTTTCATACATTTGTAAAATTATTTACAAATTTTAACACATGGTCTCACTAATTTTCTAAGTTTCCCAGGCTAGGCTTAAATCTTTCCTCACTCTTCCTCACCCTCCCAGAGTGCTGGGATTACAGGTGTACATGATCCTGCATTGGCAATTGATAGCAATGTTGTGTATTCATGCAATAAAATGTGCAGCTTCAGTTTTTAGACACTTTGCAGAAAGAGTCGATCTACTTAAGCTATCTGCTCCCTTCCTAGCCTGCAGTTTCTTTCACAGAGAGTAAGACTGAAAATCCCATTAACACTGTTTTGGATTCTCTGCTTTTTAACTGTTGTCAGCATGCGCTTCAGAGCATCACTCTAATTGCCTTCTGCACTGGGACTGAGGTTTGGTGTCCTTGAAGCACATTCTCTTTTTATTTGATCCCTCCTGGAATTTGATTGTTGTTTGAATTCAGACCCCCAGAAAGGTGTGAAAGTTAAAGCTACTTGGGGCACACTGCCCTCCAGAAGGCCAGGCCAGGGTAAAACATTATTTTCCCTGCAGTCCTACTTTCCAAGGGTTTGTTTTGGTTTTTGGATATTGATTTTTGTTTCTAATTTTTGCTCTGTTCCTCAGTGTGTCTGTCCCTGATGTTTGTGACATCAAAGGAAACCACACATCCATTAAGGGTCATATTTCATTTTACTTAGGGATGCAGCCATTTTCCTTGGTATCCTCAAACTAACCCTACAGTGTATATTCTTGTGAGTAACTACTTTCAGTTATTTAGTATTTTAAACAAAATATTCTCATCATGCTGCTTCTACTGAAGGAAACTGTAGCAGTCATGAGCCCGTCTCTTATTTCAGGCTCCATACCTTGACCAGCCTGCAGTGTCCCCATTTTCTGAACTGCTCCACAGCTGTGGTGAGTCCACATGCGGCAGTTGAGATCTGCACCTGAGTGGAAGACATTCAGTCAAGGTGGGCTCTGTAACAGGATGACCTTCTTGAACAAAGGTCCCCTGAGGGAGATAGGGGCCTCAGGCCTGCAAGGAGGAGCTCTGGCAGCAGGGCCATTCCAGCCATCTCCTGTCCAGCCTGCAAGCTGTGCTGCTTTGCTGAGAAGCTCACTCATGGATCAGCAGCCCTGAATCTGGGCCTTTCTTGCCATAGTTCTGGCTAGGTGTCATGGTGTCCAGCACCTCTGCCTGGTCCATCTTCCCCACCTTCAGATCTCAACAGACATCTGCACAGCTTTGGGCTTCCTCTTCCAGGCTGCCATCTCTGTAGAAACTTGAAGTGTGAAATCTGTTACTATGAAACTCAACCTGTATACATTTAACCTGGAAATTCAGCATCTAAGGCTTCATTATACACAATGAGGCTGACAACACCCATATTTTCTTCTTACTCAGCTTAGTTGTGAATAGTTAGAAAATACTGAATGTACCATAGCAGAGCTGCTGCATCAATTATAAAATTACAGCCACTGAAAATGTGTCAAGAAGGCCATGTCTTAGGCCATTTCCCCGGTGTTACCTGAGATGACAGAGAGTTTATGGCCTGGCCCTCTCTCTACCCAGCAGTGAAGACACAGGGACCCATGCAGCAGGTAAGGACAGGAGAGCGGGGCTCATCGATGGCAGACCATGATCTTGGGTGTATGCCTATTTCTTTTTGTCCATTTTCTTATACCATTGAATTAATTATAGTGTTCTATTCAATATTACTTTTATTCAGTTTAGTTAACAACAAATAGTGGCTAATTTCTTGAACAGATAAGTGAAAATGGATGATTTAATTACATTATATATAATGAAATTCTCAATACATACTTTGAATATCTATCTGTGTGTGTGTGTGTGTGTGTGTGTGTGTGTGTGTGTGGGTGTGTGTGTAAAGGACTCTTGTTATTCAGAAAGGCAACACTCTCTTTATCACTATCTCTAACACATGAGGTCATGCAGAGCCCTTCCATGGTGCAGTGACGCTAGAAGCCACTCTAGAAGCCATCGTGTGCATCTGTGCCTACTACTGCCAGAGAACAGCAAGAGATTTGGTTCAGTGTTTGTTTTTCCAGCAAGGAAGTCCTGAATCATCCTGCTGCCAGGCAGCTCAGGGAGTGAGCAGCATGCAAAGGAGCCCAGCACTCCCTGCCTTACACCCCTTTCCCCCACTGTATCCATGCTGCAGCCCCGCCAGCGTGCAGCCAAGACTCTGCCTCCTCAGCCCCAGGGTCCTCAGTTCCTGGGTCCTGGCCTCAGCCTCCACCAGGCTTCAGGTGCTGCCATGTGTTCAGCTGGCATAGTGGGTGGGGCACACTCTCAGCCCCACATACACAAAGATCACTGACCACACTGACCCTTCCAGTCTGCAAATTTTGACTGAGGATTTGGCACTGGAACAATACACAAAATTGTCATTACATTTTCTTTTTGTTCTTTTTTTGGTGGTTTCTTTATTTATTTAAACCTATATTTAGAATTGCATTTTGCAAAAAACCTTTATTTCTTTTCATGCCCCACTTAACAGAAGCTCTTAAAAATTGCTACTGCAGTTCAAACCCATGTGCTTGAATGCTCAGAATCCAATCTGCAGCTTCGTAGCATGGTGGAAACAAAGCAGAAACTGAATTTGGGGATATTTCTTTGCCTTCTAGCACCTTGAAAAGAAAACCTTGTCTCACATGTTTTTACCTCCCAATATAGACTTCAGTACCAACTGAATCTGCCACTGACAAAATGAGTTTCCTGCATTTATTTCAAACAATCTCATTTCCCCCTGAACTGGATAAGCACATTGTCTAAGATTTCTTATGCCCAAACTTGAAAAATAAGTTCCAGTAGACAAGAGGCTGCTACCCATCCTGAAATCATGATGGGATTTTATGTAAACATATAGTCCAGCCCACACCCTGGCAGTCATGAGCTGAGAGAGGGGCGGATGGCTTGTGCAGATAGAAACACATAGAAATAGTCAACCAGCAACTGCAACAAGCAGGGAGCAGAGCTGCTGAGCCTTCACTGCTGGGTGATGGAATGGTGTGGTAGGTTTTGCCCTGGGTTTACTGATGTGGCTTGGTAAATCCAGGTTGTTGCAGGGATTATCCTTCCAAAGGAAAATCATGTACATGTATCATTTATTTGCCATTTTCTTTTGCATTTATGGAATCTGCGTGCATGAGATTTTATGCCTCTGCCATTGCAGACCCATTCATGGGAATTATTCCCCTGTCTTGTCAAGGGCTAGTTTATTTACACAACATGCAGAGCACTTTTCTCAGCCTTGTTTCTCCAGACCTGTGCATTTTCAATCATTTCTTCAAAGGAAGCTAAACAATTTTGTTTGAGAAAACTTCAACTGTGTTGCTGTGCTTCTGTGTGACTTCCTTGCTGCCAGACTTGAAAAAGGCAGTGAGTTTGACCTGCTGGAGTGTTATCCCCAGAGGGACATGCTTTGCACAGCTGTGCCAGGAAGGACTGCTCATTAGTTGGCTGGCCACCCTGACATCCAAATGTCATTTCCCTAAGCTGGTCTTGGTTTGGGGAAGCATTGGATTGCAGTAGAGACTCCCTGTGCACTGGCTGGCTCTTGGAAAGCCTTGTGCTGCCATGAGGTTGTCTGTTCCTAGACCTTCACCTCTGTGGCCCTGGGGCCAGTTACTTCCAGCAACCATGCACAGGATCCTCTGGGTAACTCTCCTGTGCACCCTCTATGTGGAGGCTAGGGTGGGTCCCAGTTCCTTTCTGCTTCAAACAGTACTGTGAATCAAACTCTTGAACAGAAATCTTGAAAAGCTGTGCAAGTTTCTCTCTGGGAGAAATCTCTGTTCTTAGCCCTGCATGCTCCAGGGACACCAGTGTATAGCTCTGATGGGAGCTACCTGTCAAAGTTCTGCTCTGCACCTCATAATTTCATGTGTGCTGTTCAGCATCTGCCTTATAACCTGCCATCGAATGGGGACACAGCACATCTCAGGGATCTGTCCCATGTGTGCTTCAGCTTTGGGAGGCTCAACATTTTCTGTACTTGTTGGCCATTGGTGGTGATTGCCTTTGAGTTACAAGAATTTGTCACTTCTCTCACAAAGTGGACTCTTGAGACATCTGTCACACCTGTAAAAACAATCATCTATCTGACTATTGGTTGTACGGAAAGGTTTCCTGCTGTGGTCTCTACATTAGTCTTGTTTCTTTTTTTAAAATTTTTATTAAAATGGAAAAAGAAAAAATGAAACAAAACAAAGCAGTGTAAGGGTACAAGTAATACAGAACTACAAAAAAACAGTAAGAAATCATCAGTTAATAGATTACATATTATCATCTTAAGAGATAGTTGCTCAAGTCACAGTATCAAAGCATACAAAGTGGACATTCAAACAGTGAGACTGCAAACAGTTGTGTTCAATGATCCAGCCAAAAACATTAATATGGTCAGCTATTTACACCCATAAACACTCTTGCTGTTGTATATTTTAGAGCTCCTTTCCCTCTATTTTTTACAACGAAATTTACACATTTTGGGTTTTATTATTCCTTAGTTCTTATTACTTTTTTGGGGGGGAGAGAATAAAGTCAAATATGGCAAAACAAAGCTGTCAGTCAAAACCAAGGATAGACATAGCACATGATGTAAAACAGAGTACAAGGTTATCAGCAATGGTTATCAACAATGTCTCTTGTTTCCTTAAAAAGAATTGTCTATCTAATTAGATATTATAAAGTTGAACAAAACAGTAGAGCAAGACCAATAAAACTTAAGCATTGTAAACATTATAGGACTTCCAAAGGAAACAATAGTCAAACCAGAATGGGCATCTTAGTGAATCTTATTGCCTTCAAAGTAGTTGCCTATACCCTCAAACTTGATACTATCATACAGAATGGAACAGAGTCTAATCAGTCAAAACAAGATAGTGGGAGTATTACAAGACTTCAAAACAAGTTAATAGGAAATCAAAAACTTACTATTATATATCCTGCTAATTTTTTTAAATTTTCCCCTTAATTAAAAAAACATAAAAAATAACTATATAATTTTTTAATGGATAAGGGAGAGATTTAGATAAAACAGGACATAACAATATAACAATACACATCAAAGCATGACTGTTTCAGCAACCTAGTGCTTCACCACCAAATAACCCAACTTAATAGTAGTTACCATAGTGTCTGTCTTTTTCCTTGAAATATTTGAATAAAACTTCATATACTATAGCTTCAAATATTTCCATATCAAGAAGCCCAGAATAAAGCTTTCCACTTAATAAGTGAAAACTTTATAAGGCTTCAAGGCCACATAATGGGGAATCATGATTACCACATTTTTTTGTATATTTGAATCATTACTTACATTAGCGAAACTATTCGGTATTCACACATGCAAGGCTGATTTATTTCACTTATGAGTATGGTAACTTGACAGATGTGAATATTGTACAATTTGGTGATGCGCTTATGATAAGGCTACTGAGTTGAACATGTTGAAACTAATGAAATCTTAACTGTTAATTTAAATTAACTTAGAATGTAATGTTTAGAAGAATTACATAACAGTAGAAATGCAAACTGAAAGAAATACAAGGGGTACAAAGGGAGGGAAGGGAAAGGCAATACTTTGCAGGACTTGGCCCTATGCAGAGCTCAGGATGTCTACCATGGTGCCAGCAACAGCCCCAGCTCTGAAATTCATGAAGTCCTGGCACTGAACTGGGCATAGCTTTCACATTGATCCCAGAGCTGGTGAGGTCACTGGAGGTGGAGCTCGCACAAGCTCAGCAAGTAGGACTTGAACTCAGTCAGGTACTAGCCCTGCCTCAGAGGAGGGAGAAAAATCACCAACTGTCCTTGATCCTTGCAGGCCCCAAAGCCTCCCAAGTCCTCTTGAAGACAATTCTGTGCACAAATCCACCCCAGGAAAGCTTCCTGTTCTGCCTCACCCCACTCACTTGTGCATGCCTCATTGTTGCAGAAGGCCCCAAGTTTGAGAGTCTTTCTCCATGTAAAGTTACACATGCCCTCCCCAGAGAATAATAGAACAAGGCCAAATCTTGCTCACTGTAGTTCTCATCTTCAGTGAGTTCAGGTTGTCCCAAAAGACCCAGGTTAGTTTGGACTGGTTGTCCCACCTTGGTAAGCAGCACCTTCCAGGAGTCAGTAAAGGAAGCACTGGTCCTAGGGAGGACAGCTGTGAGCAGCAGTACAGGTCTGGCCTCCCTCCCAAACTGCCCTCCCAAGGCATCCTGTGGAGTTTGACACCAGCCTCTTGCTCCAGCTATAGAGAGCCCATCCCCAGCTATCACTGTGCCCTGAATGGGGCAATGCTGACCCAGGCAGCCCTCACGTGCTAATGGAAGTCCCTGGCCAGTGCTGCGATCACCTGTCCTCCATTCTTCAGGAAGCCTGAAATGAATCTCCCTTTCCCGACCTCATGGCATGTTGCCTCTGTGAGAAAGAGAGTGGTGTGGTCAGTGTTACTCTACTCATGGATACTCTACAGGATGCTGCTCTCTAACTATCTGAGAAGTGCAGATGCAGTGTGTCCTGCCTGCCTTTTGTTCATCTTCAGTTCATATAGTGATGCATCACTCCATTCTGTGTGGCTTCCCATGACATCCCTCCTCTATTTTGTGTCCCCATGTACAGAGGCCAGGAACGTAGTCTATACTATTGGTAGCATTTGGTCCAAGTTGTTTGTGTGCCTGGACAAAATGGAAGCACAGGAGAGCAATGGTTGCATCTGCTCTTGGCATTACATCATGGTCAGTGCCTGGTACACTCATGATTTAAAGCACCCTCCAGCTCCTTCCATGATGTCTGTGTGGACCTGAGTCCTCTGGTATCCCCCAGAGATTACTGCTCTGCATACTATAGAAGCCCATGGAATGACTCTCTGGTGTCCTTCACAGTGAAGAGAACAGCTTCACCGAGGCATGGGCTCCTCGGGAGGAGGCAAAGCTTCCACATAGGAAAGAAAAAACAGCAGTGTAGCCAGGGTGCCATTTCTGAGGAAAAAGACCTGCGTTTAGACCCAACTGCTCCTTCTGACTTCCTATGTAAACCTAGGTAAAACATCATGCACTATAGAGGTCATACTGTCATCTGCTTCCTAGGGACATCATCAGAGGTGTGAGATGACATTTGTGAAAATTGGAAGCTGGTGTCTCAGGTACATAATGTGTAGAAATAGAGGAGAAATCTGGGAAGGGTTGGGATGGAGATGAATACATTGCACGCTGGGCTGGTTCCTCCTGCATGGTCGTGGAAATTACACTCACCTCTGGACATGTTTCCCTGGTGGCATCGTGAGGAGACAGAAGTTCATCAGTTTGGCCATCCTTATGTTCCCTAAACAGTGCAATTGCTTCTATGTACTGGTATTTTAGCCTCAAGTGCAGAAAGTTATTGACATCTCATAGAATGACCCCTGCGTACAGCCTGGAGAGAGATAGCAATCAACCATGTTCTAAAGGTGGTCAGCCAGGCTATAGCAATAGATTTGGAGTTGATTTTTAAAAAATGCCTAGTGCAATCCGTTGAGGTTTGAGTCTCTGTAATCCCCATGCTCTACCAGACTAGGGCAAGAGGGTCACATATTTGAACCCAGACTAAACAACTTAGCTGCACAGTGAGACTCGGTGTCAAATTTAAATTTCAAAAACTAAAAGGGGCTGGGGATGTTGCTCTGTGGGAATTCCCTCAGCTCAACCCTCCTATATAAATACAAAACTTATTACCTTGTGAAGAAGCTCAATCAAGAGGATTCTACAACTTCCTTGGGGCAATATGGAACAAAATTCCCCTAAGAACCTTAAGCCATGATTGTCCAAAATGGTCTGAGATTCAGTAATTTGTAAGAGAAAGTGAGTCAAGTTGTAGGCAATGTTTATCCATCTTCAAGAAGCAGATATGAGGCCATGTCATGATGTTGTGCTGTCTGCTGAGATGTCATGGGGATGCACTGTCCCCATGGGAACACCACAGCTTGTAGAGTTGCATTTACCAGAGGTCACCATGAAGCTCTGTGCCTGGACACTGTATATGCAGACCTATGGACAGTAACTGGTCCTACCCAAGGTTCTATGACCGTGAATGAAAAATTCCACTGCTAAGAATCTAACACACAAAATGAGATTTACAAAGGTGGTTGCTTCCTATGGGATAGAGCCTGACAGGACTCTGTCTCCACATCCTAGATGCAATCGGTGAGGAGCTGTTTTCTGAGACACACTTCCCACCCAACAGTTAAAACACTCAGGCTGACCCTAAAATGAGACCAAAAGAGTAGCACCTAGGAGGGAGGCCACTGTTCCTGGATGGAACAACAGCCACTATGTCCTATATTATTCACTCATATTGCATTGTGTATTTAACCACAATATGTATTTGTTGCCCAAGAAAAGATACTGGATAATTTACTGAATATGTGATTGACTAACCAAGGACATTAGCTTAAGATTCTGCCTTCTCACAAAAAAGCAACATTAAAAAGTCACATCCAACACCCTCTGGCTGAAGAGAAACTTGATGGCATTGATGTGGAAAATGTAGCAGAGGTAAATTATGAGGACATAAGATGAGTGGTGGCTGGGATGGAGCAGGATGGTGAAAAAAAGAAAATACCTTTCTGCACAAAATTGAGGAAAATGTTCTGGAAGTGGACAGTAATGAAATTTGCAAAACATTGAGAATACACAGAATGCTACCATTCTGATTATTTTAAACATGACTGAAATCTTAAACTTTATTTATATTAGTCCCATCACTGCCATACCTCTGGGAAATAAGAGTAGCAATGAATACACTGATAAGTAAATCTGTAAGAGAGGGGAATGGCAGGTGTGGGTCAAGGGTTCCCTGCAGGTAGAACTCCTTGAGATGACTCGTGCTTGGGAGTGACCAGGAGGTCCAGCTCTGCAGCTGGTGGAGAAATAAATCCAGGTGCCGGCTCTTGCTCTGGGGCCAGAGCTGGTGAGAGAGCTGCAGGTGGAGCTGGAAGGAGCTGTGTGGGTGCAAATTCAGCATGCACTGGAATCACCTCTGCAGTTGCAGGAGGAGAAAACATCACTGACATTCCAGGGACCTCTCAGGAACAAACCTTGCCACTGCCTCTCAGAGGCAGCTGTGTGCATGAACACAGCCCCAGTAAAGCCTCCCAGTCTTCATCCCCAAAATGACTGCTGAGGGGCTCATGTTCCTGGGTCTCCCATCATCTGGACACATTGCTAAGTTCCCTAGCACATTCCCTACCCTAAAGGCCACAGCCCACATCCCAGGGCTCCTTACCCTGTGACAGGCTCCAGGGTCGTAGGAGGCTCCAGGTGGTCCTTGAGAAGCTTGGCCTGGGGAACCCCCTTGGAGTTCAGCTCCAGTGAGGAGTCAAGGACAGGAGATGTGGACCTGGGGCAGACAGGGAGGCAGCAGTGTGAGAGGTCTTGCCTCTCTTCACACACTACCTACATAAGTAACCTTAGGGAGGGCACCTCAACCTCTAGCTCAGCAAGTGCAGGATCCGCTCCCACTGTCTCCCAAATACAGTGTGGCACTGTGCGCCTTGGGAGCCCTGAGAGGCTGCCAGAATGCTCCATAGGAGGCAGTCCTTGCTTAGTGGTATGACACCACTCCCTTCTTCAGGGAAGCCTGACACAGTGTCTCCCTGTCCTTCCCCACTGCATGTCAGCTCAGCAAAGGCAAAGACTGATATCTGCCATGTTTTTGCACTCAAGGGCTCAGGGCTGGTGCTCCATGAATATCTGAGAAGTGAGGGGTCATCAGTGTCTATACTGCTTTTCTGCAGTGTCTAGGTCAGGCAAACATCTCTTGCCTAGTTCTCTTTGCCTCTGTACAACTCCTCCTGCATGGTCTGTATGCACATCTAGGGAGGCCTGGGACCCAGAAAAACTGCTTTGAGGTGAACAAGGTCTGTTCTACTGCCAATGCTGACTTTGTGACCTCCAAAGTACATCAAAACTCAAAAGGGCAGTGTTTGTACCTGTTCTGCTTACAGAACCATGGACAATACCTGGAAAAGTGTGTTCACACAGGGTGTATTCATGTGTATTTGTGGCTTGATGACATCCACCCACTTTCCAATGATACCTGTGGGCCATGGACACTTTGCCATCCCCAAGAATTCCTGTCCTGAGCACACCCCGATCTCCAATCTCCTTTCCAACGAGTAGAACAGCTTTCCGCAAGTGTGGGTCAGTGGGAAGGGGGTGAAAGGTCATCCCTGGGAATCAGCATAGCCTCTGGGCTTTATGGGGCTAAGGCCACAGCTGTCCCCTTGCCAAGGAGCCCCCATTTCCTCCTCAGTTACCCTGCACTCTGCATCCCACTCAGCACCCCTCTTTAAGTGTTGTAAACTGAGGCTCAGCTGCTTGCTCATGGCCACGACTTGAATGCACAGGTGGCCAAGTTCCAAAGGGCTGCTCACGTAAGAACTTACCTTCCCAGTATTTGAACTTTTCCTGGACTCAGTGTCTGTGAGTGGCTGGTGGTTGAGCCTAGGGATAACTGTCCTGGGCTCCCTCTTATCTCTGGGAGCCTCTGGCCTGGGGCTGTTGAGTCCTGGCCTGAGCTGCCCATGATGGTTGGGTGTCTCCAGGTGAGCTTTCTGAAGCATCTGGGACAAGTGAACCATCTTCTCATACGTTCATAAGTCATGTCCAAACTTTCCTTATTGCTCCTTACAATTGCTTCCTTCTATCCTAAGCAATGCACCTGCTTTTTGTCTCTGGGATTCACTTTGTATTTTCTGAGGTAACAGGTCTGTAACCACCCACTATACAGAGTGTTTTTGTTTTTGTTTGGGGGGGGGAGCTAATAGAGTTTTTTCAATACTCATAACCATGTGAGGTTTCCCATGTGCTGCTCCCTGTCAGTGACCGGGCCATCACATCCCACTGTGTGAATGAACCACAAATCCTCATGCATCCATCAGCTGAGGCCTTGTGTATTGTTTCCAGTTTTAGTCTTAAAAATAAGTTTGCTGCAGTCATTCTTGTGTTTGTATAGCTGTAGCACTCATTTCCCTGGGGAAGATACTTAGTGTGAAGTTGAATATTTCGTGCCTTGAATGTTTAACTGTCTTTCAGATTGGTTTTTCAAAACAGAATTAAGATTTCCGGCTCTTCCTGTGAGTATTTTTAAACCCTGCTCTTATGTTTTCAGTCTTTTTGGGTTGATTTTATAAAATTTACCTAAGGAAAGGTTATTTCTATTACACAAAATTCACCATTTTTTTTGACTTTGGTTAGAATTTTAAAGGTGGAAATAACCTCAAAATACTGTATATATGCATATATGTAAATCACATATAATTTTAATATCACAAAATTTCTGCTATGTGATGAGTAATATTCATGATCACCTTCATGGGCTTGAGAGCTGTCCAAGGGATTAGTAAAGTGTACTTCTGAGCTCATCTGTATGGGTCATGGAGGAATGATTCTAGGTACTCCATCTGGTCTCTGGCCCCTTCCTCCCTGGCACTGTGCCTCCACTCTGCTTCCTGGCCACCATGAACTCTGCAGCTTTGCTCCATCACACCCTCCTGCTGTGGTGTCCCTTCCTTGGAACCAGGCATGACTGACTCCCCTGAAACCATAAGCCAGATTAAACTTCTCCTCTTCTCAGCTGTGGGTCTTGAATTCTGTGTCCTATTAATGGGAAAGCTTTACCAAGACAATTGTTTTCATGTTTACATATGTGCTTCAACCTACACAGCTTTTATAGAATTTACCATAATTTCACCCTTACTTTCTGGTCAGATGTTGGAATTATTTTCAATTTTTTTTTTACCATTTTAAATGAGATGTTCAGAAATATGCTGTTAAGTGTATTCTTTCCTGATTTAGAGATTTTGTGACTAATGGAACTGTATTATTCTAAAATGTAAATATTTACTTATTTTTATCATTCCATTTATATAAATACCCAGAACAGGCAAAACCTTAGAAAGCATGGTAGTGGTCTGTGGCTGAGTGTGGACAATGGAGAATGACAGTTTAATGAACCTAGGTTACCACTGGGGATGGTGGAAGTGTTCTTTAACAGGCATGGTGAGGGTCTCACAGCCCTGAGTGCGTGAAATGCCACTGAGCTGTGTGCTCCAGGACAGATGCTGAATTTTAGATTGACTATTACCTTAATAAAGAAAGAACCACAGATGAGGAGTCTCCCTACCCTGACTACAGACCTGTAGAGTGGGAGGTGACTGAGGACAGAACTGTTCATGGAAACATTTCACAAATGCTTCTTCTTCTCCCTCCTCTGCCCAGAATGAAGGGATCAGAGATGTGTTACTGAATGTAGGTGAAAAAACAAGTGTGCACAGTCAGGACACTGGAGGCTTCAACTGAAAATTTTGTCCTTTGAGTGATATATGGGATGTGTGTTATGATCAGGACCCAGGAGCACACTAATCATCAAAAAGTCAACAGAGAGTCACAGAAATGTCCCTGAATCCACTCATCTCTTCTGTCCTCTTTATCATATCCTGTCTATTGTCTAAAATATGTTAAAACCAGGCAGGACTGACTCGGCTGAAACCATAAGCTAGATTAAACATCTCCTCTTCCAAGTTGTGGGTCTTGGATTCTGTGTTCTACTAATGGGAAACCTTGACCAAGACAATTGTTTTTATGTTTACATAGGTGTTTCAACCTACACAGCTTTTGTAGAATTTACCATAATCTCACACTTACTTTCAGGTCACATGTGGGAATCGTTTTCAATTTTTTATGCATTTAAATACTGAGCTGTGTACAAACATACTGTTACATGTCTTCTTCATGACTTAGAACTCTTGTGACTAATAAAATTAAATTTTTGTCAAATGTAAATATTTACTTATTTTTATAATTCCATTTGTATAAATATCCAGAACAGGAAACTCCTTAGGAAGCACAATAGTGGTTCATGGCTGAGCATGCAGAATGGAGAATGACAGTTTAATGAACCTAGGTTACCACCTGGGATGGTGAAGGTATTCTTTACCAGGCATGATGAGGGTCTCACAGCTCTGAGTGAATGAATTGCCTCTGAGCTATTTACTCCAGGACAGATGCTGAATTTTGGATTGAATTTTGTCTTAATAAAGAAAGAAGAGCAGATAAGGAGTGGCCCTAACCCCACTACAGACTTGCAGAGTGGGAGCCTCCTGAGGACATCACTGGGCATGGAGATCTTTCTCAAATGCTTCTTTTCCTCCCTCTGCTTATAATGAAGCCATCAGAGACATGTTACTGAGTGTAGGTGAAGAATCTGATGTGCACAGTCAGGAGATTGGAAGTTTTAACTGTAAGTTCTCTCTTTTGAGTGATATATGGGGTGTGTGTTATGATCAGGACCCAGGAGAGTATTAATTTTCAAAATGTGTACAGGGTGTCAAAAAATTGTCCCTGAATTCACTCATCTCTTCTGTCCAATTTATCATCTCCTATCTACTATTGAAAATATGTTAAACTATGCACAACACAAAATCCACTAATTTTGTCAGTGAGTTAAGAACATTTACCTTGTGCAATTATCAGCACCATCCTGCTCCAAAACTCTGTTTCTGAGGAGAAACTGTGAACTCTCCCAACAATAGCATCATTTCGCTAACCTTCAACTCCTAGAAATACCATTATACTGTCTGTCTCCATGAAATGGACTCTTCTGGGCCATCACATATTTGGAATCATATAACATTTCCTTTTCTCTCTGTTTTATTTCCCTTAACATAATATTGCAGGATATATACATAGCACCTTTTGTTCATCCACCATTTGGGTTTTTTTCCCCATGTTTTGGCTCTTAGGAATAATCCTATTGTGAACATGGGAATGCATATATCTGCTTGAGCTCCTGATTTCCGTTAAGCTGTATAAACATATTTAGAATTGTTGAATCATAGAATGATTCTATAGAATTTGGAGAGGATGGCTATGTTGTTCCCTACAGCAGTCAGTCCATTTTACAACCCCATCAACAGGACATGTGGTTTGGGTTTCTCACTGAGATCCTCTGGGCCAGGGAGCAGTCACAGAACTTAATCAAGGTGCTGTCCCTGATCCTTGGCCTGGGGAGCCTCAGACTACACTCCACCTGATGGGTTTGTGTGGCACATGAGGCAGTAGGAACAAAGATGGACTGGATCCAAGCCACACCCAATTTAAGGTCAGTTCTGCAGTGATGCGAACTCTTATGAGACTGTCCCCTTCTACACCATGGAAACCAGTAGTCTAGTGACCCACACCTTAGAGCTCCCCACTCCCCAGTGAAGCCCAGATGCCCCACAAAGCTGACCCTTTGCAGGGTGAGTGTGTGGATGCTCCACTTTCTGTTTTTTAGGGGAAAGAGCTAGATGAATCAGCTGTTGCTCCCACAAGTTCAGCAGAACTCTGATTGGCTGTGTCCCAAACTTAGTTGCTGACTCTCACAGTTTCCAGTGAAATGATGTTCAGGCTGGGATCTGCCTTGCATGAGCTGAGGAATCAAACCCTGTTTGAATGCGCTGTCCATGCCTGGGACCCCAGTGAGTGCCAGAGGCCAGACAGGAGACCTGGGCATGGAATCCTCACCCCTCAGGCCTCCTGGACCAGTTAGGGGAAACCTTATAGAGAACAAGGGCCCAAACTGCAAGCCCAAACTCACTTATTTATTACACTGCCTACACTGCAACTAGATCTGAATACTGCACTGAAGTTTTAGTTTAGAAAAAAATGCTCATCCATTGACATATTTTGCTTGAGATAAAAACACAATCACAAAGCTTTCAATGATACAACCTGTTATTGAAAAGTGAAGGTTTGTATTTGGTATGCTTTCACACAATAAATGTTATTTTGGCTGTTGCATGCACACTGCTAGTTTGTCAAAGGTTGGCTCATACTGCATTCGTTTCAGAGCAACACATGCAATACTCAAGTCATCTGTTGGTCTGTTTCATGTATCAGATTTAAGATAATTCAAAGCTGAAAACAGTAGCCCAAAAGCATAAGATGATCCACAGTAACAAATGCAATCCCCAGTGTTTTCATTGACTTAATTTTTTTTTTGTCTTTTTGAGACAGAGTCTCACTATACAGTTCAAGATGGCAATCAACCTGTGAGGAGAAGAGACCAGCCAGGAGAAGGAACAAATGAAAGTGAGAAACACAGAGCCATCAGAACAAAGACATCTACAACCACATGAAACATGTCATAATGTAATGGCTTTGTGAAGGAGTCAGTGTGTAAATCTCACAAACATGAAGATAAATGAAAAAGTCAGACCTTCAAAAAACACAAACTGTAACAGTACATATAATCATATAAATGAGCATGCATATATATAACTGATAAAAACAGGTCAAATTAATCTCTGGATAGGATTTATCTTGGGGGAGGAGAGGAGAAGCAGCCAGAAAAGAGCATAAAAGGTGAATGTTCATTTCATTTATGAAAATTCATTGAATTAAACCACATGTACAATAAATTGTTAACAGGAAAAGGGAGGCTAAACAATGTACCAAAGATAGTTACCTCTCTACATAGAAAAAGAGCAAATATTTCTAATTTTTTTCCTTGTTTGTTGTACTTTTTGACATATGTAAATATTACCATAATTACCAAAACAATGATTGCGAGACAAACAAAAAAAGAAAAATTAGAGGATTCAGTGATGAAACTTCAAAGCTCCCCAGCATGGTGACCTGATTTCGGCTTCTGCTGACTCCTACTGCAGGACCACCCATTGTGCTCTTGTTTTCCTTAGGGAAACAAGAGCCTTGTTCTTCATCCTTGGTGGCCAAAGATGCAAGGCTGAAGAAGATGCTGCAAAAGAGTTTCCTCTGGCCACCTCTAACTCATGAACACCACGGAAATGCTGTTTCTCACCTCCAGTCTCTATACTGCTGCTAACATAAGTGATCATTTGTAAGTGAGAAAACTAAGTGTGGAAAAGTGAACATATCTGTACAAGGTCATTTCTACAATAGGAGAGTGAGCATGCAGACCCTGTTCCTGGTGTCTGGCAGCTACCTCCCTGCCATATGAAGGCAGGGGATCTTTTTGCAATAGTACATGGCTTGGGGCAAGGGGACCTTCTATCATTTAGCTCCTTAGCCTTGGGTCTCTTGATTCATGTTCCACATGCAAGTTTCTGAGCCTTGAATATGGCCAATGACGTTTGCCCAGCAATCACTGCACTCCTATTACCTGCAAACCCCCCTCCCAGGTGCATGGGATTAGCAAGGGATTATGCAGCATATGCATTAGCATGTAAATGCCCAAGTGCTTTAAAATTTGATCCATTTCTTTTCCTTTTTACACATTATAATTATTGACACATACTAGTTGTATAGAGTAAGGGGATTCTTTATGATATTTTCATATATACATATACTGTGTATTGGTCAAGTTTGTCAACTCCTCTCCTATCTTCTTGATCTATTCTAACTCTCCTCCCAGGCCTGTATAGCCCCTCTTCTACTTTATTTTTTAGTTTTCACATATGAGAGAAAACATGCAATATTTGTCTGTCTGAATTATTTTGTTTAACATGATATCCTCCACTTCCCTGAATTTTTCTGCATATGACTGGATTTCATTCTTTTTTTATGGTTGAACAGGGTGTGTGTGTGTGTGTGTGTGTGTGTGTGTGTGTGTGTGTTTGTGTGCATGTGTGCACATGTGCATGCCACGTTTGCTTTGCCCATTCTCTTGCTGACACATACCTAGACTGATTGCTTGCCTTGGTTATTGTGAATAGTGCCTCTCTTGCTCCTATCTTGCTCATTAGCCATTGTTGTATAACAAAGCATTCCCAAACTTAGTGCCTTATTGCAAAATTTTATAATTGGCACCCAATTTTCTGGTTTTCCTAGGCTCAGTTGTGTAGTTACAGTGTCCTGTCAAATAACTTCAGTCAGATTGGGGCTAAAACTGCAGTACATTCCCATGGCTTAACGTCCAGCAATAAGAAAGGGAGGACTGGAACGTATCTTGAGGGTAGAGCACTTGCCTAGCATGCAGGAGGTCCTGACTTCCATGCCCAGCATGAGATTGTATAAGAGCTTACAATTGATTTGTAAGACCATAGGGAGAATGGAACATGGATAGAGGAGCATTATTTGCTATCATAAAGCAAAAGAAATGGCAAGCTTAGTGCCTACAGAGAGGAAAACTGATGAGACCTCATTTCACTGCAGAGCCTTGGAAGCAGTGAAATTCTGTGTGATACAAATCTATAATTGTTTGCCACTGCTGGTTTTCTTTCTGTCAACAAGAGCGCACCATTCTTGTGTAGGGCATTGAGTTGAGAAACACTGATTACCAGTTGTGTGAGTTACTTTTCATTGGTTGTTGAGACAAAATACCTGACACGTAACATGCAAGAAGGAAAGGATTATTTCTTACAGATCAGAGGTTTCAGTCCCTACTCAGTTGGCTCCAAGGCAAAGTGACATGGTTGAGGGGAAGCAGTTAATCATGGCTGCAAACAGCAAGCATGAACAGCAAAAGAGAGAGACACGCCTTCTTCCCTCAGGTACACTGTATGCTGGCTCCACTCCTGGGCAGGTGTAGCACTCATACCACCAATCTGAGTGCTAGACAATGAACCAATCAGAAATACTGGATTTGGCCACATTCATTATTGTATGATGCTTGGGAGGGGCACTGACATAAACTATGACACCAGTAGAGGCAAAGAGACTGCTCTCATACTCTCAGCATGAAGCTTAAGGTCTACTGAGGTAGGGGGATATTTATCAAATCACTTTCCAAGTATAGGCTGAAAATTCCTAATCTGAAATCTGAAGTCTGAAATGCTTCAAAATCCAAAACTTTTCACTACTGATGTAGTGCCAAATTGAGAAATTCCACAAAAAGAAATTTTGTTTCAAACACAAAATGTTATTTAATTAAGATTATTGGTACATTTTAGATGTAAATAATAATCATGTTAATTGTGGGAAATTTGTACCATACATGATATGAATCTTTTTTTTTTTTCTCCATTCCTGTACCTTTCCTTCAACTCCCTTCCCCTCCTTATTTATGGAAGGCTGGTTTCCTTCTTTTCTCATCATTTTTTTCATTTCCCTTCTTCCTTTCTCCCTCCTCCATCCATAATTCCCCTTCTCATTAGAAAATGTTCAAATATCTATTTTATTTTAGTCCTTATCTACATTTTCAGTTTCCCACACCAGAGAAACAACACAATACACATGTTAACCACAGAATTAATACAAATACTTTAATTCTATAACCTGAACAGCCATTTCGAAGACGACAATTTGTAACTTATCAACTGGCAATTTCTTACCTTTTGTTTGTCTGTAATTTAGTATTATTTCTACCCTTTTTTTTAATCTCCATGTATTTTTTTTTCGTTTCCTTTTCTTTAAATAAAAAAAAATAAATATTGTATAAAATTATCTTCAGGCTCAGAGTATGAAGTATATATAAACTATAAATAAATTTCATGTTTAGACTTGAGTCCCATCCTAAAAATAACTTATTATGTCTATGCAAGTTCTCCAATAAATAAAAAATCAGAAATTCAAAACACTTCTTTTCCCAATCATTTTGTATAAATGACACTAAATATGCAGATGTTTACTTAATAACCTCAAGGAAGAAGTACCAGGGCTGATGAAAATATACAGCTAACATTCAAATTCTTTAAATTTACTACAATAAGAGATACATACTCATTAATCTTCCTTAAGAAACACATTCTGAAAATAAATTAAATAAAATACACCTCCTCGCTTCAAACACACTTCTCCATTTGTTCTTGCAATTTTTGGAGCAGTTTGGAAGTCCTCTTTTGCGAGTGTCTTTACAAATTGTGATAAAAATATAGTGAGTACTGCTGCTGAGTGCCATCCAATGGAAAGAACAGTTCATAAATACATTATGGTGTGTCTTCATCCACCTTATTCACCAGATCTGAACCCTTGTGACTTCTGACTCTTCTCCAAAATCAAAATGGTCATTGAAAGGTGAATAGTTTGAACTGATTCAAGACCTTGAGGCAGCCACAAATCAAAACTAAAGATCCTTATAAGAGGACTTCCAGAATTGATTCAGAAGAAAATGGCAAGAATGATGGAATAAGTGCATTCAAATGAAGGAGGAACTGGGTGTGGTGGTGCACACCTGTAAACTCAGCACTTGGGAGGCTGAGGCAGCAAAATCTGAGTTTGAGACTAGCTTGAGCAACACAGTGAGTTCAAGGCCAGCATGAACTCCAAAGAAAATCCTGTCTCAAAAAACTAACAGCCAACAAGCAAAGAACACCTAGGTGATTGTTTTATCACAGTTTTGTGTTTGTGTGTAGATTTCTAACTCATTGAAGATGGAAGACCTTCACTGTGTGTGGTTGGCAACCAATAGTGCATCCTGGAGGCAGTAAAAAGGGAAAGGAGAAAGTCTGGTTTCTGCCTCTTCAGAAGAGTTTGAGTCCTTGCCATCACCTTAGGTCTCATTTCCATGATCCTAGCACAGATTCTTCTGCTTCCTTCCAGAGACTCTCCCAGGACTCTGCTGTGAGCTCCAGGCCTTAGACTTATGTGTTGACATTTTGCATCTCCAATGAGCACCTGGCCCTTTTGCGTTCTTCTCCACCAGAGAAGATGGCCTTCATAAGCCTCCTTTGTAAATCCTTATCTGTCACACACACACAAATTAAATCTGATCCTCTAGTGCACCCTGACACAAAATGCCTCTAGCTACCTGTGCAACCTCCCATGAACAATTTCATGCCTCACTCATGTGAAAAATCCAAAGCAGAACTGCAGCAGTGCTGTGCTAATTATGGGTTAGTTAACAGAGATGTTGGTGTTGGGCCCATTGGGTTAAAATTCTGTCCACTGCTTTGTTATTGGAAAAGGTATTCAATGTTGGTGTCTAGGCTCACACAGCTATGAAAATGAAGATAATTCCTAACTCACACTCTTGCAAGAATTAACATATGTAAAGCGTCTCAAAGGGCCCTGGCCTGACACCTGTAAGTGTTACATATTTTTATCGGTACCAAGAAACAAACTCATGACTCCCTACTTTCAAGGCAGGTGCTTATGCCGCTGAGCTAAATCCTCAGCCCCCATGTAAAGATACTTTTAAGATATAAAGAAATCAGATGATGGATACTGAAAGCACTCATTTCTCTGTAATAAAAAGAAGGGCAACAACACAAATATCAATTGTATCTGAGCACTTGCTATATGCTAGGAACCATGGGAAGAGCTCTTCATTGGATCTTCATAGCAGTGCCAAGAGATGAGTATTGCCATTCATAACGGTTTTTTTTTTTTTAATGGAAATAAACTCTCAATATTTCAAAGCGAAATAATAGGAGAATAACAATAGTGAAAATTGAGGCTCCCAGAACAGAAGCAGTGTGCCTAAGGTCAGGCCAGGGAAGATGTCTGAGTCCAGACATCCATAAATTCCAAGCCTCACACTCAGTCCACTCCTCTGCTTCCTGTCATAGAAGGCCTGGGGCTCAGAGTCTCCCAAAAGCCTCACCAGAGACCTGCAACCACACCTTGCTTCAGCCTGACCCAAGCCCCAAAGCCACGCCCCCTTCTTGACCCCCCCCTGCCCACCACAGGAGGACTACATACCTATTGGGTTCCAACTTTCTGGCCACGCCCCTTGCCCCGCCTCCCAAGCCGCTGAGCCCCACCACTGGCCTCAAGCGAAGATTACATTCCACCTGGCCCAACCTGCGCGGGCCGCGCCCACGGACTGTCCCTCGCCTTGCGCCTGCACATCCCACTCAGTCCCGCGCTGCCCCTGGCCTCGCCCTCGCAGTGGATGCCTGTCTTGTGCACGGAGTCGCCATTTTGCCGCTAGAGAAGCCCTCTGGAGACCTGAACGCTCTTTTTTCAGTGGCCTAGCCTGCGGCGGCCCTGGGGCTGGGGTCTGGGCCAGGTAGGCGGGCGGGAGCCGGCTGTGAGCGGCGGCGCGGCCCGGTGGCCCCGAGGTTAGCGGGCGCAGGTGCCTCGGCGGGGAGTCCTGCCTGCGGTTTCACGGGCCCAGGGCAGCGGGCATGGCTCTGGGGGCGACCCGGCCTCAGCCCGCAAGGCCCCTCTCTCCCTTCCTCCCTTCTCTACTTCAGGAGTCCACACAGCCAGGCCTGGCGCGCGGCCTGGAGTCGTTGGCCCCAGCCAGGCGCTGCTGGGAACCCCGCTCTGATGTGGGACCTGTGGGAGGTCGCTCAGGTCTCACATGGCCTC
Organism: Cavia porcellus; assembly: GCF_034190915.1. Taxonomy (NCBI): domain Eukaryota; kingdom Metazoa; phylum Chordata; class Mammalia; order Rodentia; family Caviidae; genus Cavia; species Cavia porcellus. Next base: position 2,513,904 of record NW_026947518.1, on the reverse strand, counting down.
TGCTGTCACTGAGCCTGGCTGTGCTGAGCCGGGGACATTTACCCCCAAAAGGATGATTTCATTCCACTCCGAGCTCCTCCCTGCAGAGACTGAAAGAGGACCAAGATATTACAGTAAATAGCAGTTATTATTCTACCTGCACATGCTTTGGCTCAATTCCCTTCCATTGATAAGGGGTTTCTGCTTCTTTTAATATTGGTGTCACTTGGGTGTTTAGGTTTGTGGGGAGACTGAATGCAGCATGGGGCTTTGACAACAAGGCAAAGTGTGATCACTAGGGTTTAAAAATTTAAATCCACAAATAAAAATAATTCACCCACATAATTGAACCTTGCTACAGAATATGCATCTTGCCCGTATTCGGCTGTCTCTAACCATTACTACCCAGTTCTGCTCATATTGTTTATATATTTGCATAGTGTTGAATATTTATATTATATGCATAGGTAGAGGTTTACTTAGTTATCCTGTTACTGACCATGTACAAAAGTCTAGTTCCTCTTAGAAAAGTTGCATTGAGCATATATCATTTTTTCATGGGATAAATTCCAGAATTTGGAAATACTAATTCAGAGTTCTCTGTTCTTTCCCTGCCACTTGACACGAACTGGTGCCTAACGAAGCCATGTTTACATCTTTCAAAATCTAGGTATTTGTCCAATTATCTTGGAAAATTTGGAGTTCAGCAAGATGTTGATTCATTTTCTGTGCAGACTGAGAGACAAGCCACACAACCTGTTGTTGGATTTTGCTTTTAAGTCATGTACCATGTTCATCTTTTTATTCTGATTGACTCTATTCTGTTTTGTTTCATTTGGCTTCATTCTCTTTAAAATAAAATTAAAAAACATTTTCTTGCTGAGCATGGTGGTTCATGCCTGTAATCCCAGCACTCTGGAGGGTTACACAGGTGCCTAACCCTCCAGGGAATGCCAACCTAGCCTGAAATACTTGGTGAGTTCAAGGTCATGCTGCAGTACATAGCAAGACCTTATCTCTGAACAAAATGAACAAACCCTTTTTCCTCTTATCTTATTTTAATGTAGCACAAATAGACACTAATAAAAATATGAAACCCCTTATAAATAGATTAAAGATTTCATATTATGCAGTTTATATACTATGAAACTATAGTATATTTATATACTATAGTATAATTTATATAACTACTCTAAAACTGCATAGTATGAAACTAGTATGAGGTATGCAGTTTCATATTATGCAGTTTATATTCTATGTTTAGTGATCCTGGGGATTTCTGCATGAGCTATATGCCCCTGCACTTAAAAAAAAATTTTTTTTTGAGACAGGGTCTAAATAATTCACTCAATTTCACAGGTTGAGTTTAAACTTGTGGTCCTCCCAGAGTGCTGGGAGTACAGGTTCACGCTATCCTTACTTAGAAATTCACAATAATTATGTATGTTTATGGGATAAAAATGTGCCTTTAATCTATGGCTCCTTTGTAGAAAGAATCAATCTAGTTAATGTACCTCCTGCCTTACTAATCTACAAATTCTTTCACAGTGACTAGGACTGCAAATCCCATTGTTTAGCAGTTTTGAAAGCTATTCTTCTTATTAACTCTGGTTACCATAATGTTTAGTGGACAATTCAAAATTTCTTCTCCACCGTGACTGAGATTTTGTATTCTTGGGTGAACATTCTCCTTTCACCAGTTCTCGTGGAACTGATCATTTTTTTAAAAATCAGACTGCCAAAGAAAGGTGTGAAGGCTCAAGGAACTTGGGGCACATTGCTATTCAGAAAGCCCAAGTAGTGGTACTCTGCAGGCTCCCAGGTTTTATTGTTTTTTTGTTTGTTTTTTCCTTAACTGAATTCTAGGAATTCAATGCAGGGCTGTCTTAGTTACTTTATACTTGTTGCTGAGACAAAATATCTGATGCCAAAAGTTGGGAAAGGAAAGGTTTATTTCTTACAATTTTTGGAAGTTTCAGTCCATACTCAGTTTGCTTTACGGCAGGCTGGCATGGCAGGGCCAAGGTTCATGGCTGCTACAAACAGCAAGGAGGAAACAGGCAAAAGAGCAAGACAGGCCTTCTTTCTGCCATTACATCACATCCTGGCTCTACCCCTAGGTCAGTGTAGCACTCACACCCCCAGTCCAAGGGATAAACAATGAACCAGTCAAAAATGCATAATATAAACTCATGAGGCCTGGGGGCCATAGACATAAACTATGACAAGGGCCTCGCAATGAACTAGACTAACTTCTGTTTTAAAATTCTTTTTTATTTTGAGCCAGGGTAACCACAAGGCACTACAGTGCTGAGACACCATTCTTGGACATAGATTCTTACATGTCTATGTGTGGATGTACCTTGATTTCATGTTGGAAACCACTAGGAGGTGAAGCGGCTCTGAGCAGGATTTAAATTTTACTAATTGGCTTTCTATGTTTAGCTGTGAATCTGTCCTAGGCCGAAGCCCCTTGCCTGGAGACAGGAGCTGATTCATAGTAAGTGAACCTCTATGAATCACAGGTCCTGGCTGAGGCCTGTAGTGGCTTGTGAGGCCAGAGATACCTTAAAAGGCAAGATAAGGCTACAGCTGTGGACAGTCTGGCTCCAACACCAATTAATTAGGTAGAGACTGCAGATGCAAAGATTACTCCTACAGTCTCACTTCTACCATGTCTCCATGATAAGACAGTGCTACTGAATTGACTTGATTCATTACTTGGAGACATCCTTGAAGTGACTCCCAAGGTCTTGCTCATTGGTTGTACTTTCCTCAGTTTCTCTGCCCTTTGTACTTGGTCCTAAAATAAGTGGACTGACACAGAGAATCCTTTGTCTTTACCTTCACAGTGGAGCCCTACAAATCATATAATTTCTCACTTTTTTTTTAACCTCCACCATAAAATAGTTTGGGAGATCCGGGATCTAGGGCAGAACCCCATAATGTCAGAGACATTTCACTTTGAAAACCGAGATCCTTATTCTCACACCCATGTATTATTTCATGATCAGATTCCATGGCTTCCTTTCCTGTGGACCCAGGGAGACCAATCTCAGCATCCCCCCAGCTTTCCCTGCATCCTGTGGCCCACACTGATGCCCCACATCCTTTACATGGAAGATAAGGATGGTCCCAGTTCCTTTGTGCTTCAAACAGCTGTGAATCAAACTCCTGAAAAGAAATCTTGCAAAGTTGTGCAGCTCTCCATAAGTCATAAACCTTTGTAAGTCATAGCACTCTGATGGAGCTGCAAGATGGGGCTCTGCTCTGCTCCCCATGTTCTCCCCAGTGCTGTTCAGCACCTGCCTTAAACCCTGCCATCAGATGGAGACACAGCACATCTCAGGGATGTGTGCCTGCATGAATCAGCTTTGGAGGCTCAGCGTTTTCTGCCCTTGTTGGTCACCTGTGGTGATTCTCTTTTGATTTATAAGAATTTTTCATCTCTCACAGAATGAACTCATGACACCACTTTTCCACCTGTATCACAAACTATCTGTCTGACTATGTCTTGTAAGGAAAGGTTTCTTGCTGTAGTTTGTACATTATACTTGTTTCTGTTTTTCAAATGCAATGAATCAGACCTTTCTAGCTCCCTTCTATCACTGAAGTCAAGGGAACATTTTCCAAAATAAAAAGATGAGTAGATACACAATGGTCTCTACATTTTCCTGATAGAATTGTCTACCTGGGGTTTTCTCTTCTATCAAAGGGCAACAGCAGCCAGTGTCTTCCAGTAAAATTTGACTGAACAGAATCTGATAAATGATTATTAAAGACCCAGAGTACTAAATTGCAGTGAGAAAAAGGTCAGATGTGGGTGGGGTATGGCAGGAGAGGACAGGGGTATGGGTGGGTCCAAAACTGAGTAGAGAGCTAGAAATCAACAGATGTGGCAATTGTACAAATAGATGATGTACTTATATGCTACTGAATTGAACATGATGAAACAAATAGTATCTTATCTTTAAAGGTACTAGAATTTAATATGCAGAATTATTACAGACTTAGTTGTAGAAATGTAAACTTAAAATAATACAAGGTGTACAAGGAGAGGGGAAAGGAAATGCAGGTGCTTTGCAGGAGTGGCCCTAAGTGGAGTTCAGGATGCTTGCTGTGGAGCCAGTAAAAGCCTCAGCTCTAGAATTTCTCAACACAGGCTGCCTGGCCATAGTTTTCACTTTGATCCCAAAGCTGGTGAGGTCACTGGAGATGGATCTAGCATAAACTCTGCATGTGGGACTTGAGCTCAGTTAGGTACTACCCTGTGTCAGCAGAAGGAGAAAAATCACCAACTATCCTTGTTCCTTGCAGGCCCTAGAACTTCCCAGTGCCTGTCACAGACAGTTCTGTGCACTAATCCACCCCCAGGAAAGCTTCCCATTCCTCTTTGACCCACTCACTTCTGCATGCCTCAGTGTTGCAGAAGGCCCCAAATCTTGGAGTCTTTGTCTGTGTAAAGTGTCCCATGCACTCCCCAGAGGCCCACAGACACAGGCCAAACCCTTCTGACTTCTGTGAGCTCAGGTTGGTCCAACTCAACTGGGCATCTTATAGATTTGGACATCAACCTCCTGCTGCAGTTGCAGAGCCCTGACCCAGCCTTTTCTTTGCCTTGAATGGGGTAGTGCTGGCCCAGGTGGTCCTCACGTGCTGACAGAAGTCCCTAATAGTGCTGTGACCACCTGTTCTCCCTTCTTCAGGGAAGCCTGGCATACACCTCCCTTTCCAACCCTTGTGGCATGTTGTCTCTGAGCAAAAGTGGTGTCTGCAGTGTAACTCATGGTCACTCTACAGGGGTGCTGTACTATAAACATCTTCAAAGTGAGTGGACAGAGAGTGTGGGTTCTGCCTGCCTTTCCTCCATCTTCACTTTATATAATGATGCATCACCGCATTTTGGGTGCCTTAGAGGAACTCCCTTTACCCTATTATGTGTTCACATGTACAGAGGCCAGGAAGTTAGGCACATTTACATTAATGTGGGTATTACATGGTGTTCTCTCCAGGGTGACTGTGTGGCCTGTACAACATTAAAGCACAAGACAACAGTGTTTATGTTTAATCTGGTCATTATATCTATCAGAGCCTAGGAAATTGATAATTAAATGCATCCAGCAGCTTCCTGCATGATTTCTGTGTGGACCATGATATCTCTCACAGAAATTCCTGCTCTGGATAATAAGGAATCCCACAGAATGACTCTCCATTTTCCTTCACAAAAATCAACAGCTTCTTCACCCAAGTGATGGATCCTTGGCAGGATGCAAATATTTCCCATGGCTTAATAAAAACAGCAGTGCAGGCAGGGTCTCAGCTCTGATGCAAAAGTCAGAGGTTTGGATAAAACTTGTTTCTCTGGTTTCTTATGTCAACCTAGACAAGACACCATGCCTCTCAGGAGCATCCCAATGTGTTAGTGTTCTCTATGGAAGTCATTCTGGCATCTGTCACCTGGGAACATGATCAGTGATGTGAGATAACATTTGTAAAATCTGTGGGCTGGTGTCACATATACATAGAGCACAGAATTAGAAGTGAAATCCAGTAACACAGTGCACACAATGCTGGCTCTTGCTGTGTGGTCATAGAAATGAGACTCGTCTCCTGGACGTTTCCCTCGTGGCTTCATGAGGGTGTGAAAATGCATTGATTCATTATTTCCCTATTTTCCTGCATGATTTCTTTGTGGACCATGTGGGCCATCCATATTTTTCATAAGCATCTCAATTTCTTCTATGTATTGGTGCTGTGGACTCAAATCAGGACCTCACACAGGCTGATCAAGCACTATGGATGGAGCTACATCCCCATATCTAAGTCCATAGCTCCTATATTCACACCTGTGTGAGCCACAAGGCCTATGGCCTGTGCTCCTACTCAGTAGCTGAAAGTTCATCTTGTGATATCCTGAGTAGTCTGTTCCCTATATTATGGTCCTAACTTTTTTTTTGTCTTTTTCCTTTATATCGATACTGGGGATCAAACTCAAAACTGCCTGCTTGCAAGGCAGGTGCTTATGCCACTGAGCTAAATCCCCAGCCCTATGGTCCTAACTTTGTGACTTATTGTTATTATTATTATTATTATTATTTTAATTTTGCATTAGCAGTGCTGAAATTGAGCCCAGGGCCTCATGCATGGTGAGCAAGAATTGTATCATGAGCTCTCTCCCCAGTTCCTGACTCACTCTTAAATAACTGAATATGGCAGAGATTATGTGATGGCACTACTAAGGTTCACACAAAATAACTGTGACCAATCTCCTGATCTTTTCCTTTGTTCTCCTCAGTATGGTGGGTTTTTCTTTTTCTTTCTTTCTTTTTCTTTTTTTCTTTTCTTTTCTTTTTTTTTTTTTTTTTTTTTTTTTTTTTTTTTTTTTTGGTCCCTCTCTGGATCTCTGGCTCCAAAGAAGTCACTGCTATCTCTGCAGCTTCCCTGAGGAGAAGTTGATGAACCTTGAGTGAGAAAATGGAAACCAGACAGAGGAGACATTAGGCTTTTGTCCTGAGTCCTTCTTGTAGACAAAGGATAAAGCCTGAGAGCAATTTCTGCCCGAGTGGCATGTTCACTGAGTATGTAGCTCTATGTACCAAATTACTATGGTAGCAGCCTCAGAAAAGCCTCCTCGATTCCTGATCCACAGCAACTCTTATTAGAACAGAGTATTATCTCATGTATCAGATAGGCACAGACTGACCTGCCTTGTATCTGTTAATATTTTGCAAATGTATGTAATGCCTGGATAAAATTTGTCCCCTCTGCCTTCTTTCACCAATCAATCATTCTGAGGTTACTGTACAGTGTTTTTATATTTTTTATTAGAATTTCAATTCATAGCTTGCTGTAGTTTCTTTATTCATTTAGATGTTATTGGATATTCACATTGTAGTTTTCAGTTATAAAAACAAAGCTGATGTGACTATCTTGTGAAATTCTCTTCATGACATAGGAATGGATGCACAGAATGTTAAGGTAGTCAGATGTGCTACTGTTAAATTAACTACCAAAATGATTTCTGATGTGAATATACCACTAACAATGCAAAAGGAGTCTCCTTCCTCACCAGTACCAGTATACTTTGACCTAAAAAACAAAGTCAGCTCTTAGTGCTCTTCAATACATGAGCAGGGTTTTTCCTTGTGAGATGAATATTCACTTACCTGATTACTGATAATGTTAAGAGACATGTACAGACTAGGAAGGGTCCATATGACTCCCAAGAGCATGTTGAAGGCCTTCAGAAGTGATAGACATGTGGATCCCACAGAAGCCCTCGACTCACTGCAGGCTCCTGCTGAAATCACACTGCATGAACCAGGGAGCTCCGCCTCCTTCTGAGGTTAAGTCTCTGTGAGTTCCCTCACACCTGCTACTTGACAGAAGGTGGATGTGGAGGAGCCCCTAGCCCAAGGAGGGGGACTTGAGGGACTACTCTCTACCCATGATATACCTATACAATTGGTATAGCCCTGGAATATGGCAGCTGGTGAAACACTTGAATTAAAATGTGAGTGAAACTGTCCCAACATGGGTGTTATAGCTATAGGAAAATGGGGCTGATAACACAAAGTTGAGCCCACAGCTGTGCCAAATTTATTCCAGCCAGCACTGCCTCTATGTGACAAGTCCTATGGAATGTGAAAAGGACAACCTGTGAGCAGATAAGTAGACTTTGATAAACTTGTTGATAGCAGCAGCCTGGGATCATAGATGCCAGACCAGCAAGGTGCTGATATGGAGAGCATGACCACACCACAGGGCCTGGGGTCTGTTATGTACAGTGTCTGGGGATGGATAACAGGGAACTAAAGAGCATAACTGAATGCAGCTCCACTTTTATTCAATAGGTAATGGCAGCATTGGGGCACCCCATTGTGGTGTGGATATGTCTTCACCTGTGTAACTATGTATCACTGAAAAATGATACAGACATTTGGAGTGGCAACAAGCTCATCAGGGTGGTGCCCACTGACTGGCTTACTGTGGAAGCCTCTTAAGTCTGTGTCAGCTAGGGCTGACAATAACTATCCATACACTGACCAGGACACCACCTGGGTGTTCCCATATATCCATGACACCATCAAACCCATTATTATGGACACACTGCAATATTGCACAACTGTTATATAGGTGCCACTATATTGTACATATGGCCTAGTGGTTTTCTCTGGTGGCTGTGCTGCTACCAAGGACAAAAATCATGGACCTAAACCCTTGTTAATGCAGGGCCCACGCCATTAACTTTACTTGCTAGTCCTGGTGTTGCTTATGGACGAAACTTCTCAAATGTGAAAGGTGGTTTTGCAAAACCACATGAGCCTTGATTTGGGAACCACAGCCCAACAAGGTACTTGCACTGTCTTTCATGTAGAATATGGCATTTATATCTCTGACCAACAGAGAGAAGAACAAGAGGCCTTACAATAAATGGATGTTCACCTGAGACTCCTGGACTGCCACCATGTGTCTGCCCCACAACCTTGCAACCAAGGACACAATGGACTTCCACTCAGGCCCACCGAGTTGGAAACTCCCCAACCTCCTGGACTTAGTATTACAGTTGACCTTAGGCTCTGACCCTTTCTCCTAAAACCTTGGACTACAGTGGATTACCATGCTGGCTCAATGAGAGACTCAGGAACCCTTCACGCAAACAGAAGCTGTCAGCAGGCTCCAGTTAGTGTGGTGAGTGTGCCCCTAAAATAGAGGTCTGCAGTGGGTAAATAGGAGCAGAAATGAAGCTCCCCCCAACTACAAGCCCTCGGCAAACCTTGCAAGAGAGTGAGTAACACTCCACACAGAGAACATCAGACAAGTTGAGGAGTGTACCAATAAGGCCTCCCCTCACTAGGAGAAAATTAAAGTGCTTATAAAACACCCAGTGCCACGATAGGGCCTCAGCTGACACAAACACTATAGACAGGGAGAACTGCTGACCTGCAACAACCTAAAGACATAGCAATAGCAAGAACTAAGAGTTTGCCTAGATCTATTCTTTTAGCCTAGTTAGTCCAGGAAGAATATAGGACTCACAAAACAGGCCTGGCAGAGGGAATTCAGGTGATGTGCTCTCCTCTCCTCTTTGGTACCCAGTATTGCACAAACATCAACCACACAATAGGACTCTAAAATCCATATTGTGTTGGTATTGGAAGACCAAATATGTACCCAAAGGATGAAAATGACAAGGTGAATTGGCAAAATGCAATCTCAAACATCTAGTCAATCAGGAGCAAGTACAGGTAACACTGAAATAGAGGATCTTAAAAGTCACATCCCAGAAATCTCTGGAAAGATAGCAACTGAAGTAAAGTGAGAAATCCATGAGGCTATAGTGGAAATCAAATTAGAAAGAATGTCCCATGTAAAGACAGAAATACTAACCTTATTAAACTAGTTGGACAACATAGCTAGAGAAGAAATAGATTTAAAAAAAGACAAGATCATGGGAAATTGATTGAAACTTTGAATGAATAATGTAGAAAATAAGCAGAATCCATGAAACAAGTGCAAGGAGATATCGAAGACAAAAACTATTGAAAGCTAGTAAAGCTATTTATAAGAATCTGAAGATAGCTTGAGGACAGTGTCATACATAGTGATCATGATAGGGTAGAACTTCTAAAAACAACAGAGCAACATGAAATAACAATTCAGTAGCTTCAAGATGATGTGAAGAGAAACATAACAGTAATAGACATCAGTGAAGGTACAGGAGTTGATACTAATGATGTAACTAAACTATTCAGAGAAATAATAGTAGTACATTTCCCAAAGGCTGCAAAAGTCTGATTTACAAAAAAGTGATGCATACAGACTGTCTTACAGTCAAGACCAACATAAATCTACACCCACATATATAATAATTAAGATTGAGACACACAGCATAGAAACAGAATACTGAAAACTGTTAGAAAAAAAGACACAACTCATCTATCGAGGAAAGCTTCTTAGAATCACAGCAGAATTTTCAGCACAAGTCTTCAGTTTAAGGATCAACTTGGTGTGAAGTACTTAATGCCCTACAAGAAAACAACTTTCAGCCCAGAATGACGTATCCAGCAAAACTATCATTTAAATTTAATGGAGAAACAAGATAGTTTCATGATAAAGAACAACTGAAGAAATTCATGTCCACCAAACCAACCCTAGAAAGAATACTGAAAAACATGTTACATAGAGATAAAAATGACCACAATCTCCAGAACAACAGAAAGAAACCACCAGGCTGGACAGAAAACTAAACAATGGAAGAAAGCAGGAAGCCAAAAACAGGAACTCAATATGGCAAATTCAAGCCAGTACATCTCAGTGATATCCATAAATGTAAATGGGCTCAACTCACCCATCAAAAGAAACAAGTTGACAGAATGGACCAAGAAATAGGATCTCACAGTATGCTGCATAAAAGAAACACATCTGACTCAAAAAGAAACTCAGATTAGACTTCTGGGAGAACATGGCGGACAGATAACAGCAACTACCGGAGGCTCTCTGAAAGACTCGGCTCAGAAGCCAGGAATGGTGCGGATTAAGGAGACATAAGCAGGTGGAGATATGCTCTGCTGACTCAGGAACGAACTGGGCTGAGAGAAACCAACTTGGAATGCAGTCCTGGTGCTAAAACAGGAACAGAAAAGCCTCGGTGTGGAGGCTGGACCCGGCGCCATTGTAAGCCATGATTTGGGTTTCCAGCCGCATGGCAGCTGGCTGCCTCTACAGTGGCTCGGCAAGGAGACAGACGCACAGAAGCTCTGAGAACAGCAATCTGCGAACGGCAGGGAGGCGTGCACTGACTTGTGGTGAGGTGAGTGAGAGAAACTGACACTCTACCACAGTTTGACTCCAGCAGAGGACTTTCTGGGCCCGAGCAGTCCTGCGGGAGCAGGGCGTGGTGGCGACTCCAGCCACACATCCCCCTCTCGAGCGGGATTGGTGAAAAGTGCCTGGCCTGCGTGAAGCTGCCGGTGGACCTGGTAGACTGCCCCAACCCAGATCCCAGAGCCTGACGGTGGCCGGGAGGGGAGACGAGTAGGCTGCCTGGTCCATAACTCCCTGCTGTGCAGCAGTGAGCGGGAACACCTAACTGGCACAATTCGATCAGGCTGTGGCTGACTGGGAGAGAAGCTGGGCCTCTTATATAAGCTTGCATATATAAGGAACAGAGAAGAAGAGGCAGCATGGGAAGAGGCATCAACAAGAAAGGCTCCTCGGCCCCCAATTCTGAGAAACAGGCAATAGCAGACACCGCACCAATGCACATAAGGCACCATATAGAGAGCCTCATAGACCAATTCAGGAATGAAGTTATCAATGACCTGAAGCTAGAAGTATGCAGAATAGTTAGAGAAATGCTAAGTACCACCCAAGAAAAAACAGGTGGTGGAATGGAAGAACAGAAAAAAAGGGGAGAATTGTTTGATGGAGAAAACAGAGAAAGCATAGAATATGTGAAGCAGGTTCAAAGGGACTACCAAGATACTAAGAAGTCTATAGAAGACTGGCACAACAGCTTGAAAGAAACTAAGGACAGACTATCTGAACTGGAGGGCAGACTTGTAATATGGGAGAATGAAATGAAAAACTTCTTAAAAATAACAAAGAAACAAACAGCAATAATACAAAGACAAGAAGATGATAAGAGGATCCATAACTTAAGGATTAATAACATAAAAGAAGAAGTAGGGACACAAACAAGTGAACTACAAAAGCTACTCACAGAAATAATCTAGGAGAATTTTCCTAATTTAGCAAAAGGTAAAGATACTCAGATGTATGAGGCATACAGGACCCCAGCTACCTACAACCCAAACAGAGCAACACCCAGGCATATAATAATAAAAATTCCAGAAATTCAATACAAGAACAGAATATTAAAAGCTGTAAGAGACAAGAAACAGACCACTTACAAGGGAACACCCATCAGAATTACAGCAGATTTCTCTGCACAAACCATCAAATCACGAAGAGCGTGGGGGGAAATAATTCAAGCTTTGAAAGATAATAATCTCCAGCCAAGATTGAGATATCCTGCACAACTGTCCCTGGAAATTGATGGAAAAACAAGGTGCTTCCAGGATAAAGAGGAACTGGGGGAATTTGCAACCACCAATTCAACTCTACAGAGAGTATTGCAGGATATTCTAAAAAAAGAAAAATACAAAGAATCCAGAAATAATGGCAGAGAGGCCACAACGAATGGAGCAGAGAACAAAATGAAGAAAACAAACTGACAGCTACTGACAGAAAGAGAGCTCAACAAAAATGAGGCAGAGAAGATTGGATGATAGGAACAGCTATTTTGGAGAAAATGACATCTTAATAGGTAATACTGATTTAGTATCATCTTGTTTTGAAGTCTCATCTAGCTTTTGTACTTCTGTCTCCAATGGTTTAAATAGGCTGTGTCTTATTGGATTTTATTATGTACGATAGTATAAGCAAAAACCTTTTAAAGACAAGGAGATTATACAGAAGATTATACAGAAAGAGATTATACAGAAAGAGATTATACAGAAAGACAAGGAGATTATACATTGTTCATTTTCTGTTAGTCGATTCTAAATACTCTGTAATGCTGTCATACTCTTGAATGGTTTTACATTGTTTTAATATACTTAATGCTACAGTATACGAAGTTGTACTCAAGGATTTCAAAGAAAGAAACACTATGGTAACTACTTTTAGGTTAGGATTATCTGGTGGTGAAACACTATTCTGCTTAAATGGTTATGTTTTGATTTGCGCTGTTTTGTTGTTATGCCCTCTTTTATCTCAATCTCCACTCCATTATTTACTTTTTTATCTTTATCCTTTTAATTAAAGGAAAAAAAATAGCAGGATATATTATAGTAACCCACTTTGACTTTTCATTACCTTGATTTAATGTATTACCTGTATTACTCTCACCATCTGGTTTTTAACTGATGTTCCCCTATTCTGTTTGCTGGATAGTATCAGGTTCGAAAGTTTAGGCATCAGCTGTAAAGATAATGAGATTCATTATGACGCCCATTCTTGTTGACTTTTATCTACTTTTGAAGACCTACAATGTCTCCAATGTTTTGGTTTTGTAGGTTTTATTCTTTACTGTTTTGTTCAATTGTATTATAACTAACGATATAGGCAATTCTATTAGAGATAGCAGGAGGTATTATGGTAACCATTGTTGATCACCTTGTATTATGTTTTTACATTATCTATTATGTCCACCCTTTTGACTTGACTGATTCTGTTCTGTTATGTCACATTTGGTTTTACTCTCTTCCAAAAAAGTAATAAGAACCGTGGGAGCAATGAAACCCAAAATGTGTAATAGTCATGGTACAAAAGAGAGGAAAAGAAAGTGCTCCAAACTATATAACTGCATGTATATTTAAGTGTATAAGATAGAAAATGATATCACAGAGTTTTATTGGATCAATGAACAGAACTGTTTGCAGTATCATTGATGGAATGTCCACTTTACAAGCTTTAATTTTGTGACTTGAACAATTATTTCTAAGATGACAATATGTAATCCATTAACTAGTGATTTCCTACTGTTCATTTTTTTTCTGTAAATCTGTATAACTTGTACCCTTTCCCTGCTTTTTTTTCTTTTCTCCTTAAATAAAATTTAAAAAAAAAGAAAGAAACTCAGATTAAAAATCAAAGCATGGAAAAGAGTTTCCATGCAACAGGAAACCAGAAAAGAGCAGGGGTAGCTATTCTGTTTGCAGACAGAATTTCAAACCTAAAATGATTAAAAGAGTTAATCAAGGCCACTACACACTTGTATATTGAAAAATACAACAGGAAGTATTAACAATTATAAGTATATATGCACCAAATATTGAAGCACCCAACTATGTAAGACAAATCCTAATGGACAAGAAGAACTAAACAAACAAAAACACAATTGCAATAGGAGCCTTTAACACCCCACTGTCACAAAGAGATAGGTCAACTAGACAAAAAGTCAGCAAAGAAATAACAGAACTGAATCATACCTGTGAGTGAATGGACTTAGTGGATGTTTACTTAGTATTGCACTCAACCACATCACAACATACATTCTTCTCAGCTCTACATGGGATATTCTCCAAAATAGACCATATATTATCCCATAAAATACTTTTAAGTAAACGCAAATGGAGTGAAATTATCCTATGTGTATTATGGGACCATAGTGCACTAAAATTGGAAATCAGTGGCAAAAAGTCTGCAAAACCTGCATAAATACATGGATATTAAATAACAAACTTCTGAACAACCAACGGGTTACAGATGAAATTAAAGGAGAAATAAAACAATACTTATAATACAATAAAAATGCAGAATGACATACCACAACGTATGGGACACAAAGCAGTCCTAAGTGGGAAATGCATAGTAATAAGTAGTGACATCAAGAGAATGGAATGAACACAAATAAATGACCTAATGCTACATCTCAAGCTTCTAGAAAAGGAAGAGCAAATCAAACCCAACTTTCATAGAAGAGTGGAAATTCTAAAGATTAGAGAAGAAATTAATGAAATTGAAACAAAAAACAGTATAAAGAATAAATGAATCAATGAATTGGTTTTTTGAGAGAACAAAATTGATAAAATTCTAGCCAAGCTTATCAAGAAAAAACACACACAATAAGGACTGAAAAGAGAAATTACAATACATCCCATGGAAATTTAAAACATCATGAACACCTACTTGGAGCATCTCTACTCACATAGGGTGGAAAACAGAAGAAATAAATTTCTAGAAACATGTGACCTATCAATGCTCAATCAAGAATATATACCAATTTTGAACAACCCAATATCAGCTTCTTTAATCAAAAGCATGATTAAAAACTTACCAACAAAGAAAAGCCCAGATCCTGCTGGATTCAGGGCTGAATTCCATAAGAAATTCAGAGATCTGACTCCAATACTCTTTCAACTCTTCAATGAAACTGAAAGAGAAGCAGTCCTCCCTAACTCATTCTTGGAAGCAAGTGTCACTCTGATACCAAAACCAGAGAGAGATCCAACCAAATAGCGAACTATAGACTAATCTCACTAATAAACATTGATGCAAAGATTCTCAATAAAATATAGGCAAATACAATGTAGCAAACTATCAAGAAGATTATACAACATAACCAAGTAGGATTTATTCCACGAATGCAGGGATGGTTCCACATACACAAATCAGTGAATGTAATACATCACATCAACAGAGCCAAAAATAAAAATTATGTAATCATCGCAATGCATGCAGAAAAAGCTTCTGATAACATACAACACCTGTTCATGATAAAAATAACCTACAGTAACTCAGAATAGATGCTATATTCCTCAATGTCATAAACACCATTTATTACAAACCTACATCCAATGTTATACTAAATGGACAAAAACTGAAAGGCTTCACACTAAAATCAGGAACAAGACAATGATGTCCATTACCACCACTCCTAGTCAATATAGTTCTGGAAATATTAGCCAGAGCAATCAGACAAGAGGGAGAAATAAAAGGAATAAAAATAGGTAAAGAAGAAGTTAAATTATCATTATTTGCAGATGACATGATACTCTACATAGAAGACCCCAAAATCTCAATTGAAACACTACAGGGGTAACAAAAAAATTAAATAAGTTAAGCAGAATAGCTGGATACAAAGTCAACATTCACAAAATAGTAACATCCCTGTACACAAAAAACTCCATGAGAGAGAAATTACGGAAATGTAGCCTTTCACAACAGCATCTAAAAAAGTGAAATACTTAGAAATCAACCTAACTAAGAATGTAAAAGTCCTGTATGCTAAAAATTATACTACTCTGATAATGGAGATTCAAGAGGATATTGGGAAATGGATGGATATTTCTTGCTCTTGGTTAGGAAGGGTCAATATTGTGAAAATGGCCATACTTCCAAAACTGTTATATATATTCAATACAATCCCAATCAAAATATCATTAACATACCTTCAGATCTAGAGAAAGTATTTCTGAAATTCATCTGGTAACGGAAGAAGCCTAGAATAACAAAAGCATTTCTGGGCAACAATGGAAAGACAGGAGGCATCTCAATTCCTGACTTGAAACTATACTACAAAGCCACAGTAATAAAATCAGCATGATACTGGCAAAGAAATAGACATGAGGATCAAAGGAACAGATTAGAAGATGTAAACACTACTACAAAGACACAGAGCCACCTTACATTTGTCAAAGGGGCTAAACATTTTCACTGGAAAAAGATAGCCTCATATATAAATGCTGTTGGAAACATTGAGTTTACATGCCAAAGACTGAAACTAGACCTGTACTTATCACCATACACTAAACTAAAGTCAAAATGGATCAAGATCTTAATACTAAAAAAGACACAAAATTTAACTGGAGGACATGATAGGTAGAAATCTTGAAGTCATAGGAGTAGGCAGAGAATTCATGAATAAAACACAACCACACGAGAAATACTTCAAAGAATCAACAACTGGGATCTCATATTACTAAAAAGTTTTTGTACTTAAACATATATCAAACAAAGTGAAAAAAACCCCACAGAGTCAGAAAGAATCTGGATACAAGACAAAGGACTTCTATGCAGAACATATAAAGAATTGAAAAATGTCAAGCCCCCAAATTCAAAGACCCTTTCCAAAAGTGGGCATCAGAGGTGAGCACTCAGTTCTCAGATGAAAATATACAAATGGAAAATAAATACATACAACACCTGTTCATGATAATGCCCTACAGTAACTCAGAATAGACACTATGTACCTCAATTTCATAAAGACAATGTATGACAAACCTACAGCCAATTTTATACTAAATGAACAAAACTGAAAGGCTTCACACTAAAATCAGGAAGAAGATAAGGATGTCCACTATCACCACTCTTATTCAATATACTTCTGGAAATACTAGCCAGAGCAATCAGATAACAGTGAGAAATAAAATGAGGAAAAAGTAGGAAAAGAAGAAGTTAAGTTATCATTATTTGAAGACAACATGATACTCTGCATAGAAGACACCAAAAACTCCATTGAAAGACTACTAGAGGTAATAAACAAATTCAGCAGCATAGTTGGGTACAAAGTCAATACTCAAAAATCAATAGCATTCCTACACACAAACAAAAAACTCCATGAAAGAAAAGTTATGGAAATATAGCCTTTCACATTAGCATCTGAAAAAATGAAATACTTAGGAATCAACTAAAAATGTAAAAGAACTATATGCTGAAAATTATACTACTCTGAAAATGGAGATTCAAGAGAATTTTAGAAAATGAAAGGATATTTCTTCCTGTTGGTTACGAAGAACCAACATTGAGAAAATGGACATACTTCCAAAACTGTTACACAGATTCAATGCAATCGCAATCAAGTCATCATTAATATATTTACAGATCTAGATAAAATATTTCTAAAACTCATCTGATAACAGAAGAAAATTAGAATAACAAAGACAATTCTTGGCAACAAGAGCAAGACAGGAGGCATCTCAATTCCTGACTTGAAACTATACTACAAAGCCACAGTAATAAAATCAGCATGATACTGGCAAAGAAATAGACCTGAGGATCAATGGAACAGATTAGAAGATGTGAACACTATTACAAAGACACAGAGCCACCTTACATTTGTCAAACGGGCTAAATATGTTCACTGGAAAAAGATAGCCTCATTAATAAATGCTGTTGGAAACACTGAGTTTACGTGCCAAAGACTGAAACTAGCCCCATAACTATCACCATACACTAAATTTAAGTCCAAGTGGATCAAGGATCTAAATATTAAAAAAGAAACAAAAATCTACTGGAGGACAAGGTAGGTAAAAATCTTGGATATATAGGAATAGACCAAGAATTCATGAATAAAATGCAAAGTGCATAGGAAATATTTCAAAGAATCAACTGGGATCTCATATTACTAAAAGTTTTTATACTTCAAAAGAAATCAGACAAGTGAGGAAAAAATAACCTAACAGATTGAGAAAGCATCTGGATATAAGACAAAGGACTTAAATGCAGAACATATAAAGAATTGAAAAACATCAAAGACCCTTTCCAAAAATGAACATCAGAGATGAGCACACAGTTCTAAGATGAAGATATATAAATGGCAAACAAATATATGAAGAAATGTTCACCATAACTGGTGATTTGATAAATGCAAATTAAGACAGCACTGAAGTTTCATCTTACTCTGGGAAGAATGGCTGCCATCAAAAATAAACTGAAACCAATGTTGGCAAGCATGAAGGGAAAAAGGAATTTCTTCACTGTTAGTGGGAATGCAGACTGGTGAAAGCACTATCAAAATCAATGTGGATATTCCTCAAAAAACTAGGATGGAAGTTTCATTTAATCCAGCTGTTCCATTCCTGGGTATTTTCCCAGAAAAATTGAAAATATCATATCACAGTGATATATGTGCAGCAATATGTGGAGCACAGTTGTGATAGTTAAATCTTGGAAACAAGCAAACTGCCCATCAACCACAAGTGGATGAAAAAAATTGTATTTTTACACAATGGAATACTACTCAGCTATAGAAAAGGATGATCCTGGGGCCTTTATAGGTAAATGAAGGTAACAAGAATATTCTCATTAGTAAAATAAATAAGACTCACATTAGAAAATGTCACATTGTCTCTCTAGTGTAAAAATAATAAAAACTGACAAAGTAATGGGACCCAAAAAATATGATAGATATTATAAAAAAGAAAGGGAAGAAAAGTGCTCTAAAGGATATAATGGTATGTATAGTATGTAAGATAGATGACCATATTACTAAATTTCTGTTAGATCACTGAACCAGAAGGTTTGCACTGTCAATGTTTCAGTGTTCAGCGACTTTTTATGCTTTGTTTTTGTAACTTTAACAACAATTTTTAAGAAAACAATAAGTAATGTATCAACTAGTGATTTTATGATGTTAATTTTTTGGAATTCTATATTCTATACCTTTTTGCTTTTTTTGTATTTTGCTTAATTTTGTTTTCTTTCTTTAAATAAAAAATTTAAAAAATGAAAAAAAAGTAATGGACCTGGAGTTTTGTGCCTTTGATTCCTTGAAGCAGGACCTGCTCATGCAGTGGTGGGAATCCTTGGGACCCACCTAGCTCTGCATGGCCATAACCTGCACTGCAGTGGGATTAGTGGTATTATGCTGTACATTTACTGTTGTCGTGTTCTTTGCATACGTGATTCCACCCTATGAGTCACTTACAATAAGCGCATTTTCCCAGATTTTTGAGTTGGTGGAATGAGAAAAACCACTGCATATTGTTTCAATATCAAAGGGTATGAGGACCTGTATGGACCTCACCCAACTGATTGGCATGTGCACGCCATGGACACAGTTATATAAGCATGAGTTAACATAGACAGCCATGAATGTGCTCAGGTTTATGACAGAATGCAGGAAATAATGCCTGAGGATGACTGATATATACAGGCTGGATAATAAAAATGCTTGCTTACTACTGTTGCTAATGTTGGCTCTGTGTGGTTTCTTCTCCCTGGGGATCTTACCCACTAAAATACCCACTCACCTCCCTAACTCTGAGAAAATGTCACACCACAGACACAGGGCACTTTAATACCCCACAAAACTAAACTCCCTGTGCCCTGTTCCAAGCCAATCATCACATCCAAAAACCCAATCCTCTGTTGGGATACAGCTTAAGAATGTAGACCAAGTTTTATGCCTGTGTCTTGGTGATCACTTCCTAAGCCCTGTGATGGACATTTGCCTCACTTCCATCCCTCCTCTGTACTCCACAGGGCATTAATATTCACAAATGTTCTGACCTGGAAGTGGAACACAGCTCCCCTAGCAGCAGACATGCAATTCTCGAGCAGCTTTGTCAGACCATGGTCTGACGTGAGTCAGTCCCAGGCTGTAGGCCAGGACAATAGGTTCCATTGGCCCCTTTCTCACATGGGTGCAGCTACTTGCCAGCATATCTTAGCCTCCCTTGATCCCTGAACACATGGAGACTCATTTTTCCTGTGTATCATAGTGTGTTAAAACCAGGCACAGCTTTAACGCATGATAGGGAGAACCCATGTCCAGCACAAACCCTCCTGAAGGCAGCTCCCCATGTACTCTGCAAGCCATCTGTTCTTAATATGTGGCACCACATTGTATCTGAGTGCTATGAGGGAGAGCACAAAGCAAGGTCAGGATCGGTGCTATGGAACCCATAGAGTTGGGCAGCCCTTCTCAGATATGTGTGGACCCCAGTGTCTGTCAGGATATAGGGAAGACCCTCTTGAATAGCTAGGGATATCCCTGCCTGGGGGTGTTGGCTCAGGGTGGCAGTGGACACTAGCTATGTCTGGCAGCCACGTTGGGTAACACAGAGTTTGTACCTCTGCTCCATGCCCAGGACATCCTCCCACAAGGTCATTCTTTTGTCATTCCCCTACCAGACTTTGTATACCCAGGGCCCCCCTTTTCCACTCCAATCTTCACTGGACCTTTGAATGGAGTCACAGGAGGAGGCAATGCACGTGTAGCTGCCCAAAATCCAGTGTCACTGGTCTCTGCTGTCACCCAAAAGTTATGGTGGGTAACAAAATCACTGAGTGGTGTCCATCACTGAGTAATTTGGGGCCTTTTTCTAATCTTCCTTCTTCCATTCCCTCATTCCTCAGGCATCCCTCCCTCCTCCTTCTATACTCTGTTCTCCTTCTAAGATCACACAGCTGGGCTTGTGCTAGCCCTGGCTGGCGTAGGAGCTCCTCTATGCTCCTTCCATCCCTTTTTGTCTGAAAGAGAATCCTGTTCC
Organism: Cavia porcellus; assembly: GCF_034190915.1. NCBI lineage: Eukaryota > Metazoa > Chordata > Mammalia > Rodentia > Caviidae > Cavia > Cavia porcellus. The sequence goes on along the minus strand of NW_026947518.1, from coordinate 2,493,142 downwards.
CACAGGTATTGGTTATCACCTAAAATAAGCTTAATCCAACCTGTGTTGCACTTGGCCCAAGGCCTAGGATTGAGGTTCCTAGAAGCCCTTAATGTTGGCTCACAGCTCTAGAAGTTCTCAGAATATGGTGCTTATTATAGAGGTCTCAAAGTCAGTCTGGAAACCTCAATCTGTGGAGCATCTAAGGAGCTGATCTAAACTGTGAGTTGCCATGTGATGCATGTGTATCTGGATATGTGGGGAGACAAATGCAGATGCTCCTGTCTGGCACAATCCAAGTAGAAACAGTAACTTTGAAATAGCTCCTGTAGGATGAGCAGAATTGGATCTGGCCAGGGAACAAAAGCTGTGTGCACCAGACCTTGAAGCAGGACCCTGAGATCTGGACCACACATTGGAAGGAAGGGAAATAAGGGTGCCCAAGCCTAACTGTGTCTGGGGACAAATTCTTCCCAAATGTTACAGTACATCTCTGTTCTGTCCCAAGGCCAAATGACCATGTTATAAGGCCTGGAACTGACCTCACCCTGTTATTGGTATATCTCTGGGCTCCTCAGGGGTGGACAGCCCCTGAAAAGGAGATGGCCTAAGGCTCAAATGTGCATAATGTACTTCTCAGTGACTGACCCTCAGGTAAGGTGGTCATGGCCATTGTCATCTCTTTTTTCTGTCTGGCCCGCTAGTTGCAAGGCACTGCTGTGTTCTCACTTTCCTGCTCATTGGATCATGGGGGAAATACCTAGTGTTCGAGTCCTGGTGTCCATGATAATTTAGTCAAGTGTGGTGGGGTGTGATCAGCAATGGGGCAGCTGAGTTTTGAGTGGCCATGGAGTGGGGCAAGAATCCCATACATTTCCTTCCCCACCACATTGATGTGGGTATCTTGGTGTATAAAGCAGGGTTCATTCCAATTAACTGTCACTTTTTACTACATCTTTTCATCTCATGATAATTTATTGGAAAACTGTCTGTATGTGACACAGTATGTCACATATAAAAGTATGTTGATAAAAGTGTGTTGAAGGCCCTGCTGAGCATCTCTTCGCAGACCGCTGGGCAGCAGCTCAGCATTCAAAACTTAGTGGGAGAGAAAGGGGAGGAAGGAGGAGGAAGACAAGGGGCTTCCTCCTCGAAGACAGCAGTTACAGAGGGGCAAGGGTCATCTCCAGCTGTCACTGTTAGACCAACTTTTGAGCCTGTATCCTGAGGCTAGAAAGAAGACAGCAGTTTTGACCACTTTGCTAGAAATCAGGGGTCTGAACAGAGTTACAAAGGCAGGACTTGGGAGCCAGACTGAAGGCTCCTACAGAAGACTTTTCTGTGTTTGGTTTTTCACTTTTTGTTCCATGACTCAGTCAAGACCAGCTGTTGGCAGTGTGGGTTCACTTGTCTCCCCAAGATTGAGATGCTTCTGTAGATCTCTGGTACTGAGCACAGTTAGTCCTCTATGTGTCTCTGTTATGTAGTGCATAGACAAAAGTATAAAAGTGCATATTCCGATGATAGGAAGGTTAGCCCCAGAAATTCCATTAGCGAGGATGTAGATTGAGGACAGCTGATGCTTTGCTCTACAGGTTTGCATCCGCATGAAGGACCCACTGCTGGCCAGTTACAGCATGTCCTTCCTGTGTGAAGTTTTTCATCAGTTGCTCTTCTTTTCCGAAATGTCTGAATAGATTTTCTTGCTTTGTGTTTTGTTTACAGATTTTTGTATATTTTATTAGTACCTAAATACCGAGTATGCTGATTACATTGGTGATAGGTCCATTGCAAATGTGATGCATAGAATGGAAATTAGGCCCCATCTTGTGCACAGTGGTACCATCCAACAACCAGTGACTGTTCTCAAATTTTGAGCATTGAGCACACATCTCAGGACTAAGACATCAGCAACACAAGGTGCTGCTTTGTCTTGATTGTTCTTTCTTTATGACCAATACAGTGGGTAATGATACAATATTTGGGAGCTTAGCCCAACCCTAACCTAGTCTAGCCAAACCCTAAACCTAACTCTAACACTAGAAAGTCATTACCAGCATTCTCTGGCCAAATTGAACTTTATGGCACTGATGTGGGAAATGTAATATAGGTCAATTATGAGAATATACAATTTGTGGTGGCTGGGATGGTGCAAGAGGGGAAAGAAAAGAAAACACCTTTGTGTAAACATTTGAAGAATGCATTCTGGAAGTGGACCTTGGGGAAATTAGCTTCAAATTGAGAATGCACTGAATGCCAGCAAGCTGATTATTTTAAACAACATTAAAATCTTAAATTTTATCTACGTTTGTTCTATCACTAACATATCTCTGGTAAATAAGTGTAGCAGTGAATACAGTAATAAGTAAATCTGGAAAAGAGGGGAACGGAAGGGGTGGGTCAAGAGCTGCCCACAAGTAGACCTCAAGAGATGACTCCTGAGTGGAGGCACCAGGAGGCTTAGATCTCCAGCTTATGGACAAAGGAATCCAGGTGCTGGCTCTTGCTCTGGGATCACAGCTGGTGAGGGAGTTGCAGGTGGAGCTGGCACAAGGTCTGCAGGTGCAACTTCTGCATGGGCTGAACCTGGCCCTGTAGCTGCAAGAAGTGAAAAGATCGCCAACTGTCCATGGGCTTCCTGAGCAAAACCTTCCCACTGACTGTCCAGGCAGCCATGTGCACCAATACAGCCACAGCAAAGCCTCCCTGACTGTATTCACATATTGACTGCTGAGTGTGTCACGCTCCTGGGTCACCAAGCATATGGGCACTTTGTTGAGTTCCAAGGCCATCACCTCCCAAAAGCCCACATCCCACACTCCAGGGCAACTTATGTTAGGGCTAAGTCTCTGGTGGTTCAGGAGACTCAGCTATTCCAGTAGAAGCTCAGCCTGGGGATCCACATGGGCATACATTTCCAAGGGGGCATCAAGCACAGAAGACCTGGGGAGACAGGGAGCTAGCAGAGTGAGAGGCCTGGCCTTTCCTGCCACAATGACTGCACAGCTCACTTGTAGAGAACGGTGCATGGGCTTCCTGTCCAGTCTGTACAACACCCATCCCCATCCTCACCCACCCATAATTGGGCAGTTACAGCCCAAGGAGCTCTTAGAGGCTGACAGAAGTCTCAGTGGGTGGGAGTTCTGGCTCAATTGAATCATACCTCTGCTTGGTACAGGGAATCCTGACACAGTTTCTCCCTGCCCGTCCCCAGTGCAATTCAGTGTGGTGAACACAGAGTGGAATATTTCCTGTCTTTGCACTCAAGGGCTCAGGGATGACGCTCCATGAATATCTGAGAAGGGAGGGATCAATTAGTGTCTGTCCTGTGTCACTGCAGTCTCTAGCTCAGGCAGTGATGCATTGCCCAGTTCTCTTAGCCTCTGTATAACTCCTTGTTTATGGTCTGTCCCCACATCTAGGGAGGCCTGGGGACCAGAACAATGGCCTTGAGGTGAACAATATCTGTTCTGCTGCCAAGGGTGACTCTGTGGGCTCCAAAGAACATCAAAACTCAAAAGGGCAGTGCTTGCACTGGCTCTGCTTATAGGATCATGGTCAATGCCCAGAAAAGTGTCTGCACACAGTGTGTCTTCATGTACATTTGTGGGTTGATGACATCTATCTGCTCTGCCATGACATCTGACAGCCATGGAAATTTTTTTTTTTTATTTAAGAGGAAAAAGAGAAAAACACAAAACAAACCAAAGCGGCGTAAGGGTACACGCAATACAGAACTACAAAACAAAACAAAACAAAAAACCATAACAGTAAGAAATTACCTGCTAGTAGATTACACACTATTTTCTTGAAAATAGTTCCTCAAATCACAGTATCAAAGAACACAAGGTGGACATTCAAACAGGGAGACTGCAAACAGCTGTGTTCAATGTTCCAAAAACATTGATAAAGTCAGCTATTTAACACCCCCAAACACACTTGCTGTTATATCCGTTAGAGCTCTTTTTTTTTCCCTCTCTTTTTTACAACAAAATTTACACATCTTGGATTTTATTACTCCTTAGTGCTTATTACTTACTTGGGGGGGGGAAGAATACAGTCAAATATGGCAAAACAAAGCTGTGGAAAATTTGCTGTTCTTAAGATTTCCTGTGTTGAACAAACCCTGAAGTCCACAAAGTGACTCTCCAATCTCCTTTCCAATGAGTAGAACTGCAACTACCAAGTATTGGTCAGTGAATCAGGTGGAAGATCATCCATCAGAATCATCACAGCCTCCACAGTAGGTCTCATGGGGCCAAGGCCACACTTGGCATGGAGCCCTCATTTCATCCTTAGTTACCCAAAAGTCTGAATCCACTCAGAGCCCACCCATTCAGCATTGTAAACTAGGGTTGATTGAGGCCCTTGCATATGGCCAGGACCTGAATCCAAAGGTGGCCAAGTCCCACTGGGCTGCTAAGGTGAGAACTCCCCTTCTCAGCCTTGGTGCTTGTGGGGTAGAGATGTGATCCTTGGATGAGTCCAGGGATCTGGATAGATCTGGAGGATCTATCCAGAAGGCCAGCTCCATAGGCTCCTTCAGGCTGTGAGGCCCATCTGCCCGCACCGTGCTTCCTGTACAGACCTATGCCAGGCTCTCTGCTGCCTGACTTCTGAGAATGTGGTGAGACTGTGGGTGGATATGGAATTGGTGTCCTGCATGTGGCTTCTCAGGAGGGTTTGGGGATGAAGCAAAGCCCACACTCCAATTGGTCCACAGAGTCTCATGGTAATGGGCTCACAGGATGGTCTTTGCATAAAAGGAATTCTCATATTAAAAGTTACATTTCACAAGGCACACTTAGGAATACTAGTATGCTCAGATCACCTTGATAGAGAGGTTGAAAAGAAGTTTATGCATGAAAAAAAGCTATGAGCCCTAAGATGGCCCCCCATTTTAGAGATGAGAAAAGGAGGCTTATTCTGGATGTCCAGGTCCATTAATGAGACACCACAGAATATTCTCAGTTTTCTGATGAAAAGTTCCCAGGAAGGAATTAAGTTCCTCTTCCATTGCCATGGGAGGCTGAGCAGCTGTGTTCACTGATTTCTTCTTGTGCTCATTTTGCCCAGAGGCTCCTGCAATAGTAATTGCAGAGCCTGAAAACTCCCATGAGACAAGTGCCACAGAAATGGACAGAGTGGATGACATTTGAGGTGAGCACATTTCTAGCGAGATGATGCTGTGTAAGAGCTGGAGACAGCAGGGGAAAGACAGCTCACTAATTGTCCTTGGACACCAGGCCCAGGACTGACAATAAGGTGCAATGGCAGAATTCAATCATGATAAGAAATGAAATGACTTTCGTCTGTCCGCTTTCTCCTGCTCCCACTGATATGTGTACAGTGACCTTGCCTGTGACAAGGTAGAGACAGAGTTGAGAGTATATGGTAGATGAGCACTTGGAGTCAAGATTCCTTTGGAGCAGGACCATGGGCCCAGTGTTTGAAAAGCCCTGGAGGGAGGTGCTGGAAGGATTGATCTGACACAAAGTTCCTCTCAGTCATCTGCCAAGGTGCCTGGTGCGGGTCTCCATACAGTCCCTTCTGCTCACACACCCTGCACCGGAGCTGATATATGTTGTTACTGTGGGTACCATGTCTGGATCAGGGATGTGGCACACAGGTTCCAGGGTCCATCTCCATGTCAGTGTCCTGTATGCAGCTCAGGTGGGGCAGTGCCCAGCCACCAACAGGAAGCCTGAGACTCAGACACCACAGGTTTCACTTTGTGAACCCAGATAACCTTATGTTCCTTAAAGACAGACAGATCTGTACCAGAGGTCTACCCAGGATGACAAGAGATGACTCTGGAGCCTGTGGATAAACATCAGCTCTGCCCTTCTCCTCGAGGCTGCCCTGTGCTGGGTGGGAACTTGACAGGAGCACAGGCTCATGCATCCCAGCACCTGCCCCTTCTGCAGAGCATCTGCCCTTGGTGTCTGTCCTCAGAGCCCCTTTCACTGATGATTTAGAGTGGGAAATGTTTAGGAGAACTCACAGAGGTGGCCAGGCCTTAATGTACCTGCCCTGTACTTGGTGTCTCTGAGTGGCAGGTGCCCGAGCCTAGGGACACCTGTCCTGGGATCCCTCTTGTCTCTGGTCTCTTGGGAAGCCTATGCTGCCCTTGACATTTGGGCGGTTCCTGGTTAGCATCCTGTAGCATCTTGGCCCAGTGAACCATCCTTTTCTTCATTCCCATGTGGTTTTCACATGTGGAATCTTGAGGCTGGGGCTTCAAGGCCTTGGAAAGCAGCACAGTATATTCACTTTTCACTCTCTTGAACCAAGTGCCTGTATAGGTTAACTGTTACCAGAACAAGGTGCCTGGTGACCAGAGCCTTCAGAGTTCTGTTTAGACCTGTTGCCAAGGAAGTTCTGTCATGTGCTGGGGTCCACAGCTGCCCTGCCCCCTCTGATGCCCCCTTTCTTTTTATTGTGTTCCTTAGAAACTGCAAGTGAAAAACTAGAAAATTGAGTGTGGCTTTACACTTTTCTTCACTTTGAAATTTTTAATACAACAAACATGTAGATGCCTCAGATGTGGCAGGTTGGGTGCCAAGTGTACATTTCCATCCAAAAGTTCTTTTCATTGAGAATTAGGTTTCACTTAGAGATCTGTCAAATTTAAGATGAGATTCTTTCCTCGCTTCATGTTAGTTTCATTTCAATTCCATTAGACTCTATGGAGAATTTCCCAGAATACCCATAATAATTTTCCCAAAGGATGTGAACATTTCATGTTATAAGCCCCACATGTCTAGGTGAGGATTCCTAGCAAGTTTTAGTCTCATATGCATATGAATTATTACTTATCCTTAGATGTTTAACTCAACCACACACTGTAGTGTTCCACACTCTGACATCCTGTGAAGGGGTCAGCAGGTGGTGATTGCAAGGGCTGGCTTTCCAAGGCCATGGACATCATCACCCCATGCTGAGGAAAGACACATACACATGCCTCCTGGGGAACTTGCCTCATAGCAACTGGTATGACATCCTGTCCTCTCATCCCAAATAGACCATGGGCTTTGTGTCCCTGCTAGGTAGTTTACCTTTCCTAGAGGTGATGGCCCTGACGCAGATCAGGCACAATGCTCTTTGGTTGGTCTCCTTCAAGCAGTGTCTCCATGCTGGGCTCCCAGTGTGCTGCCACCACATGCCATTGGGGGGCTGAAAAAAACCAGCTGTGACTTGTTCATGCACCCCTCACCCATCTTCTGATGGCCATTTCTTCTGTTTCTGTGTCAACCCATGAAAACGAGCTGCCATATCCATTCTTATACATGGGCTTGAGTCAATGCAGACTTTTAAAGAAAAACTACTTAAATGTGAATTTACTGGATCATATTGCTGGTTTATGGCTAACTTAGAAATTCTTAAAATATCATTGGAAGCAGTTGTTTAGCACAGTTAGGTGGTTGCTTTTCATTTTATTTTGATTTGTTTTATTATGGTATACTGTGCTATGCTATGTTATTTTACATTATGTTATATGTTGGTGAGGATTTTGAAACTGTATTTTCTGTGGCTTCTGATTTGATTTTGTATAATCAACCTGAGAAAATATATGAATATCACATAACTCTTAGTAAGTATTTTTTGAAGAAAATTTAAAAAGTAAAACACAGTGAGCAATGTTGGTACACACCTGTCATTCCAGTACTCAGAGGTTGAGGCAGGGGATTGTTGTAAGTTTGAGGTCATCCTGGGCTACAAGGGAAGATCAAGGCCAGTCTCAACTGCATAGCAGAACCCTGTCTCAAACAAAGAATGAAAGAAAGAAAGAGAGGAAGAAAGAAGAGGGAAAATAACAAAAATACAAAGTCAAATATTGACTGTGAATTCAGAATAAAAACATATGTGAGTTTTTCTAACAAGTGTACTTTAGTCAGCACACGTAGCATAAAGTTTCCCATCATGTAGACATTGATGTGTTACCAAGTTTGCATTGTTTAAATTTTTTTGAATGTTTTACTGAGATGACTGTAGATATGCTACTGGATATACCTTCTTAGGATTTGCGTAGCTCAGTATGAAGAGAATGTAATTATTGCTTTTTTTCATTTCCTAAATTTATATATAGAATCAGAAGTTGATCAAGCAATTGCTATTTTTTAAAATAAAACTAAGGACCATATAAAAGATACTCTTTTTAAGTCTATGGAAAGATAAAAATAATTGTAGAATAACAGTGGTTAAAGTACCTTGCACAGTGATTTCCAGGATTTCTTAATGATCAATAATTTCATACTTTTGTAAGTTTTTAAAAAAGATTTTAAGACATGGTCTCACCAGTTCGCTGAGTTTCCCAGGCTAGAGTTAAACCCTTCCTCATCCTTCCTCTCACTCCCAGAGGGCTGGAATTACAGGTGTGCATTATCCTGAGTTGACAATTGGCAGTAATTTTGTGTATTCATGGAATAAAATACTTGGCTTTGATCTTTAGACTCTTTGTAGAAAGAATTCATCTAGTGAAGCTATCTCCTACCTTCCTAATCCACAGTTTCTTTCATAGTGAGTAAGACTCAAAATCCCATTAACAATATTAGTAGAGTCACTGCTTTTTAACTGTAATAGTGGTCAGCCTGGGATTCAGGAGATCACTCCAAATGCCTTCCGCTGTGGGACTGAGGCTTGGTATCTTTGAAGCACAGTCTCTTTTTCACTGATCGCTCATGGCAATTGATGACTGAAGTCAAATCCCAAGAAAGATGTGAATGTTAAAGCTACTTGGGGCCCACTGCCCTCCAGAAGGTCAGGCCAGGGTAAAACGTTTTTGCCTTCCCCTTCTACTTTCCAAAATTTTTGTTTTGATTATGATTTTGGTTTTACACTTAGTTTCTAGAATTGAATACAGAAGTTTTGTATTTAGTTCCATTGCCTTCCACTTTTAAAAGTCTTCCATTTTTGAGGAGTTTCTTAGTAAGTTGCTAAGTTGGTGAATCTCTCCTTGAATTTATGATGTTCCTGTTTTAGTCTTCCAGAGTGGTAAGCTTACAAGCCACACCACCAGATGTGGTTTCATCATGGTGTTCTTAAAAACTCATTGGCTGTGCAGGGATTGGTGAAAATGCCTGTCATGTCAGCATTCAGGCCACTGAGGCAGCAGGATTCCTGGGAGTTACAGACAAGCCTGCAACACACTCTGATTTCAGCTCAGGCCAGAGTGACAGAGGGAGTCCCTGACCAGAAAGAGAAAAAGAAAATGTAGAAAAGGCCAGGTATGGAAGCAAGATACAATACCAAATTCCTGGTGATTGTATGAGTACTTTTGTATCTGGACTAGTCATTTTAATCTGTGGTCCTATTGCAGTATAAGACCTTTTGGACTGCTGTCACTTTAAAATATACCTTGACACCAGGGATTTTGGTACTTCTAAGTTTAATGTTCTTTACATGGCTAGAGGATGTTGTACTTCTTTGTGAATTTTTATATTGATTTTTGATTTCTAGGAAAATTTCAGTGGTATTTTTGACAGGAATGCTTTGAAATGGCTGGTTGCTCTGGGATACACATATATTATAACAACATGAATTCTTCCTATCCACCATCATGCTATGTGTTTTCTTCTGTTAGTGCTATTTCACAGATTGCATCAATTTCTACAAATTTTAAACAACTGGTGAGTTTCATTAAATTTATACTAAGTGTTAATTATATTTGATGAATTATGAAGTGAATTGTGTTCTTTGTATTTGAGGCTGCAGTTTGTTTGAAGCACATAGATATGAATTGTTTAAGACATGCGGATCTTGTGACCTGCACCCTATATGATTTGTGAATTTGTTCTAAAAGATTTTCAGTGAGACATAAGTTTCTTATATGAAAGGTTGTGTCCTCAGGAAACAGAGACCATGCTTAATTCTTCCTTTCTGGTATGGAAGCCATTGATTTCTTATTCTTGAGTAAACTCTAGTGATAGGACTTGGAATACTGTGTTGAAAGGCATTGCAAACCTTGTCTGGTTCCTGATCTGAGAAGAAAATTTTGCCGCTTGTCTGCCTGTGAGCACAACATCAGGGATGGGCTTCTCATGCATGATCTTTGATGTGCTGAGGTCCATTATCCCAATGCATGGTGTGTGGGTAGTTCTTACAATGAGAAAATGTTGTAACTCAGTATTTTTCAAAGCTATTTTTCCAAATCTATTGAGAGGTTACTTCTGTCTCATTCTGTGAGAGTGACAAGTGACACTGAATGGTTTTTACAGTGGGACAGTTCTTGCATCACTGAGATTGAGCCGAGTGTTGATCGTGGTGCTTAACTGTTGCATGTGCTGGCAAATTTAGCTGAATAATCTTGCTTATGTTCATTAGGAATATTGGTCAGTAGGGTGCTTTCATTTATTTTGTTTTATTTTATTTTTCAATATATTATTGTCTGGCTTCATTCTCAGGTTGACTTTGCCATCTAAAAGAAGTTGGTGTTAGATTTTTTCCTTCAAATTCCTGGAAGAATCCAAAAATGATTATTATTTATTTTTTATTATACACTTGAAAAAATTCACTGGGTCATTTGCCTTATCCTGGTTTTGTTGTTGTTATTGATGAGTTTTGATTGTTGACCCATTGCCTATATTAATTTTTGCTCTGTTCATCAGTGTGTTTGTTCCTTATGGGTGTGGGTCAGTGACACCAAAGGAGACCACATTCCCATTAAGGGTCACATCTCATTTTACTTGGGGATGCAGCCATTTACTTTTGTTTTTATATATTTTTGTCAGTAACTCCTTTCAGTCTTTAATTCATACTGTTCTTGTCGGGAGTTTACTGCTGCAAGAAACTGGAGCTGGTCAGGTGCCCATATCTTATTTCTGGCTTCATACTCTGGCCTGCCTGCAGTGTCCCCATCTCCTGATTTGCTCCCTGTAAACACCTGCCCTCCTCCATAGCTGTGGTGAGTCCACATGCGGCAGTTGAAATCTGCACCTGGGTGGAAGACATTCAGTCAAGGTGGGCTCTGTAACAGGCTGACCTTCTCGTACAGTGCTTCCCTGAGTCAGCCAAGGGGCCTAGGGCCTTCAGGAAGGAGATCTGGGAGCAGGGACACACCAGCCCTCTTTGGTCCAGCGTGCAGTGTATCCTGTGTATGCACATTGATGTCAGACACATTTCATTGTAAAAACTGAGACCTTCCTCACACACATCCATCTTGCATCCATGGTTATTTCATGACCAGATTCCTTGGTCTCTTTCCCTGTGGGCACAGAGAGACTGAGCTCAGCATCCCTGCAGCTTCTCCTGGTTCCTGTGAACCACACTGGTGCCTGCACCATCTACCTGCAGGGTAGGGAGGGTCCCAGTTCCTTTCTGCTTCTAACAGTGCTGTGAACAACAATCTTGAAAGGAAAGTTAAGAAGTTATGCAGCTTTTTCTTTATTTTTTGTGTTGTTGTTGTGTAGCTGTCTGTGTGGAAGAAACCTCTATGCTTAGCTAAACGAGGTCCAGGGACCTGTGTAGAGGTCTGATGGGAGCTGAGGGAAAGGGATCTGCTCTGCCCCTCCATTTTCTCCCCACTGCTCTTCCCCACCTGCCTTAAAACCTGAAGTCAAATGGGGACACAGCACATCTCAGTGATGTATCCCTGAATGTATCTGCAGTGGGATACTGTGTATATTATACACTTGTGGGCCATATAAGCAGATCCCTTTTTGAATTGTAAGAGTTCATCTCATATCTCATAAAACAAATGGAAAGGTAATTCCAACCTCAAAGATGAATGTGTTGAATTTTTACTTATATCCTATAGTCTATCTAGGATAGTCCCCTTTATCAAAGACAAATATCAGTTAATCTCTTCCAGTACGGCTTGGCCAAACAGAGCTGTGATGCACTGATGTGAAAACCTGGGGTAATAAATCACAGAGGCAGAAAGATTAGTGGTGGCTGGGATGGCAGGGAAGAGAGGGAATGGTGTCCAAATGGGAATGAAGTTGGGGGAAACAGTAGGGAACTGGGCAGAAATGAAGGCTGTGCACATTGAGAATGTGATAGTGCCACTTCCCTGAGGATTTTAATTAAAATGAATGAAATCCTATAATTTGTTTAAAATTAATTCATGCCATAATATTTAAAAGGAGTATAGAGGTAAGTGCGAGAAAATGGAAAAAATAGTGGAGGAGATGGGAAAGTCAGGTTTTCAGCAGGAGCTGGCCTCAGTGGAGTTGACAATGGCTGTGGAGCCCCTGTTAATCATACATCTGAGCTGACAGAGATGGGCTTCCTGGTGCTGCCTCTTCCCGTGGTCCCAGAGCTGATGAAGGCACTGGAGATGGATCAGTTACAAACTCTTCAGCTGGTGCTTGAGCTTGGTGTCGAGCTGACCCTTCAACAGCAAAAGGAGGAAAGATCATCAATTTCCCATGTCCCTTGCAGAGCAAACAAACTTCTCAGTGCCTGTAAGAGACAGCTCTGTGCAAAAATCCACTATCCGGAATTTTCCCACATTGCATCCACCCACTGACTGCTGTGTCTCAGAGTTGCAGGGTGGTCCCTTAACTTTGTCCTCCTCACATACCCTCAAGCCTATACCCAGTCCTTCTCACCCTTGTTTCTGCCTCAGTGGGTTCACAGTGCTCCAGCTCAGTGAAGTGGAGTTGCATTGGAGGGTCCATGTGGGTTTGCAGCTGCTGCTTAGAGCTAAGAAGCAGGGCTGTGGTTCTGGAGGAGACAGGTGTGGGGAGCTGAGTGTGAGGTCTGGTCCTCCCTCCCAAATTTCTCACCCAAGGCAACCTGCTGAGCCCGACACCTGCCTGCTGCTCCAGCAGTGGAGACACGAGTTCACTCTATCTCCACCACCAGTGAAGCAGTGCTGGCCCCGACAGCCCTGAGAGACTGACAGATGACTCCATGGGAGAGTCTGTGGACACTGGGGTCACCATCTCTCCCTTCTTCAGGGAAGCTGTACACACATCTGTCTAGTGCTCCTCAGTGGCATGTCGCCTTCATAGGGGATGGAAAATGTCTGCTATGGAACAGGGGTTGTCTTCCATAAACATGTGAGAAGTGAGGGAACAGAGGGATGTGTCCTGTTCCACCTTTCCTCATTTGTTAGATTGTGCAGTGACTTGCCACCCAGTACTCTGTGCTTCCTCTGGGCTCCTCTTCCACTGTTGTGCATCCTTGTCTAGGGAAGCCAAGAGGGGATCTCATGTACCATAATCTCAGTGATACATGATCTGCCGTTCAGGGTAGCTCCCACTAGTGTGGAGGGTCAAGAAGGGAGTAGATACATATTTCCTGGTCATTGGATCATGGTCAGTGCCTGGAAAAGTGTCTGTGCATGGTGTAGCTCTATGTATATTCATGTACTCATGGTACCAACTGGTTCCTGCCCTGATGTCTAAAAGGGGCTGATGCCTCTGCCAGTCCCCAGAGAATCTGTCTCTGAATAATACATCCCAAAGCCCATAGAGAAACTCTCCAATCTCCTCTACAATGAAGAGAGAATGTTTATTCAGTGTAGGGATCAGTGAAGGAGAAACAAACCTTTACCATGGAGAGATCAGCTCAATGGATAATAAACATGGCTACTCAACAGGGCTTCGACAGAGCCTTGCCTGGGGTCAGCAATTGCCTGGAAACCCCATTTTGTTCCATAGGGACCCTGTAAGATTGGCCTTAGGTGCAATTCACTGTTCTGAGAATTGTAATGCTACTGGGTGCAATTCTCAATTCTAGTGAACTGAGGCTGAGAGATATAAGCACATTTCAAAGACTCAGCTCTAGGTGGCTGAGTCACATTGTGCACCTGAGAGCAAACTCTCCTTCCCATCATCTGGGCCTATGGGGTGGAAATTTTGGCCCTTGAGCAACCTGGAAAGGAAAAGCTGTGGATACTCCAGCTGTACAGAAAGGCCTGCTCCAGGGGTTCCATCAGGCTGTGCAGCCCTTTTGCCTGTGTCACCCTCACTGTGCAGACCACTGCCAGGTTCTCCACTGACTGATTTCCAGTCTGTGATGAGACAGTGGGAAGCCTGAAGTTACTGGCCCAGCCATGCCCCACCGTGAGTGTTGGAAGCTGTAGTGATACTCAAAGGTTAAATTTCAGAAGTAGCAGTTAGAAATAATAGAATTTTCAAATCAGTTGTGAGCAAATAAGTCATTAGCTCCTTACATGAAGAGTATCATCCCACGTGGCCTGTGACAACCACACATTCTGGAGATGAGAAAACAGGGTTGTCCTGGGTGTGGGAGTGGGGACCTGTGTATGATGACACACAGGGTACTTCCCTGTGGTGCTTCTGAAGAAATTGGGTCCAGTTTCCTTAGCCATGAAAGGCTGAGTGGCTGTGTTCACTCTCTCCTGGTACAATGCCATTTAGTCTAGTGGGGCCTCAACCTCTGACCTGAGGGGCCTGGGTATTTTCCCTGAGACATGCACAAAGTAGCAAGGGCCTAGGTTTGGGGTGAGTGCACCCCTGCTGTGTGATGATGTGTCAGAGCTGGGGACAGGGTAGAAGCACAGTCACACCAGTGCCAAAGGGATAAATGGGCCCAGGAGTCACAGTGAACTAAAACAGCAGAAGTAAATCATGACAGTAGGTGAAGTGACTTAGTGTCCATGTCCCTATTCTGAAGCTCCCACTAATGTGTGGACAGTGACCTGGCACCTGGCCGAGTTGGCTGAGCAGAGAGGAGGTGATAGTTGAAGAATTAGACCCCAGTTTCCTTTGGAGGCAGGACCACAGGCCTGCTGTTTACACACCCTTGAGGGAAGTGCTGAAAATGTAATCTGACCCTGACTATCCCCTGTCCTCTTTGGGCCTCATTACAGAATCCCCTTAGCTCACTCTCTCCCCCTGCTGGCATCTGTTGTTATTGCGAGGCCCCACTGTGGTACAGGTATGTGGATTGCAGCCCTGCAGGGACCTGCTCCAGGCTGATGTCTGGGGCAGCACTGTTGGTGCAGTGACTAGTAGTGTGCAAGAAGCTTCTGAGATCTCAGACAAGCAGAGAATGGGGCCATCAGGACTCACCTACAGCCTTGCAGAGTTCTGAGTATAGCGTACAGAGACATGGCAGCTTCTGGAAGCACAGGCTGCACATAGAGCTGCAGGGTCTGCCCTGCACAGTGACCTGGGAGGGGCCATGCCCTGTTTCATAACCCTGCTCCCCAATGGTAGGGATGATAGGGACACCCAGGCCCACAGAGCAGATAGTCACTGAGTGTTCACCAGCATTTATGATCCAGGAAGCCCTCAAACCCACCAGCCAGCCAGTACAGAAAACCAGGAGGTCTCATTTTGTCTGTTTTGGGATTGCCTAAGTGGGAAAGGATTCACCTTTCTAGTGACAGCACAGAAGCCACCAGCCATGTGATGAACCAGGTCCTTTCAGACAGCACCTGGGGATTGCTGGCCTGGTGGGGAAGCCAGGCTTGGTCCTTCTGGAAGCTGATCTCGCCCACCTTCCCCTCCCCATCTAGAATTTATTCTCACCCTGTAGTTCCCCAAACCCTAGACCAGCTCAGGCTCACTTATCAGCCCCCAGGTAGCCTCCAGAGCCCTAGTGAATCTCCCTCTACCTGCGTTGCCTGGCCTCTTCTTTGAATCTGAGGCCTGAAAAAACCCATCTCTATTCCTGTTTGCTGCTGGGGACTCATGGCCACCTGAATGAGCACTTGGGTAACAGAGCTTCTTATGTACACAGGAAGGTTCTTTAGAAATTAAGCAGTGAGTCCCTAGCTTCTGGATTGAAGTTTCTGCATTAGAGCCAGGTCAGAAGGCTGTACCATCTCTCACTGGTAGTACATATTGCACACATTACATTTTGTGTCTGGTTGTACCCCCAAAGCCTCATGTAGTCACAGGAGAATGGTTTTTTCAAAAGTTGCTGAAACTAAGTTTGTGATGGATTCATGGTCTAATGCTGAGATTAAGGGTGTTTGTGGCACACCTGCCCTAGGGCTGTTACCTGCTTACATTGTAAGGGATGGAAGGAGACTTCCTCTGCCCTCCTCACCTGTTGTTTTTACTGTTTTCCACTGCCATGGACTGTTGCCCTCTGCCATGTCCCACCCTGACTTGAAGCCAGCATGTAATGGACTGAAACTTCTCCTAACTGTGAACTAAAACACCCTCCCCTTTTTAAATTTGAGTGCCTGGTATTTTGCCTCACCAGCAAGAGAAAAGTAACTAAGACAGCACACAAGAGACCCGGCTTGCTATATGTTCCCATGCTCTCAGCCTCAGGAATTCTTGCTCACATTGCTGAATTCAGCTGAGTGTAACCCATTTCCCTTATAGACTACGCATCTGATACCCAAAGGAGCAGTGCTGGCCCTGTGTAATTAGAGACCTGCACTTGAACTTGTATCTCACAGGCCACCTTTCAAGCCTTGTGCTGTCTGAGACGGGGCCTTTGACCTGTGAGATCATGGTGAACCTGGACTGATGAAATCCCACACCAAAAAATCCAGGCTCAGGGCTGCTCAGCTCCAAAAAGTAAGCTTCTGTCAAAGTCAGACTCCTCATGTGTTTGGTGTTGATTATTAGTGGGAAAATTCCATTCAGAGAGTGAGCTTCATGCTCCATGGGAGCTATGCAGAGCAAAAGAGAACACTATGATGTGGTCTGCAGCCAGGAGCTGGGCAGTGGCTTCTTCCCCACCACAAGGCTCTGTCTACACAGGAAGGAAGCCCTTCTCCTCCTGGATGCACAGAATAGAGTGTTGGGGTCAGTGACCCAGACACTGCATGTGATCCTCTCAACCTGTGCTCTCTATGGTTGCCCAAACTGTTGACCTAGCACTTGGTCATGGCCAAGGCCATGACTGTCTGTGTTGAAGCTGCCTCACAGTCTCAGAATAACAGAGCAGCACTTAATGAAGGTTACAACAGGGGAGGGGTGAACCTGGGCCCCAAAAGGCAGAGGCATCTATGGAAGCTGGGCTCATTGGGAACCATACCCTAGGGGACCATATTCTGTCACCTGGAGCATGAACCCCATGTCAGGCAGGGTGTGGTGGGTCCCAGGCACAAGATACTGTGGATTCTGGTATGTGGTCAAGGTTTGGGAGGGAGGTAGAGTGTGTGCCCAGGGAGGTTACTCTGCACCCTTTTGCTTCGTGCCAGGCTCCCATGGACAGGCAGAGAGACCTGGCAGATGTCGGGGAACCTCCCTTTCTGTTCTGTGAGCCTCAGGCCACAGACAAGGGAGGCAGCTGCATCCCACCCCATGCTCTTCCAGAGGGCACTAATTTCATGGGCTAGTGGCTAAATGACCTCATGACTGGTAAGTATTTGACTGAGAGCAGAATCTTCATTGGTTGGCATCTGCCTGCATCTTCAGAAATTCAGGCTGCCAGTTGCCTTCCTTGCACCCGGCCATCAACCTGGTTGGTTCATTGTTCCCAGCCCAAGAGGCAGGATTATGGAAGGCTCATCTCTCAAAAGAGTCTTGACAATCATGATAAATGTTCAGTAGTCCCTATCTCTGGGCCCTTTGTTTTGCTGACACTGTTCCATAATTACTAAAGGAACAGCATTGGGGGTGCACCCTGCAGTGTTCAATGCCAAAAGCATACACTGCCAGAGAATAGCAGAGTGAAGACAGATTCGTGAATATTGGCAATTGAAGAGAGCTGCTGGGGTAACTGTCAAAACTGCCTCCCCAACACAAGGGCAGCTGGATTGTACAGGAGAGACCTATCATACCCATCTGGGGAGGACTGGTCCTCACCTCTAGAGGGAGACACTTCCCTGTTCTCCTGGAATCACATTATAGATCATGCTGCATTGTGCACTGTGCATCAAAACTGGTGGATTTGGTGCCTCATCTCTTGAGCACCCACATTCCACGCTTGAGTGCATGTGTGTCTCCCTCTAGCAAACCTTTCTGAAGCCTGTGTTTAAAAAAAAATAGTGGAAGCAGGGCATGGTGGTGCACACCTGCAATCCCAGCACTCAAGAGGCTGAGTCCGGATTCTTGAAAGTTTCAGACCAACCTAGGTTACACAGTGAGCTCGTCTAGCCTGAACTGCAAAGTGAGACCTTGTTTCAAAAAGACAAAATTAAACTAAACAAATGGTGGATTAGAACACTTCTGAGTAGAGATTTGGGTATTATAATGTGTGCATAGCTTTTTTCTGTTTAACTTTCTCTCTCTCTCTCTCTCTCTCTATCTCTCTCTTTCTCTCTCTTTCTCTCTCTCTCTCATTCACTGGCAATTGAACTCATGGCCTTATGAGTCTTGCTTCCTTCCTTGCTCTTTCTAACTCTGTCTCTGTCTCTGTCTCACTCTCTCTCCATTTTTTTTTTTGACTTTCCATATTCTTCAGCCTAGGCTTGAACTTCTGATATTCCTGTCTCAGATTCCTACAGTATGGGAATTGTTGCTGTGCACAACTGTGCAAGGTTCATAGGGTGATTGTAACAAAAACTGTTTACTCTAGATGACTTACAAGAGTGTGTGTGTGTGTGTGTGTGTGTGTGTGTGTGTGTGTGCTCTTTTGGTTGGTTTAAAGTAATTTCTCATTTTTTGTTTTTTTCAGTAGCATGGATTAAACTCACAACATTGCATTTTCTAAGCAGGTGCGGAAGCTGCTGAGTGAAGTCCTCAGCCTAAAGCAATGACTTCTGTGGTTCTCATTACCTTGAAGATGTCATCTGAAATAAGTAAACAATTTAAAGGGGTGTTTGCAGTTACTAGTAGTATTTTCCTTAACCCTCACCTTCCCAAAGAATGAATGCTTAACCCTACCCCCTCCTGCATAGCAGCTAAGTGCTTTGGGTATGTCTCCTCCTGGGCTACCAGTAAACTGGGAGGGTTGGAGGTTGTTCTTGACTGAATTGTCCATTGAGGCAACTTCATCCTCTTTGGTCATTGTTACCAAGTGCCTGCAAGGACTGTCATACCTCAGACACTGTGAACAAACCCAAAGCCCTGTGCCCTGATCCATGGCATTGATGACTAACTAAAGCCCAAAACCCTGGTGATTACACCTTTTGAGAGGAGACTGAGTTTCATTCTTCTTCCCTGGCATCATTTCCTAAGCCCTGTGAGACATTTGTCTCACTTCCATCCCGCCCCTGTGCCATACAGGTTACTGAGGGTCTCAGCTGTCCTGACCTGGACTGGAATATGGTTCTCCAAGTAGCAGATGTGCCGTTCCCCTGCTTGCTGCTCTGACCACCTTCTGATGGGCATCATTCCCGGGCTGAAATTCCAGGGTGATAGCATCTCTTGGCCCCACTTTCACACATGGCAGCAATATAACTGGGAGTGTGGCCTCCCTTACTCCCTGAGCCTGAGGGGAGTCACTTGAACTGGTATTGTGCACAGCAAGCTGAAGCACAGGATCAGTGCCAGGTAGCATGGAAAAATCCAGGCCCCTCTGTGTGGCACCATGTGGGAGCTGAGCACCATGAGGGAGGGCACAAAACAAGGGCAGGAGCAGGTGCTGTGGAAACCACAGAGGTGGGCAGCCCTTCTCTGATGTGTGGACCCCAGTGCCAATGAGGGCATCGGGATTGCCCTCTTGCATTGAACAAGGGAGTTCCTGCCACCCTGCTTGGTCAGGGTGGCAGTAGACACTGGCTCTGTCTGGCAGTGAATTTGCACAACACAGATTGCGTGACTGCCTGACTTTGTCTACCCAGGCCCATCCTGGTCCACCACAGTCTTCTCTGAACCTTTCAGTGGAGCCACAAGAGGAGACACTGCATGTGTAGCTGCCCAAAATATAGCTGGTGCAGTTTGGTGCTATCAGCCAAAAGGTATGATGGGTGACAACATGAAGTGCCAGCCATTGTGCAGCTCAGGGACTTCTTAGCCTTCTTCTTCCAGCTTCCATTCTCTCTTTCCCCAGGTATTCCTCCATCCTCCTCTTATACACCCTTCTCCTCTCAAGAGCACACATCTGGGCTTGTGCTAGCCCTGGCTGGACTGCGAGCTGCTCTGCACTCCCCCAGAAGAGAGAATCCAGTACCCACAGGTATGGCTGATTTGTTGTCACCCACAACAAACTAGAACCAAAATGTGTTGTCCTTGATTCACAACGTGGGACTGAGGCTACCAGGAATTCTATTCTTGGCTCTAAGCTCTAGAGTTCTCCTCAGGACATGGTGGTCAGAACTGGGGGATCAAGATCAATCTGATTGTGGAGCAACCCAGGACCTGACCTAAGCTTTGGGTCCCTGTGTGATGCATGTGTTCCTGGATATGTGGGGAGACAAATGCAGGTGCTCCTGTCTGGCAGAATCCAGGTAGATACAGTATCTTTGAAATGGCTCATAAGATATGGACAGAATTGTATCTGCTCAGGGAACAAAGGCTGGGTGCACCAGACCATGAAGCAGGACCCTCAGTCTCTAGTTGATGGGTTGCACTGTCATGCACCACATAGGATCTAATATGCATTCTGCATAATAAATAAACCATGTGCCTATCTTCAGTGCAATATGTGCTACACTTTCGAATAAAGGCAAATGAGTGTGCCCCAACCCAAATGTGTCTGCATGCAAATACTTGCCCCCTGGGCTCATGCATTTCGTTCCTGTTCTAAGAGCAATGGAAGGTATTAAAAGGTGTGGCAGTGTGGTCAGCCTTCTAATCGCATGGCTCTGGGCCCCTCAGGAGCTGGATAGCACCTGGACAGGAAACAGGCGGAAGGCTCACTTGTGTACAATGTGACTTTGTCTCAGTGACCAGCCTCAGGGTATGGCTACCATCAATTCTTATTTTGTTTTGGTCACCTAGTTGCCAGGCTTCCATTGTGTTCTCACCTGAATCACAGCAGAATTGATTTCCCAAGTCCAGATGCACAGTGAGGTTGTAGGCCAGTGTGCTGGTGTGAGGCAAGCCCCTGTGCCACCAGCAATAGGGCTTCTGTGTTGTGCAAAGCTGTGGATTGTGGCAAGAACCCTATGTGTTTTGATCGCCACCACATTGATGGTGGAGTCATGATGTACAGAGCAAGATCCCTGCCACTCAGATGTCACTTTTTACTATAAGTTTCCTTCCTGTGATAAGTTACTCAGAAGCTGTGTGTGACATAAATATATGTTCAAGGCCCTGCTAAGCATCTCCATCCAGACTGTCTGGTAGCAGCTCAGCCTTCAAAGCTGGGTGGGAGAGGCAGGGAAGGAGGTGGAGGAGGACAAGTGGCTTTGTCCTCCAAGACAGCAGCTACAGAGGGGCAGGAGGCACCTTCAGCTGTCACTGTTACATCCACTTCTGAGCATGTAGCCTGTGGTCAGAGAGGAGACAGCAGTTTTGAACAGTTTGCTAGAATCAGTGATCTGAACAGATCTACAAAGGCAGGACATTGGAGCCAGACTGAGGGCTCCTCCAGAAGATTAGCCTGCTTTTTGTTTTCACTTTCTGTTCCATGACTCTGTCATCACCAGATATTGGCGGTGTGGATTCACTTGTCTCCAAAAGAGTGGGCTGCTTCTGGGGATATGGGGCAGTCAGCACACAGTGAGATCTCCACGTGTCTCTGTTAGGTTGTACATACAGCAAAGTATAAATGTGCATGTTCCTATGATAGAAAGATTGATCCCAGAAACTCCATTACTGAGGTCTTAACTTGAGGACAGTTGATGCTTTGTTCTTGAGCCTGCATTTGCCTGAAGGACCCCTTGCCTGATGCAATATGCACTTCTTTGCAGTGTATATTGATTACACTGAAGATAGGCACATGGTTTATTTATTATGCAGAATGCATATTAGATCCTATGTGGTGCATGACAGTGCAACCCATCAACTAGAGACTGTTCTCAAAATTGTTTGCATTTGATCACCCAGAATTGAAAAAAAGTGGAAAATTTTACTGGGAAAATCTTTCAGATACAAAAACATACTTTAAGTCAAATATATTAGAGAACACACAAATAAAAGAATAGATGAACGTAGGAAAACAATGAAAAACAAAGGTTGCCCAACATAGTGAAGAAATGGAATACATGAAAGAGATCCAACCAAGAGATCAACAAGTTTGATGCTACATAAGAGATATATAAAACCTATGAGATTAAAATTATATGCACAGACTGAACAAAAGAGAGGTTTAGAATTTCAGATCTTGAAGACAAAATTGTAGCTAGTTGTCATGAAAACAATGCTATCTTAAAAGTAGCAAGGGACTATGAGAGATCAATCCAACAGGTACAAAATGCATCAAAGAAGAATTGCATGAGATTAATTGGGGTCAATGAGAAAGCCAGAGACAACACAAATACCATAAAAAAAACTTCACAAAATAATGAAATAAAACTTCCCAAGAATGATTAAAGAACTTGCCATACAAATAAGTGAAGCATATAGAACTCCAAACAGACATAACCAAAATAAAACTACACCAAGATATATAATATTCAAGATTCCAGAAATACAGCACAAGATCACAGTATAAAATGCTGGTAAGGAGAAGTTACAGATCACTTAGAATTGAAAGCACATCAAATTCTTAGCAATCTTTGTTGTAGCTTGGCATAACTGACATCATCTTGAGCCCTGCTTTTAACTGGTTGTCTATATTTAACCCAAGAGAATGGAAAATGACTTAGAGTACAAGTCCTGTGAGAAAAGCAGAATGAGCTGCACCACTTGGAGAAAAATTACCCTGCTCAACAAAAGAAACATGATAACAGGTGTCAACTAAAAATTAATGTAAGATTCTAGCTCAATTGTTTCCAATAAGATGTCACTTCGTGATTCTCTGTTTAAAAGCTTTGTAAGTCTCCAGTTCAGCCACTTGTTTGGACTCTGAATTTGGCAGGTAATCTATATGAGTGGTCCTGAACTCTATTAATCAAATTCCAAATTTATCAATTTGTATGCTTTGATTCCTTAATTTTTTTTCATGAACCTACCTCAGTCTTCTCAACACAAATATCCAAGTAAAGAAGAAAGCTGTAGTTGAAACAGAAGAACAAGTCCTGAAGTTGGACAGAAGTACAAGTCCTGAAAGGAAAGAACATCCAATACAGATTGATGTATCCTGCAAAACTTTCAAAATTAATGGAAACATAAGATACTTCCATGACAAAGAAAAACTGAAGAAATATATGACTGCAAAACTGACCATAGAAAAAGTAATGAAAGTTATACTAGAGAGAGGTAAAAATGGCCACCATTCCAAGAAAAGCACAGAAACAACCAGGCAGGACAAGTAATTAAACAGAGGAGAAAAGCAGAGAATCAACAGCAGAACAATATTACAACAAAGACAAACCAATACATATCATTGTTAATGGTCACACCTCATCAACCAAAAGAAATAGATGGGTGAAATGGATCAAGAAACAAGATACAAAAATATGCTGTATACGGAAAAAAATATTTAATTCAAAAAGAAATTCAGAGACTGAAAATCAAAGGACAGAAATCAATCTTCCATGCAACAGAGGCCCAGAAAAAAGCATGAGTAGCTATGCTTTTTGCATGCAATATGAACTTCAAACCAAGAAGGACCAAAAAGATAAAGAGCCTCGCTACATACTTGTTAATGGAAAGTTTTTAAAAGGATAAGATAACAATCATAAATATGTGTGCATCTAATACATGAGCACCCAACATTATAAGGCAGTTTTTAAAAGACATGAAAATAATGCAACAAAGAATAACACAATTAACCAAAGAGACTTCAATATCCCACTACCACAAATAGATGAACAAGACTAATAAGCAGCAAAGAAATATGAAAGTAAAATTGAATCTATGAACAAATATACTGAATCGATGTTTACCAAGTATGTGTCCCAACATATTCAGAATAAACATTCTTCTCAGCTCTGCAGAGGAGGTTCTCTAAAACAGTCCACATAAACTAGTCCACAGAACATGCTGAAATAAATGCAAAGAAACTGACGTTACCCCATGCATTTTACCTGACCATAGTGCAATACAATTGGGAAATAATTGTAAAAGAAGTTGCAAAAACTTCATAAATATATGGAAATTAAGTAACACTCAGCCAAACAAACAATGAGTCACAGATGAAATAAAGGAAGAAATCTGAAAGTATCTACAACACAACAAAAATATAGATGCGAACCTTGGTTCTCATGGGATTCAATGAAAGCAGTTCAAAGTGGGAAATTAATAGTACTCAAATTTCTCTTCAGGGAATAGAAAGAGCATAAATAAAGATATACTGTTGTGCCTCACACTTCCAGAAAAAAAAAATGGCATGAAAACCCCAAAGCCAATAAAAGTGAGGCAACTATAGTGATCAGAGAAGAAAGTAATGCAGTGCAGAACATAAAAACAATAAAAAGATTTAATGAATCAAAGAGTTGGTTCATGAAAGAATAAATAAAATTGATAAACCTTTAGCCAACCACATCGAAAGAAGAAAAGAACCACTCAAAACCATTCATTGAGGAATGAAAACAGTAAGATAACTATAGATCGTGTGAAAATTAAGATCATCAGTATCTACTTCAAAAACTCATGCTTCCCTAGGTTGCATAACATAGAAATGAATCAATTCCTAGATTCATATGAATTGCCAAAGCTGACTCAAGAAGATATAAAAATTCTAGCTAATGCAGTATCTGTCAATGAGATTGAAGATCTAATTAAATTTTATTTGGTACTGGCCAGGGGGTGCATGCCTGTAACCCCAGACCTTGGGAGGCTGAGGTAGAAGGATTGTTGTGAGTTTGAAACTAACCAGGGCTACAATGTGAGCTCAAGGCCACTCCAGTGCATAATAAGACCCTCTGCAAAATACATTAAAATGAAGCAAACAATGACAACAAAAGGCAACTGACCAACATATAGAACTCCAAGTCTTCAGGTATTTACTGCTGAATTTTATAAAAATGTATATTTTTATAAAATATATTACAACAAATTGAAGGCCCCTACTCTTTAATGAAATTGAAAGAGAAGCAGTTCTCCCTATCTCTTTCCTGGAGGCCTGCATTACACTGATACTAATAGCAGAGAAAGACTCAACCAGAAAAAGAAAACTACAGGGAAGTTTGCCTAATGAACATACTTGCAACAATCCTTAATAAGATACTAGCAAAGTGAATGTAGCAAATTATCAAGAAGATTTTAAAACCTGACAACTTGGATTCATCCCAGGAAGGCAGGGATGTTTCAGTACATG
Organism: Cavia porcellus; assembly: GCF_034190915.1. NCBI lineage: Eukaryota > Metazoa > Chordata > Mammalia > Rodentia > Caviidae > Cavia > Cavia porcellus. The sequence continues at coordinate 2,468,092 of NW_026947518.1, read as the reverse complement.
CAAATCAACAAATTGAAATGTTATATCAACACAGGCAAAAACAAAAGTCACATGGTGATCATCTCAATAAATGCATGATAAGCTTTTGATAAAATCAAGCACTGATTTGTAATAAAAACCTGCAGTATGTAACAATAGAGAGCATTTACCTCAATCTGATAAAACAAGCAAGAACAAAAATACACCCAGCATCATACCAAATGGTGAAAAGCTAAAAACTTTCGCACTACAATTAAGAACAAGAAAAGGATGATTATTATCACCACTCTTATTCAATATAGCTCTGGAAACATTAGGCAGAACAATTAGAGATAAGAGACAAATAAGAATAATCATATAAGAAAAAGTAGGTAAACCATTATTATTCACAAATGACATGATATTCTATGTAGAAGATGTCAATTACTCCACCAAAAGACTTCTAGACTTAACCAAATTCAATAATGTAGCTGGAGACAAAGTTGACAATCAAAAATCAAGAGCATTCCTGTACAAAATAAACTAAGGGAGAAGTTACAGAAACCACACCCTTTACAATACCCTCCAAGAAAATGAAATACTTGGAATGAACCTAACAAAGAAAGTGAAGGACTTACATATTGAAAATTACAGTATTTTGTAAAAGGATACTGAAGAGATTATCAGAAAGTGGAAAGATATCCCTTGCTCAAACTGTGCATTGTCTTTTCACTGTGTTAGTGATTCCTTTTGATGTACAAATATTTTTTAATAAGATGGAGTCCCAGTGATTGATTCTTTGAAGTTGATTCTTCAAATTTTGTGTTTTGTTCATGAAGCCTCATTAGTGTTTCTGTTGTAATATTTAGATCTCCAAGCTAGTTTGACTTTAGTCTATTTCATGGTGATAGGCATAGACCCAGTTTAAGTCTTCAGTATGGGGAAAGTCATTTTCTTCAGCATTATTGAAGAGGCTATCTCTCTTCCAGTGAACATATTTGGCTCCTTTATCAAAGACAAGGTAGCAGAGTGTGTTTGTAGTTGTGTCTCCATCTCCAGTCTGTTTAGATTATTGGGTCTGTTTTTCTGCCAGGACTCTGGTGATTTTGTGACAGTAGCTTTCTAGTATTATAGCAAATGAAGAATTGTGATGCCTCCTGACTTGCCTCTGTTGCCCAGGATTGTCTTTGGTATTCTAGATCTTTTCTGTTTCCAAATGAATTTTAGAAAAGTTTTCTCTGTATTTGTGAGCTATAATAATAGTATTTGGATGGGCATTGTATTAAATCTGTATAATACTTTGCAATATGATATTTTTTGAGTTTTCCATATCCTTAAACATAGTCTTACTGGTTTTTATACTTACCTGATATATCCTAAAATGTATGATCCTAAGAGTTTCAAACTATTGAGTTCTTCTTCTCAAGGATATCAGCAATAATAGATACTTTTTTTCCTATTTGTTTGAGACAGGGTTTCCCTATGCAGTTCAGGCTGACTGTGGACTCACATCTCAGTCCAGTAAATTCACACTGGTGATCCTACCTCAGCGTTCCAAGTTTGGGATTACAGGTGTGCACCTGACACTTGAAAGAATTTTTGGTGTTATTTGAAAGATGAGAAAACAGTCATGAGAAACACATGTATTCATGAACTGTCATTTCCTTAAAGGAAAAATGTTCAAATTAACACATAACACCATTGGAGTGTAGGGAATCAGAAGACGTGTTTCTATCTCTTATGGTCTGAGGATAACAGACTACACTACTGCAAAAATGGGAGACATCACATCTAGGATTATGTGTCAAATTTGAGCACCAGTATTATGAATTAAGAGAGCATTTATGGAAGATGAGCAAAAAGATCAGTGGAAAATAATGAGCGACCTGTTGAATTTAGCCTTTCATGACTCTAGATCAGGCTTTATTATAATGCTGAACATCACAAATATTGAAATAGTCAAATATTATGTGTGTTTTTATGTAGAAAATATTAAGGCTTGGCACTGTATCCTAGCTGTGTTGTAGCCTGGCATAAATCATACAATCTTGAGCCCTACATTTAACTAGTGGCTTGTATTTGAGCCAGGAAAATGGAAAATGACTCAGTATATAAGTACAATGAGAAAAGCAAAATGAGCTGTACCCAAAGAAAAAAACTTTAACCTGCTCAACAATAACAACAACAAAAAAAAAAAAAAAAAAAAAAAACAGGATACGGGTGTCAACCAAAAATTAGCATAAGATTCTAGCTACATTGTTTCCAATAGGATGTTCTTTGTGATTCTCTCTTTTAAAAACTCTTAAATTTCCAGTCCAGGATCACTTGTTTAGATTTTGATATAGGGGAGGTTTTGAAATGGGAGAAATGGTTCTGAGCACAGCTATTTAAATTCCAAATTTATCCTTTGTCTGTGTGGATTCCTATATTGTTGTTCACAAACTGACCTCAAGCTCCAGAAAGGTTTACTGTCATAAGCAAGAACCTAGATTACATACAGTGTCTCCTTAAGGAAAGAATCATGGTGAAAAGGAGGGAAGAAAAAAGACAAACACCATGTGTTATGATACCCACCTCTTTACCCGACATTAAAGAGGCTGAAACAGGAGAATGGCCATGTATTCAAGGACAGACTACCCTAGATAGTGAGTGCAAGGTGAGCCAGAACTACAAAGTGGGACTATGTCTTTAAAAACAAAAAACAAAAATGAAAAAATATAAAAACTGAGAAACAGAGAAAGACTATTAAAGGAAAACAAAAATATTAGAGCTGAATGAAAGTTGACTTAACTAAAATGGGAATTATGGAATGATGTTGCAGAGGAAAGCTGGTCCTGAAGTGGCACCCAGGAGGCAGTGAAAAATACAGTTATGAATGGGACCTATTGTGCCACATCACAATAGTGACCTCCTTCCTCCAATACATCTGCAGTCTACTAGACAGGAGTTCCAAAAGTTCATGGAAATGTCAAACTCAGAGCAAATAAGCAGCTTGAAATCAAGGCTTTGAGTCATGGGCTTTAGCAGATGTTTGATAATCAAGTTGAATATCAAACTTTTAGGATCATACCTTTTAGGATACATCAGGTAGGTATAATATAATCCTACCTGGTTTGATAGAAAATTCAGCAAGTTGGTTGGCTCACAGCATTGAAGAATGAAGTCACAAATCAAAAGAAGTTCAAAAAATTTTCTTGGAAAAAAAGACAGAATAGCCCTGCCTTTGCAGGAGGGGTCTTCAGTGTTTAGGCCACAGATCTATTGTCAGGGGTCATTTATACAGCAAAGTCAGAATGTGAGTACAGTGTGGGTCTCAAACTACAAACTACCTATAAGTGTATAGCTGCTTAACTAATATTATTCAGAAGGGCAGCAAGTCACCCAGAAAAGGTATGCAGAAAGGGCCAAGGAATTTTGTGGGAACAATAGCCCAGGTGTTCTGTTCTTTGAGTATGGTAATAGATGCCTACCTGGACTTCCTGGGGAAGGTGGTGGTAACTGTAGTACATTTCAAGCTATTGTTTTTCTCTTTACGAGGCATGTAGACATGGTCACTGCATCTTCACCTTCAGGTCTGGCTTTCTTCAGCTGTGCCTCTAGCAGGGATTGTTGTATTTAGTTTTTTACATTGATTCCTTTGAGGTTCCATTTCCTCTCTTATTGTATATCAATTTCTGTCTACCTTGGCCTCCTGTAGTAAAATCACAATACTATTTGAATGGATAAAGTGATATTAATACATTTAAGAAAATATTATTTAATAGGGGCCTGGGTTTTAGCTCAGCAAACAAAAGTACCTGCCTGGCAAGAGCCGGGTTGTGATTTTGATCCCCAGTACCTAAAAAAAAAAGTGATTTAAAATGCAAGGAAAGAAAATAATTTCATTTGTGAAGATGTAGATGAACAAAATTTTCAATTAAATCTGTCAATGACAAATTAAAGAGTGGTAATAGTCATGTTTAGAATCAAAGGTTGTTCAGGCTGGGGAATGAGCTCAGTGGTACAAGGACCAGCCAGGCAAGCACAAGGTCATGTGTTCAATCCCTGGTATGAAAAATAAAATTTCTAGAGTTGTCAACCATGAAATGCTACGAGCACAATTATTGAAATTGACAGATATTCATTCAGTAGCTCAATTTTTCTTTTGTGTTCTACAAAATATCTACACATAACATGGTAAATACAGTGAACGATATACTGTCCCCTATACCATGGGTATTTGCTGAGAGTTGTTTTTAGTTTTTATTTTTTCCCTTACTTGAAACCTGAAAATATTTGGTGATGCTAGATAGACAAACTGTGACAATTAATTTTTCATTTTAATCATATATTTCACTATATCCATTAAGTATATTTTATTTGCTGCAATTATGCTAAGAGAAGTTGATAAACGATTCTTAATGTTATGGGCAGCTGAGTTAGTTAGAAATATAAGCAGTCAGACAGTGATATAGGGGAATGCAACTCCTGACCTACTATGTTGAGTATGAGTAAAGGTTCTCTAAAATTGAAGAATGAATAATTAGGAACAATGCAGGTAAGAGCAGAATATATTTTTTGAGAGAAATAAATTGACAGGATTTTGCTCTAATTGGGACATTTCAGCACTGGGATGTGCGACCAGGGGTCTCTTTCCACTCTCCTATGCAACTTACCTGTGGGATGAAAAGACTCCCAATCAGTTACTTGCACATCAGCAATGCCACCTTTAAGCACCGCCGCAATGGAAAACTATATGTATGGCCCTACATGACATTTTTACTGTGTATTCTCTCTTTTACCATGCCAAAAATCCTATCATTTGGTTCCCTGACCACTAAGGCAGATTGAGTATCTCCTGGGAGTCCCTCCCATTTTGAGTCCCTTTGCTTTAAAACCACCTGTTTCTTCCTCCTGAATAGTTTACTTGCCACTGCTAATATGCATGTAATAGCAACCTTACTCACTGAACATGGGTGAGATACCTTCTGGGTTTTTTTGTTTGTTTGTTTGTTTGTTTGTTTTTTTCTGTTCCTTAGCAATCTTGTGACAGAAAACACATCCTGCCATCCCCAAACAGGGTTACTAGTTTCCACACCCCTTAGGCCACACAGCTGGAGGTAACATGGAGATTTTTATGTGCTGGGACCCCGCTCTGCTCTGTTTGGTTACCTGCCAAGAAGAATGGGTGCTGGGACTTTGCCTGTCACACTTTCAAAATAGATTATGATCTCTTATGTTGTGTGAGACCGAGCACAGCTGCCACGTTCCTTGGGGGAGCTACAGCTCTTAGTCCCTGAGGTGAAATTGTTCTCTCAGCTCCCTTATAATTCGGTCATGGGGCCCCCTTCCTGCCCTTCAGAAAACAGACCTCTGTGGTGCCTGGTTCATAACCTTGGTGCTTTTGGCCTCTAAAAGGCTACAACAACCAAAAAGCTGGTCTTTTATTTATGCTTTTGTCACAATGGTGACAACTTGGCAAAAACCCTTCATCTTTAGGCCTTCTTCACTTTAAGGACGTGGTTTTCTCTGACTCTGTCTTCTGTGATGGCCCAAGTACTCCTGGCTCACTCTGCTCCACCAGGATTTCTCCCTTCCCCTCACTTATGATGTGCCTCCTGTCTTTACAGATTCTCTCCATATCTCTCATACCAAATCCCACTGCTTTCTCAGCCAAAGGTTTCTATACCCCCTGTGTCATCCGCTCTTCCTCCTTCACTCCCAAGGGTCTCCAATCCTTTCCCCTAGTGTCTCCAGTCCTTTCCCCTAGTGTCTCTAATCCTTCCCCTAGCATTTCTCACAAGGCTCTGACTTCTCAATCCCCTGCTCTAGCCATCTGTCCCATCTGAGGGTTCTTTTCCTCCTTCCCCTGCATTGCCATTTTCTCTGCCTGCCCACCATACTCAGTCTCAGGCATTGCAGCCTTCTGGCAGGCCACATGGTTGCCAGCAGCCATGTTGATTACACACATGCACCTGCTGGGCTCATCTCTACAGCTGCTTTGGGAACAGGCTGGGCCTAAAAGATTAACTAATATTTGTGTTCCTTCTTTTTAAATTTCTGAGCTACCTCAGGTTAAACATTAATTAGGTTCCTTTTCTGGTATTCTTATTTCAAGAAATCTCAATTAATTGATCTATAAGAAGGTTCACTCTACTGTATTTATTATAGTTCAAGTTGGTCAAATATATTTGAGTGCATTCTAATTTTATAAGATGATTATCAGTTTATACATCTGTTATTCATTTGTCCAATTGTCTGCTATGTTAGCAGCTTTTTCTTTTTATTTGAGCTCTACAACTTTTTCCTCAACATTTATATTTTCAGATCATGTGATAAAGTTTTATTTGGGTAACAGATTTAAAAGACATGCTTCCACCTAAGTTGAAAGTTGGTAAAAATGATGCTAAAATTGGTTAACCAAAATCCCTTTGGATTCCTTGTGATAGCATCCACCAAACATTTTCTAGAAAAAAAAGTTTCTATGATGCAGGGGGCAACAGAACAATGAGACCAGCAGTGGGTCTGAGACTGGGGCAGCAGCCAGATCAGAGCCAATCCAAGCCTGTCTCTCAGCACTGGCTCAGCCCTTAGGATAGGGATGTATTTGCTTGATGTTTGGTCTTGAGGACTGACCCACAACAGGAGGTATCTGTCTCCCCCATGGTTGCAAGGTATCTGGGCTTCTGCATTGGTCACTTCTAGGACCTAGTCCTGTCTCACTGCCTATATATTTCTAACTAAGTCAGCTGCCTGTAACAACAGGGATGGGACCTCACAGGAGCAAGAGGATAAATTTAGATTGCTTATAGCCTTGGAAGAGACAATGACCTACTGCTCTGGACCAAATCTCAAGACAAAAGCCAACAGAAATACAACCAAGTGCTAAGGACCAATAGTTCAAATAGTTCTATATCACCCTGAAGAAGTCAAGAGTCACCATCCCAACCCCCTACAGGAAGAGTCCCTGCTGTTAAGCAAGCCCACTTATTATGTGACATGCTCCCTCATTTGTTCCTAATTGAATCAATTTTACCTGAGCAATTGACCTTATTGGTTGAACACAGTTCTATCCCGCCTTACACTCACTTTGCAAATTTCCATTTTTCCCCTCTTTTGACCCATCTAGCTTCCTGTGTTTACTCTATAAAATTCTTCAAAATACAGAGTCTTTGGCAACCCACTCAGGGACCCTCTGTCTCTCAGACAGAAGCTTTCTTTCTCTCAATAAATATATTCCATTTTTAAACTCCATCATTCCCAAACTTTATTTTTCTATTTTAGAGAACACAAACTCATATGAGACATATAGTAGGTCAGGAGGTTCATTCCCCTCTATCATCAACATCAGCCAAATTAACATAAATATCTTTATGATTTGTCTGAATGCTTTTCACTTTTATTGTAGTTTTAAGTGATCAGTACAACTCACAGTGCTTGTATTCCTGGCAATGTATAAAGTTGTATACATCAGCCATTATAAATGTACAATAACTGGTTTGAGTGAATAATTTAGCAAGAACTAGATATTGCAATGGCAGTAGGTTACCTCATATAAAAGTGAAGGTTCATCTAAAATTGTTCAGAACAATTTCTCCGTTACTGGCTGCATCAACAATTTTAAGATACATAAACTGTGTATTTTTGCCTTTTTCTAGAAGGCTACTATTATGTTATTGAAATAAGTCTGTATGCCTTTAGGACCCTGTTTATATTTTGATGCTTTTTCTGCATTGAATTTTATATGAACATTTATTTTTACCTTAGGATAAAACTCACTGCATTGACACTGATGGAGTGAAGCAACAGTCCACTACATTCATTTCAATTAGATATTCTTGGCATTGATCATATGAATTACTGAGGAGGCAAATTAGCTACATACATAGATGAGAATCAGTATTGTTAGCATTTTCTGGTGCAATACAGAAGCAGAATATAAGAAAAAGTAAAAGTGGCCTTTCTATTTAAGGAATGTGAGAAGGAGCACAAAAAAAAACATTTATTTTTATTTATTTATTTATTTTTTTTTTACTGACTATGGGGTTAGGGGTATATGTTACTTTGCCTGGATGTGGAGATTGAAGCAGACATTTCTGTAATGCTAGGAGCTGACTGGAATTGTCTTCAGGCCCCTGGGAATGGAATGAGTATGTTGTAATCAGGGAAAAAGAGGAAGTGGCCATATGGTTAGCATCCCTGATTGGGCCTTCCACCATGTTGAACTGCAACCAGGAGGTCCTGTAACACATTCTTAGGGAAAAACTCTTTCAAGTACATCCCTCAGTTTGAATGATGAAATAAAAATAAAGAAGTTTTGCTATGTGTCTTCCTCCAAAGCTGGTGGTAACCCATTCACAAGAAATATTTTAAGTCATATCCTTAATAAATTGTAGATACCATAACCAAAATTACAGATCAGTTTACTTTCAGAAAACAGAAGCAGAACTTAAATGCAGGCACAAAGGCCTTCAGTGAGAGTATCCCTGAAGAGGTGAGATCAACATTATATAACACAACCTGCTACTCATTTATCTGAGTTCACTAAAGAGAAAAAATTATAATGGTGTTGCTACAGGGGAAAGAAACTCCTGATCTACTATGTCTGGTGTGAGTTTGTGCTCTCTAAAATTCAAGCATAAATTTTAGGAACAACTGAATTTAAGTGTAGAATATATTTATTGGGAGAAAGAAAGCTGTTTGAGAGAGAGGCATCCTGAGTGGGTTGCCAAAGACTGTCTTTTCCAGGGACTTCTATAGAGTAAAATCATTTTGTGAGATGGATTTAAGGTGGGAATACTGGGAACTCACAAGGCAGATATGCATAGGATGGGACAGCAATATGGGAGCCAATATAATTAATAGTTCAGGTAAAAGTGATTAAATTGCGATCAAATGGGGAAGCCTGTCACACAGAAAGTAGGCATTTTTATGCACTAGGGACTCTTCAATTAAGAGGTTCAGAAGGTGACTCATGACTTCACCAGGATGACAGGAATTATTTGGAATATCAGGCTTTAGTTGAATGGTAACTGCTGACTTCCTCAGAGTGCTAGAGAACCATTTCAAATATCAAACCTTAAATATGAATACATTTGTTTAATCTTCTGTCCTGAAGTCTGACGCTTAGCAATAAGTGTCTGCCTTCCTTATAGTTGAAGGTATCTGGGCTTCTGCATGGGATCCTTGGAGAACCTAGCCCTGTCTCACTGCCAACATTATTTGACTAACTCAGCTGCCCATTACAGTACTTTTTGGAAAATTGAATACAAATATCTTGTGCTCTGGGTGAATGATTTGGGGATGACAGTGTGCAAAATATTTACCATTGTTGTCCCCTGTTTGACATGTTTTGAAATTTAGTTTTAGTTTATTTTTATCCTTGAAATCAAATGGAATTGAAAATAAAAAGCCTGAGGTAAATCTCTTTGGTACAAGCACTTCTCTGTGGATATCAGCACTGTAGAAGACAGTCAGCTCCAGAAGTCTGCACTACAGTCTATCATTTGGGATCCACTCTTGCAGGGAGGGGTTCCTTTCCCTGTTTATTCTTGACTCTGAAGGAGAGCAGTAGAGCAAGACTGAATCACTGATGAAGAGGTGGGCTATATGAATTGTCCAAGCAGGTGGGCCACAGCAGGCGGTCTCTTAGGTCTTCCTATTTGGGCATTATTGACCTGATGTGAGCACAGTACTGGAGCAGAATGTTTGCTGGATCTCATTTAGTGGTTTCAATGTCATGTGGCCTGTTAGGAAAGAACCTGGGAGATCTTCAAGCCACCGAATCCTGAGGTTGTGGATGGAGCCCACAAATAGGGTGCAAATGGGCTAAACCAGTTACAAGTGGTTAGAAGCAGTTCCGGTGTCTTGACCCTCAGGTATTTAGTTAGCTTCAGCTCCTGAGGTCCTCCAGCATTGGCTTTGGGTCATCCATTGTGCATTTTGCCTCTTTCTGGTGGAAAGAGTGACTCTATCTTCAGTTTGACAGCAGCAGACTCCAGTATCATCTTTGAAATTCTCTGCTGCCCTGGCACCTCCACAAGTTCAGTGATGGAAGGATCTTGGGGACACACTGACTCTCATGCATTTTGTAGCTGCTGCAAAAGTACTGAGGAAGGTCTCTGCTCTTATTGCTATGAGAAGCAGACCTGGAGGGTCTCATGTTTATAAATATCTGTGATACAGGGTCTCATAGCCACAACTGCTCTCCTTAAACTTGTGTGTTTTTTTTTTTTTGTATTTAGAGTGATCTCCTAAATTTATAGTATGTTCTTTTATTTCCATCCTCATGACAGGTGTTGGCAAAGGTACTGAGTATTTGAAGATGTGTAGTCATATGCCTCAGTTGAGGAAGGCTTCTCAAACACCTGGTGAAATCCTGTGCATCACAGAGAACAATGTAATAGAATTTTGAACATAATTATTTAGGTGACACGTCTGCTCACAGACTGTTTGTGAGAACAGCCATGGATTTTTGAATTCTGAGAAAAATGAAGCAGGTATGAAAGTGTTATCAAGGGCAAGGTAAAGTGTGCTTGCTAAGGACAAATTCCAGAATCACCTGCCTGTTAAACCCTCCTTGAAAAATGCCAAAATTTATGCATTTGCATGGCCTCATACACATGATATCCTTCTGAATGGAAAGGAATAGGAGTGTCATCTCTGAATTAACAGCTGATTTAACAGCTTGGTTGATAATATACATTGTTTATCTATAGAAATTCTCTGCAATGGACTTTACTAAGTGGAATAAAATAGAATCCCTAAATAGAAGTTGTGCTGCAGGGATATTCATAGTTAGGGATGAAGGGTTTTCTGTGTAGTGTGGATCAGAGGAGAATGGAAAGATTGTGCAAGTGATTGGCATGATACAAGGTGCCAATAACAGGATTTACAACTGAGAAGATCTTCACTGAAAATCGAGTAGTTCTTAGGGTAAGCATGAAGCTAAATTTGGCTTCTGATTTCTTACTTGAAATGAATACCACCAACTGTCAATATTCAGTATTCCACATACCTGTTAACCCATGGATTATGTGTCCCATACTTGAGATCTAATTTTGATTTTCTCTAATTATGTGGCAGTGTCATGATGCAGGAATTTGAATCTCTTTTTTTTTTTTTTTTTTTTTTTTTTTTTGTTCCAGGGATTGAACATTAGCTCATGATTGCCAGACAGGTGTTTATGCTACTGAGAGAAATATCCAAACATGAATGTGTTTTCTGTATATTATGGAAAGTATCTACATTCTTCCTGAGAATGTCTTGAATGTTCTTGGAATGTTACTATATTGTATGGATATAATTTTTAAAACAAACCAATGGTGTTTTATGCAGTCAATTTTCAAGTTTCATTTTTGTGGGGTTTTTCAGTCAAGTTTTTTCTCTCTGTTTCAGACAGCTCTGTAACTGAGGCTGGTCTCTAATTCAAGGCAGATCTCTTGCATCAGCCTCCCAAGATATATTTCTTATTTCTGAGTGAAAGATGATCACTTCGTGACCCTGAGATATAATTTGCAACTTGTGCCTTGTTTCATTGTCTATACATTGTTTACCTACACTGTTTTCCATTATCATTTGAGTTATTATTTATGTATCATATTTGATGTTATTTATGTTTTTTATATGAAACTAAATTCAAATTTTAAAATGCTGCTTAAGTATACTAAGGAAAAAGGACTCAGTGACCTAAATTAGATTTGAAGAGATATCATCTGTAGTCTATCAAAGTGATTCACGAGATATTTGCATACCCCTTTGCTTTGTGGATGCTGGTCCTGCAGGATCCCACTGTGAGCTCTGCTTTAGAGACAGTGGGGACACAGGGACCATTGCAGTGACTCAGCACAAAAATCAGTGCTCCCATTTGGCTGTGAGTTGCAATCTATCATCCAAGTTGCTTTTTCAAAAAATGTGTCTACACATAAAATTAATCACCAAGACATGGAATTAAGCTTTGAAGAATTCAGTCTCCATTCAGCTGTGATGTTTGGTTCTACTTTGTTTAGTTTAGTTTTGTTTTATTGAGACAGGATTTCACTATGTATATCACTGGATTTGAAACCTGTATGGTGCCTACAATTTCCTTGACTTCACAACAGCCCTCCTCTCTCGGCCTCTTGAGTCCTGGGATTATAAATATGCATCAACTCTGTTTTGATCAGGTTTTCATGAGAGAATTTAAGATATCCCAGGACGTGAGTCTCAATCTTCCTTTGAGAAATATATGTATGAATTTTTTGGATCATACTTTTGTCACTTGGCCACTCAGCAGTTATCACCTAACATCACTTGGGAAGCACATTTGTTTATGCACTGACTATACTGAGCATCACCAGGGCAGTTGTCATTTTAACCAGTTGGTTCTTGTATTGAACACATTACAATAGTCACTTTTATATTTGTTGTTATTTTAGAAAAACTAACAAATGTATGCAATTTTTAATTATCTTTTATTTAAATAATTGCACTGGTAAGGACTTACGTATAAAGCCTTAGGCTAAGTGTGATTCCTTCAGTCCCAGCATCAGCAGAGGATGAGATGGAACAATCAAGGCTTTGAAGCTGACTTTGGGAGTCAATTTTGCTAGATGATTTAGCAGAATGTGTGGTATTTGTTTTTATTACCTGCTTTTGAAGTTTAAGGAAACAGGTAAGTTTAGGTAAATAATATAAATGTAGGATAGGATAGCTGAATCATGAAAATCATGATTTTTTTTTTTTGGACCAGGAAATGTGTGTTTCATGGTAATTTGTGCAGCAGTCTTAAATATGCCTGTATTAGAGTAAAACATAGTGCAACATGAATGAGGCAGGCATTCTAGGTTCTGAAAGTAGAGACGTATGAAAACTTTTTTACTCAATTCTACTGCTGGTGCTTTTTATACAAAATAAGATAGGGCAACAAAACATGAAAATGATTATATAATTATTTAATACTTGTGCAAAATGAAGAAGCCAAAAAAGAAACAAACCAAAAAAAAAAAAAATTCAAATAAAAAAGGATGAAGAAACAATCTAAAAGATAGGAGAAGACTGCATGTTACTCCCTGACAGCTAACATGTAAATCCAATAGAAATGTGAAATGAATACACACTTTTCAGAATAGGTATAAATTGTCAAGAAATACCTGAAGAACTATTGAGCATTTATGCACAATAGAGAAATGCAGATTAGTACACCATCTCATTGCAGAGACAAATCACTGCAAGATAAAAAGAAAACTCATGAGATGGCAGGGGAAAAGAAACTATTTAACTTTGTTGGTGGAAATGTAGGCAAGTACTTCAACCACTATTGAGGTCAGTGTTCAAAGTATTCAAATGATTAAACATAGTAAGTCCATTAAGTGCAGTGCTTCCTTTAATGGGTCTCATACTCAAAGATCTAAGGACCCACTGCAGTGATTCATGCATATTCCTGTTTACTGCAGCAATAGTCACTTTTCTATGGAGAGCATCAGCAAGCACAGCTCCATCACCACCAAATGCTAATGACGAACAACAAATACTCGTCAGTGTACTCTGTTTAGTAAAGATATGGTATTTTATTATGAAATGGGATCTAAGTTAGGTTTTTATAGTATGACAAGAATGATATAAGTGTTATAGACATGCTAATGTAACAAGGCCATCACTATTATACTCTTGTGTTAATTATATTTGAACTGTTTTTCTTTTGGTGGAAACATCTTGCTATGAAGTTCAGGTTGGATTTTAGATCACTTTATAAACCAGAGTGGTCTCAAACAATTCTCCTGCCTCAGCCAATCAAGTATTGGTTACACACCCATGCCACTGGCCCAGTTTAGATTTGGTATGTTAACATCATATTCAGTATTTTTTTAAAATTTCAACTGTTTTGGTTGTTAAAGTATTTCCACATTTTACCTCCAGCATCTATAACCACTGTGACCTTATTGAGGTGGTGATGTACATACCACCATCCTCATGACATTCTCTCATGGGTCCAGTGCTGTCAGTGTACTGCAGTGAGATTTATGTGTTTCAAATGTATATAACTGTTTTTTTCTACTTTCCTTCAAAAAGATTTTAAAATTGCCTTATATAATCAATAACCTTGTCTACAGTTTGATGCACATGCCCACAGTTAAGTAGAGTGTAGCACACACACAGGAAAGAGACCACATAGTTCCCGTGAGAGGTTTGTCAAGGCACATGAGAAGACAACTCTGTGGAGATATATGTTCCTAATAATTTCATTTGAATTTGCCTCAGGTTTTCTCACTGTTGTTTGTGGGGGTGTACCAGATGACTACTTTAAGATATGGAGTTATAAAGCGTTCTTTTTTTTTTTTTTGGACAGAGGATCAAACTCATGACTTTGAGCTTGCTAAGCAGATGCTTATGCCACTGAGATCAATCCTCAGCACATACAAAGTCTGTTTTGGAATTTAAGTATCTCAAGAACTGCATTGGTGGTGTGGCCCACTTACTAATGCCAACTTGGATCACCCAGTGAACTGAGGCACCATTGTTTTGGGCATAGAGCATCCATTGAAGGATTGTTGCAAACATCCTCAAAGAAAAAATGGAGGGGAACCTGCTGGGCTGTTGATTCTCATGGAGAAGCTGGTAACCCAGTTTTCCAGATACGATCACAGACATCATCATCAGAGGAGAAGGAAGAGCGCAGGAACTCATTAGTATTGTGCATGGCTACTGTTTTCTTTTGCAGATCTCTGGCCCTCATCCTGAGCTTTTTGTCTTGGCCCCAGTATTGATCACTCAGTCTGATGGCACACATGCTGTGCCCAAGTGCACAGACATTGTAGGTTCCAACAATGAACTTTGACACTTCCTAGTACACAACTTTGATAGAGACTTGCATGAGACATTGGGAGTACCTCTAGGTCTCCAGGTAAACTTGTGTTGCTCCTTGCCATGGCTCTAGGTGTTCAGCAGGACTTAAGAAGTATATTGTCATAGGATTCAGATTGTCAGCTGGATTCTTTAGGTATCTAGTATGTGGGCAGATCTACACCTCTCTAAATCTGACTTTTTGGGAGTGAATATTTTAATATAATCTTATCAATTATAAGTTCCATATTAAATCTCTTTATTTGCAAACCCTGACTACAATAGATGGGAAAGGGTAAGAGGTGCCATTTTTCAGACATGACTAAGTTCTTTAGTTAGCTAATGTTCCAATGCCACTTTTCTCATGTGGAGAAGCCAAGCTATATCAATAGCTTGGTTTTGAAGACTGTTGATAGATTCTCTACAGATATTAAGGCATTACATTCTGTGTTGCATGATCAAGAAGCACATGGGTTAGGAACCTCCATGATGCTTCCTGTCACCTGAACCTAGCCTGGTAGCCTATGCTGTTTGGCCTCTGTGTACTTGAATTGCCAATAAAAGATGCAGTCACAGATGCGGTCATTTTATATTGACAAATAATTTGCAAGTATTGGCATGTTATTTCTTGCTGTTGTATCTTTAACTTTGATGACAAAGAACATCTAACAAATTTATGACTACCAAGCCAACCCTGCAAAGAATACTGAAAGACAGTTTTGATATTCATAGAATAAAACTACTAAGCAAGGCAGACAATTAACCAGTATGGAAAGATAACATGTCAACAATAACCCAGTATATAACAGTTATAATCATTAATGTGAATGGGCTCAATTCACCAATTAAAAGAAACAGACTGGTAGAATGGATCAAGAAAAAATGGCCAATCATATGCTGTCTACAAGAAACTCATCTAAGCCAAAGTGAAACTCACAGACTGAACGTCAAAGGATGGAAAACAATACATCATGCAACAGGAAGTGAAAAAAAAAAAACAAGGGTAGCTATTTTGTTTGCAGACAATGTGAACTTCAAACCAAGAATGATTCTAAGACATAAAGAAGGTCACTACATACTGGTTAGGGGAAAACTTCAAGAGAAAGAGATAACTATCTTAAATATATATGCACCAAATTCCAGAACACAAAGTTATCCAAAGCAATTATATATAGAAATGAAAAATCAAATAAGTAATAACACAATTCTAACAGGAGAACTTAACACAACATGGACACCAAGAGACAGATCAACCAGACAAAAATCAGCAAAAAAATAACAGAACTGAATCACACCTGTAAACTAATGGACCTGATGGACATATACAGAGTGTTCCACACAACAAAATCAAAATATATATTCTTCTCAGCGTTACGTGGGATATTCTCTAAAATATCCCATATACTAGGCCACAGAACATTTTTAAATAAACACAAAAGGGTTTAAATTATCTCATGCATTTTATAGGATCATAGAACCATGAATCTAGTAACTAATGATAAAAGAAACTGCAAAAATCACACAAACACATGGAAATTAAATAACACACTCTTGAGCAATCTGAAGGTCACAGGGGAATTTTTTTTTTGGTCACAGGGGAAATTAAAGAACAAAAAAATGATACCTAAAAGCAAACAAAAATACACATACAACTTACTGGAATGTGTAGGATGCAATAAATCAGCCCTCAGAGGGCAATTCATTGCACTGACGTCCCACATCAGAAAAACAGAATGAATACAAAGAAAGAGCCTGATGCTACACCTCAAATATCTAGAAAGACAAGAGCAAGTGAAGCCCAAAGTCAAAAGGAGGGAGGAAATTATAAAAATCAGAGGAGAAATTAATGCAATAGCGACTAAGATCACAATCCAAAGAATCAATGAATGAAAAAGTTGGTTCTGTGAAAAAATAAATAAAATTAATAAGCACCTAAACTACCCTATTTTAAAAGGGGAAGAAAAAGCTCAAATTCATGAAATAAGGAATGCAAATGACAAAATCACGACAGACTCTTGGGAAATTCAGAAGATTATCAACACCTATTTTAAAATAATTACTTTTATTAGTTTAATAACACAGAAGAAATGGACAGATGCCTAGAAACATATGAATTACCAAAGCTCGATCAAGATGATGTAAAACTATTGAATAAATCATTCTATATTAAAGAAATTGAAAATTGACCTAATAATTCTCCTTACATACAAAGAAAAGCCCAGGCCCAGATAGATTCACTGTGGAATTCTTCAAGATATACAAAAAAATAATGCCAGCACTCCTCAAACACCTCAGTGAAATCAAAAGAAAATCAATTCTTCCTTAATCATTCCTGGAAGTAATAATATTCTAGTTGCAAAACCTGAGAAAGACCCAACAAAAAAAGAGAACTACAGGCCAACCTCCCTAATGAACACAGATACAAAAATCCTCAATAAAATATTGGCAAACAGGAAGCAGCAAATCATCAGGATGATACATCACAACCAAGTGCCATTCATCCCAGGCATGCAGGGATGTTTCACCATATGTAAATCAATCAATGAAATCCACCATATCAATAAAAACAAAGGTAAGAATCACGTGAGCATTTCTAATTATGTAGAAGTAGCTTTCCATAACGTGCATCTTCCATTCATGAAAAGAACCTTACAGAAAATTGGAATAGATGATCTTTACCTCAAGGTGATAAAGGTCATCTATGACAAACAAATAGCCAGCATCATATTAAATGGCAAAAAGATTAAGGCCTTTACCTTACAATAAGGCAAAAGACAAGGATGTCCCTCATCACTGTTCCTATTCAGAATAGTACTGGAAATATTAGCCAGAGCAATGAGATATTAGACAGAAATTAAAGGGGTAAAGATAGGAAAGGAGGAAGTTAAATTATTATTATTTGCAGATGACATGATACTCTACATAGAAGACCCTCAAAATTCCATTGGAAGTCTCCTAGATACTATAAATTCAGTGAAGTAGCTGGATACAAATCAATACTCAAAAATCAATAGCATTCCTATACACTAACAACAAAATCATTGAGAGAGAAATAGCAGAAGCCACACCCTTCACACTAACAACCAAAAAATGTAATACTTTGGAATTAATCTCACAAAAGAGGTAAAATTATCTATATAAGGAAAATTATAATATCCTGAAAAAGAAATTGAAGAGAATCTCAGAAAATGTAAAGACATTGCTTGTTCATGCATAGGAAGACTAAAGATTGTGAAAATGCCCTATATCTCAAAAGTGTTATACTAGTTTACTACAATCCCAATGAATATAGCATCAACATACCTCATAGATCTAGAGAAATCACTCCTAAAATTAATCTGGAACCAGAAGAGACCTAGAATAGCAAAGACAATTCTAAGCAGCAAAGGAAAGGCAAGAGGCATCACAATCCCTGAGTCGAACTTATACTACTAAGCAATTATAATAAAAGCAATGTGGTATTGAAATAAAAACAGATCTAAAGATCAGTGGAATAAATTAGAAGATACAACCACAACTACAAACAAACTCAACTATCTTATCTTTGATAAAGGGGCCAAACATGTTCACTGGAAGAACCACTGTCTCTTAAATGAATTGTGCTTGAAAAACTGGCTCACTATAGGCCAAAAACTAAATCTAGACCGATGCCTATTCTGCTAACTCACTACCATTATGGATGGATGGACTGTGCAGTGGTGGGAGCTCTAACACACCTTCTACATCTTCAGCTGGTCACCCATCTGTGTATCAACCAAACAAAATGGAGGAATATCTTGAAGTCATTGAAGCTGAATACTCATGCAGGGCTGTGATGTGGCACAGGAATGATTGAACTGAGATTCAACAAATGCCTCATGTGGCAAGATAGGCCACAGCTGAGGCCACCTAGACACTTTCTGTGGGATAGTTCTCTGCAATTACCATCGTCTGTTGCTTGGAGTGGGTCTTGAACCTCTGCCAAGATCCTGTTCAGGTTTCCTCCATAGTCCACTCAACTCCTGCCTGCATGAGGTTGGCCAGCTGGCTAACAGAGTGATGAGCTCTGTCAAGGATCTCTCTCCTCCTGCAGCCCTGAAGATCATGCTGTGTTTTTCATTTCTTAGAGCCTTTTTGGTACACCCTTTTGGCATCTTGGTTTCTAGGAAAAGAACCCAACATGAAACATAAAATGTATCTGTTGTAAAGGCTCAGCACTGAAATCTGGTATTGTTGGATGATGACAGGAACAAGTATCAAACCTGTTTAAGACAATTCACATATGCAAAAGCTGTTATGTTCCACTGTATTTTTTGGCTCACCAATGCCAAATCCTCTTACATGACACAACTTTCCGCAAGACAATTATTCCCACTCCAATCAATGACCTACATATGAATTACTTTCTGTAGGACACACACACAGATATGCAGGTTTTATGATATGTCTCCACTAAGTCATCCTGAAGAAAAAATTAACAATCCAGAGCCCTCCCAGGCCTGAGAGGAGAAATAGAAAGCTAATATGCCCTTGCTGTGAGCTGGTGAATGTCATATGGGGAATGGTAGGGGAAACTAGCCAATGTGCCCATGTTGTGATTCTGTGGAAGCTATTCTGGTTCTCTGAAGAAAAACAAGAAAGTAACTTACACTTCCTGTGAGCTAGCCATTGCATTGGCTGGGAGATGAGCACCACAGTCACCTTCTCCCACCACCAACAGTCTGACTGTTTTAGAGCACATGCTGAGTTGATAGCAATGGAGGTATAAAAAACTTAATCCTTGTATTACTTGATTGGCTTTGCAGCCTAAGGCTAGTATTCTTAAGCATGTATTTATATTGGGAAATAATGGTAAAAGAAGTTGCCAAAACTGTGTAACTATATGGAAATTAAATAACACTCTTCTAGACAACCAATGGGTGACAGATTAAATAAAGGAAGAAACTTAAAAATACCTACAACCTAACAAGAACATAGATGCAAATCTTGCATCTTATGGGATTCAATGAAAGAAATCCAAATAGGGAAATTTATAGTCGTCAAATCTTACATCAGGGAATTGAAAGAACACAAACAAGTAATGTTGCATTTCATTCTTCCAGAAGAAGAATGGCAAGACAAACACAAATCCCATACAAGGGAGGAAATTATAAGACAAGACAAGAAATTCACGCAATGCAGAACAAGAAAACAATACAAATAATTAATGAATCAAAGAGGTGGTTCACTGAAAGAATAAGAAAAATTGATAAAACCTTGGACAACCATATCATAAAAGAAAAAAACAAAGACTGGAAACCATGCACTGAGGAATCAGAAGAATAAAATAATTACAGATCCTGTGAAAATTCAGAAGATCATCAATATCTACTTGAAAAGCTTATACTTTCATAGGTTAGAATATATAGAAATTCAGTGATTCCTAGAAATGTATGAAATGCGAAATCTGATCCAAGAAGATATAAAAATTATAGAAAATACAGTATCAGTAAATGAGAATGAAGATCTAATTAAAAATGTATCAGCTGCTGGGCATGGTGGTGCATTCCTGTTATCCCAGAACTAGGGAGGCTGAGGTACAAGGATTGTTGTGAGTTTGAGAATAACAACACTACAAATTGAGCTCAATGCCAACCTGAACTGAATAATGAGAGCCTAACTCATGAGCACATTAAAAAAAAGAAAGACAATGACAACAGAAAAGCAAATGACCAACATAAAAAAGTCTAGGTCTTGATGGATTTACTGCTGAATTCTACAATAAATGTAGAAAAATAATTTAAGGCCACTGCTGTTTAATGACATTGAAAGAGAAGCTGTTATCCCTAACTCATTCCTGAAGGCAAGTATTACCCTGATACTAACACCAGAGAAACACCCAACCAGAAAAAGTAAACTATAGGACAGTTTTCCTTATGAAAAAGATGCAAAAATCCTTAACAATATACTAGCAAAGTGAATGTAGCAAATTGTCAAGAAGATTTTAAAACCTGATCAACTTGGATTCATCCTAGGAAGTCAGGGATGTTTCAATACATGCAAATCAACAAATTTAAATGTCTTATCAACACAGTCAAAAACAAAAGTCACATGGTAATCATCTCAATAAATGCACAATAAGCTTTTTATAAAATCAAGCACTGATTTGTGATAAAAACTCTACAGTAAATAATGACAGGTGACCTTTACCTCAAGCTGATAAAATCAAACAATGACATGGCTGGGGATTTAGCTCAGTGGCATAAGCAACTGCCTTGCAATTGTGTGGTTGTGAGTTCTATCACCAGTACTGATAAAAAAGAAAAAGACAAAAAAAATCAGACAATGACAAAGAAAATTCCAGCATCATACTAAGTAGAGAATAACAGAAAACTTTCATTTTACAGTTATCAAAAGAACACGGATCACTATTATGACCACTCCTATTCAATATAGCTCTGGAAACATTAGGTAGACCAATTAGACAAAAGAGAGAAATAAGAATAAATATATAATAGAAAGTAATTAAACTATCATTATTCACAGATGATATGATATACTCAATAGAAGATATCTAAGACTGTACCAAAATAGTCCTAGAATTAATAACCAAATTCAATAATGTAGCGGGAGACCTAGTTGACATTCAAAAATCAATAGCATTGCTGTACACAATCAACAAACTCACCAAGAGAGAAGTTAAAGAAACCACAGCCTTTACAGATAGCCTCCCAGAAAACAAAATACTTGGAAAGTGTCGCGAGTGTCTAGTGCACTCGGGACCCCGGGAAGAAGCACACACACACTCACAAAATCAGGACACGGGGGATGCAGAGCAGGGAAAACAGCCATTGCAATTGCATGCTGTGCTTTATTTTTAGGCTCTTATATAGTGAACCGGGTCAACTCACAGTGCACCGACGATTATCTTGAAATAGCATTCTTTGTGCCAAGCTTTGTGACAAACTACAATGTTTATCTAAACTATCTAAGTGAAGCAAACAAGCATAACCGATTCTTCTTGCCCCAATAACCCAGGAGGAGCTCCATTAGCCCAAGAATGTTTATAATTATGTTTGTTTTTTCTAGCCACCTGAAGGTTGGCCACTTCCTACTAGCTCTGTAAACACAGCCTAGTCACACAACATGAGAAAAGAGGGGAGAACCTTTTCTCCTCTTGGGCAGGCTTTCCTACCCAGTCTCTGTTCCCATGCCAGGGCTGATGTTATCACAGACTATGAGGGGGCCAGACTCCTTAGGCAACACCACAGTTCCTCCTTTTTTTGTATTTAAAAACAATTTCCATAAGGTCAAATTATTTGTGGCATTTCGTCTTATGCAACAACAATACACAAGGACTGTAGCGATAAGGGTTAAGATTAGGCTAAGTCCCATGCCACTTAAAGTATGAGTTATACTTTGCCAAATTCCTTTTGGATCCAGGCCTTCTAAAGACTGAGCAAGCAATTGAGCAAATTGAGCCAGGGATTCATCATCATTATGCTTTGCAAAATCTTTGTCAATTTGATTATGCAAAGACTCTATTTCCTCCTGGGCAGAAATATTCCCATTTAGATACATTTTAATTGTTTCCCATTCATGTTTTGTCTGATTATATGGTCACTGTGTTATACAAAAGGTAGTTGAATTCCAACCACATTTTAGAAACACTTGATGCTGAAGACCCAATATTTTTCTTCCCATCCATTCAACTGTTTGTTTAAGAAGGTCTATTTGCTGTTGCAGTTTAGAATTTAATTGCCATTGGGTTAACCAAAGTTCATGAGAATTCTCATGCCATTGTTCTACAACATGTTTTTCTTGTAAAGAGGTTTGTAAAGCTATTCCTGATACTGCCGCTAAAGATGCCACAGTTATCAGGCTCAATAAGACAGTGACCACTATTCCAATAAATATTTTTGTACGTTTTAACAGATGTTGAAAAAATTTAGTAGTAACAGAGATTACTGGGTCCTGAGTCCATGGTCGAGTCAGATTTATAGGTAACCAAATATGAGTTTTTTGTTGTAAAAGCATAACTGTATAAGGCTTAGTGAAATTCAATGTGCTATTTACACAGGTAAACAATTGACAATTTAAACAAGTACAAGAAAAATGTGTAAAATTAAAGTTCCCACTAAAAGGACATAAGGCAGAGGTGCAGAAACAGTAATATTTTATATCATAAACTTAGTAAAATTATAAGTAGTAGATACAGATTGACTAGTTCCTGAATAGGAAACATTGTACAAGGTTACAGGTTGCATAGCGGCTGGAATCTTCCAAATGTGATTTTGAAGATTATGAGGGTACTCTTTGGCAGCAACAGCAGGATTGGCAATTCCACCATCTCCCCACCACAGGAGATGTGTCTTTTGAGGGAAGACGGGAGCTCCATTAGTTATGTTCTTCGGATCTGGAAGACTATATATGACAGAGAGATTACATCTTGTCTCATTCCATTCAGCACATCCATTAACAAATTTGCCAAATGGTCCCCAAATAATATATCCATCAATATTTTTAGCAAACTTCCCCATACATTGTTGCCAAATTATAGGATTATAAGAAATATTATTATAAGTGAAATCAGGGCATACAGGATATGTGTTTTTATCAGACGCTGTTAAATGTTTCCAGGTAACATTAAAAGTTTGAGCAGCCAAAGCTTGAAGCCTTGTCCTTTTGCTGCCTGATTTTATTCCATGTTGAATCTAATACTGCCATCCCAGAGGGATGCAAGGTGGTTCCCCAATACAAATGGGCTTTAGATTGCCATAATAAGTAAAGTTGAACAATGTTCCATCATCCTGATTATGGGGCGTTAAATCGGCCCACGGTGCTGACAAAATTTTTCTTGCTGTTGTATATAGTAATATATCAATAGTTCCCCACACTACAGGTTCCAGTAAAGGGGGATTTGGAATATAAGCCCAATAAGAATGTTGGGGTACCTCAGTCCCCGATGCAATGGTGAGTAAGGCACATAAAGCTAAAACAAATTTTCAGGGTTTAAAGGCTTCCCTGCTTGAAGGACAAGCCGTTGTCCCTCCAGAGTTAACTTTTTTAATTGTCCCCATGTAGGGATAGGATTTAAATTTGGTTGCCGTGAATGGCGGCGGGAATTTCTTAGCTGTGATCTGGCCATGGCGGCAATAGGGACAGGTTCATTATCTTCATCCTCTAGCTGGTTTCGAGCTCGCCTCAGAGGATATGGTTCCTCGGGGAGTTTCCTCCGGGATTGGCGAAGAGGGCCTTGAGGCGTGGATCTTGATCCATCATCCAGGGACCCATTGTTGAATTCCATGTTCTGTGGAGATATAACCAAAACCTCTCCCCTTATAAAGCAATGTACCCTTCTCCCATTCTGCCTCTGGGGCTGTTTTAGTCCAAATAGGTTCATTAATCACATATGGTTGTTGCTGCTGTTCAAAATGTCTTTCAGCCCTTGTTAATATTTCACCTTGTGGTAAATTGAGAAAATTTAAAATAAACAGTACCTGATGCAGCAATGTTTTTGGACTGTTTTGCAATTTAAACAGTATTGGTATCTGAATATCCTCCTGACTCCTCCTTTTTAATTTTTTAATTTGTAACTTAAGAGTGCCATGTGCCCTTTCAACAATAGCTTGACCCTGGGGATTATATTCAATCCCTGTGACATGAATGATATTATGGAGATCACAAAATTGGTTAAATGTTCTGCTAATATAAGCGGGTCCATTATCTGTTTTGATTTTAGAGGGAATTCTCATAACTGCAAAAGTCTCCAATAAATGTATAATAACATTTTTAGTGGATGCTCCCTGTTGGGCAGTGGCCCATAGAAATGAAGAATAAGTATCAATAGTTACATGCACATAAGAAAGCCAGCCAAAAGAGGGCACATGTGTAACAACCATTTGCCATAACTCATTGGGTTGAGTTCCTCTAGGATTAACACCAGAGGGAATGATTCTTAAATGTAACAGCCTACAAATAGGGCAGGCTTTTACAATTTGTTTAGCTTCTGTAAAGGGTATCTTATATTTAAAATGTAAATGTCCAGCATTCGCATGATTAAATTGATGTTCTTCTGTGGGTGTGGCAAACATAACTAAAGAATCTACTGCTCTATTACCTGATACTAATGGCCCAGGTAACTGAGAATGAGAACGTAAATGAGTAATAAAATAAGAATGGTTTCTTTTTTGAATATGTGTTTGTAAATTTTGAAATAGAAATAGCAAATTAGGCTTATTGGAATACAACACTGCTGAATAAATATTTGCCACCACACCAACAGAATAAGCTGAATCAGCTATAATATTAATGGGTTGATCAGGGAAATCCAAAAACACTTGCAATATAGCAAAAAGTTCATTTTGTTGTACAGAATTAAAATTTGTCTGACATACCCAATAAGATTTCTGAGTCCAATAAGCACTTTTCTTTTTTGATCCGTCTGTAAAGATTGTTAAAGCATGAGGGATTGGCTGTGTAGCTAATAGAGTATTGACCACAAATTGTTGATGTTTAAAGAAATCCCACAATTTACCTTTGGGAAAATGATATGAAAAAGTTCCCATATAATCTGCCAAGGCCATCTGTAAAGTCTCAGTTATTGAAATTAGATTTTTCCATTGTTCCTTAGTTAAAGGGATGATAATATTATCTAAAACTTGTCCTATCAAAGTTATGGAGTGAGCTCTACCATTCATGATTAAGGAGGCAATGATATCTACATAAGGCATAACATTTTCATGCTGTTTAGTTCTAGCAAAAACCCATTCAACTGGCATAGCATTCTGACCCAAGACTGCAGAGGGATATTGAAAAGTATTAATAATATATAAAGTTAGAGGCAATTGAGGATCAATCCTAATTAAAAAGGCATCCTTAATTCGTTGTTCTACAAATTGTAATTCCTGCTCTGCTTCTGTTGTTAATGTGGAAAGGCTAGATGGGTCTGAAGAGCCCTGTAAAGTAGCAAACCAATGCTGTAATGTATGAGTAGGAATACCTAGTGTGGGACGGAGCCAATTAATGTCCCCTAGTAAACGTTGAAAATCATTTAAAGTAGATAATTTATCTCTTTGAATGGTCAGGGTAAAGGGCCAAACTCACACACAAATCTCTCTGTACACAACCAGGTTACTTTAAACAAATGTAAATTAATTGTCATTTTAGTTTTTTTTTTTTTTTTTTTTTTTTTTTTTTTAGCTCTTTAGCGGAGAATAGAGGCACCTAGCAGTGATTAACAGCCCTTGTTAGCTTGTTTTAGCACGGCTTTTGTAGTTTGTAGAGGGCAACAATGGTTAACATATCAATTAGGTGAGATTTTTGTAATTCTTTACAGAGGAGAGTGTTGTTCAACATATCAATTAGGTCACTTAACATATCAGTTAGGGAAAAAGGGGTAAAACAAACACGTTTAGTAAGCCACTTTACAGGTTTGTTATAATACACATATAACGAAGCTATTTTCTTAGAGTACAACGTTTTCCATTCATGAGGAGCAAAATTTCTATAATGATCTGACACCGCTAATAACATCTCTCTAGTATAATGAGCTTGAGGGCCATAGAGTGTCATGGCCTTTTTTAATTTTACTAAATCATCTATATTAAATCCTTCCCATCTAGGGGGAAGTGCCACTCAATCCGCATGTTGTAGCCTAATAATAGGGAAAGCAAAGACAGAATTTAACGATATACCATACATAGAGAGTGAATGCTTAAGAATTTTTAAGAAAGGTGAAGAAGAAGATTGTCCCAATTCCCCGTAATAAAAATATACACTCACCTCTCCTAAGCGACCATCGGGGTCCCTGTTTCGGGCACCACTTGTCGTGAGTGTCTAGTGCACTTGGAACCCCGGGAGGAGGCACACACACACTCACGAAATCAGGACACGGGGGATGCAGAGCAGAGAAAACAGCAATTGCAACTGCATGCTGTGCTTTATTTTTCGGCTCTTATATAGTGAACCGGGTCAACTCACAGTGCACCGACGATTATCTTGAAATAGCATTCTTTGTGCCATGCTTTGTGACAAACTACAATGTTTATCTAAACTATCTAAGTGAAGCAAACAAGCATAACCGATTCTTCTTGCCCCAATAACCCAGGAGGAACTCCATTAGCCCAAGAATGTTTTTAATTATATTTGTTTTTTCTAGCCACCTGAAGGTTGGCCACTTCCTACTAGCTCTGTAAACACAGCCTAGTCACACATCATGAGAAAAGAGGGGAGAACCTTTTCTCCTCTTGGGCAGACTTTCCTACCCAGTCTCTGTTCCCATGCCGGGGCTGACATTATCATAGACTATGAGGGCGCCAGACTCCTTAGGCGACACCACAGGAAAGAACCTAACGAAGAAAGTTTAAGGACTTACATATTGAAAATTATAGTACTTTGGAAAAGGATATTGAAGAGATTATCATAAATAGAAAAGTATTCCTTGCCAATTCTGGGAATTGTCTTTTCACTCTGTTAGTGATTTCTTTTGATGTAGAAATATTTGTTAATATGATGGGATCCCAGTGGTTGATTCTTTAAAATTTGTATTTTGTTCATGAAGCCTCATTAGTATTTCTGTTTTAATATTTAGATCTTTAATCTAGTTTGACTTTTGTTTGTTTCATAGTGATAGACATATCTCCAGTTTAAGTCTTCAGTATGAGAAAAGTCATTTTCTTCAGCACCATTTATTGAAGAGGCTATCTCTCTTCCAGTGAACATGTTTGGCTCCTTTGTCAAACACAAAGTAGCAGAGTGTATTTGTATTGCAAATACAGAGTGTATTGCATCTTCTAGTCTTTTTGGTAGATTCTTACGTTTGTTTTTCCACCAGAACTATGCTGATTTTCTAATAGTAGATTTCTAGTATAATAGCAAGTCAAGAATTGTGATGCTTCCTGACTTGCCTTTGTTGCCCAGCAATGTCTTTGGCAATCTAGAGCACTTCTGTTTCCAGATGAATTTTAGAAATGTTGTCTCTACATTTGTGAGCTATCCTAGTGGTATTTTGGTGGGCAATGCATTACATCTATATCACAGTTTGCAATAAGATTTTTTGAGTTTTCTCCATATCCTTGAAGATAGTTTTACTGGTCCCTTATACTCACCAGATGAACATAATAGGTATGATCTTAAGAGTTTCAAACTTTTGAGTTCTTCTTCTCAAGGATATCCACAATAATAGGATATTTTTTTCTGTTTGTTTGAGACAGGATTTCCCCATGCAGTTCAGGCTGACTGTGGACTCACTTCCTAGTCCAATCAATTCTAATTGATTATCCTACCTCAGCCTCCCAAGGTCTGGGATTACAGGTGTGCACATAAAACTTGAAAGAATTCTTGGTGTTATTTGAAACCCGAAGAAACAGTTATAAGATACACATGTATTCATTAACTGCCATTCCCTTAAAGGAAAATTGTTCAACATAACACATAACATCATTGGAGTGTAGGGAATCAGAAGATGTGTTTCTATCTCTTATGAGCCAGGATACCAGGATAGACTACTGCAGAAAAAGGAGATGTCACAAGTAGGAATATGAATCAAATGTGAGCATTAGTATTAAGAATTCAGAGAGTATTTTATTTAAGGATGATGAGAAAAAGACCAGTGGAAAGCAATGAGAGTCCTGGTGAGCTTCGCTTGTCCTGACTATAGATCACGCTTTACTTATAAGGATGAACATCATAAACAGTGAAATATTCAAACATTATGTGCTTTTGACCCTAAAAAATACTGAGACTTGGCACTGTAGCTCAGCTGTATTGTAGCTTGGCATAACAGATGCCATCTTGCACCCTGCATTTATCTAGTGCCCTGTATTTGATCCAGGAAAATGAAAAATCACTCAGGGTATAAGTTCCATGAGAAAAGCAAAACTAGCTGTACCCAAGTAAAAAAGTAACCTGCTAAAAAAAGAAGCAGGATACAGATGTCAACCAAAAATTAACTTAAGATTCTAGCTAAATTGTTTCCAATGGGATGTCTTCTGTGATTCTCTCTTTTCAAAATGCCTAACTTCCCAGTTCAGAGCCAATTGTTTAGATTCTGAAATGCAGAAGGAGGTTTGTATAAAAGTGGTTTTGAGCTCAAATATTTAAATTCCAAATTTATCCTCTGGATGCTTGGATTCCTATATTGTTGTTCACAAACTCCCCTCAAGAAGCAGAAAGATTACTGACAGAAGCAAACCTCTGGATTAAATGTCAGTGCCCCTGAAATGAAAGAATAATGTTGAAAAGGGGGGAAGAAAATGACCAACACCATGTGTTATGATGCCTACCTCTATTCCACAGCATTAAAGAGGCTGAAACAGGAGAATGGCCATGTATTCAAGGACAGTCTAACCTACGCAGTGAGGGAAAGGCCAGCCAGAACTACAAAATGAGACTACATCTTTAAAAACAAAATAAAATAAAAATTAAAAAATTAAAAAATCAAGGGAGAGAGAAAGACTACTAAAGGAAAACAAAAATAATAGAGCTGAATGAAAGATGACCTAAATTGGCAATTATGGAATGATGTTGCAGCGGACAGCTGGCCATGTAGTGGCATCCTGGTAGCTGTGACAAATACAGAGTTAGGAATGGTAGCTATTGTGCTATAGCACAACAGTGATCTCCTTCCTCCAATAAATCTGCAATTTGTTAGAATGAAGAGGTCCAAAAACTCATCGAAATCTTAAACTCAGAGCAAGCACGTAGCTTCATACAAAGGCTTTCGAACATTACTTTGACCACTAAGCTCAAAACCCAGCCCAACATCTTCAGATTCTATATATGACTATTACCAATGTTTAATTTACTATTGACATATTTAATTAAAGCTCTTGTTGATCTACATCTTTACAAATGAAGCTATTTTCTTTTTCTGCAGTTTAAAACACTGTTTTTTTTTTTTTTTTTTTTTTTAGGAACAGGGGATGAAACTCACAACTTAGCACTTCCCAGGCAGGTGCTTCTGCCTGCTGAGCTAAACCCCTGGCCTTTATTGAATAACATTTTATTAAATGTATAAGCATCACATTATCCAGTCAAATGGTATTGTGATTTTACTACAGGAGGTCAAAGTAGAGAAAAATTGATATACAGTCAGAGAGAAATTGGAACCTCAAAGGAGTCAACATAAAAAACTAAACACAACAATCCCTCTACAGGCTCAGCTGAAGAAAGCCAGACATAAAGGTGAAGATTGCAGTGACCATGTCTACATGCCTCCTGAAGAGAAAAACAATAGCTTGAAATGTACTACAGTTACCACTACTTCCTCCAGGAAGTCCAAATAGGCATCAATACCATATTCAATGATCAGAACAACTGGACTATTGTTCCCACAAAATGCCTTTGCTCTTTCAACATACTTTTTCTGGGTGACTTCTTCCCAGGTTAAGTAATATTAGTTAAGCCACTCACTACAAGCTTATAGGTTGGTTGTAGTTTGGGACTCACACTGTAGCCACATTGTGACTTTGCTGCATAAATGATCCCTGACGATAGGTCTGGGATTTAAACACTGAAGAGCAGTCCTGAAAATCCAGGGCTATTCTTCTCTCTTTTTTTCCCAGAAAACTTTTTGAACTTCTTTTGGTTTGTGACTTCATTCCTTAATGTTGTGAGCCAACAAACTTGGTGCATTTGACATCAAACAGGGCAAGATTATATTTGTCCTATTTACATTTGAATATCAAACATCTGCTAAATGTTCCAAAACCTTTGCATGAAGCTACTTGCTTGATCTGCATTTTTAAAGACATATTTTGTCTTGAGGCCTGGCCCATAACAAGAGGTATCTGTCTCACCCATAGCTGCAAGGTGTCTGGGATTCTGTCTCCCTGGCTATATATTTCTAACTAACTCAGCTGCCTGTAGCAACAGGGCTGGGCCCTCAAAGGAGCCAGAAAATAAGTTCAGATTGTTTGTAGCATTGGAAGAGACAATCACCTACTGCTGTGGGCCAAAAATCAAAAGAAAAGGCAAGGAAATGCAACCAAGTGCTAAGAACCCACAGGCCAAATAGTTCTCTGGTCACCCTGAGGAACATCAAGAGTCACCATCCCAACCCCCTACAGGATGTGTCCCTGCTCTTAAAAAGGCCCACTTAGTATGTGACTTGCTCTCCCATTTGCTCCCAATTTAATCAATTTTACCTGAGTAATTAACCATATTGGTTGACCACAGTCCTTTCCCACCTTATGCTAATCTTCAAAATTCCTATTTTTCCCCTCCTGTGACCCATCTGACCTCATGGTTTAACTCTGTACAAGCTCCTCAGAAAGACAGAGTCTTTGGCAACCCACTCAGGACCCTTTCTGTCTCTCAGAATCTTTCCTTCTCCTAATAAATATGTTCCATTCTTAAACTCGATCATTCCTAAAATTCATTCTTTAAATTTAGAGAACACAAACTCATACCAGACATATAGTAGGTAAGGAGTTTCATTACCCTATACCATTAACATGAGCCAAATTAACATGACTATACTATATAAGGTCTGAAATTTGCTCCTTCTCCTGCAGTTTTAAGTGATTAATGCAAATCACAGTGATTGTAGTCCTGGCAATATCTAAAATAGTATACATCAGTCATTATAAAAGTTAAATAATTTGTTTGAGTGTATTATTTAGCAAGATCTAGACATTGCCATTACAGTAGGTTATATCGTATTTAAGAGAAGATTCACCTATAATTGTTCAGAAAAGTTTCTACATTATTGGCTGATTGAACAATTTTTCATTAGAAAAACTGTATTTTTGTCAATTTCTAGAAGGCTTCTATTATATTATTGAAAGCTGTCTGTAGGTCTCTAGGACCTTGGTTGTATTTTGATGCATATTTGTGTTTTGAAATTTATATGAAGATTTATTTTTATCTTAGGATTAAACTTACTGCATTGACACTGATAGAGTGAAGCAACAGCCCACTGCATTAATTTCCATTGGGTCCTCGTGGCATTTAACAAGCGAATTACTGAAGAGCTAAATTAGCTTCATACATACACAAGAATCAGTACTGTTACTGAAAGAGCTTTGGCTGAGACAGGACACTGTAGCCAGTGAGGCAGAACCAAGGAGCTCCTATCTCCCCCACCCCTAGGAATTTACCTGTGACTCCAACTTCCCTGCACCTAGGAATTTACCTATGGTGCCAAACAAAGACCAATGGACTACTTATGCATCCCTAATGCCCACTCAGGTTCCACTCTAAACCGAGGTTCCGTATATGCCCCCATGCCACGAGTCCATGAGAGACAAAGCCAGACTTCATTGGTCAGGGTGTTTTTGTTTTCTCTCCTTGCATTCTCAGAATAAAGGCCTCTTTTGTTTTATACTTCTCATCTTTTGGACGTACTGTATAATCTTATCAGTTAGGATTTTGTGGCCCAATAGAGAAGCAGAATATAACTAAAAGTAAAAGTGTCCTTTCTATTTAAAGAATGTGGAGGGGAGCCTACAGCCACCAAGGGTTTGCCTTTTTTTCTGACTGATTATGGGATTATGGGGTATATGTGAAATTTTGCTCTATGTGGTGCCTGGCACTGACATTGATGTCATGCAAGGAGCTGATAGGAATTTTCTTTGGGCCCCTGGGAAAGGAACGAGGAAGTTGCATTCAGGGAAAAATAGAGGAATTAGCCATATGGGTAAACATGGCTAATTTGAACTTTAACCCTGATGAACTACCACCATGATGTCCTGTAATTTATTCTAGGGCAAAACTCTTTCAAGTACATCCTTCAGTTTGAATTACAAAATGAAAATAAAGAATTTTTGCTATTTGTCTTCTTCCACAGTTAGTGTTAAACAATTCACAAGAAAAGTTTTTAGTCATTTCCTTAATGCATTGTACAAGTAAACAAAACTACAGATCAGTTCACTTTCAGAAAACAGAAGCAGCACTTAAGGCAAGGATAATGAAAGGGTTTTGGCCCAGACAGGACTCTGTAGCCAGGAAAGCCACAACCGGAAGCAGGAAGCCCCATCTCGCCCACCCCTAGGAAGTTACCTGTGACGCCATCTTCCCGCCCCTGGAAATTTGCATATGGCGCCAAACCTAGGACCAGTGGGCTACCTGTGTATCCCTAATGCCTGCCTTTGGTTCAACCCCAAACTGAGGCTATTTACAGGCCCCCACACCATGTGTCCGCCAGAGAGATCGCCGGACGCCAGCAGTGGGGGTGCCGGTCATCTCTCTCCGTGTTCTCAGAATAAAGGCCACTTTTCATTATATATTTCTCATCTTTTGTTAATATTATTCATCTTTTGGAAATAACTCTAGCAGATAAAGCCCTTCAGTCCAAGTGTCCCTTAAGAGATGAGATTAACATTTAAGAATACAATCATCTACTGATTTCTCTGACTTCAAGAAAAAGAAAAATTTATAGTGGTATTGCTATAGGGGAATGAAACTCCCGGTCTACTATGCTGGTATGAGTTTGTGTTCTCTGAAATAAAAAAATGACTTTTAGGAACAACAAAAGTCAAGATAATATAATGATTTGGAGAAAGACAGCTGTAGGAGAGAGCAGATTCATCATGAGGGGGTTGGCAAAGACTGTCTTTTCCAAGGAATTTTATAGAGTAAAATCATGTGGTGAGATGGGTTTAAGTTGGAGAAAACTGGGAACTCAAAATGCAGATGGGCATAAGATGGGACAGATCTATGGTTGTCAATAAGAGAAATAGTCCAGGTAAAGTTAATTGAATTGGAAACAAATGGGGAAGGGAGTCACATAGAAAGCAGGCATTCTTAGGCAGCAGTGAATCTTCCCTTAGGAGGTTGGGAGGGTGACTCTTGATAGGAACTAATTACAATATCAGTCTTTAGGATATGGAACATTTATTTGAATGGTGACTCCAGACTTCCTCAGAGTGCTAGGGAACTATTTAGAATATCAGTCCTTAGAGTATGGATGAATTTGTTGATTTTCTGTCTTGAGGCTTGGCCCATAGCAGGAGCTGTCCATTGTTGTAACCTAGTTCTAACCAATGGACCCACTTTCTGTTCTGTATGTGCCATTTCAATAGAGATTAAAATTCCATCTGCAGTAAAGACTTAAATTTCAGCTCCTTGTAAATCCGCCTCTCCTCCCTATTCTTTTTAGATTAAGTAAACTTTAAGTTTCAGTTTCCTGTATCCCCCACCCCCCTTCAGCCTACCTGCAATACAATGTGCTGTCTTTTAGAAAAGTTTAACTACAAGGAAGTTATCAAACTGGGACAAAGTTTGCAACATTCCTGTGGTTTTTGGGTTTAAAACCCAACCTATTTAGCTGCAAGGCTGGCAGTCTCCAAATTGGCTCCTGGAGATTGCATTGCCAGGCCTGGCCTAAAATAAAGCCTTTGCTCCCCAAATTTTAATTTCTTGCTTCCTTGGGTTTTATTCCGGAGTCCAAACTGTCACATCCATCTTATACATAGGTGCAAGGTATCTGGGTTTCTGCATGGGCTCCTTGGAGGACCTAGCCCTGTCTCACTGCCAATAGGATTTAACTAACTCAGCTTCCCATAACAGTATTTTTCTGAAAATTGAATACAGATGTCTTGTGCTCTGGGTGAATGATCTGGGGATGACAGTGTGCAATGTATATACCAGTGTTGCCCCCTGATTCACATGTTCTGAAATTTAGTTTTAGTTCATTTTTTCTTTTTATCCTTGAAATAAAATGGATTTGGAAATGAAAAGCCTGAAGTAAAGCCCTTTGGTACCCATATTCCTCTGTGTAACTGATATCAACATTGTAGAAGACAGCCAGCTCAAGAAGTCTCTGACTACAGTCTATCATTTGGGATCCTCTCTTTCAGGAAGGAGTTCCTTTGCCGGTTTATTTTTGACTCAGAATGAGGGCAGTAGAGCAGCAGTCAATCAGTGATGAAGAGGCAGGCTATATGAAATGTCCAATTAGGCAAGCCATGACAGATGGTCTCTTGGGTCTCTTCCATTGTCTAGGCATTATTTACCTGTTTGGAGCACAAAACTGGGAGCAGAATACTTGCTGCATATCATTTCCTGGTTTTGAAGTCCTGTGGCCAGATTAGCAAAGAACCTGGGAGACCCTCTAGCTACAGAATGGTGAAGCTTTGGATGGGAGGCCAGAAATAGGGTGGAATTGGGAGAAACAAGTCACACGTGTTTAGAAGCAGTTCTGGTATCTGTAGACACAGGTATTTAGACAGCTTCAGCTCCTGATGTATTCTAGCATTGGCTTCGGGTCATCTACTGTCCCTTTGTACTCCTGCTGGGAGTAAGCATGATTTTGTGTCCCCAGAACCCTTACCTAACTATGATAGCACCAGACTGGAGTATCATCTTTGAAATTCTCTACTACCCTGGCACCTCCACTATAGGGGCAGAGGAAGGAGCTCGGGGAGACCCTGACTCTGATGCATTTTGTAGCTGGAGTTGCAGTACTGAGCTTGGTCTCTGTTCTCATTCCAGTTAGCAGCAATCTTTAGGTTCTAAAGTTTATAAATATCTGTAATGCAGGGCCTCATATCCACAACGGCTCTCCTTAAACTTGTGATTTTTTGTATTTATAGGGATCACCTAAAGTTATGGTATATTCTCACATATCCATCCTCATGACAGGTGTTGGCAAAAGTCCTAATAATTCAAAGATGTGTAGTGATGTGGCTCAGTGGAGGAAGGCTTCCCAAACACCTGGTGAACTCCTGTGAATTACACGGAACAATGCAAAGAATTTCTAAATATACTTTTTGTTAACCACCTGCTCATAGGCTATGTTTGTCAGAACAGTGATAGAAGTTTGAATTCTGACAAAAATGAAACGATTTAAAAGTGTTATCAAGTGCAGAGTAAAGTGTGCTTGCTAAGGACAAATTTAGAAAGGGCTGCCTGTTAGATCCTCATTGAAAAATTCCTAAATTGAGTCATTTGCATGAATGTATACAGGTGATATCATTCTGGATGGAAAAGAATATGGGTGTCATCTCTGAATTAACAGCTGATTTAATAGCTTGGTTGATATAGACATTGTTTAAATACGGAAATACTCTGCAATGGACTTTCCTAAGTGGTGTAAAGGAGACTCTCTAAATTGACATTGTGCAGGAATATCAATAGTTTAGTCGTAAAGGGTTTTCTGCTTAGGGGGGATCAGAAAAGTATGGAAAGGATGTGGAAGTCACTGGCAGGAAACAATGTGCCAATAGCAGGACATACAACAGAGAGCGTCCTCACTAAAAGTCAGGTATTCTTAGGGCAAGCATGAAGTTAAAGGTGGCTTAATTCTTTCTTCCTTGAGGTGAATAACACCAGCTCTGGCAACAATCATTATTCCACATCTCTGTAAACCCATGAATTCTGTGTTCTTCACTTGAGATCCAATTTTGATTATCTCTAATTATGACCCAGTGTCATGAAAGTGAAAGTTGAATTTTTTTTTGTACCAAGGATTGAATTCATGATCTCAAGCTTGTCAGTTAGGTTTTCATGCTGCTGAGCTAAATACCCAGCTCTGAAAGTGTTTTCTCTTTAACATGAATGATATCAACATTGTTCCTCAGAAAATGTTGAATATTGTGGAATTTTTCTATATTTCATGGCTATAATTTTTTAAAGCAAACCAAATGTGTCTTATGCAGTCACTTTTCAAGTTTCACATTGTCTGCAAGGTGTCTCAGTCAGGGTTTCTTTATTTGAGACAGCTCTGTAACTTAGGCTAGCTCCAAACTCAAGGCAGTTATCCTACATCAGCCTCCCAAGATATATTTATTATATCTGAATGTAAAGTAATCACTTGGAGAGACTGAGCTATAATTTGAAGCTTGTACCTGGTTTCATTGTTTATACATTTTTTACATACAGCAGTTTTCCATGAACATTTGAGTTATAATTTATGTACCATATTTGATGTTATTTATGTTTTGTTCTATGAAACCAAATTCAAATATCAAAATTCTGCTTAAGTATATTAAGAAAAAAGTACTCAGTGGCCTAAATGAGATTTGAAGAGATATCATTGGTAGTACATCAAAGGGATTGATGAGATATTTGTCTGTTTCTGTGCTTTATGGATGCTGGTCCTGCAGGCTCCCACTATAAGCTCTGCTTTAGAGAGAGTGAATAGGGACTCTTGCACTGACTCAGCACAAGAATCAGTGCTCCTATTTGGCTGTAGCATTAGCAATGAGTTCCAATCTAGTATTAACTTTGCTGTCTCAAAAAATGTGTATATACAAAAAATTAATGCATGAGACATGAAATTAAGATTTGAAGGAATCAGTCTCCATTCAGCTGTTTTGTTTGGATTTATTTGTTTAGTTTAGTTTTGTTTTATTGAGACAAGTTTTCTCTATGTACATTAGCTAGATTTGAACCCCTAACAGAGCTCACAATTGCCCTAACCTCAAAGCAGCAGTCCTGTTTCAGCCTCTTAAGTGTGGGGTTTATAGATATGTTATTTTTACCCCAGAAAATATTGAGGCTTGTAATTTAGCCGTGTTGTAGATTAGCATAATAGATGCCATTTTGAGCTTTGCATTTAAATGGTGCCCTATAGTTCACCAAGCAAAATGGAAAATCACTCAGGGTAGAAGTCCCAGGAGAAAAGCAAAATGAGCTGTACCCAATGAAAAAAATTAACCTGCTCAACAAAAGAAGGAGAATACAGTTATCATCCAAAAATTATTGTAAGATTCTAGATAAATGATTTCCAACAGGATATTTTGTGATTCTATCTTTTAAAACATCTGTAACTTTCCAGTTCAGAGCCTCTTGTTTAGATCCTGAAATGAGGATGGGAGTTCTGTATACAAGTGGTCCTGAGACCAGCTAATGAAATTTCACATTTCTCAGTTGGGTTGCTTGGCTTCCTATAACTCAACTCAAGCTGCAGAAACCTTTACTGACACAAGCAAACACCACAATTAAAAGGCAGTGCCACTAAAATGAAAGAATAATAGTGAAAAGGAGAGGAGAAAAAAGACAAATGCCATGTGTTATAATGCCCACTTCTTTTCCACAGCAATGAAGAGGCTGAAACAAGAGAATGGCCATATACTCAAGGACAGCCTTGAAGAGTTAAAACATTCAGGAAACCCCTCTTGCCTTGTCACTCGGTCAGAACCAGATGTTCTGAACTGATAGGGAAGTTGTGATCCGACGTCCCCAAAAATAAGAGCACTGTGAACTATCGACCCTGCAGACAGGATATGAGTTTTCAAAAACATCAAGCCACCTGCAGCAGATAGCTCACCCACCAGTAAACAAATGACACGACCCCTATTAACCAATGCCATCTGCTTCAGTAACCGATGCTTGCTTTCCGGTCTTCGGCTTTATATACTTTATATACTTTGCACTCCCCTATTCAGGGCTCTCTCTCTCCCACTCCCCTCTCCCACTGGAGTGCGGTCGGAGGGTCCCTCACATGCGCAGACAATAAAAACCCCTTGATTTTTCATGAGAGCTGGATCCTTGGGGACTTCTTCTCGACGGAGATCTTACAGCCTAACCTACAAGTGAGTGCAAGGCTGGCCAGAACTCCAAAGTGAGACTAGGTGTTTAAAACAAAAAACTAAAATGAAAAAAATAAACAAC
Organism: Cavia porcellus; assembly: GCF_034190915.1. Classification (NCBI taxonomy): domain Eukaryota; kingdom Metazoa; phylum Chordata; class Mammalia; order Rodentia; family Caviidae; genus Cavia; species Cavia porcellus. The sequence continues at coordinate 2,429,818 of NW_026947518.1, read as the reverse complement.
CAAGGAGAGAGAAAGACTATTCAAAGAAAAAAAAACAATAATAGAGCTGTGTGAAAGTTGACTTGTCTAAAATGGAAATTATTGAGTGATGCAACAGAGGAAAGAAATCCATGTAGTGGCATCCAGGAGGCTGTGACCAACACAGACTTAGGAATGGCACCTATTGTGCTACAGTGCAACAGTGATTCCTTCCTGCAATACATCTGCAATTCACTATACTGAGGACTTCTAAAAGTTCATGGAAATGTTAAATCCATGGCAAACAAGCCAGGCTTTGAAATCCAGGCTTTGAAACATGGCCTTTAGCAGACATTTCATATTCAAATTGAAATAAGAGAAATATAATCTTGCCCTGTTTGATGTCAAATGCACCAAGTTTAATGGCTCACAACATTGAAAAAGGAAGTCACAAACCAAAAGAAGTTCACAATTTTCTTAAAAAAAAAAAAAGAGAGAGAGAAGTATAGCCCTGAATTTTCAGGAGTGGTCTTCAGCATTTGGCCACAGACCTATTGTCAGGAGTCATTTATACAGGAAAGTCACAATGTGGGCACAGTGTGGGCCTCAAACTACAATCAACATATAAGCTTAAAGCTGCTTAACTAATATTATTCAGCAGGGGAACATTTCAGCCAGAAAATGTATGTGGAAAGAGCCAAGGCATTTTGTGGGAACAATAGTCCATTTGTTCTGGTCTTTGAGAATGGTAATTGAGGCCTATCTGAATTTCCTGGAGGAGGTGGTGGTAACTGTAGTACATTTCAAGCTGTTGTTTTTCTCTTCAGGAGCATGTAGACATGTTCACTGCATATTCACCTTCTGCATTTCTTCAGCTGTGCCTGTAGCAGTGACTGTTGTATTTAATTTTTTGCACTGACTCTCTGAGGTTCCAGTTCCTCTCTGATTGTATATCAATTTCTATCTACATTGACATCCTTCACTAAAATCACAATACTATTTGAATGAATAAAGTGATGTTTATACATTTAAAAATATTCATTAATATAGGCCAGGGATTTAGCTCAGCAGGCAGAAACACCTGCCTGGAAAGTGCTAGGTGGTTACTGTGATCCCTGATACCTAAAAAAAAAAAAAAAGTAATTTAAACTAAAAGGAAAGAAAATAATTTCATTTGTGAAAATGTAGGTTTAAAAAATTTATAACTAAATATGTAAATGGAAAATTAAACATTGTTAATAGTCATATTTAGTATCTAAAGTAGTTGGGGCTGGGGATTGAGCTCAGTGATACAGTGAGCTGCCTGAAGAGCACAAGGTCATGAGTTCAATCCCTCATAGAAAAAAATAATTCACAATTGTCAATGATGCAGTGCTATGAGCACATTTATTGAGACTGATACTTGTTAATTGATAGGCTCAATGTTTCTTTTGTGGTCTACGAAATACCTGCAGATTACATGGCAATTACCATGAATGATATACTGTCCCCTATAGGATTGCTATTTTCTGAATTGTTTTTATTTTTTGTTTTCCCACATACTTGAAAGTTGAAAATGTTGGCTGGTGCTAGGTAGAAAAACTGTGATAATCATTTTTTTTAATTTAATGATATATTTCCCTATATTCTTTAAGAACATTTTATTTGCTACAATTATTCCAAGTGAAATTGATAAACAATTCTTAATGTTACAGGCAGATGAGTTAGTTAGATATACAGGCAGCCATACCATGTTATAGTAGAATGAAATTCCTGACCTTCTATGTCTGTTATGAGTTTGTGTTCTCTAAAATGAAAGAATGAATTTTAGAAACAACAGAGGTGAAAAGCAGAATATATGTATTGAGAGAAAGAAGGTGAAAGTGTTTTGCCCTAAATAGGATATTTTGGCAGTGGAATGAGGAACCAGGAAACTTTTATCTTGAGATCACTTTCCCCTCCCCTATGCAACTTACCTGTGTACAGAAAAGAGTCTCAATCAAGCACGTGCATACAGCAATGCCACCTTTAAGCACCACCCAAATCAAAAACTATATTGTGCCCCACATATTTCCAGACGAAAAAGCCAGAACCCCAGTGGTCATGGGGTTGTCTCCCTGATTTTAGAATAAAGGCCTTTTTGACTTTATATTCGCTTCTTTACTACACCAAAAATCCTATTGGAAAGCTTCTGTCTGAGAGAAAGAGGAGGGGTTCTGAGCAGGCAGCAAAGGGCTCTGTCTTTTCTAGGGACTTTATAGAATAAAATCATGTGGTGAGATAGGTATAAAGTGGGTTAGATTACTGAGGTTAGTGAGGAGGTAAATTAGCACATTAGAGAAGCAGAATATAAGAAATGGAAAAGTGACCTTTTATTTAAAGAATGTGGAGAGGTTCCCACAGCCACCAAGGATTTGGATTCTTTTTTTCTGACTGACTATGTGGTTATGGGGTATATGTGACTTTTGACTGGATGTGGTGCTTGGACGCGACAGTGATGTCATGCAAGGAGCTGATGGAAATTTTCTTTAGGCCCCTGGGTAAGAAAGTGGAAGTTGTATCAAGGAGAAAAGAGGAAGTGGGCATATGAGTAAGCATCCCTGATTTCACCTTCTTCTACCTTGGACTACAACCATGAGGTCCTGTAATTGTTTCTAGGGCAAAATTCTTTCAAGTACATCCTTCGGTTTGAATGAAGAAATCAAAAAAAGAAATTTTGCTGTCTGTCTTCCTCCATGGCTGGTGGTAAACCATTCATAAGAAATATTTTGAGTCATTTCCTTAATGCATTGTTGATACCATAACAAAAAATTACAGGTCAGCTCACTTTCAGAAAACAGAAGCAGCACTTGAGGCAGGGATAAAGCCCTTCAATGCAAGTATCACTGGAATGGTGACATCAACGTTGTAGAATACAAACTACTGCTGATTTCTCTGACTTCAAGAAAGAGAAAAGTTTATACTGATATTGCTATAGGGGAATGAATTTCCCAGTCTACTATGTCTGATATGGGTTTGTGTTCTCCAAGGTCAAAGAATGAATTTTAGGAACAAAAGAGATTAAGGGAAAAATACACTTATTGAGAGAAATAAAGCTGCTTGAGAGACAGAAGGGTTTCTGAGGAGGGTGCCAAACACTGTTCTTTCTATGGAATTTATAGAGTAAAATCATGTGGGGAAATGAGTTTAAGGTGGGGAGAACTAGGAATTCACAATGCAGATGGGCATAAGATGGGACAGAGCTATGGTAGCCAATAAGATTATAAGTTCAGGTAAAGTTGATTAAATTGGGAACAAAGCGGGAAGGGAGTCACAAAGAAAGCACGCATTCTTAGGCAGCTGTGACTCTTCCCTTAGGGGTTTGGGAGGGTGACTCCTGAGTCGATCAGGATGATAGGAACTATTTAGAATGTTAGCCTATAAGATAAGGATACATTTCTTTGAATGGTGACTCCTGACTTCCTCAGAGGGCTATGGAACTATTTAGAATATCAATCCTTAGGATAGGCATGAATTTGCTTATCATTTGTCTTGAAACCAAATTTGTATTTCAAAATATTGCTTAATTATATTAAGAACAAAGTACTCAAATGAGATTTGAAGAGACATCATCTGTAGTCTATCAAAGGGATTGATGAGATATTTTTATTTTTTTTTTAATTTTGAAAGTGGTGAAATACAACAGAACAAGACAGAATAAGGCCACCTAAGATTATACAGTGAAATTGGTACAGAACTTCATGGCAGGTTAGTGGGATAATAATAATAGGTATCACAGTATATTTCATTATTTTATAATAGTTGTTCTTTCAATCACATATATCCAAATGAGATGAAATACAGAGCATTATAGAACTTATCAAAACAAAATATTGAATAAAGCAGTGCCATTATTCAGAATGGAGCAAAATAAAAATATTTGCCTTCCAAGAGATAGTAGAAGGAAGTCTCCCTTATTTGCTTTGGTTAACTTCCCAGGAGATGCTCCTTTTTCTGGTTCCCATTTGCTAACAGGAGGATGATAGGAGAAGAGGGGTTGGGGAAGTGTGATATTTGATTCTAGGCTGTGAATCAGTAGGTTCATTATTGCTTAGCAGGGAGACAGGCTGGTTGTTTGGTTTCACAGCGTCCTAAGTTCCAAAATGGCATGGATTTCAGGAGCTGCTGTTGGTTCTCCCCCTGAAGTGCCGCAGTCTGCCAAACCACCACTGCTTACCAGGGATGGCAGGTGCTTGCTTGGCTTCCAAGTGTCCTAAGTTCCAATATGGCATGGATCTCAGGAGCTGCTGATGGTTCTCCCCCTGGAAGGGCTGCATTATGCCAGACTGCCACAACTTAACAGGGAGGGGATGTGCTTGCTTGGTTTCCCAGTTGATTGATGAGATATTCATCTGCCTCTGTACTTTGTGGATGCTGGTCCTTCAGGCTTCTCACTGTGAGCTCTGCTTTAGAGACAGTACACAGGGAATCTTGCAGTGACTGAGCACAAGAATCAGTGCTCCTATTTGGCTCTTAAATTAGCAGTGTGTCGCAATCTAGCATCAAACTTGCTGTCTCCAAAAGTGTGTATATTCACACAATTAATGACCCAGACATGGAATTAAGATTTGAATGAATCAGTCTCCATTCAGCTGTTCTGTTTGGTGTTATTTGTTTAGGTTAGTTTGTTTTATAGAGACAAGCATTCTGTATGTATATCAGCTGGATTTGTACCCTGTATGGAGCCTAGAAATCTCCTGACCTCACCAAAGCCCCCTTCTCTCAGCTTTGTGAGTGCTGGGATTATAGATATAGACCAACACATTTTGCTTTTGATTCAGATCTGTAGGAGAGAATTTAAGATATCCCAAACCTGGTGTCTCAACTTTCTTTGAGGAAAATATGTATGATCCTTTAGGAGGTGGTGACCTTTGAGGATGTGGCTGTGAACTTCAGCAATGAGGAGTGGACTTTGCTGAGTACATCCCAAACAAAACTCTACAGAGATGTGATGGGCGAAATCTTTAGGAACTTGACCGTGATAGGTAAGCATGACATCTTTTTGTCACTCATGTTGTTAGAATGTTTGTTGCACATCACTGCTGTTCCATTAAAGGAATATGAAAATATTTTGAAAAATAGCTCAGATCTAGTCACATTATATCATAAATCTAAAAAAAATTCTATTAATTTGTATTTATTACTCTAATGAATCCTGGTATTTCTATGTCTACAATTCAGGAAGACTTCGGGATATCCAGGAAGCTGAAAAAGAATGCAAAATTTACTGGAGATACTTAAGGTAATTCGCACTCACAACGGGAAGCAAGGTTCCTGAGTAATTAGTTTGTGAGCAGAAAAATGACAGCCAAAGAAATGAGGCACCATTCAATTTAATGTCAGTAATATTCTCCCAAGATGTATAAGCCAGGGTATGTATAATAAGGGAATTAAATCACAAAAATGTATGACATTGCATATAGATGTGTGCAAAAGGCATACACTTTGAGTTATGACATTCTGCCTCCAGCTTTTCTATCCATATATACTTGCAAATACAACACATTCTTTATCTAACAATTGCTAAGATTGCAATAGAATTTGAAATAAAACTGAGTGCTCATGTTTCCAAGCCATGCTATAGAGAATCAGCCATTCTGATTAAAATTCTCAGTAGGCTGGTGGAATGTTAAGTGCATTCATTCTGAATATCAGTATGCAGTTATCTCTAGAAGTTGATCCCCTTATACTTGTCCTGGATATATTTTTAAAAACTCAAAATCCACATAAAATACAGATACATGCTTACTCATTTACAAAGCAGATCAAGTTATAAGAGACCAAGCCTTGAAGCAGCTTAGCAATCTATAACTGGATTTGTGGAGAAGGAAAATGTTAATAGACTCTCTATGGTTCTGCGTTCTTGTAAACCCAGCACCCTATGAATCAGATTTTGCAGAATGGCAAATTCAAGTTCAAACTTCACAGCTTAATAATCAGTGAAAATCTCTTAAAATAAATATAAAAGCTAGAGATTTTATGCTAATACCTGTTGTTCATTCCCAGCACGGAACATAAAAACATGTTACATAATGTCAAAAAATAAATAATATAATGTCATTTATGATAAGAAATGTGTGAGTCGTTCTCCCATCAATTCAGTGAAATAGCTCAGATATAAAGCCTAAAATGCCACAGGGTTTCTTTTAGATGAGAAACCAAAATATTAATTGTGGAATGAAATGAAAGAGATTGATAGAGAAAGGTAACACTAACTGTATGGAAATGGGAATTACAGGTTAAGGACAGAAAGGAGACTATGATTGAGAAATGTATCAGAATGATTTCTCTGTGATACACATATATACCCATGCCCAAAGTGAAGCTAAATGTTCTGCATTTCAAAAGGTACCAAATTTTAAGATTTCCAAATGTGTACTAGTGTTTTGGGAATGGTTGTTTTCAACATATCTTACAAGGCCATTCTGTTGCTTCATTGTCATAATTTCTTAGCAAGCATTAAAAGCAGAACTTCACGTTAATGTAGTCATTAACACAGAGACCCATTTCATTGTGATTTTTTTTTTAAATTTTATGTAAGGAAAGACTAAACAAAACAAAATAAGTAGAAATAATGTTACTTTCAAAGTGAAAATAAATGGTAAGAAATAACTAGTCGATGATTTCTTATGTGCTCATAGAAATAGTTAATCAAGATACAAAAGTGAAACATATGAAGTGGGGATTCAAACAGCGAGACTGCAAACAGTTTTGTTCAACTCTCCAACAAAAACTTAGTAATATGGTTATCAATCCTATATGTGATTTTTTTTCTTTACAGAAATGAAAAGCTAGGGAAATCCTATGGACATACACCTTGGAATCAATGTAAAGAAGTATTCCTTTGTACTGCAGAAGGTAATTTGAATGTGAAAGAAGCAGAAACACACAACAATGTTCAGATCCATAAAAAGTATTGCAGGGAAGGGAAACCCTATGTATGCAAGCAATGCGGGAAGGTTTTACCACACATGGAATTTGTAAGAAACACGAAAGAATTCACAGAGGAGAGAGACCCTACATATGTAAAGAGTGAGGGAAAGCTTTTACAACATGTACATATTGTTAAGCACATGAAAGTCTACACTCTGGAGACAAACGTTATAAATGCAAGCACTGTCAGAAAGCTTTCAGCATATGTACTTATTGTGCAATCCATGAAAAACTTCACAGGCAGAAATTGTATATATGTAAGAAATGTGGGAAAGCTTTTAGCAGTAACATTCATTGTCAAATACATGCAAGAATTCACACTGGTGAGAAACCATATGTATGTAAGCAATGTGGAAAAGGTTTCACCCAACCTGGAAATTGTAAGCAACATGATAGAATTCACACTGGAGAGAAACCCTATCTATGTAAAGACTGTGGGAAACCTTTTACCACACGTGGAGGGTATAAACAACATGAAAGAACTCACACTGGAGATAAACCCTATGTATGTAAGCAATATGGGAAAGCTTTTACCAAACACGGACATTGTAAGGAACATGAAAGAATTCACACTGGAGAGAAACCCTATGTGTGTAAGCAATGTGGGAAAGTTTTTACCCTACATGGACATTGTAAGCAACATGAAAGTTGACACTCAAGATTAATCCAGTGTATACAAGCATCGTGAGAATGGTTTGAGCACATGTACATATTGCATAATGCATGGAATCTTCACACTGGGCAAAAAAGTTATATATGTAAGGAATGTGGGAAAGGTTTCAGCAGAAACACTCATCATCCAATACATGAAAAAATTTACACTGTTGACAAACCCTATGTATGTGAAGAACATGAAAAAGCTTTCACCACACGTGGATATTTTAAAAGACATCAGTGACTTCACACTGGTGAGAAACCCTATGTATATAACAATGTGGCAAGCTTTTAATGCATACAGTCACTGCAAAACATGTGAAAGAATTCACACTGGGAAGAACCACTGGCTATGTAAGCAAGTGGAGACACTTTCAGCAGCCAGAGCCATGTATTTCACTTACATGAAGAAACTCACACAAGAGATAAATCCTATGTGTTATGGGAATCCTCTCAGCATACATGATCATTGTTACTTATCTGAAAGAGCTCACTGGGCTGAGATCATATGTGGATTAGTAATGTGCGATATATTAGCAATCCACATTTGTTGTTAAATACCTATTAAAAGCGTCACTGGTCAGACAGTTTAGATCTAAGTTTACTTTAAAATTCACTAGGACACCTGAAGAAATAATCACAAATTTTCCAGAAATGACAAATCTGAGGTGGAGCTCTCCTCAAGTGCACATGTTGTAAGGTTTTCAGTTAATCACTTGTACCTCTCTAGATTTTTTAAAGTGTCTTTATGCTTCAACATGGCATCTTGTAATTAAACATGTTAAACTGAAATGTGCTTTTCATTTTCAAGTATGGATAGTTACTGTTGTAGTCAGGGGTGTGCACAGAGAACAATTGGATCAAGACAAATGTTTATAATATTATTTTTATAATAGTCACCAGGAGTTAACACAGGAAACTGCAGGGAGTCTATCCACAATCTTTACATACATAGGGTTTCTTTCCAGTGTGAATTCTATCATGTTGCTTACAATTTCCAGGTTGGGTGAAACCTTTTCCACATTGCTTACATACATATGGTTTCTCGCCAGTGTGAATTCTTTCATGTATTTGACAATGAATGTTACTGCTAAAAGACATAGATTATTTAGTCAAGAGCCTAAACCCCATAGCAATGTCCCACATGACTCCAGATAAAAATCCAGAGCTCAGGACAATGCCTACTATTAGTCCAACTGGAGGTCCAGAGCACAAAAGAAGGATTCATGAACTGCCTTTTATGGATTTATGCTGGAAAGACTCAAGGGTCAGCGGTGGAACCTAGAAAGTCTATGCCAGCTGGATGATGGAGCTGTGCTAGTGGGATGAGTGTTCTATGCTGGAGCTGAGAAGTCAAACTCACAAGGAACAGGTCTATTCTGAAAGGCACCACAGCCTTCCTCAGTGACACAGAGACCCAGAGCTCCTCCGATGAGAAGCACAGTCGAGTACATGCCTGGAAGCAGTGTGATGAGCTCATTCTGGAGACCAAGCAGCACATGTCTTCCTATCCAAGCCCTTCCCAGCCAAGAAGTAATGGTCAGTGTGAGGACCAAGGCTTCTTCAGGAGAACCAACAGCTCAGACAGCAACTCGTAGGACAACCCACAATGCTTCCTTAATGCCTCAACCCTCCTCATCTCCCTTCTTCTCCTCATATTTATCCTGGCAACTTACCTCAGGTGGAACATCTTTGCTCAATGCCATGCTGATGTAATCCAACTGACATTAAGTTGACAGTTCTTAATGCAAAACAGTATCTATGTACTTAATGTTTTGTCTTTAAAACTTAATTTTCATATTTTGGTGAATTGTAATGTTTTTATTTAAAGAGAAAAAAACAGAAAAAAGGTAGAAATAACACTGAATTTCAAAAAAATTAACAAGAAATCTCTAGTTGATAAGTTACATATTGTCGTCTTAGAAATAGTTGTTCAAGTTAAAAAATTAAAGCATACAAAGTGGCATTCAAATAATGACACTGTGAACAGTGCTGCTCAATGATCCAATAAAAACTTAGTAATATGCTTATCTGTCCTACGTACTTATTTTTTAATTTAAGGAGGGTAAGATTAAACATGACAAAACAGTACAGAACAGTTCATAAGAAAACAAGTTAAAGAAACACAGATTTCAAAGCAGGTCCACTGGAGATGTTCACTGTTTATCTTGCTGTCTCTAGTTTTCTTTTAAATAGTTGTTCCCATATTCAAACACACTGAATATATACTGAACATTATAGAACTAATCAAATAATTACAGGATGATGTGGGCTTTTTTGGTCTTCAAGAACTGATTTTGGGGAAGTTGATAATAATTACAATAAGGCCTTTCACTCTCTTCATAGTAGCTGTCTTTATCTTTATGTATGCTGAAATTCAACATAAGAGACTAGACTACTGTCTTAGTTACTTTTTACTCATTGCTGAGACAAAATACCTGAAGCCCAAAGTTGGGAAAGGAAAGTTTTATTTCGTACAATTCTTTGAGGTTTCAGTCCACTCTTAGTTGGCTCCAAGACAGGCGGGCATGGCTGGACCACAGTTCATGGCAGCTGCCAACAGCAAGCTCAAGCCAGAAAAGAGAAAGAGACACCTTCCTGCCATTACATCACATCCTGGCTCCACCCCTTTGTGGGTGGAGCCCTGACACCATCAATCCAAGCACTAGACACTGAATGAATAACAAATGCACAATTCAAATTTATGAGGCCTGGGGTACACAGACATAAATCATGACAACTATTGTCACTCTGAACAGTGAATAATAGTATCCTGAGAAGGAGAAAGGTGAGGAATTGCCTAAAAAAAGAAGGCAGAAGGCATTGTTAAAAGTGTATCAGGATTTAAAAGCTACAGTAGATTTATTGCTCTGTTTAGTTTCATTATATTTTGTTCTGGTCTGTCTACTCATATTAGATTTGAGGGCACAAACATATAACCCAAAAATATCAGGTTATACCATGGTAACTATCCTTAATTTTTTATTAACTTAAACTGAAACCCTGTATTACTTACATTGTCTTACTATGACTGATCTTATTTGAAGCTGGTTTGTCTGCATGCTATTTGGCCTTGACTGATTTTATTCACATTTGGTATGCTTGCTGGTATCAAGTTTAAGAGTAGAGGCAACTACTCTGAAGATGACAAGATGTAAAAGATATGCATTGGGGTGCTGGGGATTTAGATCAGTGGCTTAAGCACCTGTCTGGCAAGTGTGAGATCGTGAGTTTGATCCCCAGTACCAAAAATATAAATAAATAAAAGATATCCATTCCAGGTTTGATTATTAACTGCTTTCACATCCTACAATGTCTTCAAAGTTGTTTTTATAAAAATAGCTATGCAATCTTATGCTTAACTATATAATGCTTGATAGTGTGGAAAATTCTATTGATAATAACAAGAGAAAGCATAGTAAATACTTTACATCACCCAATATTGTGGTCTTATATGTCTTTTTCATATCATGATTTTATACGAATTTGATTTGTTGTCTTGTTTTGATCTGTTTTTCCCAATAATACAAAAAGGATTGATATATACATAGAGATTCATACCTGGGAAGAATTTCTAACCTATTTATGGGAACAAGTTATATAATACATGATGTAATGAACAGATACTATGAAGAAAAGACACTAACAAGCCCAATGCAAATTCTGTTGCACTGTGATATAAAACTGAGCAATACTATTAATTAGTCTAGTCACTTATTTGTTGGTGAATTGTAATTTTAACACTGCATTTGCTTTAATCTTTTGATGCACATGCTTCACTTTCTCTTTCATAAATGATGCTTCTGAAGTGGATGCAAAATTTGGCATTGAGATATACATTTTTAAGGCTTGGAGCATGTGGTTTTGACAGTTGTGTTCTTTTCACATAACTTGCACATTAGTGAATGTTATGTTTTCCTTGTGGTGACGAGACAAGATATCTGCTGATTCCCTAACATCACTGCACATCATACCATGTACATTATGTTGGCTGATTTTCTTTCTCAGTGGTGCCAATATTTGTCATTTAACTAAACTGTTGTTTTTCTATCCATCAGAATTTTAGCTGTTATGTTTATATTGCATTTTTACTTTGCCAGTAATGTTTCTCCACATGTACCAAAGTAAACCATAGTACTGTGAATTTCTGATTGGCCCATACTGACATAACCATAACTTGTCTCTAATGGCACACCACAAAATATATTAATATCTCCAGAAATTATAAAATTTGGCATGATTTATGAGTAATGATATTTTGAAATCAATTTTCTTAAATGTAAAGGTGTTTTGGGGGAAAAGGTTGCTACTGGATGTATCATGCAAATGCCTTTATTTTAGTCCTTGATGCTGTGAATGCATTATATATTTTGTAATTATTACAGCTTTTTCCTAAAACACTGAAGTAATGGCATGAAGGGAAACCTAAATTTTGAGCTGTCAACACAGTAAAAAGTAAATTTGCTAAATTAAGATTCAGATTGTGTTCTGTTTTACTGAATTGTGCATTTATACAATGACATATCTCTTTTTTTATAAGGAACAGTGCCTGATGTTTATGGCATGTGCCGATTATCTTTAAACACATACACTGGGCCATGAGTCCCAGTTGGTTTCCTGTGGTTTTCACTTCCATTTTTACATTCATGTAATTTGTAAAGTGTTTAATGCAGTGTTGTTGAATTCAAAATGTGCTTAGGTTCCAATGGTATTATGTTTTGAAAATATGTGGTGTCAAGAAAACACAAGTGAGCATTTCATTAAATACCCCTAATCCAGTGAAGATAGCTTGCCCAAGTCTCAATTATCCTTGGAAGAATACATTACTCACCTGTTGTGTAATCATCACTAAAACTAAATCTATTTTGTACCTGAAGTACCTGACATACTTAATAAAGTAAAAGACACTGTAAACTACATTGTTAGCCTATATGTACAATAGCATGTGGCCAGATTCCTTGAAGCACATTTCTGCTTACCATCAATGGGAAAATTTGGAGTTTGCATTACAGCTAATAATAGAAGACTGAATCTGTAAGACATATAACCTGAGTACATGCACTTTCTCATTTCATCATGAAAGTAAATCTTGCTGGTCTTGTTGATGCATGCTTGTAATCCTAGTACCTAATGGAGCTTAAATTAGTGGAAGAGGAATTTGAGTAAAACCTACACAATTAGTGTGACCCTGTCTCAAAATATATCTTCAAGTTCTGCAGATGTAGCTTAATGCTTTAGATCTCTTTCCTTTCCTCCCCAGCATCAACATTTTTAAATACTCACAATTACACATCAATAGTTGTCCTTTTATCACTTGCCCGCCTAGAAGTTATCCCCAAGAATCACTTGGGAAGCACATTTGTTTATGGAGTGACCATCCTGAGCATCATTGGGGCAGTTGTCAATTTATCCCATTCATTCTTGTATTGAGTATAGTAGAAGTGTCACTTTTACATTACTTGTTATTTTATAAAAACTAAGAAAAAGTATGCAATTTTTGATCACTTTGTATTTAAATAATTGCATTGGTAAGGAGTTACCTATAAAGATTGGCTAATGGTGATTTCTTTAGTCCCAGCATCAGGAGAGAATGAGATGGGATGATCATGGCTTTGAAGCTGAATTTGGGTGTGAACTGCTAGATGATTTAGCAGAGTGTCAAGCCGTTGTTTTTATCCCTGCATTTGAAGTTTGAGGAAACAAGTAAGTTGAGGTCAAGAATAAAAATGTATGATAGAACAAAAGAATCACTACTGCAAATTGTGATTTTTCTTTCACTCAGGAAATGTACTTTTTATTGTAATTTGTGCAGCACTATCAAATATGCCTCTATTAGAGTAAAACAGTGAAACATGGAAGAGCCAGGCATTCCATGTTCTGAATGGAAACATTTTTTCTTAATGCTGTTGCTGCTGTTTTGTGTAGAAAATAAGATAGGGTGACAAAATGAGCAAAAAGGACTTTGTAAGATTTTAATCCTTCTGCATAAACATAGAAGGCACAAAAAAAGTCAAACAAAATTACAAAATAAACTACAAAATGAGAAAAATTTTACCTGTTACTCCCTGATAGCTAACATGTAAAACCAATAGGAACATGAAAGGAACACACATTTTTCAGCGTATGTACAACTTGCCAAGAAATACCTGAAGAACTATTGAGCATTTTTGCCCAATAGAGAAATTCAAATAGAGACATCATCTCATTGCAGAGAAAAGAAATCACCACAAGATCTAAGGAATGTACATGAGACTGCAGGAGTAAAGAAACTATTTAACCTTGTTGGTGGAAATGTAGGTAAGTAGTTCAACTACTACCAAAGTCAGTTTTTCAAATATTCAAAAGACTAAAATTAGTAATTCTCATTAGTGCAGTGCTTCCTTTAGTGGGTCTCTTCCTCAAAGAGTTAAGGACATATTGCAGTGATGCATGCAGATTCCTGTTACTGCAGCAATAGTCATTTTTCTATGGAGAGCAGCAGCAAGCACGGCTCCATCAACACCATATATCAATGATGAACAATAAATACTCACCAGTGTACTCCATTTGGTAAACGGTGTGATATTTTATTGTGAAATGGGCTGTAAGTTAGCTTTTCCTAGTAGACTATATATAGGTCAGTATAAACATGATAGTCATGCTAATGTCACAAGGCAATCACTAGTACACTATTATGTTCATTAGATTTGATATATTTATCTTTTTGAGGAAGCATGTTGCTATGAAGTCCAGGCTGGCTTTGAGATCACTTTATAAACCAGAGTGGTCTCAACAAGTCTCCTTCCTCAGTGTCTCAAGTAATGGGCTCCATGCACGAGCCACCAGGCCTACTTTAGATTTGGTATATTCAGTGTATTCAATATATTATACTTCAACTGTTTTTGTTGTTAAATTATTTCCACTATTTTACCTCCAGCATCTGGAGAAACCTCGGCCTTGTTGAGGTGGTGATGTGCATACCACCAGCCTCGTGACATTCTCTCTTGGGTTCAGTGCTGTCAGGGTACTGCAGTGAAACATAGGTGTACATAACTGCTTCTTTTTATACATTCCTTAGAAAAGATTTTTAAAATTTCCATGGAAAGTCAGAGGGTCAATTACCCTGACTACAGTTTCATTCAAATGACCACAGTTACGTAGTGTGTAGGACACACAGATAGAAACATATCACATATTTCGAGTGAGAGGTTTGTCAAAGCAAATGTGAAGACTACTTTGTGAAGGTTTGTGTTCCTGATTATTTCATTAGAATGAGCCTCGGGTTTTCTCACTGTTGTTTATGTGAAGCAGACCAGATGATCACTTTAATATATCAAGTGATATAAAGCCTGTTTAGATTTTAAGTATCTAAAGAACTGCTCTGGTGCTGTGGCCTGCTTAGTAATGATCAACTTGGATTATCCAGTGAATGAAGTCATCATGGTTTTGGGACAGAACATGCATTGACGGATTGTTTAAAACAGCATTAAGGGGAACTAGAGGGAAAGGAGCTGGGATGTTGATTCTCATGGTGAAGCTGGTAGCACTGGTTTTCCAGATATGAACTCAGCCATCATCATCATCATCATCATCATCATCATCATCATCATCAAAGAAGCTCAGGTCCTCATTATTGCTGTGCATGACTACTGTTCTCTATTGCCGATCTCTGGCTCTTATCTTGAGCTTCATGCCTTGGCTCCAGTAATGATCACTCAACTTTGTGGCATAGATTCTATGACCAAAGGAACAGAGTTTCTAGCTTCCAACACTGAACTTTGAGCCTTCCTAGGGTACTATCTTAACAGAGAATTTCATGACACATTGTAAGTGCCTCTAAGTCTCCAGGTAAACTTTTGATTGTCCTTGCCCTGGGCCTGAATTCTTCAGCTGTACTTGTGCTGGATATTGTCATAGCATTCAAGTACTCAGTTGGATTTTTTGGTCCCTAGTATCTGAAAAGCTCTATATCTCTCTAAATCTGACATTCTGAGGTAAATATTGTTAAATTATTTTATCAATTATAAGTTCCATGTTAAGTCTCTTTCCTCACAAACCCTGACTACAACAGATGGGAAAGGATAAGATGTGACATTTTTGAGACAGGAGAAATTTCTTTAGTTACCTAATGTTATATGTAATTTTTCTCTTGGAGAGAAACAAACCTATATCAATAGCTTGATTTTTCAGGACTGTTGATAGATTCTCCAGCAGTACCAAGCCATTACATTGTGTGTTGCATGGACAAGAAGTAGGTATGTTAGGAACCTGCATGGTGCTTCCAGTCACCTTAACATGAGCCTTTGTAGCCTATGCTGTCGGGCCTCTGTGTACCTAAATTGTCACTAAAGTATGCACTCACAGAGGCAGTAATTTTTCATTTGAAAATAATTTGCAAGTCTCTCAGGTCTTTTACTGATGTTCTGATGTGAAGAAAAATGTAGGATGCACAACCTGAGTTCCCAAAATAATTATGATAGCAGTATAGATTTATCCAAACTCATGAAAATTCATCTATATGCTGGCTTATTCCATCAAGAATTTGCCTTGAACCTAAGTGGCTCTGCAACATTTTACTAGACTTCTACAAGCACAAGAGAGATAAGTTTCTCAGAGGTTCAATCCTCCTTTTGGGTTCACATTTGGACAGTGCATAACAATGCCCTGTCTTTGTGCTCAGCAGAGCCTCATGTCTTTGCTCATGTCTACTACTTCTTCCATCAGTACTATTTTAACATTGTAGGGGTAACCTCCTTGTGTTATTCACACAACTGTAGGTAAAATGTCATTTCTTCAATTAAGTTAATGAGTTTCACATCACCTTTTCTCATTTGCTTACAGCATCTTTTACTTTTAATTTTTCATTATTATCACAATGGTGAGTTTCATACTCATTTGGTATGAAAATATTATGCATGCTGAGAAAGAGTATTGATCCAAAAGAAAAGTGTTACTCTGTCCTCACGATCTCATGGTTCAGACTGCCATATTCTCTTCTGGTGAGCATGGTGACTAAGCATGAATGTGATTAGATAGGGCAAATATCAGTTTTCAGTACAATAAAAAGGCTATGTCTGTGAGTGAGAGAAGGCAACATTGTTTGAATGAGACCTGAGTGATGTGCACTTGTGATTCATGCAGTTATTTGGAAACTTGTTGGAGCCATTGAAGCTGAGTACACATGCAGGGCTCTGGCATAGCCAGAGCATGATTGATCTGAGAATGAGCAGACACTAAGTGGGCATGATAGGTCATAGCTGAAGCCACCTGGAGACTTTCTGGATCATTTTCCTTAATTAGCATCATTTGTTGCTCTGAAGGTTCCTTAAAACCATCCCAAAACCCTGCTCAGGTTTCCTCCATTGTCCACTCAACTCTTTGCTTGTTCTGATTACATATGGGCTGCTCAGCATCAGTCAGCCAGCCAGCTAGAAGAGTTATGAGCTCTGCCAAGGATTCAATTCTCTTGCATCCCTAAAGATTGTGTTACTTGTTTCATTCTTTTGGGCCTTCACCATGCATGTGTTTGAGGGTTGGGGATCTAGGCATGGATACCAACAGCTTGCTACCTAAACAGGTACTCTGAAGTGAAGATGGCTGATGTGGATGGTGACTTATCATTGCTGTGCTCCTGGGGTAGAAAACTGCCCCAAAAGCATGTCTATTTCATTTTTTTTTGGAAAACCACCTCATTTTCTGAAAAAAAAAATCCCTTCACCTGTGAGGTCATGATGAATCCTATATCTGAAATGCAACAGAAACATAATACAGAACTGCTTTTCTTTAGGAAGGTGAGCCCTGTTACTTCCAGTGATATTTTGGTGCAGCTTTTGTGGGAATTCATGATCATTGTCTTTGAGGTGGGTGTGGTCAGTGTGAGAGATTGGGAAAAAAACAGGTAAACTGCTGCACTGAGGACCCTCGAGCTCTGATCTGTGTCTTGCACACCTGGTATCTTTGCTGAGGTGACATTCGCCACTGCCTCCACAAGATGCAAACCCTGTAAAATCTCTGGGAAACACCTTACCTTTTCTAACCCCCATGCAAAAGGTGGCTCAAGAAGCCAAACAACATGGGGAATTAACTGCTTGTCCTGTTTTGCATCAGTGACAAAAGCCACAATTTGAAGATTTTCAGTAACTGTTTAAAGAGTTAAAAGGGGCTGGGGATTAAGCTCAGTGGCATAAGCACCTGCCTGGCAACTTCAAGATTATAAATTGAATCTCGTCTTCCAAAAGAGAAAAATAAAAAAAGATAAATACCTATTAAAAGGCTGTCCGGAATATGGATATAAAAGTATTTTTGTAATTGGCATTATTGAGGGATATTAGTTATGGCTATGAAATGACCCCTTTGGAGTGGAAAGTCTTAATACATGCTATTGTCACTCAAACCCAACATCAGGTGTGGCTCTAAGAATATACTGATGTTGTGGACAAGCAAGCTACAAATAATTTAGATTGCAATATTGCTATAGGAATTACTGAATTATGGGGAGAGAGCTTTTTCAGAAATTTGCCAACAAATTCATTGCCACCCTCAGACTATTACCCTCAAATGGCTTAAATTGCTTTAAAGGCTTGAAAAATAATCCCTGAAGCAGTGCATACACAAGGTTCCTTTAGCACTGTTAAATAGGAGCCACTGAACCTTGCCTTAGCTTTATAGAATGATAAATTAAGCTAGTGAATGCCATGTGGACAACACAGCAGCAGTGTCTACCTTGTTAAAGCAATTAACATACAAAAATGCAAACCAGACTACAAAAATGCTTAGAAAGACATTTCTATAAACCTGACTCTACTTTGGAAATCCCTGATAAGTTTGATAAGGTCCCAACTACTTTTCATGATCCTCTACCTCCTGGGACAGCTGGCCTGGTTCTTTGCTGTTCACGTGCATCAAAAATAGGCACTTTTGTGATTCCTGATGTCATTGATACTGCTTATACAGGCATATTGTTGATTCAATTGTGATCTCTCTTACCCATTCAACTAAATGTTTCTGAATCTGTAGCTCAACTGTCTTGTCTTATGTCTCCTCTAAAGCTTGTCATGTTATTTGTGGAAATCAAGGATTTGACTGCAATTTGGTGTCTGCTGCTATTCCCATAGGAGATGCATGCCAAAGCCTCTCTTTAACTATTGACAATCTTTCCTTTTCATGTTTGCTACTGGAACTGATGTTTCTCTTTTACTTCACTAACTTGGGGATATTTTATTTCCATTGTCAATGCTATTCCCTCTCATCTCTTGAGATGTACTGGAACCTCTATAGTCCTTAGAATTGATTTAATCACTACTATCTTGCCACTTACCAAGGCTTACTTTTCTTTTTGCTGTCGTCTGCTGTTTCCTCTGCAAACACAGGGCTGTAGAATTAGTTCAGTTTCATGAATCCCTGCCTTGCAAGTGCAGTCATGATTTTGATCCATTGCTCTTTGAATCCCCACTTTTAAAAAAAATTAGTTAAAAGGAAAAAGAAACAAAACAAAACAAAACAAAACAAAGTGGTGTAAGGGTACACGTAATACAGACTACAAAAAAAAAGACACTAAGTAATCACCAGTTAATAGATTACACATTATCATCTTAGAGATAGTTGCTCAAGTCACAGTATCAAAGCATACAAAGTGGACATTGAAACAGTGAGACTGTAAACAGTTGACTTCAATGATCCAACCAAAAACATTAATATGGTCATCTATTTAACACCCCTAAACACACTTGCAGTTGTATCCTTTAGAGCACTTTTTTCCCTCTCTTTTTTACAAGACAATTTACACATTTTGGGTTTTATTACTCTTTAGTTCTTATTACTTTTTTTTTGGAAGAGAATAATGTCAAATATGGCAAAACAAAGCTGTCAGTCAAAACCAAAGATAGACATAGCACATGATGTAATAACAGAGTACAAGGTTATCAACAATTGTTACCATAATGCCTCTTGCTTCCTTAAAAAGAATTGTCTATCTCATTAGGTATTATAAAGTTGAACTAAACAGTGGAGAATAAGACCAATAAAACCTAAAGGTTGTAAACATTACAGGACTTCCAAAGGAGATAATAGTCAAATCAGAATGGGCATCTTAGTGAATCTTATTGCCTTCTAAGTAGTTGCCTATACCCTCAAACTTGATACTATCGTACAGAACGGAACAGAGTCTAATCTGTCAAAATAAGATAGTTGGAGTATTACAGGACTTCAAATCAAGTTAATAGGAAATCAAAAAGTTACTCTAATATTTCCTGCTAATTTCTTTTAAATTTTCCCCTTAATTAAAAAATCATAAAAAATAACTAAATAATTTTTTAATGAATAAGAGAGATTGAGATAAAAGAGGACTTAACAACATAACAATACAAGTCAAAGCATGACAGTTTCAGCAACCTAGTGCTTCAGCACAAATAACCCGACTTAATAGTAGTTACCATAGTGTCTGTCTTTTTCTTTGAAATATTTGAGTATAATTTCATATCCTATAGCTTCAAATATTTCCATATCAAGCATCCCAGAATAAAGCCATTCCAATTAATAAGTGAAAACTTTGTAAGCCTTCAAGGCCACATAATGGGGAATCATGTGAATCCCCACTTTATATAATCCACTCTTGTATCTTGAACACTTATTTGTAAGAGGACATTATGTAAACAACAACCAGTGATTTCTTATAGTTTCATTTGTCTTTGAAAGCATATATCTTTTCTTCCTGTTTTCTGTTTTGTTTAGTCTATTTTAAATAAAAAATAAGAAAAGAATATCTCTTCTCTTTGAACAATTAAAAAAGAAAAATGCACTTCCTGCACAGGTTTTACTATTCTCTTCATGGTGCTATTTACTTTAGGTCAGTTGTCTGTCCCAATGAGGCTGTTTTCTTCCCTGATTCAAATACATTCTTGCCAATATATACCTCTGACAAACTCTTTTGTATGATACAAAACTCCCCAAGACCCATGTGGGCGAGGGCTGATGCCTCTGTTGATCTGGGGAAGGGGCATCCTCTGTGTTTTTGCTAAGGCCTTGTGTGGATTTCTGCTAATTGTGTTTGCCCTGTATGGAATGAGTTGGCATCACAGGCTACAAAGTGCAATTCCACCATTTCAACTCTCCCTGAATCAGGACTTTGATCCTTTTTATAAGATCTCTGCTAGTTGGTCTAAAGCAAATCCAACTGGTTGATTCATAGTTGTAGATTTTAAATTTGTAAGAAGGTATTGTAATTTGGCTTGATTAAGGATATGCTTGAGTGCACTCCGAATTTGTAAGATGTTTATCAATCTGTCCATATATCAGTTGTCTGTATGCCCAGTCCGTTTTTAAGCAGTTGCTGGGAGTTGCTGAGCTAGTGATTGTTCACACCTGTAAAGAAGAAAGCAAAAATACTAATACAGGCATGCTCAATGGCACAGAACATCTGGGAAATACGCTGAGGGCATGGAATTCTTGAGGTGAACAGGTGTTCCAGCACTGGGAGCATGGGATTTAAGAGGGCAGGAGTTTAACAAAGAGGCATGGTACAAGTACATAAATGGCCTTTGGGGAACTTAAATATTCTCACAGACCCCAACAAGTTGTGTGCTGATTTCTGTGTTTGTTTGAATCCACACTGATCATCTGTCTGTTTGTCCATTTGTCGATTCTGTGAACAGTTGTTCCTTTCATTTTAAGCTCAGTAACTTTTCTCTTTTTCCAAGTTTGCATTGTTTGATCAAAGATATGTTTGGGTTGTGAATTTATGAAGCATGGTTTCACGTTGGTTTCCAGCTGCTCGAAATGTCACAAAGACTGGGTATATGAATGCAATATGTTGTTATTCATCACTGATTTATAGTCTCATTATTTAGAAATTATATTATTAGGATGAATAAACAAAGTCCTGCAGGAGAAAAGATGGTGATAGGTAACAGCAGACTACAGAGACTCTCTGATATGTCAACCTAGATTCCAAAAATAATACAGCATAGTGAGACCCAGTCAGAGGGAGACAGACCCTCCCAAGCCTGGAACAAATTAAGCTGAGAGAAACCATTTAAAAATACTGTCCCAGTTCTACTACTGAAGCAACTACAGTCTTGGTGCTGCCACTTGAACTTGCTGCCACTCCTACACTTGATCTCATGCAGCCAAGATTTATGGAACTACACAAAAGCTCATTAGTTTCATGTCACTGGAGATGCATTCACACTGAAGATGGGAGTCAGTGCTGTTAACTGACAGCTGAGCTGGCAGGGTGCCAGATGCTGCAGCCAGTGCGGGGAAGGAGTCAGGCAAGAGACTGAAGACACAGGGAGACCAGTTGCTCAGGAGGCAAAAGGCGATTTATTGAAGGGCTCCAGAGTTTTCATAATGTTTCAAGCAAAGAGCAGTACATGTCACTTCAGGACACTTTCTTGTGCATACATCAAAGGTAAACATGTTCTTGGGCCTGTGAGAAACTTCTATGTTGTGCAACCCAGGAGGTAAACATGTTCCTGGGTCCATGAGAAACTTCTTTTTTTTATGCTATTCCCAGGTTAATATCAGCGTGATGCTTTGCCTGGAAGCCTGAGGTTACTGCAGGATGAGGAACTGGTTGAGGTCCAGCTTCAGTGTGTGGTTTTCCATACCCGTTCACTGACAGACCCCTGGTTCCTGCTCCCAACAGCAGGGAACCCTGCATTGACCTGTGGTGAGTGACGGGAATAAACCCTTTCCATAGAGCTCCAAGCAATGACATTCTGGGATAGGGCAAATTGGCCAGAACAAGGGGCTGCGGTGACTTCAGTCAGCTTCTCCCTTCTCAAGTGGGATTGATGGGGAACACCTGACCTATGGCATGCCTAAGGCTGAGACTAATAGGCTAGCCCATACCAGCCCCGATGCCTGTAAGTTCAACTTAATGCAGTGAAGCCTTCAGCAGTCTGATTAATCCAGAGGGGCTGGCCCACCATAGGCTTCCCTGGTCTGTATCTACATAGTACACTGCACTTGGTGGGAACATACAATCAGCACTTCAGACAAACTGTAACTAACAAAGAAAGAACCTGGACCTCCCATATGCACCTATATGGAAGGAACAAAAAATAATAAGAGGAAGGAACAAGAAAGGGTTCCCATTCCCCAATCATGAGAACATGGATCCAGGAAAGGTAAATGCAAAGGAGAATGAAGACAGCAAACATGCAATATCAGACATGGCCCCAGTAGACATAAAGCAGTATCTTCAGGAATGCATAGATAATTTGAAAGGTGAAGTATTGAACTGAGTAAAGCAAGTTATAAATAGAATAATTTAAGAAATGCTAAGCACCTCTCAAGAAAAAACATGGAAAAAGAGAAGAAAACAAAAAAATGGGAGAATGTTTCATAGGAAAATAGAGAAAAGATAGAAGAAAGAAGCTGGTTCAAAGAGACAACCATGAATTTAAAAACTCCTTTGAAAGCTGGCAAAATTGACTGCAAGAAACTAAGGATAGATTATCCAAACTAGAGGAGAGGTTTGCACTGTGGGATCATGAAACGAAAAATTTCTTAAAAATGACAAGGAAACAAGTAGTAACAATACAAAGGCTAGATGATGACAAATGGATGTATAACTTAAGAATAATGAATGTGAATTAAGAAGCAGGAGTACAAACAAAGGAACTATGAATGCTATTCACAAAAATAAGGAAAACATCCCAAGCTTAGGAAAGGGAAAAGATACTCATGTGTATGAGGCATACAGAACTCCAGCCACCTAAACCAAACAGAACTACACATAGGCATATAATAATCAAGATCCCAGAAATCCAATATAAGAACAGAATATTAAAAGCTGTCAGACAAAAGAAATAGATCATTTATAAGGGAAAGTCCATCAGAATTACATCAGAGATCTCGGCACAAACCATCAAATCGAGAAGAAAATGGAGTGAATCATTCCAAGTTGTGAAAGAAAATAACCTATGGCCCAGATTGATGTATCCTGAAACATTTTCCTAGAAATTAATGGAGAAACAAGATGCTTCCAAGATAAAGAGGAACTGGGAAAATTAACAACCACCAATCCAGCCCTACAGAGAATACTATAGGACATTCAAAAGAGAAAGAAAATCACCAGGATTTCAGGAACAGTGGTAGAGAGGCCACAATGAATGGAGCAAAAAGCAAAGTGAAGAAGACAAATAGACAACTGATGACATAAAAAGAGAAGAGCAGAAATGAGACAGATAAGGTTGGATTTAATTTCTAATGCAGATGTTCTATATACACTAAATTAAGGAAAAAAAGAGAGAATCACAGGCAGAGTGGATCAAAAAATAGGGCCAAGCGAGATGATCTTTATAGGAAATATAATTGACCTGAGGAAGGGTATTTGGACCAAAATTGAATATGATAAAATAGAACTCGATGTGATAGGGAATGAGAGAGTAATAGGGGCAACTGGACCAGTATTTATGGGTAGGTTGGAAAGACAGGCTTTAATAAGTAAAAAAATACAAATAGAGATCAAGTCCAGGAGTGAGACAGTTCAGAAACACTTAGATAAATAGCAGGTTGCCCTCCACAATATAAAGCCAAGGGTGTTGGGGAGACCCAGAAATACACAGTACACCCTAGGGGAGTGAAAGGGGAAGAACAGTCTTTAAAAAGACAGAAGAAGATATTGCTATAAGTGTATCAGGAATTAAAATCCATATTACTTGTACCACTGTGCTTAGATAGAACTTATTCCATCCCAGTTTTTATACAAGCACTAGATCCGAGGGCACAGACAGCTATCCCAAAAATATCAGGATATAGTGCAGTAATCATCATTAATTTCCTGTTAACTTAAACCAGATCCCTCTATAACTTATACTGTTATATCATTACTGATTTTAGTTAAATCTGATTTGTTTGATTGCTTCTTGTTATTGCCTATTGTATTCAAAACCGTTAGGTTGGTAGTATTGTCAGAGGGTAGACAACTATACTGAAAATAGGAATTATTCATTATAATACCAATTCTGACTTGATTAATATCTGTTTTTGTAGCTCTACACTATCTACAAAGTTCTATATCTGTTAATACTGTTATGGAGTGATATATTCAATTATACTTTATCTGATGATATAGCCATTTTTATTGATGATAACAAGAGACAACACAGTAACCACACCTTCCTTGTACAGCAGTTTTATATATCTTTTTAGTTTTATGTATCTCTAGGATTATGTTTTGCTCTGTCCTTATTTGTTCTGTTTCTCCCTCTAATATATAAAGGATAGTAACACATGTTAAGATGCATGCTTCCATAAAACCTATCAACAATTTACCAGAACTTATGACACATGATGAAATGAACAAGTACTTTGAAGGAGAAAAAAAGGGACTACAGTACCCAGTGCTGATTCCATAGTGTTATGATGTGAAATCAAGCAATACTATTAATCTTCAATTAGAGTGGTTTTAATCTGCTTTGGTTTGTTTAAACTCAACAGAAATGAAGGTATGGATAAATACATACATGTTTAAGTGTATAGAATTGATTGCCATATTACTTAGTTTTTAATAGATAATTGAACAGAACTATTTGCAGTCTCCCTGTTTGAATTCCCATTTATATGTTCCACTTTTGTATCTTGAACAATTATTTGTAATAGGACAATATGTAAACACAAACTAGTGATTTATTAGTTTATTCTTTTCTTTGAATGTATGTACTATTTATGCCTGCTTTCTGTTTTGTTTTTTCTTTATTTAAATAAAAATAAATTTAAAAAGATAAATAAACAAAGTTCCTTAGCAGTGAGACTGAGGGACCAAGCTCTGATTGATAAATAAGAAAGCAACTGTCTGGTAACATTTTTAACCAGTTTTTGTCCATTGATTATAGACCTCAATGATCTCCAGAGCATTATAGGAGACACCTCAAATAAATTAATGAAATGTATTCCTAAATGTTCACATTGGTCATTATCAAGGGAAATAATACATATTTTTGGTTTGATGATGCCTATATAAAGGTTTCACATGGTTATGACAGTTGATTGTAATCAACTATATGATGTATTGCATATATTGGTAATTCTGGATGCATAAGACTCCATGATTGTAAAGTGGGGATTACTTATGGTAACAGATTTTTGTCTCATGTGCACACCTTTGCTGATAAAAAAGACTTGTGAGATTCACATTCAACTAAAGATCAATACGTTGTTCAATAATACACAAAAAACTTCTTGTGTATTAGATAAGGGTGATTGACTAAAAGGGATATTTTATGTCAAAACAGGAATTTAGATTATTAAAAGAATCTCATGATTGTCATGATGCAATACTATGTATGGTTCTGATTCCTGATATATTGTGTAAAATATGCAACTGTTAATACTGTAGGTATTCAAATGCTAAAATGTCCATGGATAGAAGAAAATAGGATTCATTTAATGTTCTAAGTTGTTTCATGTTTAGATAAAATAGTAATGTTAAACTTACTGCCTCTAATATACTATATTGTTACCAAAAACTTCTTTTGGATGTTTGACAACTAAGGTTCAGAAGCCAAAACTTAGAGAAAGTTATGGGCTAAATGGATAGCCAATATTTTGGCCCCAGGCCTTCAAGGGTGGTGGAGACCCAGGATATAAAATAACCTCTGATTGCATCATCCTAAGATATTCAGTTAGTCCCTGGTTGTCTCATCAAGAAGATGATGAGACCACAGAAGAAAGTCACCTTCAATGCAAGGTGTGCCTAAGAAGAGTCACCAGTAGAAAATCTCCCAAGCTTTCACAGAGAGCAATGTGGTCAAGCAATGATTGTGACTCTTCTAAGTGGCTGACACTGACAGAAGAGCCATGAGGTGTTATGCATGGTTCTAAGATAACTCCTGAGAAGACCCAAGTGACCTTGATAGGAAGTAAGTAACTGACTGCAGTTGTCATCGTTTATGCTTGTGTCCCGCAGGCCTCATATGTTTGCATTGTGCATTTGTGATGGTTCATTGTCTAGTACTTGGATTGATGGTGTCAGTGCTAAACCCACATTGGGGTGGAGCCAGGATGTAATTCAATGGCAGGAAGAAGGTGTGTCTTGCTTTTTGCTGGTTCCTGCTTGCTCTTTGCAGCCTCCATGAACTGTGGCCCAGCCATACCTGCCTGCCTTGGAGCCAACTGAGTGTGAACTGAAACCTGCAAAAACTGTAAGAAATAAACCTTTCCTTTCTCAAATTGGGTTTCACGTATTTTATCTCAGCAACAAGTAAAAAGTAATTAAGACAGAATTTGGTACCTAGGAGTGGGGTCATTTGCTGTGACTATACTTGACCATGTTTTTCGAGAGGCTTTGGAAAATGCTTGTGGGCAGAGTTTGGAAAAGTTTGGACATGTCGCCTGGATGGGTAGAGTTGGAGCAGCTTAAGCTGTTCTGCAGAGGGAATTCTGGTCAGAGCTCTGGAGACCAGAAGGCTGATATAGGGCCTGATGGTAAAGACCAGGCTTGGGAGGTTTTTGTTGGGAAGAAGGACTGCATTGGTTGTTGGACTCCACATGATGTGTGTTATGGTTTGGCAGAAGGTTTGTCTGCAAACCTCAAGGTTTGCTCCTGCCCAGAGCCTTTGCTGAGGCTTAGACAAAGGACAATGGCCTGATTAATCTTGAAAAAGAAATTAAAAAGCAATTAAACCTTGAGGCTGTGGCATGGCTATTGTTGGGGTCTTTTAGCCAGATTTATGTTGTATATCAAAAGCAAAGAGATCAGCAGGATAGTGTACAATGCTGGAAGTTTGGCCAGAAGGAAAATTCCAGGATGACTGTGCATTGCAAAGACAGAGTTGAGATTTTGATTCCTGAGGAGAAACGAGATAAGAAAATGGCCCCAGGGCATCATAAGAAGGTGGTCATCACCCTGTGCAGCCTCACTGCAAAAGTGAAAGAATTTGCTCAGAGGGAAAAGCTGCAGAGTGCCATGTTCCAGAAAGTCGAGAGAGGCCACTTGAGGTTCCAGAATGGTGGCAACTTAGAGAAGCTTTTCCTGACAAACAGGTAAACAGAGCCCTGCAATCCAGGCAACTGACCCCTATAGCCAAAAGACAGAAAAGCCTAGGTACTGCTCCAGTCAGCAGCAAACATTGGTGGCATCCACAAGGTGCTGATTTTAGGTGCAAGGAAAATGCACAAATTCTGAGGCAAGATGGCATCCACCTCACTTGCAAATTGCATGGGAGGCCAAAAAGTGTGCCCCTGAGAGGGCAATTTGTGAAGACATAAGGGTTAAGCCAAAGGTGTGGTGGAGACTGCAGAAGATTGGAAAAGGCAGGAATGTCGATGATTCAAGGGAAGCTGCAAAAAGAGAGAAGAGAAGATTTAAGAGAAAAGCTGTGGGAGTTAAAATCGCTGGAGTGCCATGGGGGTGGAATTACCCAAGCCTTTTGGAGATTGTAACCAGATTGCTTCTGATGCTGAACATGGAATTCTAGGATTTAATGTTCACCCTGCTGGACTTCTTTTGTTTCCAATGCTTTATATTCCCCTTCTTGTAACTTTTGGAATGGTAATGTTTACTTTGTGCCTTTGCATTTGAGAAATGTTTAACCTTGTTTCATTTGTACAGGAGTTACAGTTAAGAGTTTGCCTTAGATCTTGGAGGACATTGGCAATTGGACTGTTCAGCCATGCTGAAACATAGGACGTTGGCAGCTCTTGGAAGTGGACTAAATGTCTTTTGTATAATGGATGTACATGAGTCCTGGGGGCCAGGGGTGGAATGTCATCGTTTATGCCTGTGTCCCCCAAGCTTCATGAGTTTGCATTGTGCATTTGTGCTGGTTTATTGTGTAGTACAAGGATTGATGATGTTAGTGCTACACCCAGATAGGGGTGGAGCCAGAGTGTAATATAATGGCAGGAAGAAAGTGTGTCTTGCTTTTTGCTGGTTCCTGCTTGCTGTTTGCAGCTGCCATGAACTTCGGCCTAGCCAAGCACAACTGCCTTGGAGCCATCTGAGTGTGGACTGAAACCTCCAAAAGTTGAAGAAATAAACCTTTCCATTCTCAACTTGGGCTTCAGGTATTTTGTCTCAGAAACAAGTAAAAAGTAACTAAGACAGTAGTTAATGCAGGTCTCATGTTAGCTTGGCTTTGGATGTCCTTCAGAAAAGCCTGGCCTCTGAAGATATGGTGTAATGTAAAAGCTTGGCTGTGGGGGAAGCTCGGATCACTAACATCCTCTGACAATTGCTGGCTATACTGGTAAATGACTACTGTTATGAACTGATGGACTATGATGAGTTTAAATTGGAGTTCTCCTCAATGCTTCCCCACCTTAAGCTGGCTACCCATCCTGGGAGTCAACAAAACAAAAAAAGAGAGAGATGTTGGAAAGGGTTGAAGATGAATACATGTGCAGGGCTGCGGTGTGGCCTGGGCATGATTGAATTGAGAATGAGGAGACACCATAAGGAACAAGATAGACCACAGCTGAGGCCACCTGGAGACTTCCTGGGTAGTTTTTCTTAATTAGAATCATCTGTTGCTCTGTGGGTTCCTTGAGCCTCTCCCAGGGGCCTCATCAGGTTTTTACCATTGTCCACTCACTTCCTTGCTTGTTCTGATTAAATATGGGCTGCCTAGTGACAGGTGGCTGGCTGGTTAGCAGATTTATGAGTTCTAAAGAAGATTTCACTCTTCCTGTTGCCCTCAAGACAATGCCACTTTTCTGATTCTTTTGGTCCTTTGCTGTGCACTTTTTGGGGGGCTAGATATTTAGGCATAGGCCCCAACAGAAAATTAACTTTCAGATAGCATAACTATAATTTTCCTGAAAATTTTGTTGCATGTAAATTTTATTTACCTGTAGATGGAAGTGTTATTATCAACAAATATATTGCTAAGTTATCAACATATGCTACCTTATTAACATATGGAGGGGTATTATAGTGATTTCTCAGAAATCATGATTATACACCTCGTTACATCATTGTGAGTATTCTGCATAACTTTTCTAAGTCAGTACTTATACGTGAAATTGGTAGATAATAAAGGAGGCCTTCATCAACTTGCTAAGTACTATGTAACATGAGTCTCGGTGTTTCTAGCAGTTCATTTGTTTTAACCATGAATTCCTCACCAGATGCCAGTTATGCCTGCTTGAAAGAGAATGGATTGTACAGGAAATTACGTGGTTTTGATCTCCAAAGAATTTCTGGAGTCAAACTGAAACAGGTAAAAACTAAAAAACTTTTAGGGTTTTCATAGATTAAAAACTCATTTACATAATTAGTTGAAGAATGAGTTGATGCATTTGGAAGATTATTCAGAACATACAGCTAGCTGAATTATATTAGATATTTATTTCTTTACTTTTATACAGGTACAAAATACCTGACTTACAGAATTTAAAATAAATATATTCTTTATCTCATTGTTTCCATGAGAGAAGTTTGGTTTTGACTGTTTCCAAAGCATAAATATCTTGGAAAAAAGTGAAAAGGAAAAGGCAACTTTTTTATGAGGCCAAGGAGCCAGAGAACAGTTTCAGAACCTGAGAGGAAGGATCCAGGGACCAGATTTGGTACATGGGTCCCAACACACATGGCTACAGTGTATA
This sequence comes from Cavia porcellus, assembly GCF_034190915.1. Taxonomy (NCBI): domain Eukaryota; kingdom Metazoa; phylum Chordata; class Mammalia; order Rodentia; family Caviidae; genus Cavia; species Cavia porcellus. The sequence continues at coordinate 2,399,725 of NW_026947518.1, read as the reverse complement.
CATATAGAAGCGATCATAGTAATATCCTACAGATTTCTGAAGCCAAAAAGGTGTTAAAAAATGGATCACCAGGCTTTAGGAAATATACGACTTCTAGGAATGTTAAAATCCTGAACAGCTGAGTGCAGATTAGTGACAAGGGAACTATATGGCAAGGGGAACTTAGCGTGTGAAGTCCTCGGGTATCCGTGTCTCATCAGAAGGAAATGTTCAATTGGATTAGGAATTTTGTTCCATTTCAGCAATAATTGTCACCCCCATGCTTGGCAATATGATGACTTTCAGAATTCAGCATTTTTATGAGTCTGAATGAGTAGCAAGCTTGTCTTGGAGAACTGATGCTTGCTTTTATTTCATCTTTATCTGTTGCAGACCATTACTATCATTTAAATGTAATGTCTTCCCTTTACACAGTAACTGTGCTCCTTTTGTGTTCACATACTGGGTTTCTAGGTGGAAAATTAATAGAAATCAGTGAAAATCATTAAAATAAATTCTGCTGCCTCTAACACAGACTTCTGACTCTGTTCTGTTGTGTCCTGCCCTGGCCTGTTCTCAGAATATTTTCTGACATCAGGGGATTTTTTATTCCTGGAGGATTGAACCTGAATCCTGAAAACATTTGCAGCCCATTATGGAAAGAGTCCACTGATCCTTGAAATAAAGCAGGGGTAGCCGTGAAATGGCAGGGATTAATAAGAAATTTAGAGAAGACCTAACACCACCACTTCTCAAAATTTAATGAAATCAAATGGGAAATGGTACTACTCAATTCATTCCTGGAAGCAGGCATTACTCTGATACCGAAACCAGAGAACAATCCAAATAAGAAAGAGAATTACAGACCATTCTGCCTAGTGAACATTGAAGCAAAAATCCTCAATAAGATACGGGCAAACAGACTGCAGAATATCATTAAGAAGATTTTACAACATGATTAAGTGGAATTATTCCCTGGGATGCAGGGGTGGTTCAACATACATAAATCCATACTTATAATACACAGTATTGACCTATCCAAAAGCAAAAATCATTTGATCTTTTCAATAGATGCAGAAAAACATTTTGCCAAAGTCCATCACCTATTCATAATAAAAAACCTATAAAAATTGGGAGAGATGATCTTTATCTCAATCTGATAAAAGCCTTTTATTAAAAACCAACAGTCAACCTCATACTAAGTAGACAAAAACTGAAAGCTTTCAGTCTAAAATCAGGAACAAAACAAGGATGTCTACTGTCTCCACTCTTACTCAATATAGTCCTGGAAACTAGCTGGAGCAATTAGACAAGAGAAAGAAATAAAAGGTATAAAGATAGTAAAGGAAAATCTTAAACTATCATTATTTGCAGAAGACATGATACTCTACTTAGAAGACCCTAAAAATTCCACCAAAAGACTTCTAGTTTAAGAAGCAAATTCAGTAATATAGCTGGTTACAAAGGCAACACTCAACAATCAATAGACTTCTTAAACAAGAATAAAAAACTCATGGAAAGAGAAATCAAGGAAACAATAACTTTTACAATAGCATCCAACAAAATGAAATACTTTGGAATCAGTCTAACAAAGGATGTAATGACCTCTACACTGTAAACTACAGTACTCTCAACAAGGAGATTGAAGATGATATTCTAAAATGAAGAGCTATCCCATAGTCTTGGGTAGGGAAATTCAATATAGTGAAAATGACCAGACTTCCAAAGCTATTGTGCAGATTTAGTGCAATTCCAATCAAAACCCAGTAGCATATCTCAAAGAATTACACAAAATAAATCCTAAAATTCCACTGGAACCAGAAAAGACCTAGAGTAGCAAAGGTGATCCTGGGCAACAAAGAAAAGATACGGTTCATCAAAATCCCTGACTTGAAATTATAATATAAAGGTATTGTGATTTTTAAAAAAGGTGTGGTACTGACAAAAAACAAAACCAGACCCAAAGATCAAAGGAACAAATTAGAAGATGGAGAAAGAACCTCAGACCACTAAACTGTCTTATCTTTGACAAAGGTGCCAAACAGAGTCATTGGAAGAAAAGCAGCCTCTTTAATAAATGGTGCTGGAAAAACTGGCTCTATACGTTCTGAATATTATCTTTCAATGTGTATTAAGCTAAGATCAGAATAGATCAAAGATCTTATATTAAAACAGAAATATTAAATCTGCTGCAAGATAGAGTAAGTAAAATTCTTGAAGACATGGATGTAAGCAAAGACTTTATGAAGAAAACTTGGATTGCACAGCAAAAATCAAAGAGAATTAAGTGAGAATCTCACCCTACTGAAAAACTTTTTAACAGAAAGAGAAATCACTAACAGAGTGAAGAGAAGACAACCCACAACGTGGGAGAAAATGTTTGCCAACTGTTCCTCAGACAAAGTGTTACTATAATAGAGTATGGAAAAATAAAAATTTCAGTCTTCCCAGATTTAAAGACCCAATCCAAAAATGTGCATCTGAGGTGAAATACACAGTTCTCAGATGAAGAAATAGAAACAGCAAATAAATATGTGACAAATTGTTCTGCATCACTGGTCATTTTACAATTGCAAATTAAATAACACTGATATGTCACCTTGTCCCAGAAAACATGCCTACTGTCAAGAAATCAAACAATAATGAATGCTGGAGTGGTTGTGGGGGTAAAAGGAACCCTTCTCCATTGTTGGTGGTAAAGCAACCACTGTGGAAATCAGTGTGGAGATTCCACACAAACTAGGTCTACAGGTCTCACTCAACTCAGCTATTCAACTTCTGGGTATCTCCTCAAAAGAATAAAAATCATCATACCACAGTGATATATGTGCACCCATGTTTATAGCAGCACTGTTTGTGGTAGCTAGATCTTGGATGGAATGCATGACCTCTAGCTTGCCAGGCAGGCGCTTAAGCTAAATACCTGGACCACTTTTTTTTTTACTTTTTAACTTTCAAATAAAATGGGTTTGGGAGAAAAAACAAGGACTGAGGTAAACACTTTCAGTGCAAATACCCATCAGACGAGCTGAGTTCAACATTTCAGAAGACAGCCAGCTCCAGAAGCCTCCACCATCTTTCATTGGGGATCCACAGTTACAGGGTGGGTTTTTTTTTCTGTAATTATTCTTGGTGGGGAAGGCAGGCAGGAGAGCAGGAGCCAATCAGTGATGAAGAGGCCGGCTGTAAGAACTGTCCAATCAGGTGGGCCAAGGTAGGAGGTCTCTTCCGGTGTCATGGCATCGATTGCAAGGCCAGGGCAAAAAAGGGAGCACTAGATGTTTGCTAGACCACTGTTTTTTGCTTCTGTTCTCCGTGGACTGCTTAGAAAGAATGTGAGAGACCTCCAAATTACGCAATGGTGATGTTATGGGATGGGAGCAGTGAAATGGGGTGGAATTCGGTTGAGATCAGTTACAAGTGGTGAGAAGGGATTGGGGATTTACCTCAGCGGCATAAGTGCCTGCCTTGAAAGCAGGCAGTCATGAGTTTGATCCCCGGTACCGATAAAAAGGAAAAAGACAAAAAAAAAAAAAAACAAAAAAAAAAAACAGTGGTGAGAAGCAGCTGTGCTGTCTAGAGCCTGTGTGCTTAGCCTCAGACCCTGAGGTGCTCTAGTGCTAGCAGGGAGTCATCCTGTGTCCCTTTTACCTCTCGCTGGAGCCAGGACATTTCTGGGTCCCTAGAACTCTGTCGCCACCGTGATACCACCAGGCCACAATGTCATTTTTGAAATCGCCTGCTTCCCTTGCTCCTCCAACAGTCTGGACCCAGGACAGGGCATGAGGAGACTCTGATTCCGAAGTGTTTTCAAGCTGGGTGCAGCCGTAATAAGCTAGGTCTCTGCTCTCATTCCTGTCAGCAACAGATCTGAAAGCCAGAAGTTTATAAATGTCTGTGCTGCAGGACCTCATAGCCACAACTGCTCTCCTTAAACTTATGCATTTATGTATTTTGTGATCGCCTAAATTTATATTATGTTCTCATATTTCCATGCTCATGAAAGGTGGAGGCAAAGGTTCTGAGAATTCAAAGATGTGTAGTGATGTGCCTCAGTGGAGGAAGGCTCCCCAAACACCGGATGAACCCCTGTGTATTATACAGAACAATGCAAAGGATTTCTGAACATATTTGATGTGACACATGTGCTCATAGACGATGTTTGGGAGAACATTCATAGAGGTTTAAATTTTGAGAAAATGAAGCAGATATAAATGTGTCATCAAGGGCAGGGAAAAGTGTGTTTACTAAGGACAAATTCCAGAAAGGGCTGCCTGTTAAATTCTCCTTGAAAAATGCCTAAATTTAGTCATTTGCATAAACATATATATACACATGATATCCTTCTGAATGGAAAAGAATATGGGTGTCATATCTGAATTAAGAGGTGATTTAAAAATAGCTTGGTTGATCATATACATTGTTTAAATATGAAAATGCTCTGCAATGGACTTTACTAATTCATGTAAAGAGATGCCCTAAATTGAAATTGTGCAGGGATATCAGTAGTTAAGTCATGAAGGGTTTTCTGCTTAGGGTGGATCAGACAAGCTTGGAAAGGATGTGGAAGTGACTAGCAGGACACAGTGTGCCAATAGCAGGACATACAACAGAGAGGGTCTTCCCTGAAAGTCAGGTAGAACTTAGGGTAAGCATGAAGTTAAAGTTGGCTTATGATTTCTTCCTTGAGGTGAATAACACCAGCTCTGGTAAGAATCACTATACCACATCCTTGTCAACCCATGAATTCTTTGTTCTTCACTTGAGATCTAGTTTTGATTATCTCTAATTATGACCCAGTGTCATGAAGGTGAAATTTGAATTTTTTTTAACAGGGATCAAACTCATGATCTCAAGCTTGCTAGGTAGGTGTTCATGCTGCTGAGTTAAATACCCAGCTCTGAAAGTGTTTTCTGTATACTATTATGATATCAACATTGTTCCTCAGAAAATGTTGAATATTATGGAATTTTTCTATATTGTATGGATATAATTTTTAAAGCAAACCAAAGGTGTCCTATGCAGTCACTTTTCAAGTTTCACATTGTCTTTGAGGTGTCTCAGTCAGGGTTTCTATATTTCAGACAGCTCTGTAACTTAGGCTAGCCCCAAACTCTAGGAAGGTCTCCTGCATCAGCCTCCCAAGATGTATTTCTTATATCTGAATGGAGAGTGATCACTTGGTGATCACTTGGTGACACTGAGCTATAATTTGAAACTTGTACCTGGTTTCATTGTTTACACATTTTTTACATACAGCAGTTTTCAATGAACATGTGAGTTATTATTTATGTATCGTATTTGATGTTATTTATGTTTTGTTCTATGAATCCAAATTTAAATATCAAAATGCTGCTTAAGTATATTAAGAACAAAGGACTCAGTGGCCTAAATGAGATTTGAAGAGATATCATTGTTAGTACATCAAAGTGATTCATGAGATATTTGTCTGCCTCTGTGTTTATGGATGCTGGTCCTGCAGGCTTTCACTATGAGCTCTGCTTTAGAGACAGTGCACAGGGACTCTTGCAGTGAAACAGCATAAGAATCAGTGCTCCTATTTGGCTGTTATATTAGCTGTGAGTTGCAATATAGCATTAAATTCGCTGTCTCAAAAATGTGTATATACAAAAATTAATCCCCAAGATGTGGAATTAAGATTTAAAGAAATCGGGGCTGGGGATTTAGCTCAGCGGCATAAGCACCTGCCTTGCAAGCAGGCGGTCGTGAGTTCGATCCCTGGTACCGATAAAAATGAAAAAGACAAAAAAAAAAAAAGATTTAAAGAAATCATTCTCCATTCAGCTGTTTTGTTTGGTTTTATTTGTTTAGTTTAGTTTTGTTTTATTGAGACAAGTTTTCTCTATGTATATGGGCTAGATTTGAACCCTTTATGGAGCACAGAATTGCCCTAACCTCAAAGCAGCACTCCTATCTCAGTGTCTTGAGTATGGGATTATAGATACGTGTGCTTTTACCCTAAAAAATATTGAGACTTGTAACTTAGCTGTGTTGTAGGTTGGCTTAATAGATGCCATCTTGAGCTTTGCATTTAACTAGTGCCCTGTATTTCACTCAGAAAAATGGAAAATCACTCAGGGTATAAGTCCCAGGAGAAAAGCAAAATGAGCTGTACCCAAAGAAAAAAAATTATCCTGCTCAACGAAAGAAGCAGAATACAGTTGTCATTCAAAAATTATTATAAGATTCTAGTTAAATGATTTCCAACAGGATTTTTTTGTGATTCTATTTTTAAAACATCTCTAAATTTCCAGTTCAGAGCCTCTTGTTTAGATCTTGAAATGGGGTTAGGGTTTCTGTATACAAGTGGTGCTGAGCCCAGCTAATGAAATTCCACATTTCTCAATTGGTTTGCTTGGCTTCCTATATTATTGTTCACAAAATCACCTCGAACTGCAGAAAGCTTACTGACACAAGCAAAACTCAGGATTAAATGACCGTGCCCCTGAAGTGAAAGAATAGTTGTGAAAAGGAGAAGAGAAAAATACAAATGCCATGTGCTATGATGGCCACCTCTTTTCCCCAGTAATGAAGAAGCTGAAACAGGAGAATGGCCATGTATTCAAAGACAGCCTAACCTACATAGTGAGTGCAAGGCTGCCCAGGACTCCAAAGTGAGACTATGTCTTTAAATCAAAAAACTAAAATGAAAAAAAAAAAAAAAAAAAAAACAACCAATTAGACAGAAAGACTATTGAAAACAAACAATAATAGAGCTGAGTGAAATTTGACTTATGTAAAATGGGAATTATTGAATGATGCTGCAGAGGAAAGAAGGCCATGTAGTGGCATCCAGGAGGCAGTGACAAACACAGACTTAGGAATGGCACCTATTGTGCTACAGGACAACAGTGACCTCCTTCCTCCAATACATTTGCAGTTCATTAGACTGAGGACTTCTAAAAGCTCATTGAAATTTTAAACTCAGGGCAAACAAGCAGCTTGAAATTCTGGCTTTGGAACAATGCCTTTAGCAGACATTTCATATTTAAATTGAGATAAGAGAAATATAATCCTGCCCTTTTTGATATCAAGTGCATCAAGTTTTATGACTCACAACACTGAGAAATGAAGTCATAAACCAAAAAAATTTCAAAAATTTTCTTAGAAAAAAAGAGAGAAGAATAGCCCTGAATTGTCAGTAGTGGTCCTTGGTGTTTTGGCCATAGACCTGTTGTCAGGGGTCATTTATACAGGAAAGTCACAATGTGATTACAGTGTGGGTCTCAGACTACAATCAACCTATAAGCTTATAGCTGCTTAACTAATGTTATTCAACAAGGAACAAGTCAGCCAGAAAAGGTATGTGGAAAGAGCCAAGGCATTTTGTGGGAACAATAGTCCAGTTGTTCTGGTCATTGAGTATGGTAATTGATGCCTATCAGGACTTCCTGGAGGGGGTGGTGGTAACTGTAGTACATTTCAAGCTGTTGTTTTTCTCTTCAGTAGCATGTAGACCTAGTCACTGCATCTTCACATTCAGGTCGGCCTTTCTTCAACTGTGCCTGTAGCAGTGATTGTTGTATTTAGTATTTTGCATTGACTATTTGAGGTTCCAGTTCCTCTCTGATTGTATATCAATTTCTGTCTACCTTGACATCCTTTGCTAAAATCACAGTTCTGTTTGAATGAATACACTGAAATATTCATTAATACAGGCCAGGGATTTAGCTCAGGAGGCAGAAACGCCTGCCTGGAAAGTGTTATGTTTGATCCCTGGTACCTAAAAAAAAAAGTAATTTAAACCGCAAGGAAAGAAAATAATTTCATTTGTGAAAATGTAGGTTTACAAAATTTATAACTAAATATGTCAATGGCAAATTAAACATTGTTAATAGTCATATTTACTATCTAAAGTTGTTGGGTCTGGGGATTGAGCGGAGGTATACAAGGAGCTGCCTGGAGAGCAAAAGGTCATGAGTTCAATCCCTCATACAGAAAAAAAATCACAGTTGTCAATGATGCAGTGCTGTGAGCACATTTATTGAAATGGATACTTGGTATTTAATAGGCTCAATGTTTCTTTTATGGTCCATGAAATACCTGCAGATAACATGGCAATTTCAGTGAATGATATACTGTCCCTTATAGGATTGCTATTTTCTGAGTTGTTTTTATTTTTTCTTTTCCCACATACTTGAAAGTTGAAAATGTTGGCTGGTTCTAGGTGGAAAAACTGTGATAATCATTTTTTCAATTTAATGATATATTTCCCTATATTCATTAAGAACATTTTATTTGCTACAGTTACTCCAAATCAAATTGATAAACAATTCTTAAATTTACAGGCACCTGAGTTAGTTAGAAATAGAGGCAACCATACCATGATATAGTGGAATGAAATTCCTGAACTTCTTTGTCTGGTATGAGTTTGTGTTCTCTAAAATGCAAGAATGAATTTTAGGAACAACAGAGTTGAAGAGCAGAATATATTTATTGAAAGAAAGTGAAAGTATTTTGCTCTAAATAGGATATTTTGGAAGTGGGAGGTGGAACCAGAGGACTTTTACCTTGATGTCACTTTCCTCTCCCCTATTCAACCTACCTGTGGCCAGAAAAGTATCTCAATCAGGTACGTGCATATCAGCAATGCCAACTTTAAGCAGCACCCAAGTCAAAAACTATGTGTATGCTGCCCACACATTTCCAGAAAAGAAAGCCAGACCCCCAGTGGTCATGGGGTTCTCTCCATGGTCTTAGAATAAAGGCCATTTTGACTTTATATTCTCTTCTTTACTACACCAAAAATAATATCAGAAAGCTTCTGTCTAAGAGAAACAGGAGGGATTCTGAGACAGTAGCAAAGGACTCTGATTTTATACAATAAAATCATGTGGTGAGTGTGATAGCTTGGACCCCAGCATAAAACCCAAGGAACAAGAAATTAAAATTTGGGGAGCAAATACTTTATTTTAGGCCATGCCAGGTGATGCAATCTCAGGGAGCCAATTTGGAGATTGTGTGCCTTACAGCTAAAAAGGTTGTATTTTAAAGCTGAAAAACACAGGAATGTTGTGAACTTTGACCCAGTTTGATAACTTTCTTGGAGTTAAACATTTCTTAGGGACAGTACATTGTATTGCAGATAGGCTGAAGGGGGGGGGATTACAAGAAACTGAAACTTAAAGCTTTTATGGGAATGGAGACTTAACCTAAGAATGGGGAGGGGAGGGGAATTTACAAGGAGCTGAAACTTAAGTCTTTACTGGAGATGTAATTTTAATCTCTATTGAAATGGCGCATATAGAACAGGAAGGAGGCACATGGGTTAGAACTAAGTTACAACAGTGAGATAGGTTTAAAGTGGGTTAGATTACTGAGGTTACTGAGGAGGCAAATTAGCACAATAGAGAAGCAGAATATAAGAAATGTAAAAGTGGCCTTTTATTTAAACAATGTGGAGAGGAGCCCACAGCCACCAAGGGTTTGACTCCCCTCTCCCTGTACTAAATATGGGGTTTTGTGTTTGTGATAACTCAGACCCCGGGATAAAATCCAAGGAAGCAAGAAATTAAAGTTTAGGGAGCAAAGGTTTTATTTTAGGCCAGACCTGGCAAGAAGTCTCCGGGAGCCAATTTGGAGAATGGGCACCTGACAGAAATAAGTCAGGGCTTTTATCTTGTACATCAACAAACAGCTGCTGGTCACACAATGCAAGGAGGGGGATGGGGTGTGGCACACTACAAAACAGAAACATAGGTGCATTACATTTCATGGGAAGAGCAAAATTCGGGTAACAAACAAGTTTTCCTGTAAACAAGCAAGTTTAGATAATAAGAAATCCTGTTTTCCTCAGCAGAGACTAGAAGTCTGGCAGTGATTAACAATTTCTGTTAGCTTATCTTAGCATCACATGTGTTATTTGTAGAGCGCAAGAATGGTGAACATATCAACTAGGTATTTACAATTCTTTACACAGGAGAGCATTGATTAACATATTAATTAAGTCATCCAGAGGGGGAAGGGAAAAACACATAAACAGTAAGGCCAAGTTACAGGTATTGCTTTGATACAAAAATAATGAAGCTATTTTTCTAGAGTACAACAGAGGTATATGTGACTTTTGAGTGGATGTGGTGCTTGGAGGGGACATTGATGTCATGCAAGGAGCTGATGGGAATTTTCTTTAGGGCCCTGGGAAAGAAAGGGGAAGTTGTAATCAAGGAAAAAAGAGGAAGTGGCCATATGAGTAAGCATCCCTGATTTTGCCTTCTTCCACCTTGAACTACCACCATGAGGTTCTGTAATTGTTTCTAGGGAAAAACTCTTTCAAGTACATCCTTCAGTTTCAAGGAGAAAATCAAAACAACGAAGTTTTGCCACCTGTCTTCCTCTATGGCTGGTAGTAAACCATTCATAAGAAATACTGTTAGTCATTTCCTTAATGCATTGTAGATACCATGACCAAAATTACAGATCATTTCACTTTCAGAAAACAAAAGTAGCACTTAAAGTCAGTGATAAAACCCTTCAGTGCAAGCATCCCTGGAAAGTTGAGACCAACATTGTAGAATACAAACTACTACTGATTTATCTGACTTCAGGAAAGAGAAAATTTTATACTGATATTCTTATAGAGTAATGAATCTCCTGGTCTAATATGTCTGGTATGAGTTTGTGTTCTCTAAAGTCAAAGAATGAATTTTAGGAACAACAGAAATTAAGAGCACAATATACATATTGAGAGAAAGAAAGCTACCTGAGAGAGAGAAGGGGTCCTGAGCGGGATGCCAAACACTGTCCTTCTAGGGACCTTTATAGAGTAAAATCATGTGGTGAGATGAGTTTAAGGTGGGGAAAAATTGGAACTTATAATCCAGATGGGCATAAGATGGGACAGAGCTATGGTAGCCAATAAGATTATAAGTTCATGTAAAGTTAATTAAATTGGGAAAAAGGGGGAAAGGGAGTCACATAGAACGCAGGCATTCTTATGCAGCAGTGACTTTTCCCTTAGGGTTTTGGGAGGGTGACTCCTGAGTTCATCAGGATGATAGGAAATATTTAAAATGTCAGTCCTTAGGATAAGCATACTTTTCTTTGAATGGTGACTCCTGACCTCCTCAGAGTGCTATGGAACTATTTAGAATATCAGTCTTTAGGATATGGATGAATTTGCTTATCATTTGTCTTGAGACTTGGCCCATAGCATGAGGTGTCAGTCTTCCCCATAGTTGCACAGTATCTGGTCTCCTGCATGGACTCCTTGGAGGACCTAGCCCTGCCTTATGCCAATACTATTTAAATAACTCAGGTGCCTGTAACAGTACTGTTTGGATAATTGATTACAGATGTCTTGTGCTGTGGGTGAATAATCTGGGGATTACAGTGTGCAGTGTATATATCAGTGTTGCCCCCTGATTGACATGTTTTTAAATTTAATTTTAGTTGATGTGTTATTTTTTCACTGAAATAGAATGGATTTGAAAATTAAAAGCCTGAGGTAATGCTCTTCAGTACAAACACTCCTCTGGTCAAGCTGAAATCACCACTGTAGAAGAACGGCAGCTCCAGAAGTCTCTGCCCTACAGTCTATCATTTGGGATCCTCTCTTGCAGGGAGGGGTTTCTTTCCCTGTTGATTCTTGACTCAGAAGGAGAGCAGTAGAGCAGGAGTCAATCAGTGATGAAGGGGCAGGCTATGTGAACTGTCCAATTTTCAGGCCATTGCTTGCTGTGACTTTTGTCTCTTCTGGTGTCTCAGCATGATTTACCTTTTCTGAGTGTGATACTGGTAGCAAAACGCTTGCTGCATCTCATTTAGTACTTTTGATGTCCTGTGGCCTGATTAGCAAAGAACCTGAGAGATCCTGGAGCCATGAAATGGTGAGGTTGTGGATGGGAGCCCACAGTTAGGGTGGATTCGGTGAAACCAGTTACAAGTATGTAGAAGTAATTCCTGTGTCTGGAGCCTCAAGTATTTAGTTAGCTTCAGCTCCTGAGGTCCTCCAGCATTGGCCATGGGTCATTCACTCTCCCTTTTGCCTCTTGCTGTTGGCAAGGGTGATTTGGGGTCCCCAGAACTCTAGCTTCACTATTATAGCAGCAGAATCAAGTATCATCTTTGGAATTCACTGCTGGCCTAGAAACTCCACAATTTTAGGCATTGGAAGAAGCTTGAGAAGACCCTGACTATGATGCTTTTTGTAGCTTGTAGAGTACTAATGAGCTAGGTCTCTGCTCTCTATCCTCAGAGTAGAAGATCTGGAATGTCCAAAGTTTGTTAATGTCTGTAATGCAGGAACTCATTGCCACAATGGTTCCACTTAAACTTGGGCTTTTTTGTATTTATAGTGATCTCCTCAATTTATAGTATGTTCTCATATTTCCATCCTCATGACAGGTAGTCGCAAAGGTCCTGAGAATTCAGAGACGTGTAGTAGTGTGCCTCAGTGGAAAAAGGCTTCCCAAACAACTCATGAACTCCTGTGTATTATACAGATCAGTGCAAAATAATTTCTGAATATACTTAATTATTTAGGTGGCACCCTTGCTCACAGACTAGGTTTGTGAGCATAGCCATAGAGTTTTGAAGTCTGAGAAAAATGAAGCAAATATGAATGTGTTATCAAGGACAGGGTAAAAATTTGTGAAGGACGAATTCCAGAAAGGGCTACCTGTTAAATTCTCATCGAAAAATACTGAAATTCAGGCATTTGCATGCACATATACACGTGATATCCTTCTGAATGGAAAGGAATAGGTGTGTCATCTCTGAATTAAGAGCTGATTTAGTGTCTTGGTTGTTCATAGACAGTTTAAATATGGAAATGCTCTGCAATGTAATTTATGAAGTGGTGTAAAGGAGAAGTTCTAAACAGATATTTTGCAGTGATATCAATAGTTAGACATGAAGGGTTTCCTGCTGAGGATGGATCAGAGGAGTGTGGAAAGGATGTGCAAGTGACTGACAGAATTCAGGAAGCCAATAGCAGGACATACAACAGAGAGGGTCTTCACTGAAATTCAGGTAGTTCTTAGAGTAAGTGTGAAGTTAAAGTTGGGTTCTGATTGCTTCCTGGAGGTGATCAACACCAGCTCTGGCAACAATCAGTATTTCACATCCTTGTCAACCCATGAATTTTGTGTTCCATACTTGAGATCTAATTTGGATTATCTCTAATTATGCCCCCCAGTGTCATGAAGGTAAAATGTGCATTTTTTTTTTGTACCAAGGATCAAACTCATGACCTATGCTTTCCAGGCAGGTGTTCATGCCACTGAGCTAAATACCCAACTTTCTCTTTGTTGTATGGAAGATATCCACATTGTTTCTCATAAAGTGTTGAATATTGTTGGAATTTTTCCATATTGTATGGCTATAATTTTTAAAAACAAACTAAAGGTGTCTTATGCAGTCTCTTTTCAAGTTTCACTTTGTCTGTGGGGTGTCTCAGTCAGGGTTTCTCTACTTTAGACAGCTCTGTAACTTAGGATAGTCCCAAATTCAAGGAAGAAGTCCTTCACCAGCCTCACAAGATATATTCCTTATATCTGAATTGAAAGTGATCGCTTGGTGACAGTGAGCTATGTATTACAGCTTGGGCCTGGTTCCATTTTATATACTTATTTTTTTAAAAACAGCATTTTCCACTAACATTTGAGTTATTATTTGTGTACCATATTGGAGGTTATTTATGTTTTGTTCTATGAAACCAAATTCATGTTTCATAATGCTGCTGAAGTATATTAAGAACAAAGTACTCACTGGCCTAAATGAGATTTGAAGAGACATTCTCTGCAGCCTATCATGGTGATTGATGAGATTTTTTTTCCTTTTTTCAAATTTTGAAAGTGGTAACATAAACAGAACAAGGCAGAATAAGGCCAACTAAGATCATACAGTGAAATTGGTACACAACTTCACAACAGGTTACTGCGATTACAGTAATAGATATCACAGTATATTTTATTATCTTTATAATAGTTGTTCTTTCAAACATATATATCAAAATGAGATGAAACACAGAACATTATAGTACTTATCAAAGCAGAATTTTGAATAGAGCAATACCATTAATCAGAATAGAGTAAAACAGTAATAAAAATATTTGCCTTCAAAGAGATAATAGAAGGAATTTCCCCTTATTTGTTATGGTCTGCTTCCCAGGACACACTCAGATTTCTGTTCCCTATTTGCTAACAGGGGGTGACAGGAGAAGAGGGGTAGGGAAGTGGGATGTTTGATTCTAGGCCGTGCGTCAGTAGGTTCACTATTGCTTAGTAGGGAGACAGCTGGTTGTTTGGTTTCACAGCTTCCTAAGTTCCCACAAGGCGTGGATCTCAGGAGCTGCTGCTGGTTCACCCCCGGAAGGGCCACATTCTGCCAGACCACCACTGCTTAAGGGGGAGAAGTGGTGCTTGCTTGCCTTCCAAGTGTCCTAAATCCAGCATGGCATGGATCTCAGGAGCTGCTGCTGGTTTGCCTCCTGGATGGGCCACAGTCTGCCACACCGCCACCACTTACCAGGGAAGGGAGGTGCTTGCTTGGCTTCTCAGTTCATTGATGGGGTATTTATCTGTCTCTGTGCTTTGTGGATGCTGGTCCTGCAGGCTTCTCACTGTGATCTCTGCATTAGAGACAGTACACAGGGAATCTTGCAGTGACTCAGCACAAGAATCAGTGCTCCTATTTCACTGTTACAATAGCAGTGAGTTGCAATCTATCATCAAATTTGCTGTCTTCAAAAATGTGTATATATACAAAATTAATGACCAAGACATGGATTTAAATTTGAAGACATCAGTCTTCATTCAGCTGTTTTGTTTGGTTGTATTTGTTTAGTTTTGTTTTGTTTTATTGAGACAAGCTTTCTATATGTATATCAGCTGGATTTGAATACCCTATGGAGCCTAGAATTGCCCTGAATTCACTGAAACCATCCTGCCTCAGCCTTTTGAGTGCTGGCATTATAGATATATACCACCACACTTTGCTTTTGATTCAGATTTGTAGGAGAGAATTTAAGATATCCCAAACCTGGTGTCTCAACCTTCGTGTGAGAAATATATGTGTTGTCCTTTAGGATGTGACCTTTGAGGATATCGTTGTGAACTTCAGCCATGAGGAGTGGACTTTGCTGAGTCCATCCCAAAAGAATCTCTACAGAGATGTGATGGGCGAAACCTTTAGGAACATGACTGCAATAGGTAAGGACAAAATACTTTTGTCACTCATGCTGTCAGAATGTTGTATGTTGGTCATCATTGTTGTTTCATTAAACACAATGTGAAAATATTTTTTAAAATAACTCAGACCTGGACACATTATATCATAACTCTAAACAAAATCTATTAATTTGTATGTATTATTCTAATGAGCGCTGGTATTTCTACAATTCAGGAGGACTTGGGGATATCCAGGAAGCTGAAAAAGAATGCAAAATATACTGGAGATACTTAAGGTAATTCGCACTCATAAGGAGAAGGAATGTTCCTGAGTAACTAGTGAGTCAGCAGAAAAATACCGCCAAAGAAATGAGGCACCATTCAATTTATTGTCAGTAATATTCTCCGAAGACGTATAAGGAGTTATGACATTCTCCCTTCAGTTTTTCTACCCATATATACATGTAAATACAACACATTCATCATCTAAACATTACTAAGATTGCAATAGAATTTGAAATAAAATGGAGTTCTTGTGTTTCCAAACCATGCTCTAAAGAATCAGCCATTCTGACTAAAATTCTTAGAAGGCTGGTAGAATGTTAAGTGCACTCATTCTGAATATCAGTGTGCAGTTGTCTCTAGAAATTGATCCCATCATACTTGTCCTAGATATATTTTTAAAAATTCAAGATGCACTTAAAATACTGGTACATGCTTACTCTTTTACAAAGCAGATCAAGTTATAATAGATCAGGCCTTGAAGAAGCTTAGCTATCTATCACTGGATTTGTGGAGAAGGAAAATGTTAGTCAACTCTCTGTGATTGTGCATTCTTGTAAATCCAGCACACTAGGAATCAGATTTTGCAGAATGGCAAATTCAAGTTCAACCTTCATGGCTTAATGATCAGTGAAAATCTCTTAAAACATATTTAAAAAGCTATAGATTTTATGCTAATAGCTGTTGTTCATTCCCAGCATGGAAAAGAAAAAAATGTCTTATATAATGTCAAAAAATAAATAATATAATGTCATTTGCCATAAGAAATAGGTGGTTCTTTCTCCCATCAATTCGGTGAAATAGCTCAGCTATAAAACCTAAAAGTTCACAGGGTACCTTTTAGATGAGAAACCAAAATATAAATTGTGGAATGAAATGAAAGAGTTAATAGAGAAAAGTAAGACTGACCATATGGAAAAGGGAACTGCAGGTTAAGGACAGAAGGGAGATTGTGATGGGGAAACATATCAGAATGATCTGTATGTGATACACATATGTACCCATGCCGAAAGTGAAGCTAAAGATTCTGCATTTCAAAAGGTACCAAATTTTAAGATTTCCAAATGTGTACCAGTCTTTTGGGAATGGTTGTTTTCAACATGTCTTATAAGGCCATTCTGTTACTTCACGTTCAGAATTTCTTAGAAGGCATTAAAAACAGAACTTGACATTAATGCAGTCATAAAACTGAGACCCATTTCACTGTGAGTGTTTCTTTTTTTTATTTAATGTAAGAAAAGACTAAAAAAACCAAAATAAGTAGAAATGATACCACTTTCAAAGTGAAAATAAACAGTAAGAAATCTAAAGACAATGATTACATATGCTACTCAGAGAAATAGTTAATGAAATACAAAAGTGAAACATATGAAGTGGGGATTCAAACAGCGAGACTGCAAACAGTTTTGTTCAAATCTCCAATAAAAACTTAGTAATATGGTTATCAATCTGATATGTGATTTTTTTTTACAGAAATGACAAGCTAGGGAAATCCTATGGACATACATCTTGGAATCAGTGTAAAGAAGTATTCCCTTGTACTGCAGAAGGTAATGTGAATGTGAAAGAAGCAGAAACACACCACAATGTTCAGATCCATGAAAAATATTGCAGTGGAGAGAAATCCTATGTATGTCAGCAATGTGGAAAAGGTTTCACCAAATCTAGACATTGTAAGCAACATGACATAATTCACACTGGAGAGAAACCCTATGTATGTAAGAAATGTGGGAAGGCTTTTAACACATGGGGATATTTTAAGGAACATGAAAGAATTCACACTGGCGAGAAACCATATATATGTAAGCAATGTGGGAAAGCTTTTATCACACATGGACATTTTAAGGCACATGAAATAATTCACACTGGAGAGAAACCATATGTATGTAAGCACTGTGGGAAAGCTTTTACCCGACATGACCATTGTAAGCAACATGACATAATTCACACTGGAGAGAAACCCTATGTATGTAAGCAATGTGGGAAAGCTTTTAACACACAGGGAGATTGTAAGAAACATGAAAGAATTCACACTGGAGAGAAACCCTATGTATGTAAGGAATGTGGGAAAGCTTTTAACACAAGGGAATATTTTAAGAAACATGAAAGAATTCACACTGGAGAGAAACCCTATGTATGTAAGCAATGTGGCAAAGCTTTTAACACATGGACATTGTAAGAAACATGAAAGAATTCACACTGAAGAGAAACCCTATGTATGTAAGCAATGTGGCAAAGCTTTTAACACACAGGCAAGTTGTAAAATACATGAAAGAGTTCACACTGGAGAGAAACCCTATGTATGTAAGCAATGTGGGAAAGCTTTTATCACACATGGACATTGTAAGGCACATGAAATAATTCACACTGGAGTGAAACCATATATATGTAAGCAATGTGGGAAAGCTTTTAACACAAGCGGTGATTGTAAGAAACATGAAAGAATTCACACGGGTGAGAAACCCTATGTATGTAAGCAATGTGGGAAAGCTTTTATCACACCTGGACATTGTAAGGCACATGAAATAATTCACACTGGAGTGAAACCATACATATGTAAGCAATGTGGGAAAGCTTTTAACACAAGCGGTGATTGTAAGAAACATGAAAGAATTCACACGGGTGAGAAACCCTATGTATGTAAGCAATGTGGGAAAGCTTTTACCAAACACGGACATTGTAAGGAACATGAAAGAATTCACACTGGAGAGAAACAATATGTATGTTAGCAATGGGGGAAAGCTTTCAACACAAGGGGAGGTTGTAAGAAACATGAAAGAATTCACACTGGAGAGAAACATTATGTATGTAAGCAATGTGGGAAAGCTTTTAACACACGGACAGATTGCAAGAAACATGAAAGAATTCACACTGGAGAGAAACCTTATGTATGTAAGCAATGTGGGAAAGCTTTTAACACAAGGGGAGGTTGTAAGAAACATGAAAGAATTCACACTGGAGAGAAACCATATGTATGTAAGCAATGTGGAAAAGGTTTTACAAATTCTGGAAATTGTAAGAAACATGAAAGAATTCACACTGGAGAGAAAACATATGTATAAGCAATGTGGGAAAGTTTTTACCCTACATGGACATTGTAAGCAACATGAAAGTTCACATTCAAGATAAAACCAGTGTATATAAGCATCATGAGAATGATTTGAGCACACATACATATTGCATAATGCATGAAAATCTTCACGCTTGGCAGAAAAATTATATATGTAAGGAATGTGGGAAAGGTTTCAGCAGAAATGCTCATTGTCCAATACATGAAAAAAATTACACTGTTGAGAAAGCCTGTGTATGTGAAGAATGTGGGAAAGCTTTCACCACACATGGATACTGTAAAATACATCAATGACTTCACACTGGTGAGAAACCCAATGTATATAACAATGTGGTAAAGCTTTTACTGCATACAGTCATTGCAAAACACATGAAAGAATTCACACTGGGAAGAACCAACGGCTATGTAAGCAAATGGAGACACTCTCAGCAGCCAGATTGTAAGTGAAATACATGAAAAAACTCACACTAGAGATAAATCTTATGTATTATGGGAATACTCTCAGCACACATGATCATTGTTACATATCTGAAAAAACTCACTGGGTAGAGATCCTATGTGGATTAACAATGTGAGAAATATGGCAATCCATGTTTGTTGTTAAATACATAGAAAAAGTATCGCTCCTCAGACAGTTTAGATCTAAGTTTACTTTTAAAATCCCAAGGAGACCTGAAGAAATAACCAATACAGAAGTTTGATGTGAATATATCTTCATAAATTTTCCAGAAATGACAAATCTGTGGTGGAGCTCTACTAGAGTGCACATGTTGTATGGTTTTCAGTTAACCACTTGTACCTATTTAGATTTTTTAAAATGTCTTGGTACTTAAACATGATATCTTGTAATTAAACATGGTAAACTGAAATGGGCTTTTAACTTTCAAGTATGGATAGTTTCTATGTACTTAATATTTTGTCTTTAAAATTGAATTTTTATGTTTTTTGGTAAATTGCAATGTTTATTTAAAGAGATAAAACAGAAAAAAGTGTAAAAATAATACAGAATTTCAGAAAATTAAACAATAAGAAATCACTAGTTGATTAGTTACATATTTTCATCTTAGGAGTAGTTGTTCAAGTTACAAAATAAAGCGTACAAAGTGATATTCAAATAATGACACTGCGAACAGTTCACCTCAATGATCCAACAAAAACTTATTAAAATGCTTATCTGTCCTTCACACTTGTTTTATTTCTTAAAGAGGGTAAGATTAAACATGACAAAACAGAACAGAACAGTTCATAAGAAAACAAGTTAAGGAAACACAGATTTCAAAGCACGTCCACTGGAGATTCACTGTCTATCTTACTGTCTCTAGTTTTCTTCCAAATAGTTGTCCCCATCTAGAATGCATTGCATATATACTGAAGGTCATAGAACTAATCAAATAATTACAGGATGATGTAGGCTTTTTCAGTCTTCAAACTGATTTTGGGGAAGTCGATAATGACTACCACAATGTCTCTCATTCTCTTCAGAGTAGCTGTCTTTATATTTGTGTATGCTGAAATTGAACATCAGAGAATAGACTAATATCACTCTCAACAGTGAATAATAGCATCCTGAGAAGGAAAAGGTGAGGAATTGCCTAAAAAAAGAAGGCAGAGGGCATTGTTAAAAGTGTATCAGGATTTAAATGTTACCATAGACTTATTGCTCTGATTAGTTTGATTATATTTTGTTCCAGCCTGTCTACTCATATTACATTTGAGGGCACAGAGAGATAACACAAAAAATAGCAGGTTATACCATGGTAACTATCCTTAATTACCTATTAACTTAAACTGAAACCCTGTATTACTTGCATTGTCTTCTATGACTGATCTTCTTTGAAGCTGGTTTGTTTGAATGCTATTTGGCCTTGACTGATTTTATTCACATTTGGTATGCTTGCTTGTACCAAGTCCAAGATTAGAGGCAACTACTGTGAAGGTGACAAGATGTAAAATATGTACTTTGGGGAGCAGGGGATTTAGCTCAGTGGCATAAGAACCTGCCTGGCAAATGTGAGGTCGTGAGTTTGATCTCCAGTACCAAAAATAATTTAATAAAAGATATCCATTCCAGGTTTGATTATTTTTTTATTTAAAGAGAAAAAAGAAAGGAAATAAAAAAAACAAAGCATTAAAAGTGTATAAATAATACAGAATTTCAAGAAAAGTAATACAGTAAGAAATCACTGGTTAATAGGTTACATATTTTCATCTTAGAAACAGTTGTCCAAATTATACAATTAAAGCATATAAAGTGGACATTCATACAGTGAGATTGCAGACAGTTCCATTCAATGATCCAACAAAAGCTCAGTAATATGGCTTTCCATCCTACACACTCAAACATGCAGTTATATCCCTTAGACCACCTTCATTTCCTCTCTTTTTTATAATAACAATTACAGTTTTTGTGTTTTTTTACTGCCACAGTTCTAATTACTTTTTTTTTTGAAGAGAATAAAACCTAACATGACTAAAAAAAAAAAAAAAAGATTCGGTTAGAACAGAAGGATGGGCATAGTACATGATGCAAAAATAGAATATCAGGTGATCAAAAATGGTTATGAGTGTGCCTCTTGCTATTTTTAAAAAGAGTTGCCCATCTCATCAGATATAATAGGATTGATCAAAACAGTACAGAACAAGACCAATAAAACCTACACTGGAGACCTTACAGTATTTCAAAACAAGATAATAGTCAAACCATAATGGGCATGATAGTAAATCTTATTGCCTTCATAGTGGCTGCCTATACCCTCAAATTTGATACTATCAAACAATACAGAATTCAGTAAAATCAGGCAGAAAAGGATGGGGAGAGCAATAGTGGGGTTCAAATCAGGTTAATAAGAAAACAAAAATGTTACTATAATATATCCTGCTATTTTTAAATTTAGTTTTCCCTTAATTGAAAAAAATTAAGAAAACATAGATTAATTTTTGAAAAAGAGTGGAGATTGAGATAAAAGAGGACATTGTAATAGAACAACACAGGTCAGAACCAAACAATATAAGCATCATTGTGTTTCACCCCCAAATAATCTAACATGATATTAGTCACCATAGTGCCTCTTTCCTAGAATTATTTGAGTATAACTTCGTGTACTGTAGCATCAAGCATATCAAGACAGTGTGAAGGCATTCAAGAGAATGAAAGAATTACAGTGTACTTAGAACCAGTTAACAGAAAATGAAAAATGGTTTCTATATTATCTCTTTGCCTGTAAAAATTTTGTTTATACTATCGCATATAGTAAAATATAGAAAGATACAACATGTTAAAACCAGTGGAAACAGATGTACAACAGCTTGATGGGACTTTGAAACAATATGCTATTAAATCAGCACTAGCTTTTTGATGTGTTGTTTTCTTCAGAATAGCTATTTGTACTATCACTGATACTAAAATCGAGCAACCCAGGTTAAAACCATTGCACTTAATGAGTGAAAACATATGGATTCAAACCAATATGATTGGGAATCATAGTTACCACATACTTCTATGTATTCTTATCACTTTTTACACTAGGGAAAATATTCGGTATTTATACATCTGACTTTGATTTATTTCACTTATGAGTATGGTCTCAAGCTGTGTCCATTTACTTACATCTCAATGTGATCATTCTTTATAGCTGAGTAGTACTCCATTGTATAAAAATACCACAACTTTTTATCCATTCCTCAGTTGATGGACAATTAAGTTGTTTCCAAGATCTGGCTATTACAAATTGTGTGGTTATAAACATGGGTGCACATATATCTCTGTGGTATGATTATTTCAGTTCTTCTGGGAATATGCCTAGAAATGGAATAGGTGGGTCAAAAGGTGCTTCCAGTCCCAGCTTTCTGAATAATCTCCAGACTGACCTTGTCAATGGTTTCACTAGTCTACACTCCCACCAACAGTGCAGGAGAGATCCTTTTACCCCACAGCCTCTCCAGCATTTATTGCTGGTTTTAATGATCTCAGCCATTCTTTCAGGAATGAGATGAAATCACACGGTGGTTTTAAATTGCATTTCTCTAATGACCATTGATGGTGAACATTTTTTCATGTATTTATTTGCCATTTGTATTTCTTCATCTGAAAATTGTTTATTCATCTCAGATGGCCATTTTTGGATTGGGTCTTTGAATTTTGGGGCTCAGATTTTCTTTTAATTCTTTACGTGTTTTAGACAGAAGTCCTTTGTCTGAGGGGCAGTTCACTAAGATGTTTTTCCCAGTTTTGGGTTTTTTTTTTTTCACTATGCTGGAGATTTCTTTTGATGTGCAGAAATTTTTTAATGAGGCCATCCCAATTATTGACTCTGAGAAGTATTTCCCATGTGGTTTGAGTTCTGTTCATGAATTCTCTACCTCCTCCTATGTCTTCAGGGTTTTTACCCAATTTGTCTTCCAATAGATTTAGTGTTTCTGTTTTAATATTTAGATCTTTGATCCATTTAGATTTTATTTTAGTACATGGTAATAGGAATGGGTCTTACTTTTAGTTTTGGGCATAGGGAGGGCCAGTTTTTCACCACTATTTATTACAGAGACTGTCTTCCAGTGAACATGTTTGGCCTCTTTATCAAAGATAAGGTGGTTGTGTATGTTTGTAGTTTTGTTGTATCTTCTAATCCATTCCACTGATCTTTGGCTCAGTTTTGGTTCCAGTACCATGTTGATTTTACTACAGTTGCTTTGTAATATAACTTCAAGTCAGGGATTGTGATACCTCCTGGCTTGCCTTTGCTACTTTTAACTGTCCTTGCTGTTCTAGGTTTCTTCTCACTCCAGATGAATTTTAGGGGTGATTTCTCAATTTCTATGAGGTATGTTGATTTTTTTAATCGGGATTGCATTGACTCTGTATAAAATTTTTGTGAAAATGGCCATTTTCACAATATTTATTCTTCCTATCCATGAGCAAGGGATGTCTTTCCATTTTCTGAGATCATCTTCAGTTTCATCTTTCAGGGTGTTATAATTTTCCCTGTATAGGTCTTTTACTTCTTTCATGAGAGTAATTCCTAAATATTTCATTTTTTTAGTTGCTAGTGTGAAGGGTGTGGTCTCTTATTTGTCTCTCTGTAGTTTTGCTGTTAGTGTACAGGAATGCTATTGACTTTTGAGCATTGATTCTGTATCCAGCTACATTACTGAATTTATTATAACTAGGAGTCTTTCAATGGAGCTTCGGGGATCTTCTATATAAAGTGTCATGTCATCTGCAAATACTTATAATTTAACTTCTTCTTTTCCTATCTTTAAGCCTTTGATTTCTCTCTCTTGTCTAATTGCTCTGCGCAGTATTTCCAGTACTATATTAAATAGGAGTGGTGTTAAGGGACATCCTTGTATTGTCCCTGATTTTAAAGTAAATATCTTCAATTTTTGGCCATTTAGTATGATACTGACTGTTGATTTGTCATAGGCAGCCTTAATTATATTGAGGTAAAGACCATCTATTCCAATTTTCTGTAAGGTTCTTATCATAAATGAATGTTGGACCTTATCAAAAGCTTTTTCTGCATCTATAGATATGATCATGTGATTCTTACCTTTGGGTTTATTGATATAGTGTATTACATTTATTGATTTACATATATTAAACCATCCCTGCCTGCCTGGGATGATTCCCACTTGGTCGTGGTGTATGATCTTGATGATTTGCTGCATCCTGTTTGCCAATATTTTATTGAAGATTTTTGCATCTGTGTTCATTAGGGAGATTGGTCTGTAGTTCTCTTTTTCAGTTGGGTCCTTCTCTGGTTTTGGTACTAGAGTAATATTTGCTTCTAGGAACAATTTAGGAAGGATTGCTTTCCTTTCAATATCATTGCAGATTTTGAGAATTGTTGGCATTAGGTCTTTTTTTTTTTATTTCTTGTAGAATTCTGCAGTGAATCCATCTGGGCCGGGGCTCTTCTTTGTAGGTAAATATTTAATTTCATCTTTAATTTCATTAATAGAAATTGGGTTATTCAGTAGTTTTACATCTTCATTACCTAGCTTTGGTACTTCGTATGCTTCCAGGAATCTGTTTATTTCCTCTGTGTTATCAAACCTTTGAGAGTAGAGGTTTTCAAAATAGGTGTGAACTTCTGTATTTCTCTAGGGTCTGCAGTAATTTCACCTCTTTCATTCTTTATTGCATGAATTTGAACTTTTTGTTCCCTTTTTAAAATAAGGTTGTTTAGGGGCTTATCAATTTTATTTATTCTTTCAAAGAACCAGCTCTTTGATTCGTTGATTTTTTTTTGGATTGTTTTTTTTAGTTTCTATTGCATTGATTTATGTTCTGATTTTTAAAATTTCTTCTCTTCTTTTGGCTTTGTGCTTGACTTGCTCTTCTTTTTCTAGATGTTTGAGGTGTAACATCAGGTTATTTATTTGTATTCATTCTGTTTTCCTAATGTGGGAACTCAGTGCAATAAATTTTCCTCTGAGAACAGCTTTCATTGCATCCCTCAGATTTCAGTAAGTTGCCTTTGTGTTTCCATTTGTTTGTAGGTATTGTTTAATTTCTTCTTTAATTTCCCCTGTGACGCACTGATTATGCAAGAGTGTGTTATTCAGTTTCCATGTGTTTGTGGGATTTTTGCAGTATCTTTTATCATTAATTTCTATAGCATGCAAGGGATAATTTTGACACTTTTGCATTTTAAATACATTCTATGAATTAATATATGGTCTATTTTAAAGAATGATCCATGTACTGCTGAGAAGAATGTGTATTCTGTTGTGGTTGGGTGGAATACTCAGTATATGTCTATTAAGTCCATTTGTTCAAAGGTGCGATTCAGTTCTTTTATTTCTTTGTTGATTTTCTGTCTGGTTGATCTGTCCATTGATATCCATGGTGTGTTAAGGTCTCCTGTTACAATTGTGTTACTGCTAATTTGGTTTTTCATTTCTGTTAGTACTTGTTTTATATACTGGGTGCTCTGGAGTTTGGTGCATATATATTTAAGATAACAACCTATTCCTCTTGGAGTTTTCCCCTAACCAGTGTGTAGTGACCTTCTATATCCCTTCTGATCATTACTGGCTTGAAGTTTATATTGTCAGCAAATGGAATAGCTACCCCTGCTTTTTTGGGGGTTTCTGTTGCATGAAGTATTGTTTTCTATCCTTTGACTTTTAGTCTGTGAATATCCTTTTGCATTAGATGGGGTTCTTGGAAACAGCATATCATTGGATTTTGTTTCTTGATTTATTCTGTCAGTCTGTTTCTTTTAATTGGTGCATTGAAACCATTTACATTAATGGTTAGAACTGTTGTATATTGGTTTATTGTTGACATGTTATCTTTTTGCTGTTGCAACTTTATCTTTCTGCTCTGTTTAATTGTCTGCTTTGTTAATGGCTTTTTCGTAAATGTATCCAGGCTCTCTCAGTATTCTCTGCAGGGTTGGATTGGTGATCATGAAGTTTTTCAGCTGTTCTTTGTAATGGAAGTATCTTATTTCTCCATCAATTTTGAAGGACAGTTCTGCAGGGTACATCAGGGTAGGTTGGAAATAATTTTCCTTCACAATCTGAAATACTTCACTAAGTTCTTCTTGACTTTATTCTTTGTGCTGAGAAGTCTACTGTGATTCTGATAGGTTTTCCATTATAGGTGATCTGTCTCTTCTCTCTGACAGCTTTTAATATTCTATGCTTTTGTTCAATTTCTGTGATGGTCACTGTTATATGGGTGTAAATTTATTTTGGTTATGGCTATTTGGAGTTCTATATGCTTCATTGACTTTGATATCAGTTTCCAATCTCATGTTTGGGAATTTTTCAGCTATTACTTCTCTAAATATCCTCTTGACATCCTTTATGTTGTCCTTCTTTTTCATTTATCCCTATCAATCTTATGTTGTTCTGTTTTGCATCACCTTGCAGTGGTTGAATAGTTATTTCCTGATTTCTTGTGTTATTTTAAAAAGATCTTTCTTTTCCTGTTCACTGGCTGCAATTTTGTCTTTGAGGTCTGAGATTCTATCTTCACATTCATTGAGGCAGTTTTTACAACTTTCAATGGAGTTTTTGATTTCCTGTATATCACTTTGCATCTGCTTTATGCATTCCATTTGTTTCTTATAGAGTTCATCCAGGGATTCTGTCTTTTGTTTAGTTCCTCCAATTTTTTAACTGTGTCTTCTTAGATATGTTCAGAATCTCCTTCATTTCTTTTAACATTTCTTCTTTTACCTACAAGATTATTTCTAGTTTGAATTCCTTTAATGCTTCCCAAAGTTGCTTCTTTATTTCAGTTACTATTATTTCAGGTATTTCAGTTATGTGGAATGTGTTTTCTTCTATGCACATGGCTCCTAGGCTTTTTTGGGATGGGATGGATGTTTGAGATTGCATTTTGGACTTTTGTTCTGTCATTTTGCTGTATTTTCAAGCTTCAAGTGTCGTTCCAAGTGAGGGAGCGAGTTCACCCAGACTGGGCCAGGATTCCATGCCTTGGCTGAACTTGCTGGCAAGGTAGGGAGTTCCCCCAGACTGGAATTGGAATCTGTACCTTGGCCCCACTCGCTAGTCTCGGCAGGAATCCGCGGGCTGGTCCCCAGGTAAGGAAGTGTTACCCCAGACTGGGAAAGGATTCTGTGCCTTGGCCCAACTCCCTGGTTCCAATTCGCTTGTCCCAAATCACTGGGCCTAGTGGGCAACTATGGGCTGGTCCCCAGGTGAGGAAGGGAGTTCCCCCAGACTGGGATGGGATTCTGTACCTCAGCCTGACTTGCTGGTCTTGGCAGGAAATCATGGGCTCTACATCAGGTTGGATTATTGACTGCTTTCACATCCTACAATGTCTTCAAAGTTGTGTTTTTATAAAAAATACCTATATAATGTTATGCTTAATTATATAGTTCCTGATGATGTGGACAATTCTACTGAAAATTATAAGAGAAAGCATAGTAAGTACTGTATATCACCTAATATTGTGGTCTTATATGTCTCTTTCATATCTTGATTTTCTAGGAATTTGTTTTGTTGTCTTATTTTGAGCTGTTTTCCCCCATAACACAGAAAGGATAGATATACACATAGAGATTCACACATGGGAAGAATTTCTAACCTATTTATTGGAACAAATAACATAATGCATAATGTAATGAACAGATACTCTGAAGAAGAAGTGATACTAAGAAACCCAATGCTTATTCTGTAACATTATGATATAAAATTGAGCAATACTATTATTCACTGTGCAGAGTGATATTAGTCTAGTCTCTTATTTTTTTGGGAATTGTAATTTTAACACGGCATTGCTTTAATCTTTTGATGCACATGCTTTATTTTCTCTTTCATAAATGATGATTCTGAAGTTGATGCAATATTTGGCCTTAAGATATACATTTGTAGAGGCTTGGAATATGTGTTTTTGACAAAGTTGTGTTCTTTTCACATAACTTGTACATTAATGAATGTTATGTATTACATGTTGTGACGAGATCAGATACCTGCTGATTTCCTAACATCACTGGGTATCATACCACGTACATTATGTTGCCTGATTTTCTTTTTCAGTGGAGCCAAAATTTGTCATTTACGTAAACCTTTGTTTTTCTAACAATCAGAATTTTACTTGTTATGTTTACATTACATCTTTTTTGGATAGCAAGGTTTCCCCGCTCATACCAAATGTAAACCATACTACTATGAATTTCTGATTGTGCCACACTGACAGAATCATAACTTGTCTCCAATAGCACATCACAATATATATATCAATATCTCCAGAAATTATAAAACTTGGCATGATTTATGAGTAACCATACTTTGAAATCAATTTTTCTTAATTGTTGAGTTGTTTTGGTTTAAAAGGTTGTTATTGGATGTATCATGCAAAAGCCTTTATTTTATTCCTTGATGCTGTGAAAGCATTATATATTTTGTAATTATTACTGTTTTTTCCTAAAATACTGAAGTAATGGCGTAAAGAGAAACCTAAATTTTGAGCTGTCAACACAGTAAAAAGTAAATTTGCTAAATTAAGATTCAGATTGTGTCCTGTTTTACTGAATTGTGCATTTATACAGTGGCATATCACTTTATTTATAAAGACCAGTGCATGATGTTTGTAGTGTGTACTGATTATCTTTAAACACATACACTGTGCCATTAGTCCCAGTTGGTTTCCTGTGGCCTGTGGTTTTCACTTCCATTTTAACATTCATGTAAGGTGTAACGTGTTTAATGCAGTGTTGTTGAATACAAAATCTGCTTAGGAATTATGTTGTTAAAAACTGTGGTGTCATGAAAACACAAGTGAACATTGCAGTAAATACCCCTAATCCAGTGAAGACAGCTTGCCCAAGTCTCAATTATCCTTGGGAAAATAAATTACTCACCTCTTATGTAATCACCACTAAAACTATATCTATTTTGTACCTGAAGAACCTGATATACTTCACAAAGTAAAAGACACTGTGAAGTACATTGTCAGCCTCTATGCACTACAGCATGTGGCCAGATCCCCTACAGCATATTTCTGCTTACCATCAATGGGAATATTTGGAATTTGTATTACAGCTAATAATAGAATGCTGAATCTGTAAGACATATATCCTGAGTACATGCACTTTCTCATTTTATGATGAAAGTAAATCTTGCTGGTCCTTTTGATGCATGTTTGTAATCCTAACACCTCAGGGGGCTCAAATTTGTGGAAGAGGAAGTTGAGTCTAACCTACACAATTAGAGTGACCTTGTCTCAAAATATATCTTCAAGTTCTGCAGATGTAGCTTAATGCTTGAGATCTCCTACCTTTCTTCCCCAGTATCAACATTTTTTAATACTCACAATTGCACATCAGTAGTTGTCCTTTTATTGGTTGGCCACCTAGCAGTTATCCCAGAGAATCACTTGGGGAGCACATTTGTTTATGCAGTGACCATCCTGAGCATCATTTGGGCAGTTGTCAATTTAACCCATTCATTCTTGTATTGAATACAGTAGAATTGTCACTTTCATATTCCTTGTTATTTTACAAAAACTAACAATAAGTATGCAATTTTTGATCATTTTGTATTTAAATAATTGCATTGGTAAGGAGTTACCTATAAAGATTAGGCTAAAGATGATTTCTTTAGTCCCAGCATCAGGAGAGAATGAGATGGGATGATCATGGCTTTTAAGCTGACTTTGGGAGGCAATTGCTAGATGATTTAGCAGAGTGTGAAGCAGTTTTTTTTATGCCTACATTTGAAGTTCAAGGAAACAAGTAAGTTGAGGTCAAGAATTAAAATGTATGATAGGACAAAAGAATCACTACTGCAAATTGTGATTTTTCTTTTACTCAGGAAGTGTGCTATTTTTGGTAATTTGTGCAGCAGTCTCAAATATGCCTCTATTGGAGTAAAACATAGTGAAACATGAAAGAGCCAGACATTTCATGTTCTGAATGTAGAGGTAGTAAAAAACATTTTTTAATACTATTGCTGCTGTTTTGTGTAGAAAATAAGATAGGGTGACAAAACAAGCAAAAAGGACTTTGTAAGATTTTTGTCCTCCTGCATAAACATAGAAGCCACAAAAAAGTCAAACCAAAAGGATGAAGAAATAAAGGATTAAAGAAGAAATAAAGAATGAAATAAAGGATGAAGAATGAGAGAAATTTTGCCTATTACTCCCTGACAGCTAACATGTAAAACCAATAGGAACGTGAAAGGAACACACACTTTTTTACAATATGTACAAATTGTCAAGAAATAGTTGAAGAAATATTGAGCATTTTTGCACACGGTACTCTGCTGGACTCCGTGACTCTGAGTGGCTTGTGGCCGAGTATAGTGACACCTGTCCTGGGCTTCCTCCTGCCTCTGTGTGCCAGAAGGCTGGGGACAGTGAGCCCTATCCTTTAATGCCCTTGTCATTTGGAATTTGCCAGCAATCATCCTAAAGGCTCTGGGATGAGTGAACCATTTTTTCAGCCATTCTCACATGGACTACCTATGCGGGATCCTGAGGCTGGGGTCTCATGTCCTGGGAAAGCAGCCTAACCTGCTCCCTGCTCACTGTCTTGAGCCAACTGTCTGTGAAGACCAACTGTCACCAGACCAAGGTGCCTGGTGACCTGAGCCTTCAGAGTTCTGTTTGGACCTATCACCAAGGAAGTGAGGTCATGCACTGGGGTTCATAGTTTGGCCTTCCTCTGTGATATCACCTTTCTTTTTGTTGTAAAACAAATTTATGTCCTCCTTAGAAACAACAAGTTAAAATGCTAGAGAACTGTGTATACTTTTAGACTTTGCTGCACTTTGAAGATTTTAATGCAGCAAACATGTAGATGCTTCACATGTGTCAGGCTGGGTGCCAAACACAAAGGTCCATCCAAAGAGTCCATTGTCTCGGAGGATGAAACACACATTGTCTTCTGTTAAAGATTTGTCAAATGTTAGGATGACTTCCTTTCCTGGGCTCATGTTAGTTTCATTTCAATTCCATTAGGAAGCAGACTAGCCATAAAAATTTTACCAAACAATGTGAAGGTCTCATGTTATAAACCCCATATATCCAGGGGAGGAGGATTCATAGCCAGTTTTACTCTCATGTGTTTAGGAATGATTATTTATTCATCCTTAGACATTCAACTCAGCTATACACTGTAGTGCTCCAAACTCTGACCTCCAGGGAGGGGGGACAGCAGGTGGTGAGTACAAGGGAGGTGACATCATCACCACATACTGATGAAGGACACATGTACATCACTCCTGGGGAACTTGTCTCCTAGCTGCTACTGTCACTTCATTTACTCCCCTCCCAATCAGACCATGGGCTTTGTGCTCCTGATGGGTAGTTTCCTAGAGGTGATGGTGCTGAACCTTTTCAGTTGCAATACTCTTTGGTTGGTCTTCTTGAAGCAGTGTTTCCATGCTGGGCTCTCTCTTTGTTGCCAACACCCACTATTATGTGGCTGAACCAAGCACATGAACCTGTCACCCATCTTGTGATTGCCACTTTTTATGTTTTTGTGTTGGACTTCAAAAGGGAGCTGCCACATCCATTGTTACACAAGCGTTTGAGTGGATACTGACATTTATTTCAAAGAAAATGCATTGTATTGCTGGTGTATGGATAACTTAGAAATTCTTACTGTATCTTTGGAAGCAGATGTTTAAAGCAGAGTTATGTGGTTCCTTTTTTATTTTGTTTTGTGATATTATGCTATACTATATTATGCTCTGTTATGTTATATTATGTTATATGTTGGTGTAGATTTTGAAAGTCCTTCGGAGTGTTTTTAGTACTTTCTGATTTGGTTTTGTATAACCAACCTGATGAACTTTTAGAATATCAAAAACTTTGAGGAGTTTTGTTTTGGAGAAAATTTAAAGAGGAAAACACAATCAGAGATGTTGGTGCACACCTGTCATTTCTGGATTCTGAAGGCTGAGGCAGAAATTTTGTGGTGAGTTTGAGGTCATCCTGGGCTACAAGGGAAGATCAAGGCCAGACTGAACTGCATAGCAAAACCCTGTCTGAAGAAAAAAGGAAAGAAGAAAGAGAGCAAAAAAATGATTAAAATGAAAAGTCAAAAATCAACTTTCTAGTGAGAAATCTTTGTGAGGTTTTCTTGCATGTGTAGTTTAGTCAGCACACCTAGCATAAGGTTTACCATCATGGAGACATTGATGTGCTTCCTGGTGTTTGTACTCTTTCAATTTTTAAATGCTTTTTACTTAGATGACTGCAGATATGCTGCTAAATATATCCTTTTAGGATTTGGGTAGGTCAGTATGAAGAGATTTTGATCATTCAGCTTTTTTTTCTGTCCTAAATTTATATTTAGTACCAGAATTTGAGCAAAGGATTACTATTTTAATTTGAAATAGTAATAAGAATCACATAAAAACACACTTTTTAAGTCTATAAAGAGATAAAATAAGTAAGATTAATAGTGATTAATGTACCTTGTTTAGTGACTTCTGAGATTTCTTAAAGATCAATATTTTCATACATTTGTATAAGCTTTGGTTTGGTACAAATTTTAAGACATGGTCTCACTAATTTTCTAAATGTCCCAGGCTAGGCTTAAACCTTTCCTCATCATTCCTCCCTCTCGCAGAGTGCTGGGATTACAGGTGTATATTATCCTGAGTTGGCAATTGGTAGCAATGTTGTGTATTCATGCAATAAAATGTTTGGCTTTGGTCTTCAGACACTTTGTAGAAGGAGTCACTCTAGTTAAGCTGTCTGCCACCTTCCTAGCCTGCAGCTTCTTTCACAGTGTGTAGGACTTAAAATCACATTAACACTGTTAGTAGATAGCTGTATTCAGCAGGCACTTCAGAAGATCACTCCAAATGCCTTCTCCTTTAGGATTGAGGCTTTGTGTCTTTGAAGCATATTCTCTTTTTCTTTGCTCCCTCATGGAATTTGATGATTTTTTGAAGTCAAATCGCAAGAAAGGTGGGAAGGTTAAAGCTACTTGGGGCACACTCCCCTCCAGAAGGCCATGCCAGTGTAAAAATTTATTTAACCTCCTGGTGTCAGTTGCAGGGTTTTTTTGTTGTTGTTGTTCAATTTCTAGGATTTGAATACAGAGCTTTGCATTGGCTTCTTTGTCTTCACCTTTTAACACTTTTCTTGTTTTAATCCAGGTCCTTAATAAATGGCTAAATTGCTGAGGCTCCCTTTAATTTGTGATGTTCCTGACTCAGCCTTCTAGACTGCTAGGATTACAAGCCACACTACCAGACCCGGTCTCATCATAGTGTTGTTAAAAACTTATTGGCTGAGCAAGGAATGGTGAAAATGCCTGTAATGCCTGTACTCAAGTGGCTGAGGCAGCAGGGTTCCTGGGAGTTCCAGACAAGCCTGCAACATATTCTGAGTTCAGCTCAGGCTACAATGACACAGGGAGACCCTGACTATAAAATGAAAATGACAAAATAGGAAAGGAAAGGAAAGGAGAAACAAAATGAAATTCCTAGTGATTTTGTCACTTGGTGTGCATCTGGGCAAGCTGTTTTAGTCTGTGGTCCTTTTCTTCCAGTGTAAAACCCTTTTGACTACTGTTACTTTAAAGTACCTGGAAACTAGTATTTTGATCCCTCTACTTTTAATGTTCTTTCTATGGCTATAGGATGACTCTTTGTACTTCCTTGTGAATTTTCATATATTTTTTATGTTTCTAGGAAAATGGCACTGATATTTTGACAGGAATGGCACTGAAACCCCTGGTTGCTCTGGGTAGCATATACATTATAACATGAATTCTTCCCATCCCTCATCACAGTATGGCCTTTCTTCTGTTAGTGCTCTTCTACTTATTGCATTCCCAGAAGATGTGAGTTTGCTTCCATCTCACCTAATCATTAGTTATTTTTGATTATTTGTGAAATGAATTGTGTTCTTTGTATTTGACGCTACAATTTGTCTGTAGTATGTAGTAATGAATTGATTAGGGCATGTTGCTCATGTATCCTGCAATTTAAGTGATTGTGAATTTGTTCTATAAGGTTGTGAATAGAGTTTAAATTTCTTATACAAAATGCTGCACCCCCAGGAGAACTGTAACAACAATTAATTCTTCCCTTGTGATTTGGAAGGCTTTGCTTTCTCTTTCTGGATTAAATTCTATGGCCAGGACTTCGAGTACTGTATTTTGTAAAGAGTTGCAAGCCTTGTCTCCTTCATGACCTCAGAAGCTAAGCTTGCAGCTTGTCAGCCTCTGAGCACCATGTCAAGGATGGAGCTTGCCATGCTGTGCTGAGGTCCATTCCTCCTACTTATAGTCTATGAATGATTTTTATCATGAAAAAATGGTGAACTTTTGAGGTTCTCAAAGCTGTTTTTCCAAATCTCTTCAGGGGTTAGCTGTGCTTTATGCTGTGAATGTGGTAAGCGACACTTAATAGTTTGTGTGAGAGGGAACATTCTTTCACCACTGAGATTGAGCCCAGTGTTGATCGTGTTGGTTAATTTTGAACATGCTGGTGAGTTAATGTGGCAAACATTTAGCTGAATACTTTTTTGTATGTTTGTTAGGAATATTAGCCAACAGAGTGTTTTCATTTATTTTATTTTTAACACATTGTGGTCTGGCTCCATTCTCAGGATGACTTGTCACTTAAAATAAGTTGGTGGTGGTTTTTTCTCCAACTTGATGGAAGAATTGAAAAACAATCAGTATTCATTCTTTATCACATACTGGATAAAATTCACCAGTGCACTTATTGTGTCCCAGCTTTGTTGTTGTTATTAAGCAGCTGTGATGTTTATCCATTGCCTGTGATCCTTATTGCTCTGTTCATCAGACTGTTTCCTTCTGATGTGTGTGGTTCGGTGACATCAATGGACACCACATATCCTTTGAGGGTCATGTCTCATTTTATTTATGGATGCTACCATTTACTTTTGTATCTTCAAACTATCTCCATAATGTATAATTTTGTGAGTAACTGCTTTCAGTTACTCAGATTTAAGCACACTCTTGCAGGGTTTGGTTACTGCTGGAGGAAACTGGGGCTGGTGAGGGCCTGGTCTCTTATGTAAGGCTTTGTACCTTGACCTGCCTGCAGTGCCTCCATATCCTGGCCTGCACCCTGTAAACACCTGTCCTGCTCCATAGCTACGGTGATTCCACATGTGGCAGTTCAGATCTGCACCTGGGTGGAAAACATTCAGTCAATTTGAGTTCTGTAACAGACTGACTTTCTCATACAGAGCTCCCCTGAGTGAGACAGGGGGCCTCAGGCATGTAGGGAGGAGCTCTGCAACCATTCCACCTCTCTCCTGTCCAGCGTGCAGTGTGTGATGCTTTCCTTAGAACTCACTGACGGATGAGGCAGCCTAGACTGGGCCTTTTTTAGGCATGATTCATGCTAGGTGCCATATTGTTCTGCACCTCTGCTTGGACCATCTCTCTGACTACAGATCTCCACAGATATCTGAGCAGAATCAGTCTTCCTCTACCAGGCTCTAACTCTATGCTGAGGCTTCAGGTGAAATATCTGCGACCCTCCAATTCATCTTATATACATTTTACCTGGAAATTCCACTTCTAAGTGTCATTATAAAAAATGAGATTGATAGACACCATATTCTCTTCTTAATCAGTTAAGGTGTGGACAGTTAGAAACCATGAATGTTCCACAGCACAGCTGCTGAGTTAATTATAAATGACAGCCACTGAAAATTCTGAAAGAAGGCCATGTCCCTGATCGTTCCTGAGATGGAAAAGAGCTTTTGTCCTGGCCTCACTCCACCCAGCAGTGAAGAGACACATGCCTGCACAGCAGGTGAGGACAGGAGAGAGGAGCTGGTCAATGGCAGACCTCTCATCCTGGGAGGGATGCCTTTGGGGTTTTTCCATTGCATTATTTATAGTGCTCCACTCAATATTACTGCTTTCCTGTTCAGTTCACTTAAGAATAAATAATTGGTATTTTCTTGAATATGTGAGTGGAAATGGATGACTTAATTTTCTTTTATCTGTAATGTAGGATAAGCATATAGAAGAACATTCAAGCATCACTTTATAGATATATAACATAAGGACTCTTTTTTATTCAGAAAGGCAACACATCATTCATGACTAACTTTTAAACCCCCAACACATAAAGCCATGTGAATCCCGTTGTGGTGGGTGTCCTGCCCTCCCTACCTGAGAAGTCACTGTGTTCATCTGTGTCTGGTCGAGGACACCCAGAATCTTCTTCAGAGTCTCTTTTTCCAGCAAGGAGGACTTGAATCTTCCTGTGCTCAGGCCAAGCAGGGAGTGTGCAGCATGCAGAGGAGCCCAGCACCTCCTGCCTTACACCCATTTCCACCACTGCATCCATGCTGCAGCCCTGCAGGCCCAATAAGGCAGAGCCACCAGGGTGCAGCAAAGACTCTGCCACCTCAGCCCCAGGGGCCTCAACTCCTGGGTCCTGGCCTCAGCCTCCACCAGGTTCCAGGCTCTGCCCTTACATAGTGGTTGGACTTACATAGTGGGCCAGACACACCATCAGTGTCTTGGGGCTAAATCGATTTTACACAGTGACCCTTCCATTCCACAAATTTTGATTCTTTCCTTTCTAAATGAGGCTGAGGCATTGGAGACAAAATGCCACACATTAGCATTACTTTTTGTTTTCCTTTCTTTTCCCTGCTTTTCTTCTTCTTCTTCTTCTTCTTCTTCTTCTTCTTCTTCTTCTTCTTCTTCTTCTTCTTCTTCTTCTTCTTCTTCTTCATCTCGTCATCTTTGTCTTTGTCCTTGTCTTGGACTTCTTAGTCTTCTTCTTGGTTTATTTGTTGCTTTAAGCATATATTTAGAGGTGCATTTTGCCAAAAACCTTTCTTTGTCTTTTCACTTTCCATTTAACTGAAGTTTTTATAGATCTCTGCTGCAGTTCTAATTGTATGTGTTTGAATGCTCAGAATCCATTCTGTGGCTTGGTAGAATGAGGGAAGTAAAGCAGAAGCTGAACTTGGGGAAGTTTCTGTGCATTTTAGCATATCGTAGAACAACCCCTGACTCATGGCTTTTTACCTCGAAAATATGGACTTCAGTAGCAAGTGAGTCTGCCACAGACAAAATGAGTTTTCTGTATGTATTTCAAACAATCTCATTTTCCCTGAACTTGTGAAGCACATGGTATAGGTTTCTTATGGCCAATCTGAAAAATTATTTCCAGTACATGAAAGCCTGCCACTAGTCCTGAAATCATGACAGAACTTTCTTGTAAACATATAGTCTGATCCATACCCTGGTGGACAGAAGCTAAGAGAGTCAGAGATGGCTGGCACAGATAGAAACACCTCAAAATTGTCAACTACCAGTCACAACAAGCAGGAACCACGTTGCTGAGCTTTCACTGTTGGGTGATGGAATTGTGTGGTGGGTTTTGCACTAGGTTTTCTGAGGCAGCTCAGTAAATCTAGGTTGCTGCCTGGATCCCCCTTCCTGCAGTGCAATACAGAAAGTCATGAACATGCATCATTTATTTGAAAATTTCTATTGCTTTTATGAAACCTGTATTCATGAGAGTCCACATCTCTGCCATAGCAGACCCACCCATGTGCATTACCACCATAACTTATAAAGGTTTAGTTTATTTATATAAAATGCAGAGTGATGTTCTCAGCCTTTATTTTCCATACTGGTGCATTTCTTGAAGGGAAGTCATCAGTCATTCTTGAAGGTAAGCTAAATGATTTAGTTTGAGTAAACTTCAAGTATGTTGCTGTGCTTCTGTGTGATGTCCTTGCTGCCAGACATGAGGAAGGCAATGAGTGGGATCTGCTGCAGGTTTAGCTCCAGAGGGACACACT
Source organism: Cavia porcellus (assembly GCF_034190915.1). Classification (NCBI taxonomy): domain Eukaryota; kingdom Metazoa; phylum Chordata; class Mammalia; order Rodentia; family Caviidae; genus Cavia; species Cavia porcellus. The sequence continues at coordinate 2,362,011 of NW_026947518.1, read as the reverse complement.
TTGCACAGCTGTGTCAGGCAGGGCTCTCCATCACCTGAGTGGCCATCCTGGTATCCAAATACCCTTGCCCGGTGCTGTCCCTGGCTTTGGGAGGTGCTGGATTGCAGTGGAGATGCCCAGTGTACTGGCTGGCCCTGGGGAAACCTTGTCATGCCATGAGTTTGTCATCCTTATCCCTGCACCTCTGTGGCCCTGGGCCCAGGGCAAGGTTCCCCCCAGCTGCAGTGAACAGCATCGTCCAGACAGCTCTCCTGTGTGTATTCTATGTGGAGGCTAGCAAGGGTCCGAGTTCATTCCCGCTTTAAAAAGTACTGTGAATCAAACTCTTGAAAATTTGTGCAGCATTCTGTGTGGGAGAAAACTCTATTCTTAGTCCTAGGAGTTCTGGGGAAGGCTGTTTAGAGCTCTGATGGGAGATGCAAGATAGGGCTGTGCTCTGCCCACCATGTCCTTCCCATTGTTGTTCAGCATCTGCCTTAAAATGTGTCAGTGGATGGGGAAACAGCACATTTCAGGGATGTGTGCCTCCATGTATCAGGTTTAGGAGGCTCAATGTTTTGTGTGCTTGTTGGCCATGTCTGGTGATTCCCTTTGAGTTAGAAGAATTTGCCATTTCCCTCACAAAATGGACTCTTGAAACCTCTTTCACACTTGTAATAAAAACCATCTATCTGACTATTGGTTGTAAAGAAAGGTTTCCTGTTGTGGTTTTTGCATTATTGTTGTTTTTCAAATGCTATGAATCAGCCCTTTGTAGCTCCCTTTGTATCACTGAAATCCCGGAAAACATTTTCAGAAATGAAAAGATCAGTACATAAACAATGGTCTCTACATTTTCCCTATAGCCTTTTTTTCTCTAGGATTTTCTCTTCTTTCAAAGAGCAGTAGCAGCCAGTCTCCTCCAGGAATATTTGGCCAAACAGAATCTGATGGACTGATATGAAAGACCCAGGATAGTAAATCACAGTGAGAGAAAGGTCAGCACTGGGTGGTAACTACAAACAGAGAACAGGGGTATGGATGGGTCCAACACTCCACAGAAAGCTGGAACTCAACAGATGTGAAGATTGTACCAATTGACGATGTGCTTACGTGTGACTCAACTGAACATGTGGAAACTAATGAAATCTTAACTTAAAATTATCTTACAATTTAGTGTTTCAAAGAAATATAGATTTAAGAGTAGAAATGAAAACTGAGAGAAATAAAAGAGGTAAACAGAAGGGGAAGCAAAGGGCAGGTGCTTTGCAGGACTTGAGCCCTAAGTGGAACTCAGGACACCTGCCATGGAGCCAGCGACAGACTTGCCTTGGAATTCTAGCAGACTGGGTATCTGCCGTTTATTTTCAGGTTGATCCCAGAGCTGGTGAGGTCATTGGAGGTGGAGCTGGCACAAGATCTGTAAGTAGACCTTGAGCTCAGTCCAGTACCAGCCCTGCTTTAGAAAAATCCCCAACAGTTCTTGCTCCTTGCAAGGCCCAAAGCCTCCCAGGGCCTGTCAGGGACAGCTCTGTGCACAAATGCACCCCAGGAAAACTTCCCATTCTCCCTCACCCCACTCTTGCATGCCTCTGTGTTGCAGGAGGCCCCAAGTCTGAGAGTCTTTCTCCCTCTAAAGTGCCCCGTGTCCTCCTCAGAAACCAACAGACCCAGACCAATTCCTTCTCACTGTAGTTCTCATTTTCAGTGAGCTATGCTTGGCCCAACTCAATCAGATTAGGTCGGGCTGGTTGTCCCACCTTGCTCAGCAGCACCTGCCAGGAGCCAAGAAGAGAAACTCTGATCCTGAGGAGGACAGGTGTAAGCAGCACTACAGGTCTGGCCTCCCTCCGAAACAGCCCTCCAAGGGTATCCTGTGTGCTAACCATAATCAGCCCTCACTTGCTGTCAGAGGTCCCTGGACAGTGCTGTTACCATCTGTCCTCCTCTCTACAGGAAGCCTGAAATGCATCTCCCTTTTCCACCCTTGTGGCCTGTTGCCTCTGTGAGAAATCGAGTGGAGTTTGCAAGGTTACTCTAATCATGGGTGCTCCACAGGGTGCTGCTGTAACTATCTGAGAAGTGAGTGGACAGTGGGAGTGCATCCTGTCTGCTTTTGCTTCACCTTCAGTTCATATACTGATGCATCACCCCATTCTGTGTGCCTTTGTGAGTCTCCCTTTCCCCTATTTTATGTCCATATGTACAGAGGCGAAGAAGTTAGGCACATTCACCGTAATGTGAGTCATACATGGTTTACTCTCCAGGGTGACTGTGTGGCCTTCATAACAGGGAAGCACAAAGACCAGTGTTTGTATCTGCTCTGGTCATTACATCATGGTCAATGCCTGGTACACTGATGATTTAAGGCACCCACCAGCTCCCTCCATGATGTCTGTGTGGAACTGGGTCATCTGGCATGCCCCAGAGATTCTTGCTCTGGATACCATGGAAGCACATGGAATGACTGCCCAGTGTCCTTCAGAGTGAAGACAACTGCTCCACCCAAATGATGGATCCTTGGCAGGAGGCAAAGCTTCCCGAGAGGAAAGGAAAAACTGCAATGAAGCCAGGGTCCCCGGTAGGAGAAGACCTAGTTTTAGACCCAACTCCTCCTTCCTACTTCCCTTGTCAGCTTAGAAAAGACACCATGCCTCTCAGGTCCTTTCCAGTGTGTCTCCCTGAGCTATGGAGGTCATATTGGCATCTGCTTCCTAGGGACATCATCAGAGGTGAGAGATGACAGTTTTAAATTTGTGGGCTGGTGTCATGTGTACACAGTGTACAGAATTAGAGGTGAAATCCATGAAAGGTTGGGAGGGAGGTGAACACATTTCACACAGGCCTAGATCCTTCTGTATGGTGGTGTAAATGACATTCACCTCCTGGACATGTTTCTCTGGTGTCATTGTGAGGGGAGATCAGCCATCATTTTGTTCCCAAACATCTCAATTTCTTTTATGTATTGGTTCTGTGGCCTCAAATCAGGACCTCACACAGGCTAAGCAAGCAGTACACCCCCAAATCTACCAGCACTGTGCCTACATTCACACCTGTGTGAGTCAGTACACCCATGGCCAGGATGCTCAATGGCTGACAGCTCAATTTCTGATGGCCACATCCTGGTTAGCCCATTCCTTGACCATAGGTCACTGGTAGTGAATTTTGTTCTGGTTTCTATTAGCCAGGCTGAAATTTAGCCCAGGTCCTCGTGCATGATAGGCAAGTACTCTATCCTGAGCTCTCTCCCCAATTCCTTGATGTTCTTAATAACATAACATGGCAGATGTGATGGGATGTGACTATCTAGGTTCACACATAAAATGCCTGTGACCAACCTCCTGATCTCTCCCTCCTCTGTTTTTCCTTACTTTCTCTCTGTTTTTTTTTCTTCTTCTCTATATCTCTATCTCTGCATCTTCCCTGAGGAGAGGCTGACTCTTTGCAGAGAAAAAGAGTAAGAGACAGAGCAAACATCAGACTTCCATCCTAAACTTGTTCCTGCCTATTAGCAAGAGAGAGAGTCTGAGAACAGATTCTGCCATAGATGTGCTTCCACTGATCCTGCAGCCTGATCAGGAGAAACTGTGGTGGATCCCCCAGCATAACCTGAATTCCTAACCCATAGAACCTGAGAGAACTGAAGTTTACCTGTTGTACCTAAGTTTGCAGCCACGCATTCATCAGTGGTCATTGATGTGCTATATCAGATGTGAGGTTCTGCCCCCACCCCTGTCTCTTGCCCACTCCTCCCCTCCCTTATTCTCGCCAGGCGCTCTGTTCTCTCTTCTCATCTCTTTCTTGACTAAAAATTTTGACTTTGAATCTCTAAATGGTTGGTCCTCTGTCTTCTGCCACACAGACTCAGCTCTGTACAACTTTAGGACCTGCATGTCTCAGGATCAGGCATCAGTTCCATCTCAGTGAGGCTGTTCAGATGCCCCTATGTAGTGACCTTGGCCTCTGTGTGCCCTTGCTTTATTGGGATATAGTGCTGGGTCTTCTCTTCCACTACATTCTGCGGTGGTTTGTCCCTCTCCTCCAGCCTTCCACCTTCTGGGTGGCCAAAGACATATTGTCCTTTTCTGTGTTGGTGCCAGCCTCGTTCAGCCCAGGAATAAGGTGATAGTTTGAGGCACATAGATTGAATGAATCAAATCACTTTTCCTGTGAGCAACCCTGTGAGTGCCCATGGAATCACTGTGTGTTTGTGTGTGTGTGTGCGCGCGCGCTTGCGCGCATGTGCACATATGTTTGTATCCCTTGGGATGCTGCTTGAAATCAGTCCCACATGTTTAGGCTCAGGTCCCAGGAGCTTGGGGGCTGCTTTTCTAATGCTGTTGGGAGTAGGCTGGTTCCTGTGCTAGGAGGTTTTTTTCCATTGGACTTCTCCCCTATCCTCTTCACTCTGCCCATGTCCTGTGCCTTGGGCCTGGCATTGTCCCTCTCTGGGCACTGGTTCTGAAATGTCCATCGGGAGTGCAATAACACACATAGTCCTTTACTGTGGAGATTCTAGCATGCTTGGGGGTGAGGGTCACATGAGGCTCTCTTCACTTGAGCATTGCCCCCATCCACATCTGCCTGTAATTTGATACCATCCCTACTGAGGCCATCATCTTCAGGTTACCTCACATTTCCATTGTCGCATGCAGTCCATTGGGCAGGGCAGGGCAAGGCCTGGACTTAGAACTCACCACTCAATGTCACTGATCCTTGCCCCAAGCCTGTGGCACTTTATATGCCCACTTGGTTCAAAGACCATGGGAAAACTTTCTATCATCCATCAAATTCAGGAGCTATACCTTAGCTCACACTGGGGCATCCATGTGCTCAGCTTTTTCTTTGTGGGAAACCCAGTGGCTGCTGAATCAGGGACCTAACCTCTCTTGCTGTGCAGGCCCCAGTGGCAGCCAGGACTTGGGGGAATAACTTCAGCCTGGAGCATTCATAGCGTGGAGCAATCAATCAACTGGCCTCTGCAAAGGCTACAAGGCTTTATACCATGACACAGCAGATCTCTGATTGAAGACCACACCCCAGCCCCTGAGGAGTCCTGCAGAGCTCTTGGCTCCCCACCATCTACCACAGCCTGGCCAGGAGCCTGGTGGATTCGAGTTCTTGGCTGGTTTTTACTACCTGGGACCTGACGCCAGTGCTGTTTCCCAGTGCTCATTTCTCCCACTTGTTTGCCTCCTTGACCATTTTAATACTTTTCTTATGTACACAAGGCCTCTTTATTCTTAATTGGGCTGTGTTCATGTGTCTTGCTCTTTGACTGAACTACTGGGTAAGAACTGAAACATATAGGTGGTGACATGCTGAGCCAGACTTTATGCAAATTTACTCTGTCCAGAGAAGAGGACAAAGGCAACCATATTCATGACATTGCATGGAAATAAACCACAGAGGAATTCAATGGACATGCTGCCTGCAACACTGCACTTTCTATACTGGGTTATAGACTTTCCTTGGAACCACACACTACCTCAAATTTTAATGGTTGTATTACAATTATGATACTTTACTTTAGTGATTTTTTTTCCTGTTAAGCACTCATAAATTAAAATTAATAATTTATCATTGAAAATATCTAAAATATAAACATGAGTGTGACACTCCCATGGTGCTGCTCTGTAACAAAAGAAAGTGTGTTAATCTCCTTCATATGAAATAGACATGAAATGACCTACATGTAATTAAACGTGCAGCAGTTTTGATGTGTATACGTCTATAAAGCCAGGAACATAATTAAGAAAACAAAGAATTCTAAGAATTACAAAAAATTCCTGAATTCTTTTTCTAAGCCCTGCCAAGAGTCCATGAATACATGAATGAGAAATCGATACAATCTGTCTGGATTTTCCCTTCTCAGACAATGCGAGATTAAACAGTTACTTACAGCAGGGTAAGGCAGAGGAGAAACATAACTGCAATGATGTGGAAAAGGTAGGACAGGTAAATTGCAAGGACATAGAATGAGTGGTGGCCAGGATCTAGTAGGAAGGAAAATAAAAGAAAATATATTTGGGTAGTGAGTTGATGAAAATTTTCTGGAAGAGGACACTGGTGAAGGTTTCACAAAATGGAGAAGGCACTAAATTGTACCAAACTCATCAACTGAAGCAAGAATAAACCCTTAAATTTCATTTACAGTGATCCTATCACTGGCAGCCCAGAATAGAATAATAATAAATAGAATAATAAGTAAATCTGGAAGAGAGGGGAATGGCAGGTGTGGGTCAAGAGCTGGCTGCAGGTAAAGGTCGAGAGATGACTCCTGCTGGAGAGCCACCAGGAGATCCAGCTCTGAAGCTGTGGAGAAAGGAAAATATGTGCCTGTTCTTGCTGTGGGGCCAGAGCTGGTGAGGGAGCTGTAGGGGGAGCTAGCATGAGCTCTGCTTGTGCAAATCCAGCATGCACTGGAATTGCCTCTGCAGTTGCAGAAGAAGAAAACATCACTGACTTTCCAGCGACTTCTCAGGGCCAAACCTTCCCACTGCATGTCAGAGGCAGCTGTGTGCATGAACACAGCCCCAGTAAAGCCTCCCAGACTGCATCTCCACACTGACTGCTGAGGGGCTCATGTTCCTGTGTCTCCCATCCTCTGGGCACATTGCTGAGTTCCCTAGCACATTGCATCTCAAGGCCACAACCCACACCCAGGGCTCCTTACCCTGTGACTTAGGTACCAGGGTCTTAGGAGGCTCCAGCTGGTCCATGAGAAGCTTGGCCTGGGGATCCACCTTGGAGTTCATTTCCAGTGAGGAGTCAAGGACAGGAGATGCAGACTTGGAGCAAACAGGGCACTAGCAAAGCGAGAGGTCTGGCCTTTCTTCTAACACTACCTACACAGGTTACCTTAGGGAGGAGCACATGGGTCTCTAGTCCAGCAAGTTCAGTGTCCACTCTCACCTTCTCCCAATTACAGTGTGGGCCTTGGGATCCCTGAGAGGCTGACAGAATGCTCCATGGGAAACAGCCCTTGCTTAGTGGTATGACACCACTCCCTTCTTTAGGGAAACATGACACAGTTTCTCCCTGCCCTTCACCCCTGCAAGTCAGCTCAAAGGCAATGACTGATATCTGCCATGTCTTTGCACTCAAGGGCTCAGGGCTGGTGCTGCATGAATATCTATGAAGTGAGGATTCATCGATATCTATCCCAACTTTCTGCATTGTCTAGGTCAGGCAAAGATCTGCTGCCCATTTCTCTTGGTCTCTGTAGAATTCCTCCTACGTGGTCTGTAACCTCTTCTAAGGGAGGCCTTGGACACAGAAAGACTTCCTTGAGGTAAACCATATCTGTTCTGCTGCCAATGCTGACTCTGTGGCCTCCAAAGAACATCAAAACTCAAAAGGGCAGTGGTTGCACCTGTTCTGCTTACAAGATCAAAGATAATACTCAGAAAAGTGTCTTCACACAGGGTGTCTTCATGTGTATTTTGGCTTGATGACACGCATCCACTTTGCAATGATACCTGTGGGCATGGACAGTTTGCCATCCCTAAGAATTCCTGCCCTGAGCATACCCTGAAAACCCTAGAGTGACTCTCCAATCTCCTTTCCAAAGAACAGAACAGTTTTCACCATGTGTGTGTCAGTGAGGGGGGTGGAAGGTCATCCGTGGGAATCAGGACAGCCTCTATAGCAGGTCTTCATGGGGCCAAGGCCACAGCTAATCTCTTGCCATGGAGCCCCCATTTCATCTGCAGTGACCCTGCACTCTGGATCCACTCAGCACCCCAGAGTTCCGTGTTGTAAACCAAGTCTGAGGTGCTTGCACATGGCCAGGACTTGAATACACACGTGGCCAAGTAACACTGGCTGCTCAGGTGAGAACTTACCTTCCCTGTATCTGAGCTAGTCCTGGACTCATTGTCTCTGAGTGGCTGATAGTTGAGCCTAGGGATGTGTGTTCTGGGCTTCCTCTTATCTCTGGGTGCCTCTGGGTGCCTCTGGGTGCCTCTGTGTGCCAATGAGTCCTGGCCTGAGCTGCTGACAGCTGGGTGTTTCCAGTTGAGCTTCCTGAAGTATCTGGACCAAGTGAACCATCCTCTCCATATGTTCCCACGTGGTTCCCTGACACGGGGTCCTGATGTGGGTCACTAGCCCTGGGAAAGCAGTGTAGCATGTTCCTTGTTCACTCTCTCAAGTCAGCCATCTATGAAGACCAACTATCACCAGACCACAGTGCCTGGTGACCAGAGCCTTCAGAGTTCTGTTTGGACTTGTCACCAAGGAAGTGAGGTCATATGCTGGGGTCAACAGTTGAGGCTCCCCCTCTGATGCCTCCTTTGTTTTTATTGTGAGCTAATCTGTGTCTTCATTAGAAATATCAAGTTAGCAAACTAGCAAAATGTGTGTGTTTTTAGACTTTTCCATCCAAAAGATCCTTTCCCTTGAGGATGAGGTGCACAGTTTCTTCATTTAGAGATTCCTCAAATTTTATTTTGACTGTCTTTTCTGGACTTAGGTTAGTTTCATTTCATTATCACTAAGGAGCATGGAGATGTTCCCAGAATGCCCACAATAATTTTATTTGAAGGATATGAAATGTTTCATATGAAGGATATGAAATGTTTATAACACCCATGTGTCCAGGAAAGGAGGATTCATAGCACGTTTTACTCTCACATGCCTATGAATTATCATTTCATCCTTAGATGTTTACCTCAGCCACACACTGTAGTGCTCCATACTCTGACCTCCTTTGAGGAGGGACAGCAGGTGATGAGGGCAAGGGGAGGCTTTGCAAGACTGTGGACATCATCACACCATGCTGATGAAGGACACATGGGCATCCCTCCTGGGGAATTTGTCTCCTAGTCACTGTTTTCACTTCCTGTTCTCCCATCCCAAACAGACTATGGACTTTGTCTCCCTGCTGGGTAGTTTGCCTTTCTTAGAGGTGATGGCGCTGAGCCTGTTCAGTCTTGATGCTCTTGGTTGGTCTCCTTCAAGCAGTGTCTCTGTGCTGGGCCCTCCATGTACTGCTGCTTATTGGTGTTGGAGCTACCACATACTCTCATGGGGGTGAACCTGCCAACTGAAACTTGTTCATGCATCTGTCACCCATCTACTGATCCCATTTGTTCTGTTTCTGGGTTGGAAAAGCCAGCTGCAACAGCCATTCTTATACACGGTCTTGAGCGGACATTGACTTTTATTTCAAAGAAAAAGTACTTAGATGTGAAATTGCCAGATTATATGTCTTGTGTATGATTAGCTTAAAAACTGTTAAGGTACACTTGAAAGCATTTTTTAAAATTAGATTTAGATGGTTGTTTTCTTTTTGGTACTGAGGATTGAACTTATGACCTCAGGTTTGCCAAGTGGGCGCTTATACTACTGAACTAAACCTCCAAACCTGTTTTTTTTAAATTTTGTTTTGCTTTGTTTTGTTGTGTCTTTTAGGCTATAATATGTTATGTTATGTTACACTGTGTTTAGTGTTGGTGAGGATTTTGAGTCTCCTTCAGTGCATTTTCAGTGCTTTCTGATTTCATTTTGTATAACTCACTTGATAAACTATGACATATCACATAATCAAGGGTAATTTAACTTTGGAAAAAATTTAAAAAGTAAGTGAGCGCCAGGTTTGGTAGTAAACATCTCTAAGGCCAGAAGTTACAAGTCTGAGGCAGCAAGATTGCTGTGAGTTGAGGTCAGCCTGGACTACAATGTGAGTTCAATGAAAGCCTAAACTTCATAGCAAGATCCTGTCTCAAAAATAAGTAAATAAATCAAAATAAAAGATACATTAAAAAGCTTTAAAAAGACACAAAAGTCATCTATAAATCAATAAATCAAATATTGATGAATTTTTCTTACATATGTACTTTATTCAGCACACTGAGCATTATGTTTACCATGAGGTAGACATTGATCTACTGCCAAGAATTTGAACTGTTTCAATTTTTTTGACCTTATAACTGAGATGAATGTAGATATGCTACTGAATGTACACTCAGGATTTGGAGAGCATAATATAAAGAGAACTTAATGGTTCTTTTTATTTTTGTACTAATTTTATATATGGAAGTAGGATTTTTGCAAAGGATTACTGTTTTTGGAAAGACTTTCTTGTCTTATTTTAATGTAACTCAAGTACATATTAATAAGGTCCACATAAAAGATGCTATTGTTAAATCTGTAAAAGGATAAAATACAGAAAAATAATGAGAGAATAACATTGGCTACTGTATTGTGCACAATGATTTCTTGGATTTCTTAATAATCTATATTTTCATACGTTTTTAAAATTGTTAATGTTTTTACAAATTTTAAAGCATGATCTCACTAAGATTGTGAGTTTCCCAGGCCAGGCTTAAATCTTTCCTTATTCAATCTCCTTCCCCCTCCCAGAGTGCTAGTATTGCAGGTGTACATTATCTTGAGTTGGCAATCAGCAATAATTTTGTGCATTCATAGAATGAAATAATTTGCTTTGATCTTTAGACACTTTGCAGAAAGAGTGGATCTACGTAAGCTATCTACCACCTTCCTCACTGGCAGTTTCTCTAACAGTGAGTAGGACAGAAAATCCCATTAACACTGTTGGTAGATTCTCTGCTTTGTAACTGTGGTCATCATGCACTTCAGAATATTACTGCAAATGCCTTCTGCACTGGGACTGAGGCTTGGTGTCCTTGAAGCACATTCAGTATTTTTTTATCCTTCATGGATTTGATGATTGTTTGAAGTCAAACCCCAAGAAAGGTGTGAAAGTTAAAGCTACTTGGGTAACACTGCCCTCCAGAAGGCCAGGAGAGTGTAAAATATTATTTTCTCTACCATCGGGCTTTCCAAGTTTTTTGTTTTGCATTCAATTTCTACAGATTGAATACTGAAGTTTGCACTTAGCTCCATGACCTTTCACATTTAAAATTCTTTTTATTTTCATCCAGGTTCTTGATGAGTGGCTATATTGCTGAGGCTGTCTTTAAATTTGTGGTGTTGCTGCCTCAGCCTTCCAGATTGCTGGCATTACAAGCACACCACCAGACCTCGTTTCATCATCGTGTTGTTAAAAACTTATTGGGTGAGCAAAGAATGGTGAAAATGCCTGCAATGCCTGCACTCAAGAGGCTGAGGCAGCAGGATTCCTGGAAGTTCCAGACAAGCCTGCAAAGCACTCTGAGTTCAGCTTGGGCCAGAGCTACACAGGAAGACCTTGACCAAAAAAAAAAAAAAAAAAAAAAAAAAAAAAAAAAAAAAAAAAAAAAAAAGAAAAGAAAAGAAAAGAAAAAAAAGAAATAAAACTAAAGAAAAATGGAAGCAAATTAAAGCAGAGGGAAGGGAGGAAGGGAAGAGAGGATAGGAGAGGAGAGGAGAAGAGCAGAGAGGAGAGGAGAGGAGAGGAGAGGAGAGGAGAGGAGAGGAGAGGAGAGGAGAGGACCCAAGAAGCAAAGCTTGCAGCTTGTCAGCCTCTGAGCAGGATGTCAGTGATGGGCTTGTCATTTGTGTTCTTTGCTGTGCTGAGATTCATTCCTCCTACACATGGTGTATGAATGGTTCCTATCATGAAAGGATGGTGACCTTTTTAATTTCTCAAAGTGATTTTTCCAAATCTCTTGAGGGGTCCATTGTGCCTCATGCTGTGAATGTGGCAAGTGATACTGAATGATTTGTGCAAGTGGAACCATTCTAGCACCACTTAGGGTGAACCCAGGGTTTATTGTGGTGTTTGACTTTTGCATGTGCTGGTGAATTTAGTTGATGAGCATTTAGTTGAATATTTTTGTGTATGTTAAGAATATTGGCCATTAGAGTATTACCATTTTTTAATGCATTATGGTCTGGCTTTGTTATCAGGTGACTTCATCATCTACAAGGAGTTGGGGGTGGTTCCCTTCCCTTGAAAAACCTGAAAAATGATTAGTATTTCTTCTTTTTCAAAATTTTATTTTGATGGTAGTAAAATACAGCAGAGCAAGACAGAACAAACAAGTGGAAACAATGCAGTGAAATTGGTACAGAACTTCACAACAGGGTACCATAACAAGTAAGAGGTACCATAGTACATCTCGTTATCTTCACAATATTTTTCCACTCAATAAGTTATAGCATAATCAAACCAAAAAAACATTTAAAAACAAGTCAGAAGAGAATATTGAACAGAGCAAAACAATCATAACAAAGCAAAAGATTACAAACAACATTTGTATTCAAACAGAAGATAGAAGGAAATCCCCCATATTTTCTATATTGCAGACAGTCATATTTCCAAGAGATGCTCAGAACTCCGCCTCCTGTTGCTAACCAGGGGCTGAGCAACTGGGATGTATGTTTCTCAGTCCATGCACCAGTAGGCTCACTGGAAATGGTGGCTGGTTCTCCTCCTGGATCCCACCAGGGGTGCTTTCCAGGAAAGCCTGAGAATTTTTTTATTGTTCAACTGCCTAAGTCCCAACATACCTAGATTCATTATTTGTTCTTTATTATACACTTGATAGAAATCAGCTGGGCTTTTATCATATCCTGGCATTTGTTATTGTTATTAAGCAGTTATGATTGTTGACCCATTGCCTGTGTTTGTTATAGCTCTGTGAAAGGTGTGTTTTCTCCTGAGGGTGTGGGTCAGGGACACCAAAGTAGATCATGTACCCATTAAGGGTCATGTCTCATTTTACTTAAGGATAAAACCATTTACTTTTGTATCTTCAAACTTCCCCTACAATATATATTTTTGTGAGTAATCTGTTAAGTTATTTAGTCTTTTAATGCTCATTGTTGCAGGGTGTAGTTACTCCTGGAGGAGACTGGGGCAGGCTAGGGTCAGGTCTCTTATTTCAGGCTTTTTGTCCTTAACTGCCTGAGAAGTGTCCCCACCTCCTCACTTGCTCCCTGTAAACACCTGTCCTGCTCCACAGTTGTGGTGATCCACATGCTGCAGTTGAGATCTCAACTGGGTGGAAGACATTCAGTCAAGGTGGGCTCTGTAACAGGATGAACTCATACAGAGCTCCCCTGAGTGAGACGGGGGTCTCAGGCCTGCAGGGAGGAGCTCTGGCAGCAGGGCCATTCCCAGTCCTCTCTTATCCAGCAAGCAGTGTGTGCTGCTTTGCTGAGAAGCTGACTGATGGATCAGAAGGCCTGGACCTGGGAATTTCTTGACCATGATTCTCTACTAGGTACGCTGGAGTCCTCCAAATCTGCCTGGTCCATCTTCCCCGGACATCAGATCTCCACAGAGACCTGAGCATCCCTGGGCTTCTCCTTCTAGGCTCCAACTCTAGGTCTAGTGTGAATTCAAAGACCATAAAATTGAATTTGCATATGTTTAACCTGTAAATTCCACTTCTAATGCCTCATTATAATAAAATGAGATTGAGAGACACCTGTAATCTCTTCTTCCTCAATTATGAGTGTGGATAATTAGAAGCCATGAATGTGTCAGAGCAGAGCTGCTGAGTCAATTATAAAATTACCATCACAGAAAATGCTGAAAGAACTTCTTGTCCTAGGCCACTGAAAATGTGGAAAGAAGGCCTATTCATGGGCTATGTCTCCATTCCTACCTGAAATGATAGAAGAGCTCATGGCCTGGCCTCTCTCCACCCAGCAGTGACGAGATACAAACCAAAATCACAGACAAGAACAAGAAAGAGGACCTCCTGGAGGGCAGCCCACTGATCCTGGGAGGGATGCCTTTGTGGAGTTTTTCCCATTTTCCATTCCATTGCATTATTTATAGTATTCTATTCAATATTACTTTTGTTCAATTCAGTTAGTATTTAATAGTGGCTAATTTCTTGAATAGGTTTGTGAAAATGGATGATATAATTTCATTATATATAATGAAAGTTATGCACAATACAGACACTTCGAATACAACTGTATATATAAAATAAGGAGGCTTGATATTTAGCAAGCCAACACATCTGTCATGACTAACTTTTAAAAACTCCAACACATAAATCCATGAGCATTCCTCTGTGGTGTGTGTTGCTGCCCTCCCTACCTCAGAAGCCATCGTGCTCACCTGTGCTTGCTACTGCAAGGGACAGAAAGAGTTTTTCTTCAGAGTGTATTTTTCCAGCAAGGAATTCCTGAACCTTCCTGCCTTCAGGCAGAGAAGGGAGTGTGCAGCATGCAAAGGAGCCCAGCACTCTTCACTGCCTTACACCCCTTAACCCCACCACATCCATGCTGCATCCCTGCAGGCACGGGAAGGCAGAGCAGCCAGAATGCATCAAAGACTCTGCCACCTCAGGCCCAGGGACCTCAGTTATGGGGTCCTGGTCTCAGGCTCCACCAGGATTTAGGTGCTACCATGCATTCATCCTGCTTAGTGGGCTGGGCACACACTCTGCCCCTTAGGGAAGGAAGACCACTCACACAGTGACCCTTACAGCCTTCAAATTTTGCTTCTCTTCTTTCTGACTGAGGCTGTGGCATTTTAACAAAACACAGCATTGCCATTACATTTCTTTTTCTTCTCCTTTTTTTCCTGGTTTCTCTGTTTATTTAAGCATATGTTTAGAACTGCATTTTGCAAAAGAAAAACATTTCCTTGTCTTTTCACTCCTCACTTAACAGAAAATTTTAGAGATTTCTAATGTAGTTCAAACTCTATGTGCTTGAATGCTGAGAATCCACTCTTCAGCTTGATAGAATGAGGGAAGCAAAGCAGAAACTGAACTTGGGGACATTTCTGTGCCTTCCAGCATTTTGTACAGCAAACCTTGACTCATGCCTGTTTACCTACAAAATATGGGCTTCCGTACTAACTGAATCTGTCAATGACAAATGAGTTTCCTGCACTTACTTCAAACAATCTCATTTGCCCTCAGCTGGCTAAGCACATTGTGTAAGGTTTATTATGCCTAAACTTGAAAAATAATTTCCAGTAAACCAAAGGCTGCCACCCATCCTGAAATCATGATGGGATTTTATGTAAATACAGTCTGATCCACATCTTGGCAGCCATGAGCTGAGAGAGGTGGAGATGGCTTATGCAGGTAGAAACACCTCAAAAGTTTCAACCAGCAGCAGCATCAAGCAGGGAGCAGAGCTGCTGAGTCTTCACAGTTGCATGATGGAATCATCTGGTGGGTTTTGCGCTGGGTTTACTGAGGTGGTAGATCTAGGTTGCTGCTGGGATTTTCCTTCCTATAGTGCAGTGCCAAAAGGAAGTCATGTACATGCAGCATTTATTTGGAGTTTTTCTTTTGCAGTTGTGAAACATGCATGCAGGGGATTTCACACCTCTGCCATAGCAGACCAACAAATGAGCATTATTTTTAGGACTTGTAAAGGGTCAGTTTATTTATACACAATGCAGAATGCTGTTCTCAGCCTTGTTTTACTCAGACTTGTGCATTTTCAATCATTTCTTCAAAAGAAGCTCAGCAATTTAGTCTGAGAAAACTTCAGTTTTGTTGCTTTGATTCTGTGTGAAGTCCTTGCTGACAGACCTGAAACAGGAAGTGAGGTGGACCTGCTGGAGGTTCAGCTCCAGAATAATACTCTTGGCTCAGCTGTGTCAGGCAGGGCTGACCCTCACCTGACTGGCCACTCTGGCATCCAAATGCCCTTGCCCAGTGTTGGCCCTGGGTTTGGGAAGCACTTGTTTGCAGTATAAACTCCCAGGGCACTGGCTGAACTTTGGAAAACCTTACTGTGCCATGAGCTTTTCACACCTAGACCTGCACAACTATGACTTAGGGCACAGCTCTCTCCAACAGCCATGCACAGCATCCTCCAAACAGCTCTTAGGTGCATGCTGTATGTGGACGATAGGAAGGGTCCCAGTTCCTTCCTGCTTCAAACAGTACTGTGAATCAAACTCTTGAAAATAAATCTTGAAAATTTTTGCAGCGTTCTATGTTGGAGAAATCTCTCTTCTTAGTCCTATGAGGTCTAGGGATGGCTCTATATAGCTGTGATGGGTGATGTGGGACAGGATTCTGCTCTGTCCCCCATGTTCTTTCCAGTGCTGTTCAGCTCCTGCCTTAAAATGTGCCATTGGATGGGGATACAGCACATCTCAGGGAGTTATGCCTGTGTGAATCAACTTTGGGAGGCTGAGTGTTTTCTGCCCCTGTTGGCTACAGGTAGTGATTTCCTTTCGAATTACAAGACTTTCTCACTTCTCTCACAAAATGGACTAGTGAGACCTCTTTTACTTGGGCAATTCAAACCCCGGGAAGGTGAAGTACTTTCATCACCAATCACAGCACTAAACAATGAACCAATCACAGTTGCTAGGTTTAGCTACCTCTGTGACTTCATGAGGCTTTGGAGGGACACCCAGATACAAACCATTACACCTTCTAAAGTAAATCCTCTGAAGATGCCTGTGCTCTGGACTAGCAGATAATAACTTGCCTTATTCCAGGTATTTATCTTATTTATTTTATTTTATTAATTTATTTTTTGAGACTCTCACTGTGTAGTTCAGACTGGCCTTCAATTCACTGTGTAAACTTGGTGTAAAACTTGGTGTAAACCAATTCACTATGTAAACCTAGAACTTGAGATGATCCTTCTGTCTCCCCCCTAAGTGCTGGGATTAAAGGCATGTACCATCACGTCCAGCTATTGTTTGTTAAGTTGTATTTATTGGTTTACTTGAGACTTCTCAATTTATTTATCCTTGTTATTCTTCATTATACAATAATCCTAATAAATGTGATGAAATTCAAGACAAACCTAAACAACTTAGCAATTTAGCAAGGCCCTGTCTGGAAATAAATTATGATAAAACTACCAAGGCACTGCATTTAATCCCTAGCACTGTCAAAAATAAATAAATCTATAAATAAATAAATAAAACTTCTTGTAAATAAATCTATAAATAAACAAAACTGCTTAGAAAGAAATTATAAATAAATAAAATTGCTTGTAAGTAAATCTATCAGTAAACAAAATCTATGATGGATAGCTCAGATGAAAAGTGTTTTAGAAGCAATTTTATTTCATTATAATTGACATACAATGAACTTTAAGGTTTAAAGTACAAAATTAGATGGATCTTGACATGTGCCAGAGATATAGCTCAGTGGCAAAGTAATCCCTTGCAAGCACACGTTCCTGAATTTGGTTCCTAAATACTAAAAATAAAACAAAACTAAAATTGAAAAACAAACAAAGATCCCCTAGGAATCTTGACATACATGAGCCCCTTGAAAACCATCACTCAATGGTGATGTGTATGTCATGTTCAAATTTTCCTTATGGTTCTTTTCAAATACTTCTTTCTATCCTAAGCAATGCATCTGCTTTTTGTCTCTGGGAATCACTTTGTATTTTCTAGAGGTGACAGGTCTGTAACCACCCACTATACACAGTGCTTTTGTTTTTGTTTTGGCGGGGAGCTGGTAGAATTTTTTCAATCCTCATAACCATGTGAGGTTTCCCGTGTGCTGCTCCTTGTCTGTGGCTGAGCCATCACATCCCACTGTATGGATGAACCACAGATCCTCATGTGTTCATCAGCTGAGGCCCTGTGTATTGTTTCCAGTTTTGATCTTAAAAATAAAGTTGCTGCAGTCATTCTTGTGTTTGAATAGCTGTAGCATTCATTTCCCTGGGGAAGGCACTTAGTGTGAAGTGAATATTTTGTGCCTTGAATGTTAACTGTCTTTCAGAGTAGTTGTTCAAAATTAAGATTTCTGGCTCTTCCTGTGAGTATTTTTAAGCCCTGTTCTTATGTTTTTCACTCTTTTTGAGGTGATTTCATAAAATTTACCTAAGGAAAGGTTATTTCTATTACATAAAATTCAGCATTTTTGACTTTGGGTAGAATTTTAAAGGTGTAAAAAACCCCAAAATACTGTATATATGCACATATGTAAATCACCTATAATTTTAACATCACAAAACTTCTGCCATGTGGTGATTAATCTTCATTGTCAACTTGATGGGCTTGAGAGCTGTCCAGAGATTAGTAAAGTGTTCTTCTGGGCTTGTCTGTATGGGTCATGGAGGAGTGACCCTAGGTACACCATCTGGTCTCTGGCCCCTTCCTCCCTGGCACTGTCCCGCCACTCTGCTTCCTGGCCATCATGGACTGAGCAGCATTGCTCCATCACACCCTCCTGTTGTGGTGTCCCTGCATTGGAACCAGGCAGGAATGAATCCCCTGAAAACATAAGGCTTCTCCTCTTCCCAGTTGTGGGTCTTGGATTCTGTGTCCTACTAATGTGAAAACTTGACCAGGACAATTGTTTTTATGTTTACATATGTGCTTCAACCTACACAGCTTTTATAGAATTTACCAAATTTTACCATTCCTTTCAGGTCAGATGTGGGAATTGTTTTCAATTTTTTTACCCATTTAAATGAACTGTGTACAAATGTACTGTTAAATGTATTCATGATTTAGAACTTTTGTGACTAATAAATGATTGTCAAAAGTAAATATTTACTTATTTATATGCTTCCATTTGTATAAATATCCAGAACAGGCAAATCCTTAGAAAGCACAATAGTGGTTCATGGCTGAGCGTAGGGAATGGAGAATGACAGTTTAATGAACCTAGGTTATCACTGGGGATGGTGGAAGTGTTCTTTAACAGGCATGGTGAGGGTCTCACAGCCCTTAATGCATGAAATGCCACTGGTCTGTGTGTTCCAGGGTAGATGCTGAATTTTAGATTGAATTTTGCCTTTATAAAGAAAAAGAGCAGATGAGGAGTCTCTTTACCCCCACCACAGACGTGTACAGTGGGAGCCTACTGAGGACAGCACTGGTCATGGAGACCTTTCCCAAATGCTTCTTCTACTCCCTTTGCTTGGAATGAAGCACTCAGAGACATGTTACTGAGTGTAGGTGAAGAATCAGATGTGCATGATCAGGAGACAAGAAATTTTAACTGTAGGTTCTGTCCTTTGTGTGATATATGGGATGTGTGTTATGATCAGGACACAGGAGTTATTACTCCTCAAAAAGTGAACAAGGTATCACAAAATTGTCCCTGAATCCTCTCATCTCTTCTGTCCAATTTACCATCTCCTATCTACTGTCTAAAATATGTTAAAATATGCACAACACAAAATCCACTAATTTTGTCAGTGACAAGTTCAGTGAGTTAAGAACATTTACCTTTTGAAATTATAAGCACCATCCTGCTCCAAAACTCTATTTCCAAACTGAAACTGTGAGCCCTCCTAACAATAGCATCTTTTCCCTTCCTTGAACTCCTGGTAACACCATTCTACTGTCTGTCTCCAAGTATTGGACTCTTCTGGGCCATCACATATTTGGAATCACATTTTCCTTTTCTCTCCATTTTATTTCACTTAACATAATAATGCAGGATGTATATATACCACCTTTTGTTCATCCACCCTTTGGGGGGTGTTTCCATGTTTTGGCTCTTAGAAATAATGGGAATGCAAGTATCTGCTTGAGCTCCTGATTTATGTTAAGCTGTATATGTATATTTAGAATTGTTGAATCATAGGATAATTCTATAGAATTTGGAGAGGACAGCTATGTTGTTCCCTACAGCAGCCAGTCCATTTTACAACCACACCAACAGCACACGAAGTTTGGGTTTCTCGCTGAGATCCTCTGGCCCAGGGAGCAGTTACAGAATCTAACCAAGCTGCTGGCACTGATCCTTGGTCTGGGGAGCCTCAGATTACACTCCACTGGACTGATTCGTGTGACACATGGGGCAGTAGGAACAAAGAGGGGCTGGACCCACACCCAAGTTAGGGTCAGTTCTGCAGTAATGTGAACTCTTTAAGGACTGTCCCCTTCTGAACCATGGAAACCAGTAGCCTGGTGATGCACACCTTGCAGCTTCCCACTCCTCAGTGAATCCCAGATGCCCAAAAAGCTAGCTTTTGCAGTGTGAGTGTGGATGCTCCACTTTCTGTTTTTTAGTGGAAAGAGCTAGATGAATCAGCTGTTGCCTCTACAAGGGCAGCAGAGCTCTGATTGGCTGTGTTCCAAAATAAGTTGCTGACTCTCACATTTCCCAGGGAACTGATGTTCAGGATGGGGTCTGCCTTGGGGGAGCTGGAGGAAAGAGACCCTGTTTGAATGCCCTGTCCATGCCTGGGACCCCAGTGAGTGCCAGAGGCCAGACAGGAGACCTGTGCATGGAATCCTCACCCTTCAGGCCTCCTGGATCAGTTAGGGGAAACATTTTAGAGAACAAGGGCCCATACTGCAAGCCAAAACCCACTTATTTATTGCACTGCCTACACTGCAACTAGATCTGAATACTGAATTGAAGTTTTAGTTTAGAAAAAACTGCTCATCCATTGACATATTTTGCTTGAGAGAAAAACACAATCACAAAGCTTTCAATGATACAACCTTTTAGAAAAGTGAAGGTTTGCATTTGGTATGCTTTCACATAATTAATGTTTTCTTGCTGTTGCATGCACACTGATAGTTTGTCAAAGGCTGGCTCATACTGCATTCATTTCAGAGCAACACATGCAATACTCAAGTCATCTTTTGGTCTGTTTCATGTATCAAATTTAATATAATTCAAAGCTGAAAACAGTGGCCCAAAAGCATAAGATGATCCACAGTAACAAATGCAATCCCCAGTGTTTTCATTGACTTAATGTTTTTTTGTCTTTTCGAGACAGAGTCTCACTATACAGTTCAAGATGGCAATCAACCTGTGAGGAGAAGAGACCAGCCAGGAGAATGAAGGTGAGAAACACGGAGCCATGAGAAGAAAGACATCTGCAACTACATGAAGCAGGTCATAATGTAATGGCTTTGTGAATGAGTCAGTGTGTAAATCTCGCAAACATAAAGATAAATGAAAAAGTCAGACCCTCAAAAAACACAAACTGTAAGAGTACATATATGGATATAAATGAACATGCATATGTATAACTGATAAAAACAGGACAAACTAATCTCTGGATAGGATTTATCTTTGGGAAGGAGAGGAGAAGCAGCAAGAAAAGAGCAAAAAATTGAATTTTCATTTCATTTATGAAAACTCATTGAATTCAACATTTTCCTTTATTATTCCTTGTTACCAAAGCTGCACTTTCCTTGCTGCCTTCCTACAAAACTTGTTAAAGTTGACTCGCTGCTCCGCCGTCACCTCCTGGCCATTCTGTGAACTACAATGCTGGACTAGAGAGGGGTCCTGGTGCAGCTGGGCTGAGTGACAGGGATGCTGGTTAATACTTTTTGCAGAGGACAAAGCCAGCCAACAAACCAAGCCCGGTCACTGTGCAAACATCACTTTAGGGACCTTGTGCAAACAGCATCTCTCTAAGCCAAACCCGCATGTGCAGACAAATGGAGTGGACAAAGTCATCAACCTAATCACCTTCCTCTGGTTGCCATCTCTCCTGTGTACCCCAGATCTCACCTATGACTGTAGTTTAGAGTCATCAATACGATAAGATGTCTTTCTCACATGCTATATCATATAAAACCCTACATCCTTGATAAAAGAAATGTATTTGATATACCGTGTGGTTAGCAATAATTAAATTCAATGCCATATAAAAACTTTGTGTACATTTACTTAGATTTTACACTTTAGGCAAAATTTAGATTTTTTAACAGACATCTGTAGAAATCTAATAAATTTAGGATAGAGCATTAATGAAAAAAAAATATATATATATATAGTTATTAACCAATACAATTATATATTATTTATGCAATAACAAAATGCTTATTTAATAAATTCCTGTAGATGTAGATCAAACTTTAAGTACCATGACCAACTTTAAAGAGATGTTGAAATATTTTACTGTTGTTTAACCTTTAGATGTACACTGTGTGACAGAGAGCACTTGTTATTTTTGCATGTTCTAAACATATGCAGTCTTAACTCTGTACCTGCGATTCTCCTGATCTCAACAAAAATTGTCCTGCGATGGGGACAGAACAACTAACCATGGAAGCAGTAGGCAGCTACATCCAGGGCTTTTCTTGACTTAGTTCATTCAGGAAATTGCCACAGTCTTCTGTGCCACCACTTTGGGCACAGTTTGTGTTGTCAAGAACTTTCTCATAATATAGGAACCTTCCTGAAAGAGGCAGGTGCCACTGTGAGGGGTTCAGCACTGGAGAACAGAGAACTCCACATGCACCTAGGAAAATTAGGGATGTACAGCTGCAGGCCAGGGTCAGGTCAGGGAGCTGACAACACTAAGAGTGAGCAGCAGATGGAAGGGAGCTGTTTCCTGACAGCCTAAAGGAATGCTTGCAGAGGGAAAGCCAAGCTGAACAGGCATGAGCTGCATGATGGTGGAGGATGAGGAGTCAATCGGATGTTAAGGGTGATGATACATCAGGGATGGAGGCTTGTGGCCAACTGCCTTAGCAAGACACTTGCTAAAACTGGATAATGCAGATATGAACACAGAAGCCAAAAATGAACTCAGAGTGAGGAAGATGAAATAAATATAGGTGAAAAATTAAAACAACACTGAGATTCCACCTCACCCTGAAAAGAATGTCTATGTCAAGAAATCAACCAATAAGAAATGCTAGAGGTGTTGTGGGCAAAAAGGAAGATTCTCCCTGCTGGTGGGGGCATAGACTGGTGCATCCACTGTGGAAATCTGTGTGGAGATTCCTCAAAAAACTAGGATTGCTGGACCCATTTGACCCAGATATGGATAAAAGATTAACTTAAACTAGATTAAATTTTGGTCACCCCAGGGACTTTGTGCTATACTAGGCCATATGAATGTTTGTTCTGGAGGAAGTTTTACAAATGCATTGTGTTTAAGGTAAAGAATGCAGAACCCGGAGTCTCAAGGGAATGCTGCTGGGACAGCACAATTTGGTTTGCAAAGATGTGTCCAGAGGACTGGTAAATGTGAAGGCCAGGCATAGCCAGAGATGGTTCCTGGGAAATCCCAGCTTCAGGATACAAATGTATCCAAAGTTACAATGTCTTTTTTTCCTTCCAAGAAACTCACTGAAAAAAAATCCACTGTCTTCAAGATAAAATAAGGCCTTACACTGGGCCTTCTTTTGCCTTTTACCTAGAAAATGGGCCATTTCCCTTTGCCTGTAACTTGAGCCCCTGCCTTCTATAGATTCACAAATTCCACAGATTTCCATCCCCCATAACACAGAAGCTGCCCAGCCCTAGACCATAATGGGCCTCATTCTCTGAGCACCTGCACTCCTCTGACTGCCTGCATCTTTGAATCTGCTTACTAAATTTATCTGAGGCTCTCATAGGGATACATAGCAATTCTCCTCCATGACAAGACTGGAACCTCTGCACCAGGCCCAGGATGAGTGGAGGCCCCCATCTCCTCTTTGTGGAGACTTCTCCGACACTGTCAGGTGACCAGAGGATCCTGACTAGGGTTTGGGCAAGGAGAGAATAATTGTGAGACACGAATGCAAGTGATACATGTCACTACCCACTAGAAGCCTTAAGAGTCAGGGCTGTGAAAGACAATAAAACAAAATCAGGAAAGCTAAGACTTTCTGAGTTAAGTCAGGAAATGGCTACAGGACAGTATGCAAACCCGCTGAAGGTGAAACTGAAAGATGTTCCGTAGACTTAGAGAACAAATGAACATGATCACCTCCTCCTCCAACACCTCTCACCCAGGAACATCCTTGTTAACTAACAGTCAGATGCACATGTGACTCAGGAGTCTGTGTAATCATGGAGCTGTCTCTGAAAATAACTCTGGGAATCCTCTACAACAAACTTCACTGCATTTGTTTTATGGGGCTTCCTTGAGGGGGTGCACCCGAATTGCAACACGGTTTCCCATGTACCATTTCTTTAGTACTTGACATTGAATAATTAGTAAAAATTCTTTTTGCTCTCCTGTAGAAGTGCAGTGTCCCACTGAGGGGAAGGAAGTGCAGGCGATGTGAGTTGGACACCACTGTTGGCCCCTGAGTGATGCACACATGAGAAATGCTTCTTGTTTGTGTGTGTCAGGCTTTGGATTGTAATTGTCCCTCAGCAATCCTTGTGGTAGAGGTTTGGTCATCAGCCTGTGGCACCACTGGGAGGACAACATGCAAGAATGTAAACATAACAACATATACAGAGGCTGGACGATAAAGACACAACTCTCCCTGCCTGCTGCCTGCTGGTGCTGATGTGCTGAGGACTGCCTCCCTGATGTCTTTGGGGACTTCACAAGCAATTTACCCTTATCCTCCTCCTCTCTGATAGATGTAAAGGCAAGGGAGTAAAGTTCCTACCAGCAAGGAGGGGGTTCTGAGTAGGATATCCATGAGGGAGCCTTTATCTAGAAGATGTTAACGAGTTTAGAAAAGAGCTACCTTATGGAAGACTACCTACTTTTCAGGGTTCAATCTATGTATTGTTGTGGGGAACCACTCAGACTGCTTCACAGTTCAGGGACATCTAAAGACAACTGAGGACATGACCCTGCTTGTCTGTACAGGCACACAGTGGGGTACAGTTATGTAACCATGACTTAGCACAGGTGAACTCATATGAACAGATTAGAGTACTACACAAGAATGTAAACATGAGATAACAACCTGTGTAAGAATTATACATCAAGAACAGTGGTTTTCTGCTCTGTTCCACTCTGCCTATCACTGTTGCTGATGTCTTCAACATGTACATTCTCTAATTTTGTTACCTCACGCAACAAAATCTTTGCTGAGTCCACAAAACAGGCCAACAAGTGTTCACACAGTGCCCATGCACAGCCCATGTACCCTTCAGCCAATGTCATGCATAATCATGCTCTTGACAGGTCCCAAAAAACTGCAGGACAATCAGCAGATGTTTTTGTAAGGTCCCTGGAAGGTCTCAACTCGTCAGGCTCCATTTTGGATTTTCTGACTCCATTTTGAGGCTGCTGTCCTTAATGCCTGGTAGAATTCTAATTCCTATTTCACTGATTCCTGTTACAGTGATGTAAACCTAAATTAATCACCCTGGAACCACATCTACAATAAATCATTAACAGGAAAATGGAGGCTAAAAAATGTACCAAAGATAGTTACCTCTCTACATAGAAAAAGAGCAAATATTTCTAATTTTTCTCCTTGTTTGTTGTACTTTTTGAAATATGTAAATATTACCATAATTACCAAAACAATGATTGAGAGACAAACAGAAAAAGAAAAATTAGAGGATTCAGTGATGAAACTTCAAAGCTCCCCAGCATGGTGACCTGATTTGGGCTTCTGATGACTCCTACTGCAGGACTACCCATTGTCCTCTTGTTTTCCTTAGGGAAACAAGAGCCTTGTTCTTCATCTTTGATGGCCAAAGATGCAAGGCTGAAAAGATGCTGCAAAACAGTTTCCCCTGGCCACCTCTAACTCATGAACACCAGGGAAATGCTGTTTCTCTCTTCCATTCTCTATACTGCTGCTAACATAAGTGATCATTTGTAAGTGAGAAAACTAAGTGTGAAAAAGTGAGCAGATCTGTTAAAGTTCATTTCTACAATAAGAGAGTCAGCATGCAGACCCTGTTCCTTTTGTCTGGCAGCTACCACTCTGCCATATGAAGGCAGGGGATCTTTTTGCTATAGTACATTGCTTGGTGCAAGGGGAACTTCTATCATTTAGCTTCTTAGCCTTGGGTCTCTTGATTCATGTTCCACATGCAAGTGTCTGAGCCTTGAATATGGCCAATGATGTTTTCCCAGCAATCACTGCACTCCTATTACCTGAAACTCCCCTCCCCCAGGTGCATGGGATTAGCAAGGGATTATGCAACATATGCAATAGTATATAAATGTCCACATGCTTTAAAATTTGTTCAATCTCTTTTCCTTTTTACACATGATAATTATTGATGCATACTAGTTGTATAGAGTAAGGGGATTCATTATGATATTTTCATATATACATATACTGTGTATTGGTCTTTTGTCAACCCCTCTCCTATCATCTTGCTCTCTTCTAACTCTGCTCCCAGGCTTCTATAGCCCCTCTTCTACTTTATTTTTTAGTTTTCACATATGAGGAAAAACATGCAATATTTGTCTGTCTGAATTATTTTGTTTAACATGATATCCTCCACTTCCTGAATTTTTCTGCATATGACTGGATTTCATTCTTTTTTATGGTTCAATAGGGTGTGTGTGTTTGTGTGTGTGTGTGTGTGTGTGTGTGTGTGTGTGTGTGTGTCTGTGCCTGCATGTGTGCACATGTGCATGCCACTTTTGCTTCGCCCATTCTCTTGCTGACACATACCTAGACTGATTGCTTGCCTTGGTTATTGTGAATAGTGCCTCTTTTGCCCCTATCTTGCTCATTAGCCATTGTTGTATAACAAAGCATTCCCAAACTCAGTGCCTTATTGCAAAATTTTATAACTGGCACCCAATATTCTGGTTTTACTAGGCTCAGTCGGGTAGTTACAGTGTCCTGTCAAATAACTTTAGACAGCTTGGGGCTAAAACTACAGTACATTCCCATGGCCTAAAGTCCAGCAATAAGAAAGGGAGGACTGGAATGTATTTTGAGAGTAGAGCACTTGTCTAGCATGCAGGAGGTCCTGACTTCCATGCCCAGCATGAGATTGTATAACAGCTTACAACTGATTTTTAAGACCATAGGGAGAATGGAACATGGATAGAGGAGCATTATTTGCTATCATAAAGCAAAATGAATGACAAGCTTAGTGCCTACAGAGAGGAAAACTGATGAGACCTCATTTCACTGCAGAGCCTTGGAAGCAGTGAAATTCTGTGTGATACAAATCTATAATTGTGTGCAATGCTGGTTTTCTTTCTGTCAACAAGAGCACACCATTCTTGTGTCAGGCATTGAGTTGGGTATTGAGAAACACTGATTACCAGTTGTGTGAGTTACTCTTCATTGGTTGTTGAGACAAAATACCTGACACCTAACATGCAAGGAGGAAAGGTTTATTTCTTACAGGACAGAGGTTTCAGTCCATACTCAGTTGGCTCCAAGGCAAAGTGACATGGTTGAGGGGAAGCAGTTAATTGTGGCTGCAAACAGCAAGCATGAAGAGCAAAAGAGAGAGACATGCTGTCTTCCATCCAGTACACTGTATGCTGGCTCCACTCCTGGGCAGGTGTAGCACTCATAACACCAATCTGAGTGCTAGACAATGAACCAATCAGAAATACTGGATTTGGCCACATTCATTATTGCATGATGCTTGGGAGGGGCACTGACATAAACTATGACACCAGTAGAGGCAAAGAAACTGCTCTCATACTCTCAGCATGAAGCTTATGGTCTACTGAGGTAAGGGGATATTTATCAAATCACTATCCAAGTATAGGCTGAAAATTCCTAATCTGAAATCTGAAGTCTGAAATGCTTCAAAATCCAAAACTTTTGAGTACTGATGTAGTGCCAAATTGAGAAATTCCACAAAAAGAAATTTTATTTCAAACACAGAATATTATTTAATTAAGATTACTGGTACATTTTAGATGTAAATAATGATCATGTTGATCGTGGGAAATTTGTACCGTACATGATATGCATCTTTTTTTTCTCCATTCCCCTACCTTTCCTTCAACTCCCTTCCCCTCCTTATTTATGGAAGGCTGGTTTCCTTCTTTTCTCATCATTTTTTCATTTCCCTTCTTCCTTTCTCCCTCCTCCATCAATAATTCCCCATCTCATTAGAAAATGTTCAAATATCTATTTTATTTTAGTCCTTATCTACATTTTCAGTTTCCCACACCAGAGAAACAACACAATACACATGTTAACCACAAAATTAATACAAATATTGTATAAAATTATCTTCAGGCTCTGAGTATGAAGTATATATGAACTATAAATAAATTTCATGTTTAGACTTGGGTCCCATCCTAAAGACAACTTATTATGTCTATGCAAGTTCTCCAATAAATAAAAAAATATCAGAAATTCAAAACACTTCTTGTCCCAATCATTTTGTATAAATGACACTGAATATACAGATGTTTAATTAATAACCTCAAGGAAGAAGTACAAGGGCTGATCAAAATATACAGCTAAGATTCAAATTCTTTAAATTTATTACAATAAGAGATACATACTCATTAATCCTCCTTAAAAACACATTCTGAAAATAAATTAAATAAAATACACCTCCTTGCTTCAAACACACTTCTCAATTTGTTCTTGCAATTTTTGGAGATGTTTGGAAGTCCTCTTTTGTGAGTATCTTTACAAATTGAGATAAAAATATAGTGAGTGCTGCTGCTGAGTGCCATCCAATGGAAAGAATGGCTCACATATACACTATGGTGTGTCCTTATTCACCAATTTACCAGATCTGGACCCTGTGACTTCTGACTCTTCTCCAAAATCAAAATGATCATGAAAGGTAAACAGTTTGAACTGCTTCAAACATTGAGGCAGCCACAACAGCAAAACTAAAGATCCTTATAAGAGGACTTCCAGAACTGATTCAGAAAAAAATGCCAAGAATGATGGAATAAGTGCATTCAAATGAAGGGAGAACTGGGTGTGGTGGTGCATACCTGTAAACTCAGCACCTGGGAGGCTAAGGCAGCAAAATCTGAGACTAGCTTGGGCGACACAGTGAGTTCAAGGCCAGCCTGAACTCCAAAGAAAATCCTGTCTCAAAAAACTAACAGCCAACAAGCAAAGAACAACTAGGGGATTGTTTTATCACAGTTTTTGTTTGTGTGTAGATTACTAACTCATTGAAGATGGAAGACCTTCCCTGTGTGTGGTGGGCAACCAATAGTCCCGCATCCTGGAGGCAGTAAAAAGGGAAAGGAGAAAGTCCTAGCTTCTGACTCTTCAGAAGAGTTTGAGTCCTTACCATCGACTTAGGTGTCATTTCCATATTCATAGCGCAGATTCTTCTGCTTTCTGCTACAGACTCTCCCAGGACTCTGCTATGAGCTCCAGGTCTTAGACTTATGTGTTGATCTTTTGCATCTCCAATGAGCACCTGGCCCTTTTGTTTTTCTTCTCCACCTGACTCTGCAGATGGCCTTCCTAAGCCTCCTTTGTAAATCCCTATCTGTCACAAACACACACAAATTAAATCTGATCCTCTAGTGCACCCTGACACAAACTGCCTCTAGCTACCTGTGCAACCTCCCCTGAACAATTTCATGCCTCACTCATGTGAAAAATCCAAAGCAGAACTGCAGCGGTGCTGTGCTAATTATGGGTTAGTTAACAGAGATGTTGGTGTTGGCCCCATTGGGTTAAAATTCTGTCCACTGCTTTGTTATTGGAAAGGGTATTTAATGTTGGTGTTTAGGCTCACACAGCTATGAAAATGAAGATAATTCCTAACTCACACTCTTGTAAGAATTAACGTATGTAAAGCGTTTCAAAGGGGCCCTGGCCTAACACCTATAAGTGCTACATATGCTTATTAATATGTTATATTAACATGTAAAGATACTTTTTTTTAATCGGTACCGGGATCGAACTCACTACCGCCTACTTGCAAGGCAGGTGCTTATGCTGCTGAGCTAAATCCCCAGCCCCCATCTAAAGATACTTTTAAGATATAAAGAAATCAGGCGATGGATACCGAAAGCACTCAATTCTCTGTAATAAAAGGACAACAACACAAATAACAATTGTATCTGAGCACTTGCTATATGCTAGGAACCATGGGAAGATCTCTTCTTTGGATGTTCATAGTAGTACCAAGAGATGAGTATTGCCTTTCATAACGCTTTGTTTTTTTAATGGAAAAAAAAAACCCACAATATTTCAAAGCGAAATAATAGGAGAATAACAATACTGGAATCTGAGGCTCCCAGAAGAGAAGCAGTGTGCCTAAGGTGTCAGGCCTGGGAAGATTTGAGTCCAGACATCCATAAATTCCAAGCCTCAGACTCAGTCCACTGCTCTGCTCCCTGTCATAGCAGGCCTGGGGCTCAGAGTTCCCACAAGCCTTATCAGAGCCCTGCAGCCACACCTCCCTTCAGCCTGACCCAACCCCCAATGCCACGCCCCCTTCCTCATTCTCCCCCACAGGAGGACTATATACCTATTGGGCCCCAACTTTCTGGCCACGCCCCTTGCCCCGCCTCCCAAGCGGCTGAGCCCCACCGCTGGCCTCAAGCGAAGATTACACTCCACCTGGCCCAACCTGCGCGTGCCGCGCCCACGGACTGTCCCTCGCCTTGCGCCTGCACATCCCACTCAGTCCCGGGCTGGCCCTGGCCTCGCCCTCACAGTGGATGCCTGTCTTGTGCTCGGAGTCGTCATTTTGCCGCTAGAGAAGCCCTCTGGAGACCTGAATGCTCTTTCTTCAGTGGCCTAGCCTGCGGTGGGGCGGGGCCTGGGGTCTGGGCCAGGTAGGCTGGTGGGAGCCGGCTGTGAGCAGCGGCGCGGCCCGGTGGCCCCGAGGTTAGCGGGCGCATTTTCCTCGCGGGGAGTCCTGCCGGCGGGGTCGCGGGCCCAGGGCGGCGGGCGCGGCTCTGGGGGCGACCCGGCCTCAGCCCGCAAGGCCCCTCTCTCCCTTCCTCCCTCCTCTCCTTCAGGGGTCGCCACAGCTAGGCCTGGCGCGCAGGCCAGAGTCCCTGGTCCCTGCCAGGCGCTGCTGGGAGCCCAGCCCTGGTGTGGGACCTTTGGGAGGTGGCTCAGGTCTCACATGGCCTTTGCTGTCACTGAGCTTGGCTGTGCTGAGCCGGGGACATTTACCCCCAAAACGACGATTTCATTTCACTCCGAGATCTTCCCTGCAGAGACTGAGAGAAGACCAAGATATTACAGTAAGATAGCAGTTATTATTCTACCTGCACATGGTTTTAGCTCACGTCCCTTCCATTGATAAGGGGTTTCTGCTTCTTTTAATATTGGTGCCACTTGGGTGTTTAGCTTTTGTGAGCAGACTGAATGCAGCATGAGGCTTTGACAACAAGGCAAAGTGTGATCAGTAGGGTTTAAAAATTTAAATCCACAAATAAAAATAATTCACACACATTGTTGAACCCTGCTACAGAATATCCACCTTGCCCATATTCGGCTGTCTATAACCACTACTACCCAGTTCTGCTCATATCATTTATATATTTGCATAGTGTTGAATATTTATATTATATGCATAGGTAGAGGTTTATTTAGTTATCCTGTTACTGACCATGTACAAAAGTCTAGTTCCTCTTAGAAAAATTGCATTGAGCATATATCAGCTTTTGGGGGGATAAATTCCAGAATTTGAAAATACTAATTCAGAGTTCTCTGTTCTTTCCCTGACACTTGGCACGAACTGGTGCCTAAACAACCCATGTTAACATCTTTCAAAGACTAGGTATTTGTCCAATTATCTTGGAAAATTTGGAGTTCAGCGAGATGTTGAGTCATTTTCTGTGCAGGCTGAGAGGCAGGCCACACAACCTACTGTAGGATTTTGTTTTTAAGTCATGTAACATGTTCATGTTTTTGTTTTAATTGACTATTCTGTTTTGTTTCATTTGGTTTTATTCTCTTTAAAATAAAAAATAAAAAAAATTTTCTTGCTGGGCATGGTGGTTCATGCCTGTAATTGTAGCACTCTGGAGAGTTAGACAGGGGCATCACAGGGAATGCCAGGCTAGCCTGAAATACTGGATGAGTTCAAGGTCAAGCTGCAGTACATAGAAGGATCTTGTCTCAGAACAAAACAACCCCTTTTTCATCTTTTCTTATTTTAATGTAGCATAAGTAGATACTAATAAAGAAAATATGAAAACACTTTTATAAATAGATTAAATTTTTCATACCATGCAGTTTATATACTATGAAACTATAATATACTTTATATAACTATATAATATGAAACAGCATAGTAGTTTCATACTATGCAATTTTCATGCTATGCAGTTTATATACTATGTTCCATTATCCTGGGGATTTCTGCAGGAGCTATATGGCTGTGCAATTTTTAAAAAAAATTTTTTTTTAAAGTTTTGAGACAGGGTCTAAATAATTCACTCAATTCCCCGGGTTGGATTTAAATTCGTGGTCTTCCTTCCTTAACCTCCCAGATTGCTGGGAATCTACAGGCTATCATTATTTAGAAATTAGCAATCATTATATATGTTTATGGGATAAAATGTGCCTTTGATCTGTGGCTCCTTTGTAGTAAGAATCAATCTAGTTAATGTGTCTACCACCTTCCAACCTACAAATTCTTTCACAGTGACTGCAAATCTCACTGTTTAGCAGTTTTGAAAGTTATCCTTCTTATTAACTGTGGTCACCATGCGGTTTAGTAGAGAGTTGAAAATTTGTTCTCCACCGTGCCCTAGATTTTGTATTCTTAGGAGAACATCTTCCTTTCCCCGTCCCTCATGGAATTGATCATATTAAAAATCAGAGTGCCCAAGAAAAGGTGTGAAGGTACTTGGGGCACATTGCTCTTCAGAACGACCAGGCAGTGGTACTCTGTAGCACCTCACCTTGCTCCCAGTTTTTATTTATTTATTTTTTATTCTTTAACTCAGTTCTGGGAATTGAATGCAGGGCTGGTTTAGTTACTTTTTCCTGGTTGCAGAGACAACATATCTGATGCCAAATGTTGGTAAATGAAAGGATTATTTCTTACAGTTTTTGGAGGTATCAGTCCATACTCAGTTGGCTCCAAGGTAGGCTGGCATAGTAGGGCCACAGTTTATGGCTGCTGCAAACAGCAAGGAGGAAACAGGCAAAAGAGCAAGACACGCCTTCTTTCTGCCATTACATCACATCCTGGCTCCACCCCTAGGTCAGTGTAGCACTCACACGCCCAGTCCAAGGGATAAACAATGAACCAGTCACAAATGCATAATATAAACGCATGAGGCCTGGGGCCACAGACATAAATTGTGACAAGGACCTTGCACTGAACTAGACTAACTTCTGTTTTTAAAATTCTTTTTTATTTTGAGCCAGGGTCACCACAAGGAACTACAGTGCTGAGACAACATTCTTGGTCTTAGCTTCTTACATGTCTATGTGTGGATGCAACTTGATTTCATATTGGAAACTACTAGGAGGTGAAGTGGCTCTGAGCAGGATTTAAATTTTACTAATTGGCTTTCTATGTTTAGCTGTGAATCTGTCCTAGGCCCAGGCCCCTTGCCAGGAGACGGGAGCTGATTCATAGTAAGTGAACCTCTATGAATCACAGGTCCTGACTGAGGCTTGTAGTGGCTTTTGAGGCCAGAGATACCTCAAAAGGTAAGATAAGGCCACAGCTGTGGACAGTCTGGCTCCAACCCCAATTAACTAGGTAGAGACTGCAGCTGCAAAGATTACTCCTACAGTCTCACTTCTACCATGTCTTCATGATAAGACAGTGCTACTGAATTGACTTGATTTATTACTTGGAGACATCCTTGAAGTGACTCCCAAGGTCCTGCTCATTGCTTGTACTTTCCTCAGTTTCTCTGCCCTTTGTCCTTGGTACTAATATAAGTGGACTGACACAAAGAATCCTTTGTCTTTACCCTCATAGTGGAGCCCTACAAATCATATAATTTCTCACTTTTTATTTAACCTCCACCATAAACTAGTTTGGGAGATCCAAGATATAGGACAGTACCCCATAATGTCAGAGACATTTCACTTTGAAATCTGAGATCCTTGTTCTCACATTCATGTATTATTTCACGATCAGATTCCATGGCTTTTTTCCCTGTGGACCCAGAGGGAACAACCTCAGCATCCCCCCAGCTTTCCCTGCTTCCTGTGGCCCACACTGATGCCCCACACCCTTTATGTGGAAGATAGAGGTGGTCCCATTTCCTTCCTGCTTCAAAAAGCTGTGAATCAAACTCCTGAAAAGAAATCTCGCAAAGTTGTGCAGCGCTCTGTAAGTCATAAACCTCTATTTTAACCCTCCCAGGTCCAGGGACACTTGTGTAGTGCTCTGATGGGAGCTGCCAGAAGGGGCTGGGCTCTGCCCCCCTTGTTCCCCCAGTGCTGTTCAGCACCTGTCTTTAAACCTTCCATCCGATGGAGACATAGCACCTATCAGGGATGTGTGCCTGCATGAATCAGCTTTGGAAGCTGAGTGTTTTCTGCCCTTGTTGGCCACCTGTGGTGATTCCCTTTTGATTTATAAGAATTTTTTATCTCTCACAGAATGGACTCATGACACCTCTTTTCCACCTGTATCACAAACCATCTGTCTGACTATGGCTTGTAAGGAAAGGTATCTTGTTGTAGTTTCTACATTATTCTTTTTTCTGTTTTTCAAATGCAATGAATCAGACCTCTCTAGCTCCCTTCTATCATTGAAGTCATGGGAACACTTTTCCAACATGAAAAGATGAGTAGATACAAAATGCTCTCTACATTTTCCTGATAGAATTGTCTACCTGGGGTTTTCTCTTCTATCAAAGAGCAACATCAGCCACTGTCTTTCAGTAAAATTTGACTGAACATCATCTGATAAATGATTATTAAAAACCCAGAGTACTAAATCACAGTTAGAAAAAGGTCAGAGGTGGGTGGGGTATAGCAGGAGAGGACAGGGGTATGGGTAATTCCAGTACTGAGCACAGAGCTGGAAATCAACAGATGTGGAAATTGTACAAATAGATGTTGTACTTATATGCTACTGAATTGAACATAGTGAAACTAATGGTATCTTAACTTTTAAGGTAAATTGTACTAGAAGTTAATGTCTAGAAGAATTAGAGACTTAGGAGTAGAAATGTAAACTGAAAATAATACAAGATGTAAAAGGAGAGGGGTAAGGAAAGGCAGGTGCTTTGCAGGATGGGCCCTAAGTGGAGCTCAGGATGCTTGCTGTGGAGCCAGTAAAAGCCTCAGCTCTAGAATTCCTCAAGGCAGCCTGGTCTTAGTTTTCACTTTGATCCCAAAGCTGGTGAGGTCACTGGAGATGGATCTAGCATAAACTCTGCATGTGGGGCTTGAGCTCACTTAGCTACTACCCTGTGACAGCAGAAGGAGAAAAATCACCAACTATCCTTGTTCCTTGCAGGCCCTAGAACTTCCCAGTGCCTGTCACAGACAGTTCTGTGCCCAAATCCACCCCAGGAAAGCTTCCCATTCTTCTTTGACCCACTCACTTCTGCATGTCTCAGTGTTGCAGGAGGCCCCAAATCTTGGAGTCTTTGTCTGTGTAAAGTGTCCCATGCACTCCCCAGAGGCCCACAGACCCAGGACAAACCCTTTTGACTTCAGTTCTCATTTTCAGTGAGCTCAGGTTGGTCCAACTCAACTGGGCATCTTATAGATTTGGACATCAACCTACTGCTGCAGTTACAGAGCCCTGCCCCAGCCTTTTCTTTGCCTTGTGTGGGTTAGTGCTGGCCCAGGTGGTCCTCACGTGCTGACAGAAGTCCCTAATACTGCTATGACCACCTGCCCTCCCTTCTTCAGGTAAGCCTAACATAAACCTCCCTTTCCAACCCTTGTGGCCTTTTGTCTCTGAGCAAGAGTGGTGTCTGCAGTGTTACTCTATTCATGGTCACTCTACAGGGGTGCTGTACTATATATACGTGCAAAGTGAGTGGACAGAGAGTGTGGGTTCTGTCTGCCTTTCCTCCATCTTCAGTTTATATAATGATGCATCACCACATTTTGTGTGCCTTAGAGGAAATCCCCTTACCCTATTATGTGTTCACATGTACATAGGCCAGGAAGTTAGGCACATTCACAGTAATGTGGGTATTACATGGTGTTCTCTCCAAGGTGACTGTGTGGCCTGCACAACATTAAAGCACAAGACAACAGTGTTTATGTTTAATCTGGTCATTACATCTGTCAGAGCCTAGTAAATTGATAATTAAATGCACCCACCAGCTTCCTGCATGATTTCTGTGTGGACCATGATATCTCACAGAAATTCCTGCTCTAGATAATAGGGAATCCCATGGAATGACTCTCCGTTGTCCTTCACAATAAACAACAGCTTTTTCACTCAAGTGATGGATCCTTGGGCGGAGGCAAGGCTTTCCCAAGGCTAAGAAAAAACAGCAGTGCAGGAAGTGTCTCACCTCTGAGGCAAAAGTCAGGGATTTGGATAGAACTTGTTTTTCTGGTTTCCTATGTCAACCTCGACAAGACACCATGTCTCACATTGGGACCTTCCCAATGTGTTAGTGTGCTCTATGGAGCTCATCCTGACATCTGCCACCTGGGAACATTATCAGTGGTGTGAGATGACATTTGTAAGATCTGTGGGCTGGTGTCACATATACCTAGAGCAGAGATTTAGAAGTGAAATCCAGGAAAGGGTAGGATGGAGGTGGAACACAGTGCACACAATGCTGGCTCCTGCTGTGTGGTGGTAGAAATGAGACTCATCTCCTGGACATGTTTCCCTGGTGGCTTCATGAGGGTGTGGAAATGCATTGATTCAGCCATCCTTATTTTCCCTAAGCATCTCAATTTCTTCTATGTATTGGTGCTGTGGCCTCTAATCAGGACCTCATACAGGCTGAGCAAGCACTGTGGATGGAGCTACATCCCCATATCTAAGTCCATAGCTCCAATATTCATATCTGTGTGAGCCACCAGGCCTATGGCCTGTGCTCCTACTCAGTAGCTGAAAGTTCATCTTGTGATGGCCATATCCTGAGTAGCCTGTTCCATATATTATGGTCCTAACTTTGTGGCTTATTATTAATATTATTATTTTAATTTTGCATTAGCAGTGCTGAAATTGAGCCCACGGCTTCATGCATGGTAAGCAAGTATTGTATCATGAGCTCTCTCCCCATTTCCTGACTCACTTTTAAATAACTGAATATGGCAGAGGTTATTTGATGGTAGTACTAAGGTTCACACAAAATAACTGTGACCAATCTCCTGATATTTTCCTTTGTTCTACCCAGTATTTTTTTTTTTGGTCCCTCTCTGGATCTCTGCCTTCAAAGAAGTCACTGCTATCTCTGTTGCTTCCCTGAGGAGAGGCTGATGGACCTTGAGTGAGAAAAGGGAAAACAGACAGAGGAGTCATTAGGCTTTTGTCCTGAGTCCTTCCTGTTGACAAAGGACAAAGCCTGAGAGTAAATTTGGCCCTAGTGGCATGTTCACTGAGTACGTAGCTCTGTGCACCAAGCTACTATTGTAACAGCCACAGAAAAGCCTCCTGGATTCCTGATCCACAGCAACTCTTGATAGAACAGAGCATTATCTCATGTATCAGATAGGCACAGACTGACCTGCCTTGTATCTTTTAATATTTTGCAAATATGTGTAATGACTGGACAAAATTTGTCTTCTCTGCCTTCTTTCACCAATCAATCATTGTGAGCTTCCTGTACAATGTTTTTATATTTTTTATTAGAAGTTCAACTCATGGCTTGCTCTGGTTTCTTTATTCATTTAGATGTTATTGGATATTCACATTGTAATTTTCAGTTATTGAAAACAAACCTGATGTGAAGATCTTGTGAAATTCTCTTCATGACATAGAGAGGATGCACAGAATATTAAGGTAGTCATATGTGTTACTCTTAAATTAACAACCAAAATGATTTCTAAAATAAATATACCACTAGCAATGCAAAAGGAGTCTCCTTCCTCACCAGTACCAGTATACTTTGACCTAAAAAACAAAGTCAGCTCTTAGTGCTCTTCAATACATGAGCAGGGTTTTTCCTTGTGAGATGAATATTCACTTATCTGATTACTGATAATGTTAAGAGACATGTACAGACTGGGAAGGTTCCATATGACTCCCAAGGGCATGTTGAAGGCCTTCAGAAGTGATAGACATGTGGATCCCACAGAGGCCTTTGAATCACTGCAGGCTCCTGCTGAAGTCACACTGCATGACCCAGGGAGCTCTGCCTACTTCTGAGGTTAAGGCCCCATGACCAGGAAAGTCTCTGTGAGTTCCCTCAGACCTGCTACTTGACAGAAGGTGGATGTGGAGGAGCCCCTAGCCCAAGGAGGGGGACTTGAGGGACTGCTCCTCTCTACCCATGATATACATATACAATTTGTATAGCCCTGGAATATGGGAGCTGGCAAGACAATTGAGTTAAAATGTGAGTGAAACTGTCCCAACATGGGTGTTATAGCTATGGGAAAATGGGGCTGATAACACAAAGATGAGCCCACAGAAGATGTGCCAAATTTATTCCAGCCAGCTCTACCTCTATGTGACAAGTTCTACAGGATGTGAAAAGGGCAACCTGTAAGCAGATAAGCATACTTTAATTACTTGTTGAAAGCAGCAGCTGGGATCAGAGATGCCAGACCAGCAGGTGCTGATATGGAAAGCATGACCGCACCACGGGGACTGGGACCTGTTATCTATAATGTCTGGGGTTGGATAACAGGGAACTAAGGAGCATAACTGGATGCAGCCCCACTTTTATTCAACAGGTAAATGCAGCGTTGGAGCACCCCATTGTGGGGTGGATATGACTTCACCTGTGTAACTGTGTATCACTGAAAAATGATGCAGACATTTGGGTTGGTAACAAGCTCATTAGGGTGGTGCCCACTCATTGGCTTACTGTGGAAGCCTCTTAAGTCTGTGTCACCTAGGGCTGACTATAACTATCCTACACTGACCAGGACACCACCTGGGTATTCCCATGTATCCAGGACACCATCAAACCCATTATTATGGACACACTGCAATACTGTGAATCTGTTCTATACGTGCCAACATATTGTGCAGATGGCCTAGTGGTTTGCTCTAGTGGCTGTGTTGCTACCAAGGACAAAAGTCATGGACATAAATCCTTGTTAATGCAGGGCCCACGCCATTAACTTTACTTGCTGGGCTTGGTGTTGCTCATGGATGAAACTTCTCAAATGTGAAAGGTGGTTTTGCAAAACCACATGAGCCTTGATTTGGGAGCCACAGCCCAACAAGGTACTTGTGCCATCTTTCATTAGAATATGACATTTATATCTCTGATCAATAAAGATAGGAACAAGAGGCCTTAAAATAAATGGATGTTCACCTGAGACTCCCGGACTGCCACCACGGGTCTGCCCCACAACCCAGCAACCAAGGACATGCTGGACTGCCACTCAGGCCAACAAAGTCAGAAACTCCCCCACCTCCTGGGCCTAGTATTACAGTTGACCTTTGGCTCTGACCCTTTCTCCTAAAAACTTGGACTATAGTGGATTACCATGCTGGCTTGATGAAAGACTCAGGAACCCCTCACACAAACAGAAGCTGTGAGCAGGCTCCAGTCAGTGTGGTGACTGTACCCCTAAAATAGAGGTCTGCAGTGGGTAAATAGGAGCAGAAACAAAGCTCCCTCCAACTACAAGCCATTGGCAAACCTGGCAAGACAGTGAGTAACACTCCACACAGAGAACATCAGACAAGTTGAGGCGTGCACCAACAAGGCCTCCCCTAGCTTGGAGAAAATTAAAATGGCTTATAAAACACCCAGTGACACAATAGGACCTCA
This sequence comes from Cavia porcellus, assembly GCF_034190915.1. NCBI lineage: Eukaryota > Metazoa > Chordata > Mammalia > Rodentia > Caviidae > Cavia > Cavia porcellus. The sequence continues at coordinate 2,322,810 of NW_026947518.1, read as the reverse complement.
GCTGACACAAACACTATAGACAGGGAGATCTGGTGACCTGCAACAACCTGAAGACATAGAAATAGCAGGAACTAAGAGTTTTCCTAGATCTATTCTTTTAGGCTAGTTAGTCCAGGAAGAATGTAGGAGTCACAAAACAGGCCCTGCGTGAGGAATTCGGGTGACTGGCTCTCTTCTTCATTTTGTTACCCAGCAATTGCACAACAATCAACCACACAGTAGGGCCCTAAAATTCACACTGTGTTGAGATTGGAAGACCAAATATGTACCCAAAGGATGAAAATGACAAGGTCAATTGGAAAAATGCAATCTCAAACATCTAGCCAATCAGGAACAAGTACAGGTAACACTGAAATAGAGCATCTTAAAGTCATATACCAGAAATCTTTGGAAAGAGCAACTGAAGTAAAGAGAGAAACCCATGAGGCTATAGCAGAAATCAAATTAGAAAGATTGTCCCATGTAAAGACAGAAATCCTAACCTTATTAAACTAGTTGCACAACATAGCTAGAGAAGAAATAGATTTAAAAAAACAGAAGAGCATGGGAAATTGAAACTTTGAATGAAAAGTGTAGAAAATAAGAAGAATCCATGAAACAAGTGCAAGGAAATATCCAAGACGAAAAACTATTGAAAGCTGGTAAAGCTGTTTTAAAAAGCTGAGGATAGCTTGAGGACAGTGTCATACATAGTGTCATGATAGGGTAGAACTTCTAAAAACAGAGCAACATGAAATAACAGTTCAGTAGCTTCAAGATGATGTGAAGAGAAACATAACAGTAACAGACATCAGTGAAGGCACACGACTTGATGCTGACATAACTAAACTATTCAGAGAAGTAATAGTAGTAAATTTCCCAAAGGCGGTAAAAGTCTGATATACAAGAATGTGATGCATACAGACTGTCAAACAGTCACAACCAACATAAATCTACACCCAGATATATAATAATTAAGATCTGAGACATAGAGCATAGAAACAGAATACTGAAAGCTGTTGGGGAAAAAAACACAACTCACCTATTAAGGAAAGCCTAAGAATCGCAGCAGAATATTCAGCACAAATCTTCAGGGTAAGGATCAGCTTGGTGTGAAGTATTTCATGCCCTACAAGAAAACAACTTTTGCCCAGACTGACGTATCCAGCAAAACTTTTATTTAAATTTAATGGAGAAACAAGATAGTTCCATGATAAAGAACAACTGAAGAAATTTATGTCCACCAAACCAATCCTAGAAAGAATACTGAAAGACATGCTAGATAGAGATAAAAATGACCCCAATCTCCAGAACAACAGAAAGAAACTACCAGGCTGGACAGAAAACTAAACAATGTAGGAAAGCAGGAAGCCAAAAACAGGAACACAATATCGCAAAGTCAAGTCAGTACATCTCAGTGATATCCATAAATGTAAATGGGCTCAACTCACCCATCAAAAGAAACAGATTGAAAGAATGGATCAAGAAATAGAATCCCACAGTATGCTGCATAAAAGAAACACATCTGACTCAAAAAAGAAACTCAGATTAAAAATTGATGCATGGAAAATAGTTTCCATGCAACAGGAAACCAGAAAATAGCAGGGGTAGCTATTATGTTTGCAGACAAAGTGAAGTTCATACCTAAAATGATTAAAAGAGTTAATGAAAGCCATTGCAAACTTGTATATGGAAAAATACAGCAGGAAGAACTAACAATTATAAGTATAAATGCACCAAATAGAGGAGCACCCAACTATGTATGACAAATCCTAATGGACAAGAAAAACTAAACAAACAAGAACACAATTGCAATAGGAGACCTTAACACCCCACTGTCACAAAGAGATAGATCAACTAGACAAAAAGTCAGCAAAGAAATAACAGAACTAAATCATACCTGTGAGTGAATGGACTTAGTGGATTTTTACATAGTATTGCAGTCAACCACATCAAAACATACATTCTTCTCAGCTCTACATGGGATATTCTTCAAAACAGACCATATATTATCCTATAACATATTTTTAAGTAAATACAAATGGAGAGAAATTATCCCATGCGTATTATGGGACCATAGTGCACTAAAATTGGAAATCAGTGTCAAAAAGTCTGCAAAACCTGGATAAATACATGGAAAGTAAATAACAACATTCTCAACAACCAGTATGTTACAGATGAAATAAAAGAAGAAATAAAACAATACTTATAATACAATAAAAATGCACAATAACATACCACAACCTATGGGACACAAAGCAATCCTAAGTGGGAAATATATAGTAATCAGTAGTCACATCAAGAAAATGGAATGAACACAAATAAATAACCTAATGCTACATCTCAAGCTTCCAGAAAAGGAAGAGAAAATCAAAGCCAACTTTCATAGAAGAGTGGAATTTCTAAAGATTAGAGAAGAAATTAATGAAATTGAAACCAAAAGAACAGTATAAAGAATAAATGAATCAATGAACTGGTTTTTTGAGAGAATAAAATTGATAAAAGTCTAGGCAATCTTATCAAGAAAAAACACACACAATAAGGACTAAAAAGAGAAATTACTATACGTTCCATGGAAATTTAAAACATCATGAACACCTACTTTGACCATCTCTACTCACATAGGGTGGAAAACAGAAGAAATAGATTTCTAGAAACATGTGATCTATCAATGCTCAATCAAGAATATATACCAATTTTGAATAACCCAATATCAGCTAGTTTAATCAAAAACATGACTAAAAACTTACCAACAACGCAAAGCCCAGATCCTGCTGGATTCAGGAATGAATTCCATAAGAAATTGAGAGAATATCTGACTCCAATACTCCTTAAACTCTTCAATGAAATTGAAAAAGAAGCAGTCCTCCCTAACTCATTGTTAGAAGCAAGTGTCACTCTGACATCAAAACCAGAGCGTGATTCAACTCAATAGCAGAATTATAGACTAATCCCACTAATAAACATTGATGCAAAGATTCTCAATAAAATATAGGCAAATAGAATGTAGCAAATCATCAAGAAGATTATACAACATAACCAAGAAGGATTTATTCCAGGAATGCAGGCATGGTTCCACATACACAAGTCAATGAATGTAATACACCACATCAACAGAGCCAAAAATAAAAATTGTGTAATCATTGTAATGCATGCAGAAAAAGCTTCTGATAACATACAACACCTGTTCATGTTAAAAACCCTACAGTACTCAGAATAGATGCTATGTTCCACAATGTCATAAAGACCATTTATTGCAAACCTACAGTCAGTGTTATACTAAATGGACAAAAACTGAAAGCCTTCACACTAAAATCAGGAAAAAGACAATGATGTCCACTATCACCACTCCTAGTCAATATAATTCTGGAAATATTAGCCAGAGCAATCAGACAAGAGGGAGAAATAAAAGGAACAAAAATAGGGAAAGAAGAAGTTAAATTATCATTATTTGCAGATGACATGATACTCTATGTAGAAGACCCCAAAAACTCAATTGAAAGACTACTAGAGATAACAAATAAATTCAACAAATTTAGTAGAATAGCTGGATACAGAGTCAACATTCACAAATCAATAACATCCCTGTACACAAAAAACTCGATGAGAGAGAAATTACAGAACTCTAGCCTTTCACAATAGCATCTAAAAAAATGAAATAATTAGAAATCAACCTAGGAATGTAAAAGTCCTGTATGCTGAAAATTATACTACTCTGATAATGGAGATTCAAGAAGATATTGGAAAATAGAAGGATATTTCTTGCTCTTGATTAGAAGTGCCAATATTGTGAAAATGGCCATACTCCCAAAACTGTTATGTAGATTCAATGAAATCCCAATCAAAATATCATTAACATACCTTCATATCTAGAGAAAATATTTCTGAAATTCATCTGGTAACAGAAAAAATTGAGAATAACAAAAGCATTTCTGGGCAACAATTGAAAGACAGGAGGCATCTCAATTCCTAACTTGAAACTCTACTACAAAGCCACAGTAATAAAATCAGCATGGTACTGGCAGAGAAATAGAGCCGAGGATCAATGGAACAGATTAGAAGATGTAAACACTACTACAAAGACACAGACCAACCTTATATTTGTCAAAGGGGCTAACCATGTTCACTGGAAAAATATAGCCTCTTTAATAAGTGGTGTTAATATTGATATTACATACCAATGACTGAAACTAGAACCATACCTATGACCATACACTAAACTAAAGTCAAAGTGGATCAAGGATCTTTTTTTTTTAATTTTTATTTAAGAGGAAAAAAGAAAAACACAAATCAAAACAAAGCGGTATAAGGTTACACATAATAGAGAACTACAAAAAAAAACATAACAGTAAGAAATCACCTGTTAGTAGATTAAATATTATCATCTTGGAAATAGTTGCTCAAATCACAGTATCAAAGAATACAAAGTAGACATTCAAACAGAGAGACTGCAAACAGCTGTGTTCAATGATCCAAAAACATTAATATAGTCAGCTATTTAACACCCCTAAACATACTTGCTGTTATATCCATTAGAGCTCTTTTTTTTTTCCTCCCTCTCTTTTATACAACAAACTTTACACATTTTGGATTTTATTACTCCTTAGTTCTTATTACTTTTTTGGGGGGGAGAGAATAAAGTCAAATATGGCAAAACAAAGCTGTCAGTCAAAACCAAGGATAGACATAGCACATGATGTAGAACAGAGTACAAGGTTATCAACAATGGTTATCAACGTTGTCTCTTGTTTCCTTAAAAAGAATTGTCTATCTCATTAGATATTATAAAGTTGGACAAAACAGTAGAGAACAAGACCAATAAAACTGAGGCATTGTAAACATTACAGGACTTCCAAAGGAGACAATAGTCAAACCAGAATGGGCATCTTAGTGAATCTTATTGCCTTCAAAGTAGTTGCCTATACCCTCAAACTTGATACTATCACACAGAATGGAACAGAGTCTAATCAGTCAAAACAAGATCGTGGGAGTATTACAGGACTTCAAAACAAGTTAATAGGAAATCAAAAAGTTACTATTATATATCCTAATTTTTAAAAATTTTCCCCTTAATTAAAATAAACATAAGAAATAACTAAATAATTTTTTTAAAGAATAAGGGAGAGATTGAGCTAAAACAGGACATAACAATATAACAATAGAGGTCAAAGCATGACTGTTTCAGCAACCTCGTGCTTCATCACCAAATAACCCGATTTAATAGTAGCTACCATAGTGTCTGTCTTTTTCCTTGAAATATGTGGATAAAACTTCATATACTATAGCTTCAAATATTTCCATATCAAGAAGCAGAGAATAAAGCCTTTCTAATTAATAAGTGAAAATTTTATAAGGCTTCAAGGCCACATATTGGGGAATCATGATTACCACATATTTTTATATATTTGAATCATTACTTACATTAGGGAAACTATTCAGTATTCATACATGCGAGATTGATTTATTTCACTTATGAGTATGGTCTCAAGCTGCGCCCATTTATTGATAAATATCTCAATGTGATCCTTCTTTATAGCTGAATAATACTCCATTGTATAGAAATACCACAACATTTTTATCCATTCCTCAGTTGATGGACACGGGTTGTTTCCAAGATCTGGCGATTACAAATTGTGCTGCTATAAACATAGGTGCACATATATCACTGTGGTATGATGCTTTCAGTTCTTCTGGGAATATGCCTAGAAGTGGAATAGCTGGAATAAATGGAATTTCCAATCCCAACTTTTTGAGAAATCTCCAGAGAGACCTCCACAAAGGCTGTACCAGTCTACAATCCCACCAACAGTGCAGGAGAGTTCCTTTTTTCCCCACAGCCTCTCCAGCATTTGTTGTCGGTTTTCTTGATCCTGGCCATTCTTTCAGGAGTGAGATGGTATCTCAGTGTGGTTTTAATTTGCATTTCTCTAATGACCAATGATGATGAGCATTTTTTCATGTATTTATTTGCCATTTGCATTTCTTCATCTGAGAATTGCGTATTCATCTCAGATGCCCATTTTTGGATTGGATCTTTGAATTTTGGAGGTCTGAATTTCTTTAATTCTTTATATGTTTTAGACAAGATGCCCTTGTCTGAGAGAGAGTTCACTAAAATCTTTTCCCAGTTTGTGGGTTTTCTTTTCACTATGCTGGAGATTTCTTTTGACATGCAGAAACTTTTTAATAAGAAGTGGTCCCAGTTATTGATTCTTGGAAGTATTTCCCGTGCGGTTTGAGTCCTGTTCATGAATTCTCTACCTACTCCTATGTCTCCAAGGTTTCTACCCAATTTGTCTTCCAATAGATTTAGTGTTTCTGTTTTAATATTCAGATCTTTGACCTATTTAGGTTTTAATTTAGTACATGGTGATAGACATGGGTCTAGCTTTAGTTTTCGGCAAATGGAGAACCAGTTTTTCCAGCACCATTTATTAAAGAGACTGTCGTTCTTCCAGTGAACCTGCTTGGATCCTTTATCAAAGATAAGGTGGTTGAGTGTGTTTGTAGTTGTGGTTGTATCTTCTAATCTATTCCATTGATCTTCAGCTCTGTTTTGATTCCAATACCATGTTGATTTTACTACTGTTGCTTTGTAGTATAGTATCAAGTCAGGGATTGTGATGCCTCCTGCTTTGTCTTTGCTGCTTAGAATTGCCTTTGCAATTCTAGGTCTCTTCTGGTTCCAGATGAAATTTAGGAGTGATTTCTCTAGATCTATAAGGTATGTTGATGGTATTTCTATTGGGATTGCATTGAATCTGTATAACAGTTTTGGGAGAATGGCCATCTTCACAATGTTTGTTCTTCCTATCCATGAGCAAGGGATGTCTTTCCATTTTCTGAGATCATCTTCAGTTTCCTTTTTCAGTGTATTATAGTTTTCACTGTATAAGTCTTTCACTTCTTTTGTAAGAGTAATTCCTAAATATTTCATTTTTTTGCTTGCTAATGTGAATAGTCCAGTTTCTCTTATTTCCCTCTCTGTGATTTTGTTGTTTGTGTATAGGAATGCTATTGATTTCTGAGTATTGATTTTGTATCCAGCCACATTACTGAATTTATTTATTGTATCTAAGAGTATTTCAATGGAGTTTAGGGGGTCTTCTATGTAGAGTATCATGTCATATTCAAACAATGATAACTTAACTTCTTCTTTTCCTATCTTTACCCCTTTCATTTCTCTTTCTTGCCTAATTGCTCTGGCTAGTACTTCCAGTACTATATTAAATAGGAGTGGTGATAAAGGACATCCTTGTCTTGTGCCTGATTTTAAAGTAAAGGCTTTCAATTTTTGGTCAATTAGTATGATGCTGGCTGTTGGTTTGTCATAAATATCCTTTATTATATTGAGGTAAAGACCATCTATTCCAATTTTCTGTAAAGTTTTTATCATGAGTAAATGTTGGACCTTATCGAAGGCTTTTTCTGCATCTATAGAAATGATCATGTGATTCTTATTTTCGGCTTTATTGATATGGTGGATTACATTTATTGATTTGCGTATGTTGAACCATCCTTGCATTCCTGGGATGAATCCCACTTGGTCATGGTGTATAATCTTCTTGATGATTTGCTGGATCCTATTTGCCAATATTTTATTGAGGATTTTTGCATCTGTGTTCATTAGGGAGATCGGTCTATAGTTCTCTTTTATAGTTGGGTCTTTCTCAGGTTTTGGTACTAGAGTAATATTTGCTTCCAGGAATGACTTAGGAAGGATTGCTTCCCTTTCAATTTCATTGAATAGTTTGAGGAGTGTCGGCATTAGGTCTTCTTTGTATTTCTTGTAGAATTCTGCAGTGAATCCATCTGGGCCTGGGCTCTTCTTGGTGGGTAAGGACTTAATTACATTTTCAATTTCAGTAACAGAGATTGGGTTATTCAACAGTTTTACATCCTCTTGATCTAGCTTTGATACTTCATATGCTTCTAAGAATCTGTCTATTTCTTCTGTGTTATCAAACTTTTGAGAGTAGAGGTTTTCGAAATAGGTGTTGATGATCTTCTGTATTTCTATTGGGTCTGTAGTGATTTCTCCTTTTTCATTTCTTATTGCATGAATTTGAGCTTTTTCTTCCCTTTTTTTAATAAGGTTGTCTAGGGGCTTATCGATTTTATTTATTCTTTCAAAGAACCAACTCTTTGATTCGTTGATTCTTTGGATTGTTTTCTTAGTCTCTATTGCATTGATTTCTACTCTGATTTTTATAATTTCCTCTTTTCTTTTGGCTTTGGGCTTGACTTGCTCTTCTTTTTCTAGCTGTTTGAGGTATAGCATCAAGTTATTTATTTGTATTCGTTCTGTTTTCCTGATGTGGGAACTCAGTGCAATAAATTTTCCTCTCAGGACGGCTTTCATTGCATCCCACAGATTCCGGTAAGTTGTATCTGCATTTTCATTTTCTTTTAGGTATTGTTTAATTTCTTCTGTGATTACTCTCTTGATTACTTGATTACTTGATTACTCTCTTGATTTCTTCTCTTGAATACTCAAGAGTGTGTTATTCAGTTTCCATGAGTTTGTGGGATTTTTGCAGTATCCTTTATCATTAATTTCTAATTTCAGAGCTCTATGATCCGATAACATGCAAGGGATGATTTCAGCTCTTTTGCACTTGTTTAAATATGTTCTGTGAGCTAATATATGGTCTATTTTAGAAAATGATCCATGTACTGCTGAGAAGAATGTGTATTCTGATGTTGTTGGGTGGAACATTCTGTATATGTCTATCAAGCCCATTTGTTCACAGGTCTGATTCAGTTCTGTTATTTCTTTGCTCATTTTCTGTCTGGTTGATCTGTTCCTTGGTGTCAGTGGTGTATTAAGGTCTCCTGTTACAATTGTGTTACTGATAATTTGAGTTTTCATTTCTGTTAATAATTGTTTTATATAACTGGGTGCTCTGGAGTTTGGTGCGTATATATTTAAGATAGTTATCTCTTCCTCTTGGAGTTTTCCCCTTACGAGTATGTAGTGACCTTCTTTGTCCTTTATGGTCATTGTTGGTTTAAAGTTCACGTTGTCTGCAAACAGAATGGCTACTCCTGCCTTTTTTTGGATTCCTGCTGCATGAAGTATTGTTTTCCATCCTTTGACTTTCAGTCTGTGAGTATCCTTCTGGGTTAGATGGGTTTCCTGTAAACAGCATATGGTTGCATTTTGTTTCTTGATCCGTTCTGCTAGTCTGTTTCTTTTGATTGGTGCATTGAGACCATTTACATTAATGGTTATTACTGTTAAATGCTGGTTAATTGTAGGAATCTTATCTCTCTGCTGTTGCATCTTTATCTTTCTGTTCTGTTTAATTATTTGCTTTGCTTAGTGGTTTTTTCCTTTGTGTATCTAAACTGTCTTTCAATATTTTTTGCAGGGTTGGTTTGGTGTTCATGAAGTTCTTCAGCTGTTCTTTGTCATGGAAGTATCGTATTTCACCATCTATTTTGAATGATAGTTTTGCAGGATATATCAGTCTAGGTTGGAAATCATTTTGCTTTAGGATCTGGAATACTTCACCCCATGCTCTTCTTGACTTTATTGTTTGTGATGAGAAGTCTGCTGTGATTCTGATAGGTTTTCCTTTATAAGTGATCTGTCTTTTCTCTCTGACAAATATTAATAATCTATTCTTGTGTTGGATTTCTGAGATGGTGATTATTATATGACTGGTTGTAGTTTTATTTTGGTTATGACTATTTCGAGTTCTATATGCTTCACTGATCCTGATGTCAGTTTCTGATCTCATGCTTGGGAAATTTTCAGCTATTACTTCTCTAAATATCCTCTTGATATCCTTTATGTTGTCTCCTTCTTTTTCATTAATCCCTATCATTCTTATGTTATTCTTCTTTGCATCGTCTTGCAGTTGTTGAATTGTTGTTTCCTGATTCCTTGTTATTTTTAAAAGAACTTTCCTTTCCTGTTCACTAGCTGCAATCCTGTCTTCAAGGTCTGAAATTCTATCTTCACTTTCATTAAGGCGGTTTTTGCAACTTTCAATGGAGTTTTTTATTTCCTGTATATCTCTGTGCATCTGCATTATGTATTCTGTTTGTTTCTTATATTGCTTATCTAGGGATTCTATCTTTTTTTTAGTTCCTCCAATTTTTTATCTGTGTTTTATTTAGATATATTTAGAATCTCTTTCATTTCTTTTATCATTTCTTCTTTTATCTGGGAGATTATTTCGAGTTTGAATTTCTTTAAAGCTTCCTGAATTTGCTTGTCAACTTCAGTAGCTATTGTGTCCGATATATGAGGTGGATGGGATATATTTTCATCTAAATACATTCCTCCTAGGGTTTCCTGAGATGGGCTGGAGGTTTGAGGTTGTAATTTGGTCTTTCGTTTTGTCATTTTCCTATATTTCTGTGTTTCAAATGTTATTTGAAAGCTTCCTCAGGATCTGTTGAAAATCCCCTTCTATGTTTGCAGCTACTGAGACTCTGGCACCACGCTACCCCAAGCCATTGGGCCTGCAGAACCAATGGCCCTCCTCTGCTTGTTCAGAACTCCGCAGTTCCAGACAAGCTGGGCCTCAGGAACACTGTGCGCCCACTTGCCCCTTGGAAGCTCCACAGCTCTTCAATCGCAGCCAGGTTAGGGTACTCACCACTGCGGTGCCTCAGGAGCCTGTGATCCCTCCCTTCTTGCAGAGATATCCACAGTCCTCCAGAGAAAGGAAGGTGCGGCAGCAAAACAGGCTTGGCTCGGGGGATAGTGTGGGCCCACCCACCAGTCGGAAGCTCAGCAGACCTCCAAGTGCAGCCAGGATGGGGAGGCGGATGTAGTGGTCTCTAACCCGCTGCTCCACTTCACTGCACCCGGAAGCCTGGGGGGTCCAGAACAGTCTGAGATTTGGGCAGAGTGTGCTGAGCACTTACCACAAGCCGAGGTGCCTCAGGAACCTGTGATCCCTCCCTGCTTGCAGAGATATTCAGTACTCCAGACAAAGGAAGGGGCTTCTGCAGGCACTCCAGATCCGCCCAGCTCCTCCTCTAGGATCTTAATATTAAAAAAGAAACAAAAATCTACTGGAGGACAAGGTAGGTAGAAATATTGGAGACATAGGAGGAGGCAGAGAATTCATGAATAAAACACAGCCACATGAGAAATACTTTAAAGATCAACAACAGGGATCTCATTTTATTAAAAAGTTTTTGTAGTTAAATATATATCAAGCAAAGTGAAAAAAAAACCCACAGAGTCAGAAAGAATCTGGATATAAGACACAGGACTTAAATGCAGAACATGTAAAGAACTGAAAATCCCCCAAATTCAAAGTCCCTTTCCAAAAATGAGCATCAGAGGTGAGCACACAGTTCTCAGATGAAGATATACAAATGGAAAATAAATATATACAAAACCTGTTCATGATAATGCCCTACAATAACTTAGAATATATACTATGTACCTCAACTTCATAAGTACCATGTATGACAAACCTATAGCCAATTTTATACTAAATGGACAAAACTGAAAGGCTTCCCACTAAAATCAGGAACAAGACAAGGATGTCCACTATCATGACTGCCATTCAATACACTTCTGGAAATACTAGCCAGAGAAATCAGACACAAGTGAGAAATAAAACGAATAAAAGTAGGAAAAGAAGAAGTTAAATTATTATTATTTGAAGACATGATACTCTGCATAGAAGACACCAAAAACTCCATTGAAAGACTACTAGAGATAATAAACAAATTCAGCAGCATAGTTGGATACAAAGTCAACACTCAAAAATCAATAGCATTCCTACACACAAACAAAAATCTTCATGAGAGAAAAAGTATGGAAATATAGCCTTTCATAGTAGCATCTAAAAAAATGAAATACTTAGGAATCAACTTAACTAAGAATGTAATAGACCTATATGTTAAAAATTATACTACTCTGAAAATGGAGGTTCAAGAGAATTTTGGATAATGGAAGGATATTCCTCTTGGTTAGGAAGAACCAACATTGAGAAAATGGACATACTTCCAAAACTGTTACACAGATTCAATGTAATCCCATCAAAATATCATTAATAAACTTTACAGATCTAGAGAAAATATTTCTAAAAATTCATCTGATAACAGAAATCTAGAATAACAAAGATGATTCTGGGCAACAAGAGCAAGACAGAAGGCACCTCAATTCCTGACTTGAAACAATATTACAAAGCCACTGTAATAAAATCAGCATGGTACTGGCAGAGAAATAGAGCCAAGGATCAATGGAACAGATTAGAAGACACAAACACTACTACAAAGACACAGACCCACCTTATATTTGTCAAAGGGGCTAAACATGTTCACTGGAAAAAGATAGCCTCTTTAATGAATGATGTTGGAAACATTGAGTTTACATGCCAAAGACTGAAACTACACCCATAACTATCTCCATACACTAAACTTAAGTCCAAGTGGATCAAGGATCTAGGATCAAGGATCAAGGATCAAGGATCTAATATTAAAAAAGAAACAAAAGGAGGACAAGGTAGATAGAAATCTTGGAGACATAGGAGTAGACAGAGAATTCATGGATAAAATGCATAGTGCATGGAAAATATTTCAAAGAATCAACAACTGGATCTCATAATACCAAAAGTTTTTATATTTCAAAAGAAATCAGACAACTGAAAAAAAAACTCACAGACTGAGAAAGCATCTGGATATAAGACACAGGACTTAAATGCAGAACATATCAAGAATTGAAAAACATCAAAGACCCTTTCCAAAAATGAGCATCAGAGATGAGCACACAGTTCTAAGCTGAAGATATACAAATGGCAAACAAATATATGAAGAAATGTTCACCATAACTGGTCATTTGATAAATGCAAATTAAGACAACAATGAAGTTTCATTTTACTCCGAGGAGAATAGCTGCCATCAAAAAATAAACTGAAACAAATGTTGGTGAGCATGAAGAGAAAAAGGAACTCCACTTTTAGTGGGAATGCAGACTGGTGAAAGCACTATCAAAATCAATGTGGAAATTCCTCAAAAAACTAGGATGGAACTTTCATTTAATCCAGCTGTTCCACCCCTGGGTATTTTCCCAGAAAAATTGAAAATATCATGTCACAGTGATATATGTGCACCCATATGTGGAGCACAGTTGTGATAGCTAAATCTTGGAAACAGCCAAACTGCCCATCAACTGCAAGTGGATGAAAAAATTGTATTTTTACACAATGGAATGCTACTCAGCTATAGAAAAGAATGATCTTGAGGCCTTTATAGGTAAACGAAGGTAACTTGAGAATATCCTCATTAGTCAAATAAGTAAGACTCACATTAGGGGGCATGGGATTTAGCTCAGTGGCATAGGTACCTGCCTTGCAAGCAGGCAATCGTGAGTTTGATCCCTGGTACTGGAAAAAAAAAAGACTCACATTAGAAAATGTCACATTGTCTCTCTAGTGTAAAAAATAATAAAAACTGACACAGTAATGGGACCCAAGAAAATTTAATAGATATTATAAAAAAGAAAGTAAGAAAAATACTCTAAAGGATATAACGGTATGTATAGTATGTAAGATAGATGACCATATTACTAAATTTCTGTTAGATCATTGAACAGGAAGGTTTGCACTGTCAATGTTTCAGTGTTCAAGGACTTTTTATGCTTTGTTTTTGTAACTTTAACAACTATTTTTAAGACAACATTATGTAATGTATCAACTAGTGATTTTATGATGTTAATTTTTTTGAATTCTATATTCTATACCTTTTTGCTCTTTGTATTTTGTTTCTTTTAATTTTGTTTTCTTTCTTTAAATAAAAAAATTTTAAAAATGAAATAAAACAAATGGACCTGGAGTTTTGTGCCTTTGATTCCTTGAAGCAGGACCTGCTCATGCAGTGGTGGGAATCCTTGGGATCCACCTAGCTTTGCATGGCCATAGGCTGCACTGCGGTGGGATTAGTGGTATTATGCTGTACATTTACTCTTGATGTGTTCATTGTGTGCATGAGTCCATCCTATGGGTCACTTACAATAAGCACATTTTCCCTGACTTTTTAGTTGGTGGAATGAGAAAAACCACCGCACATTGTTTCAATACCAAAGGTATGAGGACCTGTATGGACCTCACTCAACCGACTGGCATGTGCACACCATGGACAGAGTTATATAAGCATGAGGTAACATAGACAGCCATGAATGTGCTCAGGTTTATGACAGTACGCAAGCAATAATGCCTGAGGATGACTGATACATACAGGCTGGATAACAAAGATGCTTGCTTACTACCGTTGCTAATGTTGGCTCTGTGTGGTTTCTTCTCCCTAGGGATTTTACCCACTAAAATACCCACTCATCTCCTTAACTCTGAGAAAATATCATACCACAGACTCAGGGCACTTTACTACCCCACAAAACTAAACTCCCTGTGCCCTTTTCCAAGCCATGCATCACATCCTAAAGCCCAATTCTCTGTTGGGATACAGCTTAAGAATGTAGACTGAGTTTTATGCCTGTGTCTTGGTGATCACTTCCTAAACCCTGTGATTGACATTTGCCCCACTTCTATACCTCCTCTGTAACCCACAGGGCATTAATGTTAGCAAATGTTCTGACCTGGAAGTGGAACGCGGCTACAGGTGAGCCTTGGGCCTTCTCCTTTCCAGGTGCTGTCCACTCCTGAGGGGCCCAGAGATATACCAATAACAGGGTGATGACAATTGCAGGCCTTATAACATGGTCATTTGGTCTTGGGACAGAACAGAGATGTACTGTAACAGTTGGGAAGAATTTGTCCCCATACACAGTTGGGCTTGGGCACCCTTATTTCCCTTCCTTCCAATGCGTGGTCCAGATCTCAGGGTCCTGCTTCAAGGTCTGGTGCACACAGCTTTTGTTCCCTGGCCAGATCCAATTCTGCTCATCCTACAGGAGCTATTTCAAAGTTACTGTTTCTACTTGGATTGTGCCAGACAGGAGCATCTGCATTTGTCTCCCCACATATCCAGATACACATGCATCACATGACAACTCACAGTTTAGATCAGCTCCTTAGATGCTCTACAGATTAGAGTTTCCAGACTGATCTTGAAACTTCTATTCTAAGCACCATGTCCTGAGAACTTCTAGAGCTGGGAGCCAACATTAAGGGCTTAATTATCCTGTTATTGACCATGTATACAAGTCTAGTTCTTCTTAGAAAAACTGCATTGAGCATATATCTTTTTTCTTGGGATAAATTCCAGACATTGGAAATAGTAAATCAAACTTCTGTGGTCTTTCCCTGGTACTTGATATGAATTGTTTCTTACACAAGACATGTTAACAATAGACACCTTGCAATATTTAGGTATTTGCCCAATTATCTGGAGAAATTTGGAGTTCAGCAAGGTGTTGAGTCATTTTCTGTACCAGCTGAGAGGCCACCCAACTTACTGTTGGATTTTATTTTTAACTGATGTACCATGATCATCCTTTTGTTTTGATTCACTCTATTCTGTTTTATTTCATTTGGTTTTATCCTCTTGACAATTAAAAAAAAAACACTTTCTTGCAAGACATGGTGGTGCATGCCTGTAATCCCAGCACATGGGAGGGTTAGACTCGAGGATCACAGGGAGTTCAAGGCTAGCCTTAAATACTTGTCGAGTCAAGGTCAGCCTGCAGTACATAGGAATACCTTGTCTCAAAGGAAAATAAAACAAACAAACAAACAAACAATTTTTTCTTCTTTTTTATTTTAATGTAGCACAGGTAGATATTAATAAAGTATGAAAACACTTTTATAAATAGATTATTTTTTCATAACAGAATAGTGGTTAATACACTGTGTTCAATGATCACAGGGATTTCTGTATGAGCTATATGCCCAGGCATTTTAAAAATTTGTCGTTTTTTCTTAAAAATTTTGAGATAATCTCTAAATAATTTACTCAGCTCTCCAAGTTGGGTTTAAACTTGTGGTCCTCCTTCCTTACTCTCCCTGAGTGCTGGGAGTACAGGTATAGGATATCTTCCTTTGGTAATTCACAATAATTATGAATGTTTGTGGGGTAACATGTGCTTTTGATCTATGTCTCCTTTGTAGAAAGAATCAATCCAGTTAATGTGTCTACAACCTTACTAACCTGCAAATACTTTCACAGTGACTACAACTGCAAATCCCATTGTTTAACAGATTTGAAAGCTATCCTTATTAACAGTGGTCACAATGCAATTTAGTAATCATTGAAAATTTCTTCGCCATTGTTAATGAGACTTCGTATTCTTGGATGAAAATCCTCCTTTCCCCATCCTTCATGGAACTGATCATTCTTTAAAATCAAAGTGCCCAAGAAAGATGTGGAGGCTCAAGCTGCTTGGGGCACACTGCTCTCCAGAAAGACCAGGTGATGGTGATCTGCAGCCCTTCATCTTGCTCCCAACTTTTTTTTTCCTTAACTCAATTCTGGGAATTGAATGCAGGCCTGTGCACTGAACTGTTCTGTTTTTAAATTTCTTTTTTATTTTGAATCAGGGTTTGCATAAGTAAGTACACTGCTGAGACACAATTCTTGGGCATAGATACTTACATGTCTGTATGTGGACACACATTGATGTCAGAGACATTTCATTTTCAAAACCAAGATCCTCCATGCACACATCCTTCTCTCATGAGTGTATTACTTCATGATCAGATTCCTATTCCTCTTTCCTTGTGGGCCCAGAGAGACTGAGCTCAGCATCCCTGCAGCTTTCCCTGGTTCTCATGACCCACTCTGATGCCTTGAACTCTCTATGTGGAGTGTAGCGAGGCTCCCAGTTTCCTCCTGCTTCAAACAGTGCAGTGAACCACAGTCTTGAACAGAAAGCTTGAAAAGTTATACGGATCTCTGTGTGGGATAAATCTCTATTCTGAGCACTGCAAGGTCCGGGGACACCTGTGTAGAGCTGTGATGGGAGCTACTGGGCAGGGCTCTTCTCTGCACACCATGTTCTCCCCAGTGATGTTCAGCACTTGCCTTAAAACCCGCCATCAGATGGGGACACAGCACATATCAGGGATGTGTGCCTCCATGAATTAGCTTTGGGAAGCTCAGCATTTTCTACATTTGTTTACATGTGGTGATTCTCTTTTAAATTACAAGAAGTATTCATCTCTCACAGATGGATGCATGACACCTCTTGTCACATCTAATATAAACTATTTATCTGTCTGCTGCTTGTAAGCAAAGATTTCTTATTGTGGGTTCTACATTATTCTTGTTTCTGTTTTTCAAATGTAAGGAATCAGATCTTTCTCTCTCCCTTGTATCACTGAAATCATGGGAAAGCTTTTCCAACATGGAAAGATGAGTAGATACACAATAGTCTTTACATTTTACCTGTAAGCTTTGGTCTACCTGGGAGTTTGTCTTCTATTGAAGAGCAATAGCAGCCAGTGTCCTCTAGGAATATTTGGCCAAACATAATCTGATGCATGAATATTAAAGACCCAGAGTACTAAATCACAGGGTGAAAAAGTCAGAGTGGGTGGTGAGTAGCAAGAGAGTACAAGGATATGGAAGTGTCCCAAACTGAGCAGAGTCCTGGAACGCAATGGATATGGAAATTGTACAAATTAGTGATGTGATGAAGTGCTACTGAATTGAATATGTTGAAATGCATGATATCTTAACTTTTAATTAAAATTGCCTTAGAGTTTGATGTTGAGAATAATTATAGACATAGGAATAAAAATCAAAACTGAAAGAAATACAAGGGGAGGGATTTCAAGAGGATGGGAAGGGAAAAGCAGGTGCTTTGCAGGACTTGGCCCTAAGTGGAGTTCAAGACACCTGTCATGGCATGAGTAAAAGTGCCAGTTATGGAATTCCTTAAGACAGGGAGCCTGACCCTAATTTTCACTTTGATCCCAGAGCTGGTGAGGTCACTGGAGGTGCAGATGACCAATGCTCTGCAATTGGGACTTGAGGTTAGTCAGGTACCAGCCCTGCATCAGCAGAAGGAGAACAATCACCACTATCCTTGCTACTTGCAGGCCCCAGAACTTCCCAGTGCCTGTCACAGACAACTCTGTGCACAAAACCACCCCAGCAAAGTTTCTCATTCAGCTTTGACCAAATCATTTCTGCATGCCTCAGGGTTGCAGGATGTCCCAAGACTGGTAGTCTTTCTCCTTGTCAAGTGTCCCATGTACTCCTCAGAGGCCCACAGGCCAAAGCCAAAATCTTCTGAAGACAGTGCTTAGTTTCAGTGAGCTTAGGTTGGTCCAATTCAGCTGGGACACCTTGTAGAATTGGACACCAGCCTCCTGCTCCAGTTGCAGAGAGCCCAGCCTAGCCTTCTCTCTGCCTTGAATGGGACAGTGCTGAAGCCTTCCCCTGCTGATAGCAGTCCCTAAAAGTGCAGTGACCACCTGTCCTCCGTTCTTTATGAAAGCATGAAATCCATCTTCCTTTCCCACCCTCGTGGTGTTGTCTCTGTGAGAAAGAGAATGGTGTCTGCAGTGTTACTCTACTTGTGCTTACTCTACAGAGTTGGTGCACTGTAAATATCTGTGAAGTGAGTGGTCAGAGGGAGTTTGTTCTGCCTGCCATTCCTTCCTCTTCAGTTCATATAGTGATGCATCATTCCATTATGTGTGCCTTCTGGGGACACCTCTTCCCCTATTATGTGTTCATATATACAGAGGCCAGGAAGTTAGGCACATTCACAGTAAAGTGGGTAGTACCTGATCTGTTCTTTAGAGGGACTTGTGTCCTGGATAACATGGAATCACAAGAGAACAGGGGCTACATTTGTTCTGGTCATTGCATCATGGTCACAGCCTAGTAAATTGGTGGTTAAAGGCACTCACCAGCTCCTTTTATGATGTCTGTGTGAACCTGTGTCCTATGGTATCCCCCAGAGATTCCTGCTGTGGATACCTTGGAAGCCCATGAAATGAGTCTCCGGTGTCCTTCACAATGAAGAGAACAGCTTCACCCAAGTGACAGATCCATGGTAGGAAGCAAGGCTTCCTTCCCCAAGGCTAAGAAAAACCAGCAGTGCTGACAGGGTCACAGCTCTGAGGAGAAAGATCTGGGTTTAGACCCAAATCCTCCTCCTGACTTCCTGTGTAAACCTAGACAAGACACCATGCCTCAGGTCTTTCACAGAGTGTCCCCATGCACTATAGAGGTCATCCTGGCATCTACTTCCTAGGGACATTATCACTATTCTGAGATGACAATTGTAATGCCTGTTGGCTGGTGTCTTGTGTACATAGTGTACCGAATTAGACATTAAATCCCGGAACGGGTGCGATGAATGTGGAATACATTCCTGCCTGGTGGTAGAAATGACACTGACCTCCTGGACATATTCCCTGGTGATATTGTGAGGGGGCAGAAGTTCTTCAATTCAATCATCTTTATGTTCCCTAAGCATCACAATCTCTGCTATGTACTGGTGCTATGGAATCGAGTCAGGACCTCACACAGGCTATGCAAGCACTATGGATGGAGTTGCATCCACAAATCTTCTGGCATTGCTTCTACATTCACACCTGTGTGAATTAGCACTCCCATGACCTGACTCCTACTCAATAGCTAACAGCTGACCTTCTGATGCAACAAGCTAAGTAGCCCATTCCCTACATTATGGGCCTCACTTAGTGAATTTTATTATTATTATTATTATTATTAGTGTTGTCATTTTGCATTAAGAGCACTGAAATTGAGCCCAGGGCCTCATGCATGGTAAGCAAGTACTATATACTGACCTCTCTCCCCAGCTCCTGACTCACTCTTAAATAACTGACAATGGAAGACATCATGTGATGTAAATACTAAGATTCACGCATTAAAATAACTGTTATGCATCTTCTGTTCTTTCCCTCTTATGTTCTCTCTTACATTTTAATATTCATTTTTCTCCCTCTCTGGATCTCTGGCTATGGGGAAGCCACTGCGGTTTCTGAAGCTTGCCAGAGGAGAGGCGGATGAGCTTTGAGTGCGAAAAGGGAAAACAGTCCAAAAGGCATCAGACTTTTGCCTTGGGTCCTGCCTGTAGGCAAGAGACAGAGCCTGAGAGCAAATTTTGCCCTAGTGTCATCTCCCCTGAGCCTGTCTTCACAGAGATATGATGGTAGCAGACTCCTGGATTCCTGGTACACAGCAACTCTGAGAGAACAGAGTTTATCTCTTATATGAACTGACCTGTCTTCTATCACACATGTCTTGTCACATTTTCAAAATGTATGTAATGACTGGACAGAATTTGACCTCTCTGCCTTCTTTCACCAATCATAATCAATAAAGATTATGCACAGTGAGATTACTGTACAGTGTTTTCCTATGGATTTTCTTTAGTAGGTTCTCACTTCATGGTTTACTGTGGTTTGTTTATTCATTCAAATGGTTTTGGATATTCACATTGCACTTTTCAATTGTTGGAAACAAAGTTGAAGTGAATACCTTATAAAATTCTCTTCATGACATAGAAAGGATTGTACACACAGAATCCTAAGATAGTCAGATGAGTTAGCCTGAAATTAACTGCCAAAATGGTATCTGAAGTGAATGTACCACAAGCAAGACAGAAGAAATTTCCTTCGTGCACTTCCTCACCAATAGCAGTGTGTTTTGAACAAAAATGAAAGTCTCCTTTGTGCTCTTTAAAACATAAACAGGATTTCTCTTGTGGGATGAATATTCTCTTACCTGATAATTGACAATGATAGGAGGCATGTAGAAACTGGAAGGCATTCATGTGACTGCCAAGGGCATGTTGAAGGCCTTAGAAGTGATAGAATTGTGAGTCTGCTGGAAGACATGGAATCACAGCTGGCTCCTGTGGAAGTCACACTGCATGACCCAGGGAGTACTGACTTCTCCTGAAGTTAAGGCCCCATGACTAGGACAGTTCTTGTGAGAATTCCCTGGTATGGCATGACAGGCCTATGACTTGACAGAAGATGGAAGTGGAGGAGCCCCTAGCCCAAGGAGAGGGACTCAGGGGAATGTTCCTCTCTACCCATAGTACATGTGTACAATCTAGACAGCTTTGGAATATGGGAGCAGCCAAAAGAATTAAAGCAAAATGTGAGTGAAACAGTCCCACCATGGGTGTTTTACCTATGGGAAAATGACAAAAAGAAAAGGCAAAATGCAATCTCAAACATCTAGTCCATCAGGAGCAAGACCAACCAACATTGAAATAGAGGACTTTAAAAGTCATAAATCAGAAACTTGAAAAGATAGCAAATGAAGTAAAGAAAGAAATTCATGAAGCTGTAGAGTAAATCAAATTAGAAATAGTGTTTCATGTAAAGAAATAACAGAAGTAACAACTGTAGTAAACAAGGTTCTCAACATAGCTAGAGAAGAAATAGATAAAACAAAAAAATACAGGGGCATGGTGAATTGAAACTATGAATGAACAATGTAGAAAACAAGCAGAACCTATGAAACATATGCAAAGAGATATCCAAGCAACGAAAAAATATATTGAAAGCTGGCGAAGCCATTTAAATGTAGCTGAGGATAGAATTTCATAATTTGAGGACAGTATTGCAGGGAGTGATCATGAAAGTGTAGAACATATAAAAATAGCAAAGCATCATGAAATGGCAATCCAGCAGGTTCAACATGATGCCAAGAGAAGCAACGTAAGTCTAATAGACATCAGTGAAGATGCAGGAGTCAATGCAAATGACATAACTAAGCTATTCACATAAATAACAACAGAAAAATTTCCAAACATGAGGAAAATTCTGATATACAAAAAAGTGAGACACACAAAGTGCAAAACAGTCACAAGAAACATAAGTCTACGGTCAAACATATAATAATTAAGATCCCAGACATACAGCTTAAAAACAGAATAGTAAAACTGTTAGAGAAAAGACACAACTCAGCTGTCCAGGAAAGACTATGATTACTATTAAGGCAAACTTTTCAGCACAAACCTTCAGGTTAAAACGAGCTTGGAGTGAACAATTTCAAGCCCTAACAGAAAACAACTTTCAACCTAGACTGATGTAACTAGTAAAAGTGTCTTTCAAATTTAATGGAGAAACAAGATACTTCGATGACAAAGAACAACTGAAGAAATTCATGTCCACAAAACCAACCCTAGAAGGATTACTGAAAGACATGCTAGATAGAGATAAAAATGACCACAATCTCCAGAACAACAGAAAGAAATGACAAGGCTGGGGAAGAAATTGAAAAAGGGAGAAAAGCAGGATATCAACAATAGGAATACAACCTGGCAGAGTCAAGCCAGTACATATCAGTGATATCCATAAAGGTAAATGGGCATAACTCACCTATAAAAAGAAACAGGTTGACAGAATGGATCAAGAAACAGGACCCCACAATATGCTGTATATAACAAACACATCTTACTCAAAATTCGTAGATTAAAAGACAAACGATGGAAAACAGTTTTCCATGAAACAGGAACCAAGAAAAAAGCAAGGTAGCTATTCTGTTTGTAGAAAATGTCAACTTTAAACCTAAAATATTTAAAGGAGATAAAGAAAGCCACTACATACATGTAAGTGAGAAACTGCAAGAGGAAGAATTACAAATATATATGCACCAAATACAGGAGCACCCAATTATATAAGACAAATACTAATGGACATGAAAAACTAAACACAAGTATATAATTACAATAGGAGACTTTAACACCCCACTGTTAGAGATAGATCAATGAGATAAAAAGTCAGCAAAGAAATAACAGCACTGAATAATACCTGTGAGCAAAAGAACTTGATGGATGTTTACAGAGTGTTCCACCCAACCACATCATAATTTATATTAGAATACACATTCTTCTTAGCTGTACATGGGACCTTCTCCAAAATAGATCATATATTAACTGATACAGCATGCTTAACTAAATGCAAAAGGAACAAAATTATCCCATGCATAATATCAGACCATATCTCAATAAAATTGGAAATCAATGGCAAAAAAGTGCAAAGCCTTCATATACATGGAAATTAAATAAAAACTTTCTGAATAACCAGTGTGTTACAGATGAAATTAAAGGGCAAACAAATCAATACTTACAATACAATGAAAACACAGATACAACATACTGCATCCTATGGAATGCAATGAAAGCAGCCCTCAGAGGGAAATATATAACAATAAATAGTCACATGAAGAAAATGGAATGAACACAAATAAATAACCTAATGCTACATCTCAAGTTTCTAGAAAAGGAGCGAGTCAAACTCAACACTGGTAGAGGACAGGAAATTGTAAAAATTAGAGCAGAAATTAATACAATTGAAACAAAAAAAGTTACAAAGAATTATGGAATCAGCTGGGGTTTTTTTGAGAGAATAAACAAAATTGACAATCCCCTGGCCAGCCTTATCAAGAAAAAGAAAGAAAAAACTAAAATCCACCCAATAATGACTGAAAAGATGGAAATTACTACAGATTCCATGGAAATTCAAAAGATCATGAATACCTGCTCTGAAAATCTCTATTCACATAGGGTGGAAAACACAGAGGAAATGGACAGATTTCTAACAACCTGAACTATCAAAGCTCAATGAAGAAGATAAAACAATTTTGAATAACCCAACATCAGCTACTGAAACTAAAGCAATTTAAAAACTTACCAACAAAAAAAAAGCCCAGGTTCTGATGAATTCATGGCTGAATTACATACAAAGTTTAGAGAAGACCTAACTTCAATACTCCTTAAACTCTTCAATGAAATTGAAAGAGAATCAGTCCTCCCTTACTCCATTCTTGGAAGCAAATATCACTCTGATAACAAAATCAGAAAAAGACCCAACCAATAAGGAGAACTAAAGGCCAATCTCACTAATGAACATTCATGCAGAGATTCTCAATAAAATATTAGCAAATAGAATGCAGCAAATCAGCAAGAAGATTATACACCATGACAATGTGGGAATACAGGAATGATTCAAAATATGTCAATAAATGAAATACTCCACATCAACAGAGCCAAAACTAAAAATCACATGATCATCTCCAAAGAGGCATAAAAAGCTGTTGATAAAGTCCAAAACCTGTGCATGATGAAAAGCCTACGGAAACTTGGAATAGATGGTATCTACCTCAATCTCATAAAGACCATTGATGACAAACCTATGGCCAACGTTATGCTAAATGGACAAAAATTGAAAGCCTTCACACTAAAATCATGAAGAAAACAACGTTGTCCACTATCACAACTCCTATTCAATATAGTTCTGCAAATATTATTCACAGCAATGAGACAAGAGGGTGAAGTAAGAGGAATAAAAATAAGTTAAATTATCATGACTTGCAGACAACATGATACTCCACATAGAAGACCCCAAAAACTCCATTAAAAACTACTAAAGGTAATAAACAGATTCATCAGCATAGCTGGATACAAAATGAACACTCAAAAAAATCAATAGCATTTCTTTACACAAATGCCATGAGAAAGAAATTATGGAAATATCACCTTTCATAATAGCACATAAAGTAATGAAATATTTAGTAATCAACCAGCCAAGAATATAAAAGGGTTATGGGCTGAAAATTATACTACTGTAAAAAAAGAGATTGAGGAGGATATTAGAAAATTGAGGGTTATTTCTTGATTGTGGTTAGGAACAACCAACACTGTGAAAATGGCCATACTCCCAAAACTGTTACACAGATTCAGTTCAATCCCAAACAAAATACCATTAACATACCTTGCAGATCAAGAGAAAATATTCCTACAATTCATCTGGAAACAGAAGAAACATAGAATAGAAAAGGCGATTTTGGGTAACAAAGGCAAGACAGGGGGGGATCTCAATTCCTAACTTAAAACTATACTACAGTCACTGTAATAAAAATCAACATAGTACTGGCAGAGACCTGAGGATATATGGAATAAATTAGAAGATGCAAACATTACCAGCCACCTTACATTTGCACTAAATATGTTACCTAGAAGAAAGATAGCCTCCATAATAAATGGTTTTGGAAAAATTGGCTTTCCACATTCTGAACACTGAAACTACACTCATGTTTGTCACCATACACTAAACTAAAGTCCAAATGGATCAAGGATCTAAATATTAAAAAAGAAACACTAAATCAACTGGAGAACAAGGTAGGTAGAAATCTTGGGGACATTGGGGTTGGCAGAGAATTTGTGAATAAAATGCAAACCACATAGGAAATACTTTAAAGAATCAACAACTGGGATCTCATATTATTAAAACATTTTTCACTTCAAAAGAAATCAACAACTAAGTGAAAAGTAAACTCACAAAATGGGAAAGAATTTTAGCAAACAGCCACTCAGACAAGGACTTATATCCAGAACATATAAAGAACTGAAAAACATCAAGCCCCACAGATTCGAAGACCATCTCCACAAATGGGCATCAAAAATAAACACACAGTTCTCCGACGAAGATACACAAATGGAAAATAAATATATGAAAAAATGTTCAACATTAATGATCATTTGAGAAATGCACATTAAGACAGCATTGAGATTTCCTCTCACTCCAGAAAGAATGGCTGCCATCAAGAAATCAACTGATAACAAATGTCTGTGAGACTGTGGGGAAAAGGAACATCAAGAATTACACCTGTGTTCCTGGGGTAAATCCCTCTTGGTCATGGTGTATAATCTTCTTGATGATTTGACGGCAGTGCAGACTGGTGCAACCACTGTGGAAATCAGTATTGAGATTCCTCAAAATCTAGGATTGGAAGTTCCATTCAATCCAGTTATTCCTTTCCTGGGTATTTTCACAGAAAAACTGAAAATGTCATGTCACAGTGTTATATGTGCACCCATGTTCATAGCAGCACAATAGGTGATAGCTAAGTCTTGAAAACAACCAAAATGGTCATCAGCTGCAGAGTGGATGAAAAATGTATTTTTATACATTTTTACTACTACTCAGTTATAGAAAAGGATGGTCTTGAGTTCTTTATAGGTAAATGAAGGCAATTTGAGAATATCCTCCCAAGTGAAATAAACAACACTCACAGTAGTAAATATCACATTGTGTCTATGGTGTAAAACATATTAAAAAATGACAAAGTAATATGATCCAAAAAGTATAATAGATATTGTAAAGGAGAAAGGACTGCTCTAAAGGGTATAATGATATGTATAGTGTATAAGATAGATGTCCATATTACTAAATTTCTGTTAATCATTGATAAGAAGGGTCTGCACTGTAAATGTTTGAGTGTTTAGCCACTTTTTTTTGCTTATTTTGTAACTTTAAAATTATTTTTAAGATGACAATATGTAATGTATCAACTAGCGATTTTATGATGTTAATTTTTTTAGATTTGTATGCTACATTTTTTATTATTTCTTTTAATAAAAATTTTTAAAAAATGGATGTGGAGTTCTCTGCCCTGCAGGCCTTGCAGCAAGACCTGCACATGCAGTGGAGAGAATCCTTGGGATCCACTTCACTCTGGGTGGCCATAAGTTGCACTGTGGTGGGATTAGTGGTATTATGCTTTACATTTCTTGTGGTTGTGGTCTTTGTGTGCATGAATCCACCATATGGGTCACTTACAATAAGCATATTTTCCCTGATCTTTGAGGTGGTGGAATGTAGGAAACCACTTCACATTGTTTCAACCCCAAAGGCTTTGAGGACTGTATGGAACCAACCCCACTGAATAGCATATGCACAGCATGGACACAAGTCTATAAGCAGAACTAGCATAGTCAGCCATGGATGCACTAAGGTTTGTGACAGTATGCAAGAACGTAATGCCTAATGATGGATGATATATCCAGGCTTGATACTAAAGATGCTTGTTTATTGCTGTTGCTAATGTTGGCTCTGTGGTTTCTTCTCCTTTTACCCACTAAAATATCCATTCACCACCCTATCTCTGAGAAAATCTCATACCACAGACACAGGGAACTTTAATACCCCACAAAACTAAAGCCTCTGCCCCCTGTTCTAAGGCACACATAACATCCTAATGCCCAAATCTCTTTAGGGGTACAGCTTTAGAAATGAGACCAAGTTTCAAGCCTGCACTTGAAGATCAATTCCTAAGCCCTGTGACAAACATCTGCCTCACTTTCATCCCTCCTCTGTATGCACAGAGCATTAAAGTTCTAAAATGTTCTGACCTTGACCTGGAACACAGCTCCCCAAGCAACAGATGCACAGCCTTCAAGCAGACTGGTCAGACAATGGGCTCAGATGAGTCAATCCCCAGGCTGAAGGCCAAGGACAGTGTTATCTGTTGACCCCACTGTCACACAGAGGAGTTACCTACCACAATATCTTAGCCTCCCTTGATTCCTGAGCCCATGGGGACTCACTTTTCCTGTGGTTCATAGTGAGTTAAAACCAGGCACAGCATTAATGTGTTTTAGGGAGAACCTATGCCCATCACAACCCCTACTGAAATCAGCTCCTTATGTACTGTTCAAGGCACCTATTCTTATCATGTCACATATAAAAGTATGTTGATAAAATGTATGTTGAATGCCCTGCTAGCCATCTCCACACAGCCCGCTGGGCAGCAGTTCTGCCTTTGAACCTCCATTGGTCACGCAGGGCAGGAAAGTAGAGGAAGACAAGGGACTTTCTCTGCCAAGACAGAAAATATAGAAGGACAAGGGGCACCTCCAGCTGTAAATGTTACACCTACTTCTGAGCCTGTATCCTGAGGCCAGAGAAGAGGCAGCTATTTTGATCACTTTGCTAGAAATCAGGAGTCTGAGCAGAGCTACAAAGGCTGGACTTGGGAGCCCAACGAGGGATCCTCCAGAAGATTTGCCTGCATTTTTTTGCACTTTCTGTTCAATGACTTAGTCGTCACCAGCTGTTGGCAGTGTGGGTTCACTTGTCTTCCCAAGTGATCTGCTTCTGGGGAACTTGAGGAGTCAGCACACAGTGAGATCTCTATGTGTCTCTGTTAGGTTTTGCACAGAGCAAAGTATAAAAGTGCAGTTCCCATGATAGTAAGGTTGGCCCCAAAATTCCATTAGTGAGGTCTTAGTTTGAGGACAGCTGATGCTTTGATCTTCACATTTGCATGTGCATGAAGGACTCAGTGCTGGCCAGGTAGAATGTGTCCTTCCTGCATGAGGATTTTCATCAGTTGTGCTTTTATTCTAATATATCAGAAGTGGATTTTCTTGCTGTGTGTTTTGCTTATAAATTATCGTATTTTATTACTACTTATTTACAGTGTGTACTGATTATGTTTTTGATAGGTCCATGGCACATGTGAAGCATAGAATGGAAGTTAGGCCCTACCTTGTGCACAGTGGTGCAGTCCATGAACTCATGGACTGTTCTCAATGTTGAGGGCATTGAGAACCTAGCTCAGGGCCAAGCCATTGCCAGCACAAAGCACTGCTTTGTCTGGATTGTTCTTTCTTTTTGATCACTGCAGTGGGTATGGTGCAATATTTGGAAGCTTAGTCCAGCTCTAACCCTAACTCTAACCAGAACCCTAAATCTAACTAACCCTAAAGGGTCATTACCAGGCAATGAAAACTTGATGGCATTGATGTGGGAAATGTAACATAAGTTAATTATAAGGACATAAGATCACTGGTGGCTGGGGTGGAGCAACAGGGGAAAGTAAAAAAAAAGCATTGTGTAAAAATTTGAAGAACATTCTGGAATTGCACAGTGGGGAAATCCGCACAACATTGAGAATACACTGAATGCCTGCAAGCTGATTACTTTAAACTTCATTAAAATGTTAAATTTTATTTATTTTATTCTGTCACTAACTAATCTCTGAGAAATAAGAGTAGTCATGAATACAATGATAAATAAAACGGGAAGAGAGGGGAATGGCAGTTGTGGGTCAAGAGCTGCCCACAGGTAGAACTCAAGAGGTGACTCCTGCTGTGAAGCACCCAGCAGGTCCAGCTCTGCAGCTGATGGACAAGGGAATCCAGGTGCTGGCTCTTGCTGTGGGGCCAGAGCTGGTGAGGGAGCTGCAACCTATAGGTGACTGTATATCATTCACTGTAATTGCCATGTAATCTGCAGGTGTTTAATAGACCACAAAAGAAACATTGAGCCTATTAATTAACAAGTATTAGTCTCAATAAATGTGCTAATAGCACTGCATCGTTGACAACTGTGAATTGTTTTTTTCTATGAGGGATTGAAGTCATGACCTTGTGCTCTCCAGGCAGCTCATTGTGTCACTGAGCTCAATTCCCAGTTGCAACTACTTTAGATAATAAATATGACTATTAACAATGCTTAATTTGCCATTTACATATTTAGTGACAAATTTTTTAAACCTACATTTTCTTAAATGAAATTATTTTCTTTCCTTGCAGTTTAAATTACTTTTTTTTTAGGTACCAGAGATCAAAGTTACAACCTAGCACTTTCCAGGCAGGCGTTTCTCCCTGCTGAGCTAAATCCCTGGCCTGTATTAATGAATATTTTTAAATGTATAAACATCACTTTATTCATTCAAATAGTATTGTGATTTAAGCAAAGGATGTCAATGAAGACAGAAATTGATATACAATCAGAGAGGAAATGCAACCTCAGAGTCAATGCAAAAAACTAAATACAACAATCACTGCTACAGGCAAAGCTGAAGAAAGCCAGGCATGAAGGAGAAGATGCAGTGACCATGTCTACATGCTCCTGAAGAGAAAAACAACCACTTGAAATGTACTACAGTTACCACCACCTCCTCCAGGAAGTTCAGAGAGGCATCAGTTACCATACTCAATGACCAGAACAACTGGACTATTGTTCCCACAAAATGCCTTGGCTCTTTCCACATACATTTTCTGGCTGACTTGTTCCCCTGCTAAATAATATTAGTTAAGCAGCTTTAAGCTTATATTTTGATTGTAGTTTGAGACCCACACTGTACCCACATTGTAACTTTCCTGTATAAATGACCCCTGACAATAGGTCTGTGGCCAAACACTGAAGACCACTCCTGAAATTTCAGGGGTATACTTCTCTCTTTTTTCCTAAGAAAATTTTTAAACTTCTTCTGGTTTGTGACTTCCTTTCTCAATGTTGTGAGTCATTAAACTTGGTGCATTTGAAATTAAACAGGGCAGGATAATATTTCTCTTATTTCAATTTGAATATGAAATGTCTGCTAAAGGCCATGTTCCAAAGCCTGGATTTCAAGCTGCTTGTTTGCCATGGGTTTAACATTTCCATGAGCTTTTAGAAGTCCTCAGTCTAGTGAACTGCAAATGTATTGGAGGAAGGAGGTCACTGTTGTCCTGTAGCACAATAGGTGCCATTCCTAAGTCTGTGTTGGTCACAGCCTCCTGGATGCCACTACATGGATTCCGTTCCTCTGCTCCATCATTCAATAATTTCCATTTTAGAGAAGTCAACTTTCATACAGCTCTATTATTGTTTTTTTTTTAATAGTCTTTCTCTCTCCTTGGTTGTTTATTTTTTTCATTTTAATTTTTGATTTAAATACATAGTCTCACTTTGGAGCTCTGGTCAGCCTTGCACTCTCTTGGAGGTTAGGCTGTCCTTGAGTATATGGCCATTCTCTTGTTATTGGATATCCACATTGCACTGGGGAAATCCGCACAACATTGAGAATACACTAAATGCCAGCAAGCTGATTACTTTAAACTTCATTAAAATGTTAAATTTTATTTAGTTTGTTCTGGCACTAACAAATCTCTGAGAAATAAGAGTAGTGATGAATACAATGATAAATAAAACTGGAAGAGAGTGGAATGGCAGGTGTGCATCAAGCGCTGCCCACAGGTAGAACTCAAGAGACAACTCCTACTGTGGAGCACCCAGGAGGTCCAGCTTTGCAGCTGATGGACAAGGGAATCCAGGTGCTGGCCCTTGAAGTGGGGCCAGACCTGGTGAGGGAGCTGCAGGTGGATCTGGCACAAGGTCAGGATGTGCAACTTATGCATGGACTGAAACTGGCCCTGTCATTTCAGGAAGAGGAAATATCACCAACTGTTCATGGATTTCTTGGGGCAAACCCTTCCCACTGCCTGTCAGAGGCAGCTGTGTGCACCAGCTCAGCCCCAGCAAAGCCCCCCAGACTACTTCACACATTGACTGCTGAGGATCTCATGCTCCTTGGTCACACAGCATTTGGGCACTTTGCTGAGTTCCAAGGCATATCCCCTGTCCACAAGCCCATAAACTCTGGATCTCAGGCCTGGGAGGTTCAGGATGCTCTAGCTGTTCCTGAAGAAGCTTAGCCTGGGGATCTACATGGAAGTAGAGTTCCAATGAAGAGTCAAGCACTGAAGATGTGGACATGAGGCAGAAGGGAGCCGGCTGAGTGAGAGGCCTGATATACCTGGGAAACTGATCTGTGGGGTGGGGTGTAGGCCTTCTGCCCAGTCTGTACAGCATCCAGCCACAGCCTCTCCCACTCTCAGTGGGGCATTTTGGGCCAAGGAGCCCTTAGAGGCTGAAAGAAGTCTCTGTGAGAGGGAGACTTGCATAGATATATCACACTTTTGCTTTCTGACACATTATCTCCTTGCCCTTCCCCAGTGCAGTCAGCTTGGTGAATGCAGTGACTGCTATATGCCATGTCATGGCACTCAATGCATCAGGGCTGCCGCTCCATGAATATCTGAGAAATGAGAGGTCAGTTGGTATCTGTCTTGCCTCTCTGCAGTCTCTAGCTTAGGCAGTGATCCATTGCTGTACCCTCTGATGCATGGTCTGTACCCACACTGAGGGAGGCCTGGGGTCCGGAAAAATTACTTTTAGGTGATCAATATCTGTTCTGCTGCAAATAGTGACTCTGTGGCCTCCAAAGAACATTGTAACTCAAAAGGGCAGGAGTTGCATCTGCTCTGCTTACAAGGTCACAACCAATACCCAGAAATGTGTCTGCACACAGTGTGTCTTCATGTGTATTTGTAGCATAATTAAACCTATTTGCTCTTCCATGATATCTGACAGTCATGGATTCTTTGCTGTACTCAAGGTATCCTGTGTTGAACAAACCCTGAGGCCCATATAGTGACTCTCCAATCTCCTTTCCAAAGAAGAAAAAGCTTCCCCCAAGTGTTAGTCAGTAAAGGGGATGGAAGATCATTCATGGGAATCAGCACAGGCTCTACTGTAGGTCTTCATGGGGCCAAGACCACAGCTAACCACTTTGCATGGAGCCCCCATTTCATCCTCAGTGACCCTGAGTTCTCAATCCACTCAGCACCTCATCATTCACCGTTTTAAACTGAGACTGAGTGATGAACTTGCACATGGCCAGGACCTGAGTCTGCAGGTGGCCAAGTCTCACTGGGCTGCTAAGTTAAAAACTCACCTTCATAGCTTTGGTGGCTGCAGGGTTGAAATATCAGCCATGGAGGAAGCCAGAGAGGAATGGCCGGAGCTGGGGCAGCTGTCCAGGAAGGCTAAGCCCGGAGTCTCCTTCAGGCTGTGAGGTCCATCTGCCTACACCTGGCTTGCTGTAAAGACATCCGCCAGGCTCTCTACTGGCTGACTTCTGATCTGTGATGAGACAGTGGGGAGACATGGAATTGGTGTCGTGCACATGACTTCTCAGAAGGGTTGGAGCTGAAGCAAAGCCCACACTCCAAATGGTCCACAGAGGCTTGTGCTACAGGGCTCACTAAGGAATACTACCATGCTCACATCACCTCGATAGAGGAGAGCAGAATAGAAGTCTATGCATTAACCAAACCTATGAGTCTTAAGATGGCCTCCAATTTTAGAGATGAGAAAATGGAGGATCATTCTAGATGTCCAGATCCATTAATGAGGCCCCACAAAATGTTCCCCAGTTTCCTAATAGAATGTCCACAGGAAGGAATTAAGCTACTCTTACATAGCCATGGAAGGTGAGCAGCTATGTTCACTGCTCTTTTCCTGCACTCATTTAGCCCTGAGGCTCCTATGAAAGGAAATGCGGTGCCTGAAAAATTCCTGTAAGACAAGTGCCAGAGAAATGGACAGAGTGGACTGACATTTGAGGTGAGCACATCTCTGGTGAGTTGATGATGTGTAAGAGCTGGGGATAGGGTGGAGAGGCAGCCAGCTAGTGGTCCATGGATACTAGGCCTAGGGCTGAAAATGAGGTACAATGGCAGAATTCAATCATGCCAAGAAATGAAGTGACTTTGTGTTTGTGTCCCATTTCCCATTCTCCCATCAGTGTGTGCACAATGACCTTGCCTGTGACAAGGTAGAATCTGAGTAAAGAGGATATGGTATTTGAGCACTTAGCATCTAGATTCCTTGAGAGCAGGACCACAGGTGCAGTGTTCGACGAGTCTTGGATGGATGTGCTTAAAGGGTTAATCTGACCTAAATTCCCCTCAGTAATCTATGGGCCGCTATACAGTCCTTTCTGCTGACACACCCTGCATCAGAGCAGATATCTATTGTTATTGTGGGTACCATGTCTGGAGCAGGGACATGTCACACAGGGCCCAGGGACCAGCTCCATGCCCATGTCCTATGTACAGCTCTGTTGGGCCAGAGCCCCGAAGCCTGGAGAAAGCCTGAGGCTCTGAGAAACCACAGGATTCACTTTGTTAAACAACATAAACTTATGTTCCTGAGAGACAAAAAGCACTGTCCCAGACTTCTACCCAGGAGGACAGGCGATGACTCTGGAGGCTGTGGATAAACATGGCCACTGCCCTTCTCCTCCTGCCAGCCCTGTCCTATATGGGAATGTGAATGTGACAGTAGCCCAGGCTCAGTTTCCCTGTCCCTGCCCAGGAGCATCTGCCCTCAGTGCCTGTCCTCAGACCCCCTCACACTGATGACCTAGGGAGGGAATTGTTTATGCAGACTTACAGTGGTGGCCAGGCCTAAATAGCCTTGTCTGTGTCTCTGAGTGGCTGGTGGCAGAGCCTAGGGACATCTGGGCTAGGCTCCCTCTTCTGTCTGAGTGCCTGGGAACTTGGCCTGGTGAATATTGTCCTATGATGCCTTTGATGGGTGGGCAGTTCCCGGTGAGCATCCTGAAGTCTGTTGGCTGAATGAACCATCCTCTCACTTGTTCCCAGGTAGTTTTCCCATGGTGGGTCCTGAGGCTGGGGTTTAGAGGCCTGGGAATGCAGCATAACATATTGACTTATCATTCTCTCTAGCCAAG
The DNA here is from genome assembly GCF_034190915.1 of Cavia porcellus. Lineage (NCBI taxonomy): Eukaryota > Metazoa > Chordata > Mammalia > Rodentia > Caviidae > Cavia > Cavia porcellus. The sequence goes on along the minus strand of NW_026947518.1, from coordinate 2,288,811 downwards.
TGCTTGTGAAGGCCAACTTTCACTAGACCAAGGTGCTTGGTGAGCAGATCCTTCAGAGTTCTGTTTAGATCTGTTGCCAAGCAAATGAGGTCATACGCTAGGGTCCATAGCTGGGCTGCCACCTCTAATGCCCAATTTATTTTTATTGTGGAATAAATCTGTTCTCCTTAGAAATAGCAGGTGAAAAACTGGAAAACTGAGTGTGGTTTTACACTTTGCTGAACTTTGAAAATTTAAATGCAGCAAGCATGTAGATGCTTCAGATGTGGCAGGTATGGTGCCAAGCACACAATTCCATCCAAAGGGCCCTTGTCTCTGAAGATGAGGTGTTCAGTGTCTTCACTTAGAGATATGTCACATTTTCAGGTGACTTGCTTTCCTGGGCATGTGTTAGTTTCATTTCAATTCCATTAGGGAGCATGGAGATGTTCCCAGATTGCCCATAATATTTTTCCTTGAAGGATGTGAATGTTTCATGTTAAAACACCACATGTCTAGGGGAGGAGGATTCCCAGCAAGTCTTGCTGTCACATGCCTATGAACGATTACTTATGAGTCCTTGGATGTTTACCTCAGCCACACACTGTAGTGCTCCGTACTCTGACAGCCTGTGAGGGGGGACAGCAGGTGGTGAGAGCAAGGGAAGTCTTTGCAAGGCCATGAACATCATTGCCCCATGTGGATGAAGGACACATGCATGTCACTCCTAGGGAACTTGTCTGCTAGCAGCTGCTATCACTTCCTGTCCTCCCATCCCAAACAGACCATGAGCTTTGTGTCCCTCCTGGGTAGTTTGCCTTTCCTGTAGGTGATGGTGCTGAGCCTCTTTAGTGGCAATTCCCTTTGCTTGGTATACTTCAAGCAGTGTCTCCGTGCTGGGCTCCTCCTGTGCTGTCACCACCTGCTATTAAGGGGCTGAACCAAACAACTTCGACTTGTTCATGCATGTGTCACCTATGTGCTGATGGGCATTTGTTCTGTTTATGGCTTGATTCTTGAAAGCAGGGTACCACAGCCATTTTTATTCATGTTCTTGTGTGTATATATGTTTTATTTCAAAGAAAAGTGCTTGAATGTGAAATTACTGGGTCATATTTCTCTTGTATGGCTACCTTAGAAATTCTTAAAGTATCTTTGGAAGCAGTTGATTCAAGCAGAGTTAAGTGGTTGGTTTTTGTTTTGTTTTGTTTTATTATGCTATACTATGCCATGCTATGTTATGTTCCACTATGTTATGTGTTGGTTACGATTTTGAAACTCCTTCAGCATGTTTTCAGTCCTTTCTGATTTGACTTTGAATAATCAACCTGAGAAAATATAAGAATATAACATAATCTGACTAATTTTGCTTTGGAGAAAATTTAAAAAGGAAAACCCAGTCAGGGATGTTGGTGCACACCTATCATTCCAGTACTTAGAAGGTGGAGGCAGGGGGATTGTAGTGAGTTTGAGGTCATCCTGGGCTACAAGATAAGATGAAGACCAGCCTGAACTGCATAGCAAAAGCCTTTCTAAAAACAAAAGAAAGAAAGAAAGAAAGAAAGAAAGAAAGAAAGAAAGAAAGATGAAATAATATAAAAATGAAAAGTCAGAAGTCACCTGTCAATTGAGAAATCAAATCTTTGTGAAGTTTTCTTGAATATGTGTTTTAGTCAACACAACTAGCATAAGATTTACCATCATGTAGGCATTGATGTTTGGCCTGGTGTTTCCACTGTTTTAATTTTTTTAAGTTTTTACTGAAATGAGTGCAGATATGCTACTGAATTTACCCTCTTAGGATATGAGTATCTCAGTATGAAGAGAATTTGATCATTCTTATTTTATCTGTCCTAAATTTATATTTTAAATAAGAATTTGATCAAGGGATTACTATCTTTTTTGAAATAATGATAAGAATCTTATAAAGATACAGTTTTTGAGTGTATAAAATGGTAAACATGATTGTAGATTAATAGTGGTTAACGTACCTTGCACTGGGATTTCTGGAATTTCTAAATGATGGATATTTTCATACATTTGTAAAATTATTTACAAATTTTAATACATGGTCTTACTAATTTTCTAAGTTTCCCAGGCTAGGCTTAAACCTTTCCTCATTCTTCCTCACCCTCCCAGAGTGCTGGGATTACAGGTGTACATTATCCTGCATTGGTAATTGATAGCAATGTTGTGTATTCATGGAATAAAATGTTCAGCTTTGGTTTTTAGACACTTTGCAGAAAGATACGATCTACTTAAGCTATCTGCCCCCTTCCTAGTCTGCAGTTTCTCTCACAGAGAGTAAGACTGAAAATCCCATTAACAGTGTTTTAGATTCTCTGCTTTTTAACTGTGGTCAGCATGTTCTTCAGAGCATCACTCTAATTGCCTTCTCCATTGGGACTGAGGCTTGGTGTCATTGAAACACATTCTCTTTTTATTTAACCCCTCCCAGAATTTAATGATTGTTTGAATTCAGACCCCCAGAAAGGTGTGAAAGTTAAAGCTACTTGGGGCACGCTGCCCTCCAGAAGGCCAGGCCAGTGTAAAACATTATTTTCCCTGCAGTCCTACTTTCCAAGGGTTTCTTTTGGTTTTTGGATATTGAATTTTGATTCTAATTTTTGCTCTGTTCATCAGTGTGTCAGTCCCTGATGTCTGTGGGTCAGTGACATCAAAGGAAACCACACATCCATTAAGGGTCATATTTCATTTTACTTAGGGATGCAGCCATTTTCTTTGGTATCCTTAAACTAACCCTACAGTGTATATTCTTGTGAGTAACTACTTTCAGTTATTTAGTCTTTTAAGCAAAATATTCTCATCATGCTGCTTCTACTGAAGGAAACTGTAGCAGTCATGAGCCCCTCTCTTATTTCAGGCTCCATACGTTGACCAGCCTGCAGTGTCCCCATTTTCTGAAGTGCTCCACAGCTGTGGTGAGTCCACATGTGGCAGTTGAGATCTGTACCTGAGTGGAAGACATTCAGTCAAGGTGGGCTCTGTAACAGGACGACCTTCTTGAACAAAGGTCCCCTGAGGGAGATAGGGGCCACAGGCCTGCAAGGAGGAGCTCTGGCAGCAGGGCCATTCCAGGCATCTCCTGTCCAGCCTGCAAGCTGTGCTGCTTTGCTAAGGAGCTCACTCATGGATCAGCAGGCCTGAATCTGGGCCTTTCTTGCCATGGTTCCTGCTAGGAGTCATGGTGTCCAGCACCTCTGCCTGTTCCATCTTCCCAACCTTCAGATCTCAACAGAAATCTGCACAGCTTTGGGCTTCCTCTCCCAGGCTGCCATCTACGTAGAAACTTGAGGTGTGAAATCTGTGACTATGAAACTCAACCTGTATACATTTAACCTGGAAATTCAGCATCTAAGGCTTCATTATAAAGAATGAGGCTGACAACACCCATATTCTCTTCTTACTCAGCTTAGCTGTGAATAGTTAGAAACCACTGACTGTGCCACAGCAGAGCTGCTGTGTCAACTATAAAATTACAGCCACTGAAAATGCGGCAAGAAGCCCATGTCTCAGGCGATGTCTCCGGTGTTACTTGAGATGACAGAGAGTTTATGGCCTGACCCTCTCTCTGCCCAGCAGTGAAGACACAGCAACTCACTCATGCAGCAGGTAAGGACAGGAGAGTGGGCCTCATAGATGGCAGACCATGATCCTGGGGGGATGCCTATTTCTTTTTTGTCCATTTTCTTATACTATTGAATTAATTATAGTGTTCTATTCAATATTACTTCTATTCAGTTTAGTTAACAACAAATAGTGGATAATTTATTGAATGGGTAAGTGAAAATGGATGATTTAATTACATTATATATAATGAAATATACTACATACTTCGAATATCTATGTGTGTGTGTGTGTGTGTGTGTGTGTGTGTGTGTGTAAAGTAGTCTTGATATTCAGAAAGGCAACACTCTGTTTATCACGATCTCTAACACATGAGGTAATGCAGAGACCTTCCACGGTGCAGTGGCACTAGAAGCCACCCTAGAAGCCACCATGCATATCTGTGCCTGCTACTGCCAGAGGACAGCAAGAGATTTGGGTCAGTGTTTGTTTTTCCAGCAAGGAAGTCCTGAATCATCCTGCTTCCAGGCAGCTCAGGGAGTGAGCAGCATGCAGAAGAGCCCAGCACTGCCTGCCTTACACCCCTTTCCCCCACTGTATCCATGCTGCAGCCCTGCCAGGGTGCAGCCAAGACTCTGCCTCCTCAGCCCCAGGGTCCTCAGTTCCTGAGTCCTGGCCTCAGCCTCCACCAGGCTTCAGGTGCTGCCATGTGTTCAGCTGGCATAGTGGGTGGGGCACACTTTCAGCCCCACATACACAAAGATCACTGACCACACTGACCCTTCCTGTCTGCAAATTTTGACTGAGGCTTTGGCATTGGAACAATACACAAAGTTGTCATTACCTTTTCTTTTTGTTCTTTTTTTAGTGGTTTCTTTATGTATTTAAACATATATTTAGAATTGCATTTTGCAAAAAACCTTTATTTGTCTTTTCATGCCCCAGTTAACTGAAGCTCTTACAAATTTCTCCTGCACTTCAAACCCATATGCTTGAATGCTCAGAATCCAATCTGCAGCTTCGTAGCGTGGTGGAAACAAAGCAGAAACTGAATTTGGGGATATTTCTTTGCCTTCTAGCACCTTGAAAAGAAAACCTTGACTCATGTGTTTTTATCTCCCAATATAGGCTTGAGTACCAACTGAATCTGCCACTGACAAAATGAGTTTCCTGCATTTATTTCAAACAGTCTCACTTCCCCTCAACTGGATAAGCACATTTGCTAAGATTTCTTATGCCCAAACTTGAAAAATAAGTTCCAGTAAACAAGAGGCTGCTAACCATCCTGAAATCATGATGGGATTTTATGTAAACACATAGTCCAGCCCACACCCTGGCAGTCATGAGCTGAGAGAGGGGCAGATGGCTTGTGCAGATAGAAACACCTAGAAATAGTCAACCAGCAGCTGCAACAAGCAGGGAGCAGAGCTGCTGAGCCTTCACTGCTGGGTGACGGAATGGTGTGGTTGGTTTTGCCCTGGGTTTACTGATGTGGCTTGGTAAATCCAGGTTGTTGCAGGGATTATCCTTCCAAAGGAAAATCATGTACATGTATCATTTATTTGCCATTTTCTTTTGCATTTATGGAACCTGCATGCATGACATTTTATGCCTCTGCCATTGCAGACCCATTCATGGGCATTATCCCATGGCTTGTCAAGGGCTAGTTTATTTACACAACATGCAGAGCACTTTTCTCAGCCTTGTTTCTCCAGACCTGTGCATTTTCAATCATTTCTTCAAAGGAAGCTAAACAATTTAGTTTGAGAAAACTTCAAACGTGTTGCAGTGCTTCTGTGTGACTTCCTTGCTACCAGACCTGAAAAAGGCAGTGAGTTGGACCTGCTGGATGGTTATCCCCAGAGGAACATGCTTTGCACAGCTGTGCCAGGAAGGGCTGCTCATTAGTTGACTGGCCACCTTGACATCCAAATGTCCTTTCCCCAAGCTGGTCTTGGATTTGGGAAGCATTGGATTGCAGTAGAGACTCCTTGTGGACTAGCTGGCTCTTGGAAAGCCTTGTGCTGCCATGAGGTTGTTGGTTCCTAGACCTTCACCTCTGTGGCCCTGGGCCAGTTAGTCCCAGAAACCATGCACAGCATCCTCCTGGTAGCTCTCCTGTGCACCCTCTATGTGGAGGCTAGGGTGGGTCCCAGTTCCTTTCTGCTTCAAACAGTACTGTGAATCAAACTCTTGAATAGAAATCTTGAAAAGTTGTGCAAGTTTCTCTCTGGGAGAAATCCCTGTTCTTAGCCGTGCATGCTGCAGGGACACCAGTGTATAGCTCTGATGGGAGCTGTGTGTCAAGGTTCTGCTCTGCACCCCATAATTTCATGTGTGCTGTTGAGCATCTGCCTTAGAACCTGCCATCAAATGAGGACACAGCACATCTCAGGGATCTGTCCCATGTGTGCTTCAGCTTTGGGAGGCTCAACATTTTCTGTACTTGTTGGCCACTGGTGGTGATTGCGTTTGAGTTACAAGAATTTGTCACTTCTCTCACAAAGTGGACTCTTGAGACATCTTTCACACCTATAATAACAATCATCTATCTGACTATTTGTTGTACAGAAAGGTTTCCTGCTGTGGTCTCTACATTTCTCTTGTTTCTGTTTTTCAAATGCGATGTATCAGAACTTTCAATCTCCGTTCTGACACTGAAATCATGGGAAAGCTTTTCCAACATGAAAAGATATGTATATACACAATGGTCTTTACATTTTCCCTGTAGTCTTTGTCTATCTGGTATTTTCTCTTCTATCAAAGAGCAATAGCAGCCAGTCTCCTCCAGTAATATTTGGCCAAACAGAATCTGATGCACTGACATGAAAGATTCAGAGTAGCTAATCCCATCCAGAGAAAAGTTAGAAGCACATGGGGACTAGCAGAAGAGTACAGGGCTATGGATTGGTCCAAAACTGCAGCAAGCTTAAACTCGACAGATGTGAATATTGTACAAATTGGCGATGCGCTTATGATAGGGCTACTGAGTTGAACATGTTGAAACTAATAAAATCTTAACTGTTAATTTAAATTAACTTAGAATGTAATGCTTAGAAGAATTATATAAGAGTAGAAATGCAAACTGAAAGAAATACAAGGGGTACAAGGGGAGGGAAGGGAAAGGCAATACTTTGCAGGACTTGGCCCTATGCAGAGCTCAGGATGTCTACCATGGTGCCAGCAACAGCCCCAGCTCTGAAATTTATGAAGTCCTGGTACTGAACTGGGCATAGCTTTCACATTGATCCCAGAGCTGGTGAGGTCACTGGAGGTGGAGCTCACACAAGCTCAGCAAGTAGGACTTGAGCTCAGTCAGGTACCAGCCCTGCCTCAGAGAAGGGAGAAAAATCACCAACTCTCCTTGATCCTTGTAGGCCGCAAAGCATCCCAAGGACTCTTGAAGACAATTCTGTGCACAAATCCACCCCAGAAAAGTTTCTTGTTCTGCCTCGCCCCACTCACTTGTGCATGCCTCATTGTTGCAGAAGGCCCCACGTTTGAGAGTCTTTCTCCATGTAAAGTTACACATGCCCTCCCCAGAGAATAATAGAACAAGGCCAAACTTTGCTCACTGTAGTTCTCATCTTCAGTGAGTTCAGGTTGTTCCAAAAGACTCAGGTTAGTTTCAAATGGGTTTCCCAACTTGGTAAGAAGCACCTTCCAGGAGTCAGTAACAGAAGCGCTGGCCCTAGGGAGGACAGGTGTATGCAGAAGTACAGGTCTGGCCTCCCTCCCAAACTGCCCTCCCAAGGCATCCTGTGGAGTTGGACACCAGCCTCTTGCTCCAGCTACAGAGAGCCCAGCCCCAGCCATCACTGTGCCCTGAATGGGGCAATGCTGACTAAGGCTGCTCTCACATGCTAATGGAAGTCCCTGGACAGTGCTGTGACCACCTGTCCTCCATTCTTCAGGAAGCCTGAAATGCATCTCCCTTTCCCAACCTCATGGCATGTTGCCTCTGTGAGAAAGAGAGTGGTGTATTCAGTGTTACTCTACTCATGGGTACTCTACAGGATACTGCTCTCTAACTATCTGAGAAGTGCAGATGGAGTGTGTCCTGCCTGCCTTTCATTCAGCTTCTGTTCATATAGTGATGCATCACTCCATTCTGTGTGGCTTCCCATGACATCCCTCCTCTATTTTGTGTCCCCATGTACAGAGGCCAGGAATGTAGTCTATAATATTGGTAGTATTTAGTCCAAGTTGATTGTGTGCCTGGACAAAATGAAAGCACAGGAGAGCAATGGTTGCATCTGCTCTTGGCATTACATCATGGTCAGTGCCTGGTACACTCATGATTTAAAGCACCCTCCAGCTCCTTCCATGATGTCTGTGTGGACCTGAGTCCTCTGGTATCCCCCAAAGATTACTGCTCTGCATACCATAGAAGCCCATGAAATGACTTTCTGGTGTCCTTCACAGTGAAGAAAACCGCTTCACTGAGGCAAGGGTTCCTTGGTAGTAGGCAAAGGTTCTGCATAGGAAAGGAAAAACAGCAGTGTAGCCAGCATGCCATTTCTGAGCAAAAAGACCTGCGTTTAGACCCAACTGCTCCTTCTGACTTCCTGTGTAAATCTAGGAAAAACATCATGCACTCTAGAGGTCATACTGTCATCTGCTTCCTACGGACATCATCAGAGGTGTGAGATGACATTTGTGAAAATTGGCAGCTGGTATCCGAGGTACATAATGTATAGAAATAGAGGAGAAATCTGGGAAGGGCTGAGATGGAGGTGAATACAGTGCACACTGGGCTGGTTCCTCCTGCCTGGTGGTGGAAATGACACTCACCTCTGGACATGTTTCCCTGGTGGCATAGTGAGGAGACAGAAGTTCATCAGTTTGGCTGTCCTTATGTTCCCTAAGCAGTGCAATTGCTTCTCTGTATTGGTATTTTAGCCTCAAGTGCAGAAAGTTATTGACATCTCATAGAATGACCCCTGGGTACAGCCTGGAGAGAGATAGTAATCAACCATGTTCTAAAGGTGGTCAGCCAGACTATAGCAGTAGATTTGGAGTTGGTTTTTAAAAAACGCCTATTGAAATCAGTTGAGGTTTGAGTCTCTGTAATCCCCATGCTCTACCAGACTAGGGCAAGAGGGTCACATATTTGAACCCAGACTGAACAACTTAGCTGCACAGTGAAACTCGGTGTCAAATTTAAATTTCAAAAACTAAAAGGGGCTGGGGATGTTGCTCTGTGGGAAGGCCCTCAGTTCAACCCTCCTATATAAATACAAAACTTATTACCTTGTGAAGAAGCTGAATCAAGAGGATTCTACAACTTCCTTGGGGCAATATGGAACAAAATTCCCCTAGGAACCTTAAGCCGTGATTGTCCAAAATGGTCTGAGATTCAGTAATTTGTAAGAGAAAGTGAGTCAAGTTGTAGGAAATGTTCATCCATCTTCAAGAAGCAGAGGTGAGGCCATGTCATGCTGTTGTGCTGTCTGCTGAGATGTCATGGGGATGCAGTGTCCCCATGGGAACACCACAGCTTGTAGAGCTGCATTTGCCAGAGGTCACCATGAAGCTCTGTGCCTGGACACTGTATATGCAGGCCCATGGACAGTAACTGGTACTACCCAAGGTTCTATGACTGTGACCGAAAAATTCCATTGCTAAGAATCTAACACACAAAATGAGATTTACAAAGGTGGTTGCTTCCTATGGGATGGAGCCTGACAGGACTCTGTCTCCACATCCTAGATGCAATCCCTGAGGAGCTGTTCCCTGAGACACACTCCCCACCCAACAGTTAAAACACTCAGGCTGACCCTAAAATGAGACTGAAAGAGTAGCACCTAGGAGGGAGGCCACTGTTCCTGGATGGAACAACAGCCACTATGTCCTATATTATTCACTCATATTGCATTGTGTATTTAACCATAATATGTATTTCTTGCCCCAGAAAAGAATACTGGATAATTTACTGAATCTGTGATTGACTAATCAAGGACATTAGCTTAAGATTCTGCCTTCTCACTAAAAAGCAACATTAAAAAGTCACATCCAGCACCCTCTGGCTGAAGAGAAACTTGATGGCATTGATGTGGAAAATGTAGCAGTGGTAAATTATGAGGACATAAGATGAGTGGTGACTGGGATGGAGCAGGATGGTGAAAAGAAGAAAACACATTTCTGTACAAAATTGAGGAAAATATTCTGGAAGTGGGCAGTGATGAAATTTGCAAAACATTCAGAATACACAGAATGCTACCAGGTTGATTATTTTAAACATGACTGAAAGCTTAAACTTTATTTATATTAGTCCCATCACTGCCATACCTCTGGGAAATAAGGGTAGCAATGAATACACTGATAAGTAAATCTGTAAGAGAGGGGAATGGCAGGTGTGAGTCAAGGGTTCCCTGCAGGTAGAACTCAAGAAATGACTCCTACTGGGGAGCCACCAGGAGGTCCAGCTCTGCAGCTGGTGGAGAACTGAATCCAGGTGCTGGCTCTTGCTCTGGGGCCAGAGCTGGTGAGGGAGCTGGTGACTGGAGCTGGCACCAGTTCTGTGGGTGCAATTCAGCATGCACTGGAATTGACTCTGCAGTTGCAGGAGGAGAAAACATCACTGACATTCCAGGGACCTCTCAGGAACAAACCTTGCTACTGCCTCTCAGAGGCAGCTGTGTGCATGAACACAGCCCCAGTAAAGCCTCCCAGACTGCATCCCCAAAATGACTGCTGAGGGGCTCGTGTTCCTGGGTCTCTCATCATCTGGACACATTGCTAAGTTCCCTAGCACATTCCCTACCCTAAAGGCCACAGCCCACATCCCAGGGCTCCTTACCCTGTGACTTAGGCTCCAGGGTCGTAGGAGGCTCCAGGTGGTCCTTGAGAAGCTTGGCCTGGGGAACCACCTTGGAGTTCAGCTGCAGTGAGGAGTCAAGGACAGGAGATATGGACCTGGGGCAGACAGGGAGGCAGCAGTGTGAGAGGTCTTGCATCTCTTCACACAGTACCTACAGAGGTAACCTTAGGGAGGGCACATGGACCTCTAGCCCAGCAAGTACAGGATCCGCTCCCACTGTCTCCCAACTACAGTGTGGCACTGTGGGCCTTGGGAGCCCTGAGAGGCTGACAGAATGCTCCATAGGAGGCAGTCCTTGCTTAGTGGTATGACACCATTCCCTTCCTCAGGGAAGCCTGACACAGTGTCTCCCTGTCCTTCCCCACTGCATGTCAGCTCAGCAAAGGCAAAGACTGATATCTGCCATGTTTTTGCACTCAAGGGTTCAGGGCTGCTGCTACATGAATATCTGATAAGTGAGGTGTCATCAGTGTCTGTACTGCTTTTCTTCAGTGTCTAGGTCAGGCAAACATCTCTTGCCTAGTTCTCTTTGCCTCTGTACAACTCCTCCGGCATGGTCTGTACCCACATCTAGGGAGGCCTGGGACCCAGAAAAACTGCTTTGAGGTGAACAATGTCTGTTCTACTGCCAGTGCTGACTTTGTGACCTCCAAAGAACATCAAAACTCAAAAGGGCAGTGTTTGTACCTGTTCTGCTTACAGGACCATGGATAATACCTGGAAAACTGTGTTCACACAGGGTGTATTCATGTGTATTTGTGGCTTGATGACATCGGCCCACTTTCCAATGATACTTGTGGGCCATGGACTCTTTGCCATCCCCAAGAATTCCTGTCCTGAGCATACCCTGATCTCCAATCTCCTTTCTAATGAATAGAACAGCTTTCTGCAAGTGTGGGTCAGTGTGAAGGGGGTGAAAGGTCATCCCTGGGAATCAGCATAGCCTCTGGGCTTCATGGGGCTAAGGCCACAGCTGTACCCTTGCCATGGAGCCCCCATTTCCTCCTCAGTTACCCTGCACTCTGCATCCACTCAGCACCCCTCTTTCAGTGTTGTAAACTGAGGCTCAGCTGCTTGCTCATGGCCACGACTTGAATGCACAGGTGGCCAAGTTCCAAAGGGCTGCTCAGGTAAGAACTTAGCTTCCCAGTATCTGAACTTTTCCTGGACTCAGTGTCTGTGAGTGGCTGGTGGTTGATCCTAGGGATAACTGCCCTGGGCTCCCTCTTATCTCTGGGAGCCTCTGGCATGGGGCTGGTGAGTCCTGGCCTGAGCTGCCCACGATGGTTGGGTGTTTCCAGGTGAGCTTTCTGAAGCATCTGGGACAAGTGCACCATATTCTCATACGTTCATAAGTCATGTCCAAATTTTCCTTATGGCTCCTTACAATTTCTTCTTTCTATCCTAAGCAATGCACCTGCTTTTTGTCTCTGGGAATCACTTTGTATTTTCTAGAGGTGACAGGTCTGTGACCACTCACTATACAGAGTGTTTTTGTTTTTGTTTGGGGGGGAGATAATAGAGTTTTTTGAATCCTCATAACCATGTGAGGTTTCCCATGTGCTGCTCCTTGTCAGTGACCGAGCCATCACATCCCACTGTGTGAATGAACCACAAATCCTCATGCGTCCATCAGCTGAGGCCTTGTGTATTGTTTCCAGTTTTAGGCTTAAAAATAAGTTTGCAGTCATTCTTGTGTTTGTATAGCTGTAGCACTCATTTCCCTGGGGAAGATACTTAGTGTGAAGTTGAATATTTCGTGCCTTGAATGTTTAACTGTCTTTCAGAGTAGTTCTTCAAAACAGAATTAAGATTTCTGGCTCTTCCTGTGAGTATTTTTAAACCCTGCTCTTATGTTTTTCAGTCTTTTGGGTTTATTTTATAAAATTTAGCTAAGGAAAGGTTATTTCTATTACCCAAAATTCACCATTTTTTGACTTTGGTTAGAATTTTAAAGGTGGAAATAACTCAAAATAATGTATATATGCATATATGTAAATCACATATAATTTTAATATCACAAAATTTCTGCTATGTGATGATTAATATTCATGGTCACGTTCATGGGCTTGAGAGATGTCCAAGGGATTAGTAAAGTGTACTTCTGAGCTCATCTGTATGGGTCATGGAGGAATGATTCTGGGTACTCCATGTGGTCTCTGGCCCCTTCCTCCCTGGCACTGTGCCTCCACTCTGCTTCCTGGCCACCATGAACTCTGCAGCTTTGCTCCATCACACCCTCCTGCTGTGGTGTCCCTGCCTTGGAACCAGGCAGGACTGACTCCCCTGAAACCATAAGCCAGATTAAACTTCTCCTCTTCTCAGCTGTAGGTCTTGGATTCTGTGTCCTATTAATGGGAAAGCTTGACCAAGACAATTGTTTTTATGTTTACATATATGCTTCAACCTACACGGCTTTTATAGAATTTACCATAATTTCACCCTTACTTTCTGGTCAGATGTTGGAATTGTTTTCAATTTTTTTACCCTTTTAAATGAGATGTTCACAAATATGCTGTTAAATGTATTCTTTCTTGATTTAGAGATTTTGTGACAAATGGAACTGTATTATTCTAAATGTAAATGTATACTTATTTTTATAATTCCATTTATATAAAAACCCAGAACAGGCAAAACCTTAGAAAGCATGGTAGTGGTCTGTGGCTGAGTGTGGACAATGGAGAATGACAGTTTAACGAACCTAGGTTACCCCTGGGGATGGTGGAAGTGTTCTTTAACAGGCATGGTGAGGGTCTCACAGCCCTGAGTGCATGAAATGCCACTGAGCTGTGTGCTCCAGGACAGATGCTGAATTTTAGATTGACTTTTACCTTAATAAAGTAAGAACCACAGATGAGGAGTCTCCCTACCCCTGACTACAGACCTGTGGAGTGGGAGACCCTGAGGGGAGAACTGGTCTTGGAAATATTTCCCAAATGCTTCTTCTTCTCCCTCCTCTTCCCAGAATGAAGGGATCAGAGATGTGTTACTGAGTGTAGGTGAAAAAACAAGTGTGCACAGTCAGGACACTGGAGGCTTCAACTGAAATTTTGTCCTTTGAGTGATATATGGGATGTGTGTTATGATCAGGACCCGGGAGCACACTACTCATCAAAAAGTCAACAAAGAGTCACAGAAATGTCCCTGAATCCACTCATCTCTTCTGTCCTCTTTATCATATCCTATCTATTGTCTAAAATATCTTAAAACCAGGCAGGACTGACTTCACTGAAACCATAAGCTAGATTAAACATCTCCTCTTCCAAGTTGTGGGTCTTGGATTCTGTGTTCTACTAATGGGAAACCTTGACCAAGAAAATTGTTTTTATGTTTACATAGGTCTTCAACCTACACAGCTTTTGTAGAATTTACCATAATTTCACACTTACTTTAACATCAGATGTGGGAATTGTTTTCAATTTTTTAATGCATTTAAATACTGAGCTGTGTACAAACGTACTTTTACATGTCTTCTTCATGATTTAGAACTCTTGTGACTAATAAAATTAAATTTTTGTCAAATGTAAATATTTACTTATTTTTATGCTTCCATTTGTATAAATATCCAGAACAGGAAAATCCATAGTAAGCACAATAGTGGTTCATGGCTGAGTGTGCAGAATGGAGAATGACAGTTTAACGAACCTAGGTTACCCCCTGGGATGGTGAAGATATTCTTTACCAGGCATGGTGAGGGTCTCACAGTTCTGAGTGCATGAATTGCCTCTGAGCTGTTTGCTCCAGGACAGATGCTGAATTTAGGTTGAATTTTGTCTTAAGAAAGAAAGAAGAGCAGATAAGGAGTGGCCCTAACCCCACTACAGACCTGTAGAGTGGGAGCCTCCTGAGGACATCACTGGTCATGGAGATCTTTCTCAAATGCTTCTTTTCCTCCCTCTGCTTAGAATGAATCTATCAGAGACATGTTACTGAGTGTAGGTGAAGACTCTGATGTGCACAGTCAGGAGATGGGAAGTTTTAACTGTAAGTTCTGTCTTTTGAGTTATATATGGGGTGTGTGTTATGATCAGGACCCAGGAGAGTATTACTTCTCAAAATGTGTGCAGGGTGTCAAAAAATTGTCCCTGAATTCACTCATCTCTTCTGTCCAATTTATCATCTCCTATCTACTATTGAAAATATGTTAAAATATGCACAACACAAAATCCACTAATTTTGTCACTGAGTTAAGAACATTTACCTTGTGCAATTATCAGCATGGTCCTGCTCCAAAACTCTGTTTTTGAGCAGAAACTGTGAACCCTCCCAACAATAGCATCATTTCGTTACCTTCAACTCCTAGAAATACCATTATACTGTCTGTCTCCATGAAATGGACTCTTCTGGGCCATCACATATTTGGAATCATATAACATTTCCTTTTCTCTCTGTTTCATTTCCCTTAACATAATATTGCAGGATATATACATAGCACCTTTTGTTCATCCACCATTTGGGTTTTTTCCCCCATGTTTTGGCTCTTAGGAATAATCCTATTGTGAACATGGGAATGCATATATCTGCTTGAGCTCCTGATTTCCGTTAAGCTGTATAAACATATTTAGAATTGTTGAATCATAGAATGATTCTATAGAATTTGGAGAGGACAGCTATGTTGTTCCCTACAGCAGTCAGTCCATTTTACAACCCCATCAACAGGACATGTGGTTTGGGTTTCTCACTGAGATCCTCTGGGCCAGGGAGCAGTCACAGAATCTAATCAAGCTGCTGTCCCTGATCCTTGGTCTGGGGAGCCTCAGAATACACTCCACCTGATGGGTTTGTGTGGCACATGAGGCAGTAGGAACAAAGTGGGACTGGATCCAAGCCACACCCAATTTAGGGTCAGTTCTGCAGTGATGTGAACTCTTTAGAGACTGTCTCCTTCTACACCATGGAAATCAGTAGCCTAGTGACCCACACCTTGCAGATCCCCACTCCCTAATGACGCCCAGAGGCCCCACAAAGCTTACCCTTTGCAGGGTGAGTGTGTGGATGATCCACCTTCTGTGTTTTAGGGGAAAGAGCTAGATGAATCAGCTGTTGCTCCTACAAGTTCAGCAGAACTCTGATTGGATGTGTGCCACACTTAGTTGTTGACTCTCACAGTTTCCAGTGAACTGATGTTCAGGCTGGGATCTGCCTTGCGTGAGCTGAGGAATCAGACCCTGGTTGAATGCCCTGTCCATGCCTGGGTCCCCAGTGAGTGCCAGAGGCAAGACAGGAGACCTGAGCATGGAATCCTCACCCTTCATGTCTCCTGGATCAGTTAGGGGAAACATTTTAGAGAACAAGGGCCCATACTGCAAGCCAAAACCCACTTATTTATTGCACTGCCTACACTGCAACTAGATCTGAATACTGAACTGAAGTTTTAGTTTAGAAAAAACTGCTCATCCATTGACATAATTTGCTTGAGAGAAAAACACAATCACAAAGCTTTCAATGATACAACCTTTTATTGAAAAGTGAAGGTTTGCACTTGGTATGCTTTCACACAATTAATGTTATCTTGGCTGTTGCATGCACAATGATAGTTGGTCAAAGGTTGGCTCATGCTGCATTCATTTCAGAGCAACACATGCAATACTCAAGTCATCTGTTGGTCTGTTTCATGTATCAGATTTAATATAAATCAAAGCTGAAAACAATGGCACCAAAACAGAAGATGATCCACAGTAACAAGTGCAATCCCCAGTGTTTTCATTGACATAATGGATTTTTGTCTTTTTGACACAGAGTCTCACTATACAGTTCAAGATGGCAATCAACCTGAGAGTAGAAGAGACCGGCCAGGAGAAGGAACAAATGAAAGTGAGAAACACGGAGCCATGAGAAGAAAGACATCTACAACTACATGAAGCAGGTCATAATGTAATGGCTTTGTGAATGAGTCAGTGTGTAAATCTCGCAGACATAAAGATAAATGAAAAAGTCAGACCCTCAAAAAACACAAACTGTAAGAGTACATATATGGATATAAATGAACATGCATATGTATAACTGATAAAAACAGGACAAACTAATCTCTGGATAGGATTTATCTTTGGGGAGGAGAGGAGAAGCAGCCAGAAAAGAGCAGAAAAGGTGAATGTTCATTTCATTTATGAAAACTCATTGAATTCAACATTTTCCTTTATTATTCTTGTTACCAAAGCTTCACTTTCCTTGCTGCCTTCCTACAAAACTTGTCAAAGTTGACTCGCTGCTCTGCCGCCACCTCCTGGAGATCCTGTGAACTACAATGCTGGACTAGAGAGGGCTCCTGGTGCAGTTGGGCTGAGTGAGAGGGATGCTGGGTAATACTTTTTGCAGAAGACAAAGCCAGCCAACCAACCAAGCCCTGTCACTGTGCAAACATCACTTTAGGGACCTTGTGCAAACAGCATCTCTCTGACCCAAACCCGCATGTGCACACAAATGGAGTGGGACAAAGTCATCAACCTAATCACCTTCCTCTGGTTGCCATCTCTCCTATATACCCTAGATCTCACATACAATTGTAGTTTACAGTCATCAATACGATAAGATGTCTTTCTCACACGCTATATCATATAAAACCCTACATCCTTGATAAAGGAAATGTATCTGATATACCCTGAGGTTAGCAATAATTAATTTTATGCCATATAAAGACTTTGTGTACATTTAATCAGATTTTACACTTTAGGCAAAATTTAGATTTTTTAACAGACATCTGTAGAAATCTAATAAATTTAGAATAGAGCATTAACGACTATATATATATATATATATATATATATAGTTATTAACCAATACAATTATATATTATTTATGCAATAACAGAATGTTTATTTAATAATGCCTGTAGATGTAGATCAAACTTTTAGAACCATGACCAACTTTAGAGAGATGTTGAAATGTTTTACTGCTGTTTAACCTTTAGATGTACACAGTGTGACAGAGAGCACTTGTTATTTTTGTATGCTCTAAACATATGCAGTCTTAAACTGTGTACCTGAAACTCTCCTGTACTCAACAAAAATTGTCCTGGGACGGGAACAGTACAACCAACCATGGAGGCAGTAGGAAGCTACACCCAGGGTTTTCTTGACTTAGTTCATTCAGGAAGTTGCCACAGTCCTCTGTGCCACCACTTTGGGCCCTGTTTGTCTTGTCAAAAGTTTCTCACAACATAGGGACCTTCCTGAAAGAGGCAGGTGCCACTGTGAGGAGTTCAACAGTGGAGGACAGAGAACTCTACATGCACTTAGGAAAATTAGGGATGCACAGCTGCAGGCCAGGGTCAGGTCAGGGAGCTGACAACACTAAGAGTGAGCAGCAGATGGAAAGGAGCTGTTTTCTGACAGCCTAATGGAATGCTTGCAGAGGGCAAGCCAGGCTGAACAGGCGTGAGCTGTGTGATGGTGGAGGATGAGGAGCCAATTGGATGTTAAGGGTGATCAGATATCAGGGATGGAGGCTTGTGGCCAACTGCCTTAGCAGGACACTGGCTAAAACTGGACAATGCAGATATGAACACAGAAGCCAAAAATGAACTGAGAGTGAGAAATATGAAATAAATATAGGTGAAAAATTAAAACAACACTGAGATTCCACCTCACCCTGAAAAGAATGTCTATGTCAAGAAATCAACCAATAAGAAATGCTAGAGATGTTGTGGGCAAAAAGGAAGCTTCTCCACTGCTGGTGGGGGCACAGACTGGTGCATCCACTGTGGAAATCTGTGTGGAGATTCCTCAAAAAACTAGGATTGCTGGACCCATTTGACCCAGATATGGATAACAGATTAACTTAAACTAGATTAACTTTTGGTCATCCCAGGGACTTTGTGCTATACTAGGCCATATGAATGTTTGTTCTGGAGGAAGTTTTACAAATGCATTGTTTTTAAGGGAAAGAATGCAGAACCTGGAGTCTCAGTGGAATGCTGCTGGGACAGCAAAATTTGGTTTGTGAAGATGCGTCCAGAGGACTGGTAAATGTGAAGGCCAGGTATAGCCAGAGATGGTTCCTGGGAAATCCCAGCTTCAGGATACAAATGTATCCAAGATTACAATGTCTTTTTTTCCTTCCAAGAAACTCACTGAAAAAAAAAATCCACTGTCTTAAAGATAAAATAAGGCCTTAAACTGGGCCTTCTTTTGCCTTTTACCTAGAAAATGGGCCATTGCCTGTTGCCTGTAACTTGAGCCCCTGCCTTCTATAGATTCACAAATTCCACAGATTTCTATCCCCCATAACACAGAAGCTGCCCAGCCCTAGCCCATAATGGGCCTCATTCTCTGAGCACCTGCACTCTGTTCTGAGTGCCTGCATCTTTGAATCTGCTTACTAAATTTACCTAGGCTCTCATAGGGATACACAGCAATTCTCCTCCATGACAAGAGAGGAACCTCTGCACCAGGCATGGGATGAGTGGAGGTCCCCATCTCCTCTTTGTGGAGACTTCTCCGACAATGTCAGGTGACCAGAGGATCCTGACTAGGGTTTGGGCAAGGAGAGAATATTTGTCAGACACGAATGCAAGTGACACATGTCACTACCCACTAGAAGCCTTAAGAGTCAGGACTGTGAAAGAAAATAAAACAAAATCAGGAAAGCTAAGATTTTCTGAGGTAAGTCAGGAAATGGCTATAGGACGGTATGCAAACCCGCTGAAGGTGAAACTGAAGGATGTTCCTTAGACTTAAAGAACAAATGAATATCTTCACTCCTCTAACACCTCTCATGCAGGAACATGCTTGTTAACTAACAGTCAGATGCACATGTGACTCAGGAGTCTGTGTAATCATGGAGCTGTCTCTGAAAATAACTCTGGGAATCCTCTACAACAAACTTCACTGCATTTGTTTTATGGGGCTGCCTTGAGGGGGTGCACCTGAATTTCAACATGGTTTCCCATGTGCCATTTCTTTAGACATCTATTTTTTGTAGTTGATATTGAATAATTAGTGAAAATTCTTTTTCCACTGCTGTAAGAAGTGCAGTGTCCCACTGAGAGAAAGGAAGTGTAAGCAACATGAGTTGGACACCACTGTTGGCCCCTGAGTGATGCACACATGAGAAATGCTACTTGTTAGTGTGTATGAGGCTTTGGATTGTAATTGTCCCTCAGCGGTCCTTGTGGTAGAGGTTTGGTCATCAGCCTGTGGCACCACTGGGAGGCCAGCATGCAAGAATGTAAACATAACAACATATACAGAGGCTGGACTATAAAGACACAATTCTCCCTGCCTGCTGCCTGCTGCTGCTGATGTGCTGAGGTCTGCCTCCTTGCAGTCTGTTGGGACTTCACAAGCAATTTACCCCTTATCCTCCTCCTCTCTGATAGATATAAAGGCAAGGGAGTAAAATACCCACCAGCAAAGAGGGGGTTCTGAGTAGGATACCCATGAGTGAGTCTTTATCTAGAAGTTGTTAATGGATTTAGAAAAGAGCTACCCTATGGAAGACTACCTACTTTTCAGGGTTCAACCTATGTAGTGTTGTGGGGAACCACTCAGTCTGCTTCACAGTTCAGGGACATCTAAAGAAAACTGAGGACATGACCCTGCTTGTCTGCACAGGCACACAGTGGGGTACAGTTATGTAACCATGACTTAGCCTTGATGAACTCCCATGAACAGGTTAGAGCACTACACAAGAATGTAAACATGAGATAACAACCTGTGTAAGAATTATACATCAAGAACAGTGGTTTTCTGCTCTGTTCCACTCTGCCTACCACTGTTGCTGATGTCTTCAACATGTACATTCTCTAATTTTGTGGCCTCACCCAACAAAATCTTCGTTGAGTCCACAAAACAAACCAACAAGTGTTCACACAGTGCCCATGCACAGCCCATGTACCCTTCAGCCAATGTCCTGCATGATCATGCTCTGGACAGGTTCCAAAAAACTGCAGGACAGTCAGCAGATGTTTGTGTAAGGTCCCTGGAAGGTCACAACTCAGCATGCTCCATTTTGGACTTCCTGACTCTATTTTGGTGCTGCTGCCCTTAATGCCTGGTAGAATCCTAATTCCTATTTCACTGATTCCTGTTATAGTGATGTAAACCTAAATTAATCACCCTGGAACCACATCTACAATAAATCATTGACAGGAAAAGGGAGGCTAAAAAATGTACCAAAGATAGTTACCTCTCTACATAGAAAAAGAGCAAATATTTCTAAACTTTTTCCTTGTTTATTGTACTTTTTGAAATATGTAAATATTAACATAATTACCAAAACAATGATTGAGAGACAAACAGAAAAAAAAATAGAAGATTCAATGATGAAATTTCAAAGCATGGTGACCTGATTTAGGCCCCTGCTGACTCCTACTGCAGGACTACCCATTGTCCTCTTGTTTTCCTTAGGGAAACCAGAGCCTTGTTCTTCATCCTTGATGGTCAGAGATGCAAGGCTGAAGAAGATGCTGCAAAACAGTTTCTGCTGGCCACCTCTAACTCATGAACCCCGTGGAAATGCTGTTTCTCACCTCCATTCTCTATACTGCTGCTAACATAAGTGATCATTTTTAAGTGAGTAAACTAAGTGGGGAAAAGTGACCAAATCTCTTCAAGGTCATTTCTACAAATGGAGAGTCAGCATGCAGACCCTGTTCCTGGTGTCTGGCAGCTACCTCCCTGCCATATGAAGGCAGGGGATCTTTTTGCTATAGTACATGACTTGGGGGGAGGGGACCTTCTATCAAATGATAGTGAGCTTCTTAGCCTTGGGCCTCTTGATTCATGTTCCACATGCAAGTGTCTGAGCCTTGAATATGGCCAACGATGTTTTCCCAGCAATCACTGCACTCCTATTATCTGCAAAGCCCCCAGGTGCATGGCATTAGCAAGGGGTTAAGCAATGTATGCATTAGTGTGTACCTGCCCACATGCTTTAAAATTTGTTCCATCTCTTTTCCTTTTTACACATTATAATTATTGATGCATACTAGTTGTATAGAGTAAGGGGATTCATTATGATATTTTCATATATGCATACACCGTGTGTTGGTCAAATTTGTCAAGCCCTCTCCTATCTTCTCACTCTATGCTAACTCTCTTCCCAGGCCTGTGTAGCCCCTATTCTACTTTACTTTTTAGTTTTCACATATGAGAGAAAATATGCAATATTTTTCTGTCTGAATTATTTTGTTTAACATGATATCCTCGACTTCCCTGAATTTTTCTGCATATGAATGGATTTCATTTTTCTTTATGGTTGAATAGGGTGTGTGTGTGTGTGTGTGTGTGTGTGTGTGTGTGTGTCTGCACCTGCCTGTGTGCACATGTGCATGCCACGTTTGCTTTGCCCATTCTCTTGCTGACACATGCCTAGACTGATTGCTTGCCTTGGTTATTGTGAATAGTGCCTCTCTTGCCCCTATCTTGCTCATTAGCCATTGTTGTATAACAAAGAATCCCCAAACTCAGTCCCTTATTGCAAAATTTTATAATTGGCACTCGATTTTCTGGTTTTACTGGGCTCAGTTGGGTAGTTATTGGTTACAGTGTCCTGTCAAATAACTTCAGTCAGCGTGGGGCTAAAACTGCAGTACATTCCCATGGCCTAAAGTCCAGCAATAAGAGAGGGAGGACTGGAACGTATCTTGAGGGTAGAGCACTTGCCTAGCATGCAGGAGGTCCTGACTTTCATGCCCAGCATGAGATTGTATAACAGCTTACAATTGATTTTTAAGACCACAGGGAGAATGGAACATGGATAGAGGAGCATTATTTGCTATAATAAAGCAAAAGAAATGACAAGCTTAGTGCCTACAGAGAGGAAAACTAATGAGACCTCATTTCACTGCAGAGCCTTGGAAGCAGTGAAATTCTGTGTGACACAAATGTATAATTGTGTGCTACTGCTGGTTTTCTTTCTGTCAACAAGAGCACACCATTCTTGTGTCAGGCATTGAATTGGGTACTGAGAAACACTGATTACCAGTTGTGTGAGTTACTTTTCATTGGTTGTTGAGACAAAATACCTGACACCCAACATGCAAGAAGGAAAGGTTTATTTCTTACAGGTCAGAGGTTTCAGTCCATACTCAGTTGGCTCCAAGGCAAAGTGACATGGTTGAGGTGAAGCAGTTAATCGTGGCTGTAACAGCAAGCATGAACAGCAAAAGAGAGAGACATGCCTTCTTCCCTCTGGTACAATGTATGCTGGCTCCACTCCTGGGCAGGTGTAGCACTCCTACACCAATCTGAGTGCTAGACAATGAACCAATCAGAAATACTGGATTTGGCCACATTCATTATTGCATGATGCTTGGGAGGGGCACTGACATAAACTATGACACCAGTAGAGGCAAAGAGACTGCTCTCATACTCTCAGCATGAAGCTTATGGTCTACTGAGGTAGGGGGATATTTATCAAATCACTATCCAAATATAGGCTGAGCATTCCTAATCTGAAATCTGAAGTCTGAAATGCTTCAAAATCCAAAACTTTTGAGTACTGATGTAGTGCCAAATTGAGAAATTCCACAAAAAGAAATTTTGTTTCAAACACAAAATGTTATTTAATTAAGATTATTGGTACATTTTAGATGTAAATAAAGATCATGTTAATCGTGGGAAATTTGTACCATACATGATATGAATCTATTTTTCTCCATTCCCGTACCTTTCCTTCAACTCCCTTCACCTCCTTATTTATGAAAGGCTTGTTTCCTTCTTTTCTCATCATTTTTTTCATTCCCCTTCTACTTTTCTCCCTCCTCCATCCATAATTCCCCATCTCATTAGAAAATGTTCAAATATCTATTTTATTTTAGTCCTTATCTACATTTTCAGTTTCCCACACCAGAGAAACAACACAATACACATGTTAACCACAAAATTAATACAAGTATTGTATAAAATTATCTTCAGGCTCTGAGTATGAAGTATATGAACTATAAATAAATTTCATGTTACACTTGGGTCACATCCTAAAGACAACTTATTATGTCTATGCAAGTTCTCCAATAAATAAAAAAAATCAGAAATTCAAAACACTTCTTGTCCCAATTATTTTGTATAAATGACACTGAATATGCAGAATTTTAATTAATAACCTCAAGGAAGAAGTACAAGGGCTGATGAAAATATACAGCTAAAATTCAAATTCTTTAAATTTACTACAATAAGAGATACATACTCATTAATCCTCCTTAAAAAACACATTCTGAAAATAAATTAAATAAAATACACCTCCTTGCTTCAAACACACTTCTAAATTTGTTCTTGCAATTTTTGGAGCAGTTTGGAAGTCCTCTTTTGCGAGTGTCTTTACAAATTGAGATAAAAATATAGTGAGTACTGCTGCTGAGTGCAATCCAATGGGAAGAATGGCTCATATATACACTATGGTGTGTCCTTATCCACCTGATTCACCAGATCTGGACGCTGTGACTTCTGACTGTTCTCCAAAATCAAAATGATCATTGAAAGGTAAATAGTTTGAACTGATTCAAGACCTTGAGGCAGCCACAACAGCAAAACTAAAGATCCATATAAGAGGACTTCCAGAATTGATTCTGAATAAAATGGCAAGAATGATGGAATAAGTGCCTTCAAATGAAGGAGGAACTGGGTGTGGTGGTGCATACCTGTAAACTCAGCACTTGGGAGGCTGAGGCAGCAAAATCTGAGTTTGAGGCTAGCTTGAGCAACACAGTGAGTTCAAGGCCAGCCTGAACTCCAAAGAAAATCCTGTCTCAAAAAACTAACAACCAACAAGCAAAGAACACCTAGGTGAATGTTTTATCACAGTTTTGTGTTTGTGTGTAGATTACTGACTCACTGAAGATGGAAGACCTTCCCTGTGTGTGGTGGGCAACCAATAGGCCTGCATCCTGGAGGCAGTAAACAGGGAAAGGAGAAAGTCTGGCTTCTGCCTCTTCAGAAGAGTTTGAGTCCTTGCCATCATCTTAGGTGTCATTTCCAGGATCCTTGGACAGATTCTTCTGCTTCCTGCCAGAGACTCTCCCAGGACTCTGCTGTGAGCTCCAGGCCTTAGACCTATGTGTTGATTTTTGCATCTCCAATGTGCACCTGGCCCTTTTGCGTTCTTCTCCACCTGACTCTGCAGATGGCCTTCCTAAGCCTCCTTTGTAAATCCTTTGTCTGTCACACACACAAATTAAATCTGATCCTCTAGTGAACCCTGACACAAACTACCACTAGCTACCTGTGCAACCTCTCATGCACAATTTCATGCCTCACTCATGTGAAAAATCCAAAGCAGAACTGCAGTGGTGCTGTGCTAATTATGGGTTAGTTAACAGAGATGTTGGTGTTGGCCCCATTGGGTTAAAATTCTGTCCACTGCTTTGTTATTGGAAAAGGTATTTAATGTTGGTGTCTAGGCTCACACACCTATGAAAATGAAGATAATTCCTAACTCACACTCTTGTAAGAATTAACATATGTAAAGCGTCTCAAAGGGGCCCTGGCCTGACATCTATAAGTGCTACATATGCTTATTTATATGTTACATTAACATATAAAGATACTTTATTTTTAATCGGTACCAGGATCGAACTCACTACCGCCTACTTGCAAGGCAGGTGCTTATGCCGCTGAGCTATATCCCCAGACCCCATATAAAGATACTTCTTTAAGATATAAAGAAATCAGACAATGGATACCGGAAATACTCAATTCTCTGTAATAAAAGGACAACAACACAAATAACAATTGTATCTGAGCACTTGCTATATGCTAGGAACCATGGGAAGATCTCTTCTTTGGATCTTCACAGCAGTGCCAAGAGATGAGTATTGCCTTTCATAACGCTTTGTTTTTTTAATGGAAAAACACCACAATATTTCAAAGCGAAATAATAGGAGAATAACAATAGTGGAAACTGAGGCTCCCAGAAGAGAAGCAGTGTGCCTAAGGTGTCAGGCCTGGGAAGATTTGAGTCCAGACATCCATAAATTCTAAGCCTCAGACTCAGTCCACTGCTCTGCTTCCTGTCATAGCAGGCCTGGGGTTCAGAGTCTCCCACAAGCCTCATCAGAGACCTGCAACCACACCTCCCTTCAGCCTGACCCAAACCCTAAAGCCACGCCCCCTTCCTCACCCCACCCCACCCCCCCGCCACAGGAGGACTATACATACCTATTGGGTCCCAACTTTCTGGCCACGCCCCTTTCCCCGCCTCCCAAGCCTCTGAGCCCCACCACTGGCCTCAAGCGAAGATTGAGGCCCAACCTGCGCTGTGCCGCGCCCATGGACTGTCCCTTGCCTTGCGCCTGCACATCCCACTCAGTCCCATGCCGGCCCTGGCCTCGCCTTCGCAGTGGATGCCTGTCTTGTGCACGGAGTCGCCATTTTGCCGCTAGGGAAGCCCTCTGGAGACCTGAATGGTCTTTCTTCAGCGGCCTGGCCTGCGGCGGCGCCGGGACTGGGTCTGGGCCAGGTAGGCAGGCGGGAGCCGGCTGTGAGCGGTGGCGCAGCCCGGTGGCCCCAAGTTTAGCGGGCCCAGGTTCCTCGGCGGGGAGTCCTGAGATCGGGGTCGCGGGCCCAGGGCGGCGGGCGCGGCTCTGGGGGCGACCCGGCCTCAGCCCGCAAGGCCCCTCTCTCCCTTCCTCCCTCCTCTCCTTCAGGGGTCGCCACAGCCAGGCCTGGCGCGCCTTCCGGAGTGCCTGGCCCATGCCAGGCCCTGCTGGGAGCCCAGCCCTGGTGTGGTACCTGCGGGAGGCAGCTCAAGTCTCACATGGCCTCTGCTGTCACTGAGCCTGGCTGTGCTGAGCCGGGGACATTTACCCCCCAAAGGGCGATTTCATTTCACTCAGAGCTCCTCTCTGCAGAGACTAATAGCAGTTATTATTCTACCTGCACATGCTTTGGCTAAAGTACCTTCCATTGATAAACCATTAGGTTTTGTGAGGAGACTGAATGCAGCACGGGGCTTTGACAACAAGGCAAAGTGTGATCAGTAGGGTTTAAAAATTTAAATCCACAAATAAAAATAATTCACCCACATAATTGAACCTTGCTACAGAGTACCCATCTTGTCCATATTCGGCTGTCTCTAACCATTACTACCCAGTTCTGCTCATATCATTTATATATTTGCATAGTGTTGAATATTTATATTATATGCATAGGTAGAGGTTTACTTAGTTATCCTGTTACTGACCATGTACAAAAGTCTAGTTCCTCTTAGAAAAATTGCATTGAGCATATATCATTTTTTCTTGGGATAAATTCCAGAATTTGGAAATACTAATTCAGAGTTCTCTGTTCTTTCCCTGACACTTGACATGAACTGGTGCCTAAACAACCATGTTTACATCTTTCAAAATCTAGGTATTTGTCCAATTATCTTGTAAAATTTGGAGTTCAGAAAGATGTTGAGTCATTTTCTGTGCAGACTGAGAGACAGGCCACACAACCTACTGTTGGATTTTGTTTTTAAGTGATGTACCATATTCATCTTTTTATTTTGATTGACTCTATTGTGTTTTGTTTCATTTGGCTTCATTCTCTTTCAAATAAAATTAAAAAAAACATTTTCTTGCTGGGCATGGTGGTTCATGCATGTAATCCCAGCACTCTGGAAGGTTAGACAGGTGCATCAACAGGGAATGCCACGTTAGCCTGAAATACTTGGTGAGTTCAAGGTCAGGCTGCAGTACATAGCAGGACCTTATCTCAGAACAAAATGAACAAACACTTTTTCTTCTTATTTTAATGTAGCACAAGTAGATACTAATAAAGAAAATATGAAAACCCTTATAAATAGATTAAAGATTTCATACTATGCAGTTTATATACCATGAAACTATGGTATATTTATATACTATAGTATACTTTATATAACTATATACTCTAAAACTGCATAGTACGAAACTAGTATGAAGTATGCAGTTTTGTATTATGCAGTTTATATTCTATGTTTAGTGATCCTGGGGATTTCTGCATGAGCAATATGCCCCTGCACTTTTAAAATTTGTTTTTATTTTTATTTTTGAGACAGGGTCTAAATAATTCACTCAATTCCACAGGTTGGGTTTAAACTTGTGGTTCTCCCAGAGTGCTGGGAGTATAGGTACAGGCTATCCTTACTTAGAATTTCACAATAATTGTGTATATTTATGGGATAAAATGTGCCTTTAATCTATGGCTCCTTTGTAGAAAGAATCAATCTAGTTAATGTACCTACCACCTTACTAATCTACAAATTCCTTCACAGTGACTAGGACTGCAAATCCCATTGGTTATCAGTTTTGAAAGCTGTCCTTCTTATTAACTGTGGGCACCATAATGTTTAGTAGAGTATTCAAAATTTCTTCTCCACCGTGACTGAGATTTTGTATTCTTGGGTGAATATCCTCCTTTCACCATCCCTCGTGGAACTGATCATTTTTTAAAATCAGACTGCCAAAGAAAGGTGTAAAGGCTCAAGGTCCTTGGGGCACATTGCTCTTCAGAAAGCCCAAGCAGTGGTACTCTGCAGGCCTTCCCCTTGCTCCCAGTTTTTTGGTTTTTTCGTTTGTTTGTTTTTTCCTTAACTGAATTCTAGAAATTTAATGCAGGGCTGTCTTAGTTACTTTATACTGTTTGCTGAGACAAAATACCTGATGCCAAAAGTTGGGAAAGGGAAGGTTTATTTCTTACAATTTTTGGAAGTTTTAGTCCTTACTCAGTTGGCTTTAAGGCAGGCTGGAATGGCAGGGCCGAGGTTCATGGCTGCTGCAAACAGCAAGGAGGACACAGGCAAAAGAGCAAGATAGGCTTTCTTTCTGCCATTACATCACATCCTGGCTCCACCCCTAGGTCAGTGTAGCACTCAGACACCCAGTCCAAGGGATAAACAATGAACCAGTCACAAATGTGTAATATAAATGCATGAGGCCTGGGGGCCACAGACATAAACTGTGACAAGGGCCTTGCACTGAACTACAATAACTTCTGTTTTAAAATTCTTTTTTATTTTGAGCCAGGGTCACCATAAGGAACTACAGTGCTGAGACACCATTCTTGGACATAGATTCTTACATGCCTATGTGTGGATGCACCTTGATGTCATATTGGAAACTACTTGGAGGTGAAGTGGCTCTGAGCAGGATTTAAATTTTACTAATTGGCTTTCTATGTTTAGCTGTCAATCTGTCCTAGGCCCAGGCCCCTTGCCTGGAGATGGGAGCTGATTCAAAGTAAGTGAACCTCTGTGAATCACAGGTCCTGACTGAGGCCTGTAGTAGCTTGTGAGGCCAGAGATACTTCAAAAGGCATGATAAGGCTATAGCTGTAGACAGTCTGGCTCCAACACCAATTAACTAGGTAGAGACTGAGATGCAAAGATTACTCCTACAGTCTCACTTCTACCATTTCTTCATGATGAGAGAGTGCTGCTGAATTGACTTGATTCATTACTTGGAGACATCCTTGAAGTGACTCCCAAGGTCCTGCTCATTGCTTGTACTTTCCTCAGTTTCTCTGCCCTTTGTCCTTGGTCCTAATATAAGTGGACTGACACAGAGAATCCTTTGTCTTTACCCTCAAAGTGGAGCGCTACAAATCTTATAATTTCTCACTTTTTATTTAACCTCCACCATAAACTAGTTTGGGAGATCCAGGATCTAGGACAGAACCCCATAATGTCAGAGACATTTCACCTTGAAAACTGAGATCCTTATTCTCACATTCATGTATTATTTCATGATCAGATTCCTTGGCTTCTTTTCCTGTGGACCCAGGGAGACCAAACTCAGCATCCCCCCAGCTTTCCCTGCATCCTGTGGCTCACCCTGATGCCCCACACCCTTTATATGAAAGATAGGTATGGTCCCAGTTTCTTCCTGCTTCAAACAGCTGTGAATCAAACTCCTGAAAAGAAAACTTGCAAAGTTGTGCAACTCTCTGTAAGTCATAAATCTCGGTAAGTCATAGCACTCTGATGAAAGCTGCCCCATGGGGCTCTGCTCTGCCCCTCATGTTCTCCCCAGTGCTGTTCAGCACCTGCCTTAAAACATGCAATCAGATGGAGACACAGCACATCTCAGGGATGTGTGCCTGCATGAATCAGCTTTGGAGGCTCAGTGTTTTCTGCCATTGTTGGTTACCTGTGGTGGTTCTCTTTTAATTTATAAGAATTTTTCATCTCTCACAAATGAACTCATGACACCTCTTTTGCACCTGTATCCCACACTATCTTTCTGACTATGGCTTGTAAGGAAAGGTTTCTTGTTGTAGTTTCTACATTATACTTGTTTCTGTTTTTCAAATGCAATGAATCAGACCTTTCTAGCTCCCTTCTATCACTGAAGTCATGGGAATGCTTTTCCAAATTGAAAAGATGAGTAGGTACACAATGGTCTCTACATTTTCCTGATAGAATTGTCTACCTGGGGTTTTCTTGTCTATCAAAGAGCAACAGCAGCCAGTGTCTTCTAATAAAATTTGACTGAACAGAATCTGATAAATGATTATTAAAAACCCAGAGTACTAAATTGTAGTGAGAAAAAGATCAGAGAAGTGTGGGGTATAGCAGGAGAGGACAGGGGTATGGGTGGGTCCAAAACTGAGTAGAGAGCTAGAAATCAACAGATGTGGAAATTGTACAAATAGATGATGTACTTATATGCTACTGAATTGAACATGATGAAACAAATGGTATCTTATCTTTAAAGGTAAATTGTACTAGAATTTAATGTCTAGAAGAATTACAGACTTAGTTGTAGAAATATAAACTGAAAATAATACAAGGTGTACAAGGAGAGGGGAGAGGAAAGGCAGGAGCTTTGCAGGATTGGCCCTAAGTGGAGTTTCAGGATGCTTGCTGTGGAGCCAGTAAAAGCCTCAGCTCTAGAATTTCTCAACACAGGCTGCCTGGCCATAGTTTTCACTTTGATCCCAAAGCTGGTGAGATCACTGGAGATGGATCTAGCATAAACTCTGCAAGTGGGACTTGAGGTCATTTAGGTACTACCCTGTGTCAGCAGAAGGAGAAAAATCACCAACTATCCTTGTTCCTTGCAGGCCCTAGAACTTCCCAGTGCCTGTCACAGACAGTTCTGTGCCCAAATCCACCACAGGAGAGCTTACCATTCTTCTTTGACCCACTCACTTCTGCATCTCTCAATGTTGCAGTAGGCCCCAAATCTTGGAGTCTTTGTCTGTCTAAAGTGTCTCATGCACTCCCCAGAGGCCCACAGACCCAGGACAAACCCTTCTGACTTCAGTTCTCATTTTCAGTGAGCTCAGGTTGGCCTAACTCAACTGGGCATCTTATACATTTGGACATCAACCTCCTGCTGCAGTTGCAGAGCCTCTCCCCAGCCATTTCTTTGCCTTGAATGAGGTAGTGCTGGCCCAGGTGGTCCTCACGTGCTGATAGAAGTCCCTAATAATGCTGTGACCACCTGTCCTCCCTTCTTCAGGGAAGCCTGACATACACCTCCCTTTACAACCATTGTTCCCTGTTGTCTCTGAGCAACAGTGGTGTCTGCAGTGTTACTCTACTCATGGTCACTCTACAGGGGTGCTGTACTATATATACGTGCAAAGTGAGTGGACAGAGAGTGTGGGTTCTGCCTGCTTTTCCTCCATCTTCAGTTTATATAATGATGCATCACCTCATTCTGTGTGCCTTAGTGGAGCTAACCTTATTATGTGTTCACATGTACAGAGGCCAGGAAGTTAGGCACATTCACAGTAATGTGGGTATTACATGGTGTTCTCTCCAGGGTGACTGTGTGGCCTGCACAACATTAAAGCACAAGACAACAGTGTTTATGTTTAATCTGGTCATTACATCAGTCAGAGCCTAGTAAATTGATAATTAAATGCATCCACCAGCTTACTGCATAATTTCTGTGTGGACCATGATGTCTCACAGAAATTCCTGCTCTGGATAATAGGGAATCCCAAAGAATGACTCTCCATTGTCCTTCACAATAAACAACAGCGTATTCACCAAAGTGATGGATCCGTGGTAGGATGCAAATATTTCCAATGGTTAAGAAAAAACAGCAGTGCAGGCAGGGTCTCAGCTCTGATGCAAAAGTCAGGGGTTTGGATAAAACTTGTTTTTCTGGTTTCTTATGTCAACAAGACACCATGACTCTCAGGAGCTTCCCAATGTGTTTGTGTATTCTGTGGAGGTCATCCTGGCATCTGCCACCTGGGAACATGATCAGTGATGTGAGATGACATTTGTAAAATCTGTGGGCTGGTGTCACATATACCTATAACAGAGAATTAGAAGTGAAATCCAGGAAAGGGTAGGATGGAGGTGGAACCCAGTGCACACAGTGCTGGCTCCTGCTGTGTGGTGGTAGAAATGAGACTCATCTCCTGGACATGTTTCCCTGGTGGTTTCATGAGGGTGTGGAAATGCCATCAATTTCTTCTAGATATTGGTGCTGTGGACTCAAATCAGGACCTCACACAGGCTGAGCAAGCACTATGGATGGAGCTACATCCCCATATCTAAGTCCATAGTTCCTATATTCACACCTGTGTGAGCCACCAGGCCTAGGGCCTGTGCTCCTACTCAGTAGCTGAAAGTTCATCTTGTGATGGCCATATCCTGAGTAGCCTGTTGCCTATATTATGGTCCTAACTTTTTTTTTCTTGTCTTTTTCCTTTTTATCGTTAATGGGGGTCAAACTCACAACTGCCTGCTTGCAAGGCAGCCGCTTATGCCACTGAGCTAAATCCTCCACCCTATGGTCCTAACTTTGTGGGTTATTGTTATTATTATTATTATTATTATTATTATTATTTTAATTTTGCATTAGCAGTGCTAAAATTGAGAACAGGGCCTCATGCATGGTAAGCGAGTATTGTATCATGAGCTCTCTCCCCAGTTCCTGACTGACTCTTAAATAACTGAATATGGTAGAGGTTATGTGAT
This sequence comes from Cavia porcellus, assembly GCF_034190915.1. NCBI lineage: Eukaryota > Metazoa > Chordata > Mammalia > Rodentia > Caviidae > Cavia > Cavia porcellus. The sequence goes on along the minus strand of NW_026947518.1, from coordinate 2,256,581 downwards.
GGTACTACTAAGGCTCACAAAAAGTAACTGTGACCAATCTCCTGATCTTTTCCTTTGTTATCCCCAAAATGGTGTTTTTTTTTGTTTGTTTTGTTTTGTTTTGTTTTTTGTTTTTGTTTTTTTGTCCCTCTCTGGATCTCTGGCTCCAAAGAAGTCACAGCTATCTCTGCAGCTTCCCTGAGAAGAGCCTGATGAACCTTGAGTGACAAAAGGGAAAACAGACAGGAGACATTAGGCTTTTGCCCTGAGTCCTTCCTGTAGACAAAGGACAAAGCCTGAGAACAAATTCTGCCCTAGTGGCATGTTCACTGAGTATGTAGCTGTGTGCACCAACCTACTATGGTAGCAGCCTCAGAACAGCCTCCTGGATTCCTGATCCACAGCAACTCTTATTAGAACAGAGTATTATCCTGTGTATCAGATAGGCACAGACTGACCTGCCTTGTATTTTTTAATATTTTGCAAATGTGTGTAATGACTGGATAAAAATTGTCCTCTCTGCCTTCTTTCACCAATCAATCATACTGAGGTTCCTGTACAGTCTTTTTATATTTTTTATTAGAATTTCAAGTCATGGCTTGCGGTAGTTTCTTTATTCATTTGGATGTTATAGGATATTCACATTGTTGTTTTCAGTTATTAAAAACAAAGTTGATGTGAATGTCTTGTGAAATTCTCTTCATGATATAGGAATGGATACACAGAATGTTAAGGTAGTCAGATGTGCTACTGTTAAATTAACTACCAAAATGATTTCTGAAGTGAATATACCACTAGTAATGCAAAAGGAGTCTCCTTCCTCACCAATACCAGTGTACTTTGACCTAAAAAACAAAGTTGGCTCTTAGTGCTCTACAATACATGAGCAGGGTTTTTCCTTGTGAGATGAATATTCACTTACCTGATTACTGATAATGTTGAGACATGTACAGACTGGGAAGGGTCCATATGACTCCCAAGGGCATGTTGAAGGCCTTCAGAAGTGATAGACATGTGGATCCCACAGAGGCCTTCGAATCACTGCAGACTCCTGCTGAAGTCACACTTCATGAACCAGGGAACTCCGCCTCTTTCTGAGGTTAAGGCCCCATAACCAGGACAGTCTCTGTGAGTTCCCTCAGACCTGCTACTTGACAGAAGGAGGAGGTGGAGGAGCCCCTAGCCCAAGGAGGGGGACTTGAGGGACTGTGCCTCTCTACCCATGATACACATATACAATCTGTATAGCCCTGGAATATGGAAGCTGGTGAGACAGTTGAATTAAAATGTGGGTGAAACTGTCCCAACATGGGTGTTATAGCTATGGGATTATAGCTATAGCTATATGGTATTCCCATATATCTATGACACCATCAAACCCATTATTATGGACACACTGCAATATTGTGAAACTGATCTATATGTGCCACCATATTGTACAGATGGCCTGGTAGTTTACTCTGGTGGCTGTGTTGCTACCAAGGACAAAAATCATGGACCTAAACGCTTGTTAATGCAGGGCCCACGCCATTAACTTTACTTGCTAGGCTTGGTTTTGCTCATGGATGAAACTTCTCAAATGTGAAATTTGGTTTTGCAAAACCACATGAGCCTTGATTTGGGAACCACAGCCTAACAAGGTACTTGCACTGTCTTTCATGTAGAATATGGCATTTATATCTCTGACCAACAAGAGATAGGAACAAGAGGCCCTCCAATAAATGGATGTTCACCTGAGACCCCCAGACTGCCACCATGGGTCTGCCCCACAGCCTGGCAAACAAGGAAACACTGGACTGCCTCTCAGGCCTACACAGTTGGAAACTTCCCCACCTCCTGGACCTAGTATTACAGTTGATCTTTGGCTCTGACCCTTTCTCTTAAAACCTTGGACTACAGTGGATTACCATGCTGGCTCAATGAGAGACTCAGGAACCCCTCACACAAACAGAAGCTGTCAGCAGGCTCCAGTCAGTGTGGTGAGTGTGCCCCTAAAATAGAGGTTTGCAGTGGGTAAATAGGAGCAGAAATGAAGCTCCCTCCAACTACAAGCACTTGGCAAGCCTGGCAAAAGAGTGACTAACACTCCACACAGAGAACATCAGACAAGTTGAGGAGTACATCAATAAGGCCTCCCCTCACTTGGAGAAAATTAAAAGAGCGTATAAAACACACTGTGACATGTTAGGGCATCAGCTGACACAAACACTATAGACAGGGAGATCTTGGGACCTGCAACAACCTGAAGACATAGCAATAGCAAGAATTAGATCTATTCTTTTTGGCTAGTTAGTCCAGGAAGAATATAGAACTCACAAAACAGGCCCTGCAGGAGGAATTCAGGTGACGGGCTCTCTTCTTCATTTTGGTACCCAGCAATTGCACAAACATCAACCACACAATAGGACACTAAAATCCACACTGTGTTGGGATTGGAAGACCAAATATGTACCCAAAGGATGAAAATGACAAGGTGAATTGGCAAAATGCAATCTCAAACATCTAGTCAATCAGGAGCAAGTACAGGTAACACTGAAAGAGAGGATCTTAAAAATCATATACCAGAAATCTCTGGAAACATAGCAACTGAAGTAAAGAGAGAAATCCATGAGGCTATAGCAGAAATCAAATTAGAAAGAATGTCCCATGTAAAGACAGAAATACCAACCTTATTAAACTAGTTGCAGAACATAGCTAGAAAACAAATAGATTTAAAAAAAGACAAGTGCATGGGAAATTGATTGAAAGTTTGAATGAATAGTGTAGAAAATAAGTAGAATCCGTGAAACAAGCGCAAGGAGATATCCAAGACAAAAAACTATTGAAAGCTGGTAAAGCTATTTTTAAGAAGCTGAGGATAGCTTGAGAACAGTGTTATACATAGTGATCATGATAGGGTAGAACTTCTAAAAACAACAGAGCAACATGAAATAACAATTCAGTAGCTTCATGATGATGTGAAGAGAAACATAACAGTAATAGACATCAGTGAAGGTACAGGAGTTAATACTAGTGACGTAACTAAACTATTCAGAGAATTAATAGTACATTTCCCAAAGGCAGTAAAAGTCTGATATACAAAAAAGTGATGCATACAGACTATCAAACAGTCACAACCAGCATAAATCTACAACCAGATATATAATAATTAATATTGAGACACACAGCATAGAAACAGAATACTGAAAACTGTTAGAAAAAAAGACACAACTCACATATCAAGGAAAGCCTATTAGAATCACAGCAGAATTTTCAGCACAAGTCTTCAGGTTAAGGATCAGCTTGGTGTGAAGTATTTCATGCCCTACAAGATAACAACTTTCAGCCCAGAATGAGGTATCCAGCAAAAATTTCATTCACATTTAATGGAGAAACAAGATAGTTCCATGATAAAGAACAACTGAAGAAATTCATGTCCACCAAACCAACCCAAGAAAGAATACTGAAAGACATGTTAGATAGAGATAAAAATGACCACAATCTCCAGAACAACAGAAAGAAACCACCAGGCTGGACAGAAAACTAAACAATGGAGGAAAGCAGGAAGCCAAAAACAGGAACACAATATGGCAAATTCAAGCCAGTACATATCAGTGATATCCATAAATGTAAATGGGCTCAACTCACCCATCAAAAGAAACAAGTTAACAGAATGTATCAAGAAATAGAGTCCCACAGTATGCTGCATAAAAGAAACACATCTGACTCAAAAAGAAACTCAGATTAAAAATCAAAGCATGGAAAAAAGTTTTCATGCAACAGGAAACCAGAAAAGAGCAGGCGTAGTGATTCTTTTTGCAGACAAAGTGAATTCAAACCTAAAATGATTAAAAAAGTTAATGAAGGCCGCTACAAACTTGTATATTGAAAAATACAACAGGAAGTACTAAAAATTATAAGTATATATGCACCAAATATAGAAGCACCCAACTATGTAAGACAAATCCTAATGGACAAGAAGAACTAAACAAACAAGAACACAGTTGCAATAGGAAACCTTAACACCCCACTGTCACAAAGAGATAGATCAACTACACAAAAAGTCAGCAAAGAAATAATAGAACTAAATCATACCTGTGAGTGAATGGACTTAGAGAATGTTTACATAGTATTGCACTCAAACACATCAGAACATACATTCTTCTCAGCTCTACATGGGATGTTCTCCAAAATAGACCATATATTATCCCATAAAATATTTTTAAGTAAATGCAGATGGAGCAAAATTATCCCATGTGTATTATGGGACCATAGTGCACTAAAATTGGAAATCAGTGGCAAAAAGTCTGCAAAACCTGCATACATATATGGATATTAAATAACAAATTTCTGAACAACCAATTGGTTACAGATGAAATTAAAGAAGAAATAAAACAATACTTATAATACAATAAAAATGCAGAATAACATACCACAACCTATGGGACACAAAGCAGTCCTAAGTGGGAAATACATAGTAATAAGTAGTCACATCAAGAAAATGGAATGAACACAAATAACCTAATGCTACATCTCAAGCTTCTAGAAAAGGAAGAGTAAATCAAACCCAACTTTCATAGAAGAGTGGAAACTCTTAAGATTAGAGAAGAAATTAACGAAATTGAAACAAAAACAGTACAAAGAATAAATGAATCAATGAATTGGTTTTTTGAGAGAATAAAATTGATAAAATTCTAGCCAAGCTTATCAAGAAAAAAACACATAATAAGGACTGAAAGGGAAATTACTATAGATCACAAGGAAATTCAAAACATCATGAACACCTACTTTGAACATCTCTACTCACATAGGGTGGAAAACAGAAGAAATAGATTTCTAGAAACATGTGACCTATCAATGCTCAATCAAGAATATACACCAATTTTGAATAACCCAATATCAGCTTCTTTAATCAAAACCATGATTAAAAACTTACCAACAAAGTAAAGCCCAGATCCTCCTGGATTCAGGGCTGAATTCCATAAGAAAATCAGAGAAGATCTGACTCCAATACTCCTTAAACTCTTCAATGAAATTGAAAGAGAAACAGTCCTCCCTAACTCATTCTTGGAAGCAAGTGTCACTCTGATACCAAAACCAGAGAGAGATCCAACCAAATAGCGAACTATAGACTAATGCCACTAATAAACATTGATGTAAAGATTCTCAATAAAATATAGGCAAATAGAATGTAGCAAATCATCAAGAAGATTATACAACATAACCAAGTAGGATTTATTCCAGGAATCCAGGAATGGTTCCACATACACAAATCAGTGAATGTAATACACCACATCAACAGAGCCAAAAATGAAAATCATGTAATCATCGCAATGCATGCAGAAAAAAGCTTCTGATAACATACAACACCTGTTCATGATAAAAAAAATACCTACAGTTACTCAGAATAGATGCTATATTCCTCAATGTCATAAAGACCATTTATTACAAACCTACATCCAATGTTATACTAAATGGACAAAAACTGAAAGGCTTCATACTAAAATCAGGAACAAGACAATGATGTCCACTGTCACCACTCCTAGTCAATATAGTTCTGGAAATATTAGCCAGAGCAATCAGACAAGAGGGAGAAATAAAAGGAATAAAAATAGGGAAAGAAGAAGTTAAATTATCATTATTTGCAGATGACATAATACTCTACATAGAAGACCCCAAAAACTCAATTGAAAGACTACAGAGGTAACAAACCAATTAAACAAATTAAGCAGAATGGCTGGATACAAGCACATTTACAAAACAATAACATTCCTGTACACAAAAATCTCCATGAGAGAGAAATTATGGAAATGTAGCCTTTCACAACAGCATCTAAAAAACGAAATACTTCGAAATCAACCTAACTAAGAATGTAAAAGTCCTGTATGCTGAAAATTATACTACTCTGATAATGAAGATTCAAGAGGATATTGGAAAATGGAAGGATATTTCTTGCTCTTGGTTAGGAAGAGTCAATATTGTGAAAATGGCCATACTTCAAAAACTCTTATACGTATTCAATGCAATCCCAATCAAAATATCATTAGCATACCTTCAGATCTAGAGAAAGTATTTCTGAAATTCATCTGGTAACAGAAGAAACCTAGAATAACAAAAGCATTTCTGGGCAACAATTGAAAGACAGGAGGCATCTCAATTCCTGATACTCTACATACTTTACATACTTACTCTATATAGATACATACATACTCTACATAGATACTCTACATTGAAACTATACTACAAAGCCACAGTAATAAAATCAGCATGGAACTGGCAAAGAAATAGACATGAGGATCAAAGGAACAGATTAGAAGATGCAAACACTACTACAAAACACAGAGCGACCTTACATTTGTCAAAGGGGCTAAACATGTTCACTGGAAAAAGATAGCCTCATATATAAATGCTGTTGGAAACATTGAATTTACATGCCAAAGACTGAAACTAGACCCATACTTATCACCATACACTAAACTAAAGTCAAAATTGATCAAGGATCTTAATACTAAAAAAGAAACAAAATTTTACTGGAGGACATGGTAGGTAGAAATCTTGAAGTCATAGGAGTAGGCAGAGAATTCATGAATAAAACACAACCACACGAGAAATACTTCAAAGAATCAGCAACTGGGATCTCATATTACTAAAAAGTTATTGTACTTAAATATATATCAAACAAAGTGAAAAATCCCCACAGAGTCTGAAAGAATCTGGATATAAGACAAAGGACTTCTATGCAGAACATATAAAGAATTGAAAAATGTCAAGCCCCCAAATTCAAAGACCCTTTCCAAAAGTGGGCATCAGAGGTGAGCACTCATTCCTCAGATGAAGATATAAAAATGGAAAATAAATATAAACAACACCTGTTCATGATAATGCCCTACAGTAACTCAGAATAGACACTGTGTACCTCAATTTCATAAAGATAATGTATGACAAACCTACAGCCAATTTTTTACTAAATGGACAAAACTGAAAGGCTTCACACTAAAATCAGGAACAAGACAAGGATGTCCACTATCACCACTCCTATTCAATATACTTCTGGAAATACTAGCCAGAGCAATCAGACAAGAGTGAGAAATAAAATGAGTAAAAAGTAGGAAAAGAAGAAGTTAAGTTATCATTATTTGAAGACAACATGATACTCAGCATAGAAGACACCAAAAACTCCATTGAAAGACTACTAGAGGTAACAAACAAATTCAGCAGCATAGTTGGATATAAAGTCAACACTCAAAAATCAATAGCCTTCCTACACACAAACAAAAAACTCCATGAGAGAAAAGTTATGGAAATATAGCCTTTCATAGTAGCGTCTGAAAAAATTAAATACTTAGGAATCAACTAAGAATGTATAAGAACTATATGCTGAAAATTATACTACTCTGAAAATGGAGATTCAAGAGAATTTTAGAAAATTAAAGGATATTTCTTCCTGTTGGTTAGGAAGAACCAACATTGAGAAAATGGACATACTTTCAAAACAGATTCAATGCAATCCCAATCAAATCATCATTAATATATTTACAGATCTAGAGAAAATATTTCTAAAACTCATCTGATAACAGAAGAAAACTAGAATAACAAAGACAATTCTTGGCAACAAGAGCAAGACAGGAGGCATCTCAATTCCTGACTTGAAACTATACTACAAAGCCACAGTAATAAAATCAGCATGATACTGACAAAGAAATAGACCTGAGGATCAATGGAACAGATTAGAAGATGCAAACACTACTACAAAGGCACAGAGCCACCTTACATTTGTCAAAGGGGCTAAATATGTTCACTGGAAAAAGATAGCCTCATTAATAAATGCTGTTTGAAACATTGAGTTTACATGCCAAAGCCTGAAACTAGCCCCATAACTATCACCATACACTAAACTTAAGTCCAAGTGGATCAAGGATCTAAATATTAAAAAAGAAACAAAAATCTACTGGAGGACAAGGTAGGTAGAAATCTTGGATATATAGGAGTAGACCGAGAATTCATGAATAAAATGCAAAGTGCATATGAAATATTTCAAAGAATCAACAACTGGGATGTCATATTACTAAAAGTTTTTATACTTCAAAAGAAATCAGACAAGTGAGGAAAAAAAAACCTAACAGATTGAGAAAGCATCTGGATATAAGACACAGGACTTAAATGCAGAACATATAAAGAATTGAAAAACATCAAAGACCCTTTCCAAAAATGAAAATCAGAGATGATCACACAGTTCTAAGATGAAGATATACAAATGGCAAATAAATACATGAAGAAATGTTCACCATAACTGGTCATTTGATAAATGCAAATTAAGACAGCACTGAGGCTTCATCTTACTCTGGGTAGAATGGCTGCCATCAAAAATAAACTGAAACAAATGTTGGCGAGCATGAAGGGAAAAAGGAACTTCTCCACTGTTGGTGGGAATGCAGACTGGTGAAAGCACTATCAAAATCAGTGTGGAAATTCCTCAAAACCTAGGATGGAAGTTTCATTTAAACCAGCTGTTCCACTCCTGGGTATTTTCCCAGAAAAATTGAAAATATCATGTCACAGTGATATATGTGCACCCATATGTGGAGCACAGTTGTGATAGCTAAATCTTGGAAACAACCAAACTGCCCATCAACCACAAGTGGATGAAAAAATTGTATTTTTACACAATGGAATACTACTCAGCTATACAAAAGGATGATCTTGAGGCTTTATATGTAAATGAAGGTAACAAGAATATCCTCATTAGTAAAATAAATAAGACTCACATTAGAAAATGTCACATTGTCTCTCTAGTGTAAAAAACAATAAAAACTGACAAAGTAATGGGACCCAAAAAAGTATAATACATATTATAAAAAAGAAAGGGTAGAAAAGTGCTCTAAAGGATATAATGGTATGTATAATATGTAAGATAGATGACCATATTACTAAATTTCTGTTAGATCACTGGACAGGAGGGTTTGCACTGTCAATGTTTCAGTGACTTTTTATGCTTTGTTTTTGTAACTTTAACAACTATTTTTAAGACAACAATACATAATGTATCAACTAGGGATTTTATGATGTTAATTTTTTTGAATTCTATATTCTATACCTTTTTGCTTTTTTGTATTTTGTTTCTTTTAATTTTGTTTTCTTTCTTAAAATAAAAAAAAAAATGAAAAATGAAAAAAAAGTAATGGACCTGGAGTTTTGTGCCTTTGATTCCTTGAAGCAGGACCTACTCATGCAGTGGTAGGAATCCTTGGGATCCATCTAGCTGTACATGGCCATAACCTGCACTGCAATGGGATTAGTGGTACTGTGCTGTACATTTACTGTTGTCATGTTCTTTGCATATGTGAGTCCACCCTATGAGTCATTTATAATAAGCACATTTTCCCTTATTTTTGAGTTGGTGGAATGAGAAAAACCACTGCATATTGTTTCAATATCAAAGGGTATGAGGACCTGTATGGACCTCACCCAACCAATTGGCATGTGCACACCATGGACATAGTTATATAAGCATGAGTTAACATAGTTATATAAGCATGAGTGCTTGGGTTTATGACAGAATGCAAGAAATAATGCCTGAGGATGGCTGATACATACAGGCTGGGTAATAAAGATGCTTGCTTACTACCATTGCTAATGTTGGCTCTGTGTGGTTTCTTCTCCCTGGGGATGTTACTCACTAAAATATCCACTCACCTCCCTAACTCTGAGAAAATATCATACCACAGACACAGGGTGCTTTAATACCCCACAAAACTAAACTCCCTGTTCCCTGTTCCAAGCCATGCATCACATCCAAAAGCCCAATTCTCTGTTGGGATACAGCTTAAGAGTGTAGACCGAGTTTTATGCCTGTGTCTTGGTGATCACTTCCTAAGCCCTGTGATGGACATTTGCCCCACTTCCACCCCTTCTCTGTACACCACAGGGCATTAATATTCCCAAATGTTCTGACCTGGAAGTGGAACACAGCTCTCCTAGCAGCAGACGTGCAGTTCTTGAGCAGCTTGGTCAGACCATGATCTGAGGTGAGTCAGTCCCAGGCTGTAGGTCAGGACAATAGGGTCCATTGGCCCCTGTCTCACACGGGTGGAGCTACTTGCTAGCATATCTTAGCCTCCCTTGATCCCTGAACACATGGAGACTCATTTTTCCTGTGTATCATAGTGTGTTAAAACCAGGCACAGCATTAACGCATGGTAGGGAGAACCCATGTCCAGCACAAACCCTCCTGAAGGCAGCTCCCCATGTACACTGCAGGCCATCTGTTCTTAATATGTGCACCACGTTGTAGCTGAGTGCTATGACGAAGATCAAAAAAGCAAGGGCAGGATCGGGTGCTATGGAACCCATAGAGTTGGGCAGCCCTTCTCAGATATGTGTGGACCCCAGTGTCTGTCAGGATATAGGGATGGCCCTCTTGAATAGCTAGGGATATCCCTGCCTGGGGGTGTTGGGTCAGGGCAGCAGTGGACACTGGCTATGTCTGGCAGCCACGTTGGGCAACACAGAGTGTGTACCAGTGCCCCATGCCCAGGACATCCTCCCACAAGGTCATTCTTTTGTCATTCCCCTACAAGACTTTGTATATAAGACTTTTTGTCATTCCCCTACAAGACTTGTAGGCCCCCCTTTTCCACTCCAATCTTCACTGCACCTTTGAATGCAGTCACAGGAGGAGGCAATCCATGTGTAGCTGCCCAAAATCCAGTGTCACTGGTGTCTGCTATCACCCAAAAGTTATGGTGGGTAGCAAAATCACTGAGTGGTGTCCATCACTGAGTAATTTGGGGCCTTTTTCTAATCTTCCTTCTTCCATTCCCTCATTCCTCAGTCATCCCTCCCTCCTCCTTCTATACTCTGTTCTCCTTCTAAGATCACACAGCTGGGCTTGTGCTAGCCCTGGATGGCCTAGGAGCTGCTCTATGCCCCTTCCATCCTTTTTTGTTCCAGAGAGAATCCTGTTCCCACAAGTATTTTTTATCACCTAGAACAAGCTTAATCCAACCTGTGTTGCACTTGGCCCAAGGCCTAGGATTGAGGTTCCAAGAAGCCCTTAATGTTGGCTCACAGCTCTAGAAGTTCTCAGAACATGGTGCCTAGAATAGAGGTCTCAAGATCAGTCTGGAAACTCCAACCTGTGGAGCATCTAAGGAGCTGATCTAAACTGTGAATTGCCATGTGATGCATGTGTATCTGGGTATGTGGGGAGACAAATGCAGATGCTCCTGTCTGGCACAATCCAAGTAGAAACAGTAACTTTGAAATAGCTCCTGTAGGATGAGCAGAATTGGATCTGGCCAGGGAACAAAAGCTGTGTGAACCAGACCTTGAAGCAGGACCCTGAGATCTGGACCACACTTTGGAAGGAAGGGAAATAAGGGTGCCCAAGCCCAACTGTGTCTGGGGACAAATTCTTCCCAACTGTTACAGTACATCTCTGTTCTGTCCCAAGACCAAATGACCATGTTAAAAGGCCTACAATTGTCATCACCCTGTTATTGGTATATCTCTGGGCCCCTCAGGAGTGGACAGCACCTGGAAAGGAGAAGGCCCAAGGCTCACCTGTGCATAATGTACCTCTCAGTGACCGACCCTCAGGTAAGGTGGTCATGGACATTGTCATCTCTTTTTTCTGTCTGGCCAGCTAGTTGCCAGGCACTGCTGTGTTCTCACTTTCTTGCTCATTGGATCATGAGGGAAATATCTAGTGTTCGAGTCCTGGTGTCCATGAGAATTTAGTCAAGTGTGGTGGAGTGTGATCAGCAATGGGGCAGCTGAGTTTTGATTGGCCAGGGAGTGGGGCAAGAATCCCATACATTTCCTTCCCCACCACATTGATGTGGGTATCTTGGTGTATAAAGCAGGGTTCCTTCCAATTAACTGTCACTTTTTACATCTTTCCATCTCACGATATTTACTGGAAAGCTGTCTGTATGTGACACAGTATGTCACATATAAAAGTATGTTGATAAAAGTGTGTTGAAGGCCCTTCTGAGCATCTCTTCCCAGGCCGCTGGGCAGCAGCTCAGCCTTCAAAACTTAGTGGGAGGGACAGGGGAGGAAGGAGGAGGAAGACAAGGGGCTTTCTCCTTGAAGACAGCAGTTACAAAGGGGAAAAGAGTACCTCCAGCTGTCACTGTTAGACACACTTTTGAGCCTGTATCCTGAGGCTAGAAAGAACACAGCAGTTTTGGCCACTTTGCTAGAAATCAGGAGTCTGAGCAGAGTTACAAAGGCAGGACTTGGGAGCCAGACTGAGGGCTCCTCCAGAAGACTTTCCTGTGTTTGGTTTTCACTTTCTGTTCCATGACTCAGTCAACACCAGCTGTTGGCAGTGTGGGTTCACTTGTCTCCCCAAGATTGAGCTGCTTCTGTAGATCTCTGGTACTCAGCACAGTGAGTCTTCCATGTGTCTCTGTTAGGTAGTGCATAGACAAAAGTATAAAAGTGCATATTCCTGATAGGAAGATTAGCCCCAGAAATTCCATTAGCGAGGATGTAGATTGAGGACAGCTGATGCTTTGCTCTACAGATTTGCATCTGCATGAAAGACCCACTGCTGGCCAGTTAGAGCGTGTCCTCCCTGTGTGAGGTTTTTCATCAGTTGCTCTTTTTTTCTCACATGTCTGAATAGATTTTCTTGCTTTCTATTGTTTACAGATTATTGAATATTTTTATTAGTACCGTGTATGCTGATTATATTGGTGATAGGCCCATTGCAAATGTGATGCATAGAATGGAAATTAGGCCCCATCTTGTGCACGGTGGTACAATCCAACAACCAGTGACTGTTCTCAAAGTTTTGTGCATTGAGCACACATCTCAGGACTAAGACATTGGCAACACAAGGTGCTGCTTTGTCTTGATTGTGCTTTCTTTATGACCAGTACAGTGGGTAATGATACAATATTTGGGAGCTTAGCCCAACCCTAAACTTAAAAGTCTGGCCAACCCCTAAATCTAACTCTAACACTATAAATTCATTACCAGCATTCTCTGGCCAAATTGAACTTTATGGCACTGATGTGGGAAATGTAATATAGGTTAATTATGAGAATATACAATCTGTGGTGGCTGGGATGGTGCAAGAGGGGAAAGAAAAGAAAACACCGTTGTGTAAACATTTGAAGAATACATTCTGGCAGTGGACCTTGGGGAAATTAGCTTCAAATTGAGAATGCACTGAATGCCAGCAAGTTGATTATTTTAAACAACATTAAAATCTTAAATTTTATCTGTTTGTTCTATCACTAACATATCTCTGGTAAATAAGTGTAGCAGTGATTACAGTAATAAGTAAATCTGGAAAAGAGGGGAATGGAAGGTGTGGGTCAAGAGCTGCCCACAGGTAGACCTCAAGAGATGACTCCTGAGTGGAGGCACCAGGAGGCTTAGATCTCCAGCTGCTGGACAAAGGAATCCAGGTGCTGGCTCTTGCTCTGGGATCACAGCTGTTGAGGGAGTTGCAGGTGAAGCTGGCACAAGGTCTGCAGTTGCCACTTCTGCATGGGCTGAACCTGGCCCTGTAGTTGCAGGAAGTGAAAAGATCGCCAACTGTCCATGGGCTTCCTGAGCAAAACCTTTTCACTGCCTGTCCAGGCAGCCATGTGCACCAATACAGCCCCAGCAAAGCCTCCCTGACTGTATTCACACATTGACTGCTGAGTGTGTCACACTCCTGGGTCACCAAGCATATGGGCACTTTGTTGAGTTCCAAGGCCATCACCTCCCAAAAGCCCACATCCCACCCTCCAGGGCTACTTATTTTAGAGCTCAGTCCTTGGTGGTTCAGGAGTCTCCAGCTGTTCCAGGAGAAGCTCAGCCTGGGGATCCGCATGGACATACATTTCCAATGGGGCATCAAGTACAGAAGACCTGGGGAGACAGGGAGCTAGCAGAGAGAGAGGGCTGGCCTTTCCTGCCACAATGTCTGCACAGCTCACTTGTAGAGAGGGGTGCATGGGCCTCCTGTCCAGTCTGTGCAACATTCATCCCCATCCTCACCCACCCATAATTGGGCAGTTACAGCCCAAGGAGCTCTTAGAGGCTGACAGAAGTCTCAGTGGGTGGGAGTTCTTGTTCAATTGAATCACACTTCTGCTTTGTACAGGGAATCCTGACACAGTTTCTCCCTGCCCGTCCCCAGTGCAATTCAGTGTGGTGAACAGAGAGTAGAATCTTCCCTATATTGCACTCAAGGGCTCAGGGATGACGCTCCATGAATATCTGAGAAGGGATGGATCAATCAGTGTCTGTCCTGTGTCACTGCAGTCTCTAGCTCAGGCAGTGATGCATTGCCCAGTTCTCTTAGCCTCCATATAACTCCTTGTTTATGTTCTTTCCCCACATCTAGGGAGGCCTGGGGACCAGAACAATGGCCCTGAGGTGAGCAATATCTGTTCTGATGCCAAGGGTGACTCTGTGGCCTCCAAAGAACATCAAAACTCAAAAGGGCAGTGGTTGCACTGGCTCTGCTTATAGGATCATGGTCAATGCCCAGAAAAGTGTCCGTACGCAGTGTGTCTTCATGTAGATTTGTGGGTTGATGACATCTATCTGCTCTTCCATGACATCTGATAGCCATGGAAAATTTGCTGTTCTTAAGATTTCCTGTGTTGAACAAATCCTGAAGTCCACAAAGTGACTCTCCAATCTCCTTTCCAATGAACAGATCTGCAACCATCAATTATTGGTCAGTGAATCAGATGGAAGATCATCCATCAGAATCATCACAGCCTCCACAGTAGGTCTTCATGGGGCCAAGGCCACACTTGGCATGGAGCCCTCATTTCATCCTTAGTGACCCTAAGGTCTGAATCCACTCAGACTCCACCCATTCAGCATTGTAAACTAGGTTTGATTGAGGCCCTTGCATATAGCCAGGACCTGAATCCAAAGGTGGCCAAGTCCCACTGGGTTGCTAAGGTGAGAACTCCACTTCTCAGCCTTGGTGCTTTGGGGTAGAGATGTGATCCTTGGAGGAGTCCAGGGATCTGGATATATCTGGAGGATCTATCCAGAAGGCCAGCTCCTTAGGCTCCTTCAGGATGTGAGGTGATCTGCCTGTACCGTGCTTCCTGTACAGACCTCTGCCAGGCTCTCTGCTGCCTGACTTCTGAGAATGTGGTGAGACTGTGGGTAGATATGGAATTGGTGTCCTGCATGTGGCTTCTCAGGAGGGTTTGGGGATGAAACAAAGCGTACATTCCAATTGGTCCACAGAGGCTCCTGGTAATGGGCTCACAGGATGGTCCTTGCAGAAAAAGAATTCTCATATTAAAAGTTATATTTCACAAGAGACCCTTAGGAATAGTAGTATGCTCAGATCACCTCACTAGAGAGATTGAAAAGAAGTCTATGCATGAACAACAGCTATGAGTCCTAAGACGGCCCCCAATTTTAGAGATGAGAAAAGGAGACTCATTCTACATGTCCAGGTCCTTTAATGAGACACCACAGAATATTCTCAGTTTTCTGATGAAAAGTTCCCAGGAAGGAATTAAGTTCCTCTTCCATTGCCATGGGAAGCTGAGCAGCTGTGTTCACTGATCTCTTCTTGTGCTCATTTTGCCCAGAGGCTCCTGTAATAGTAATTGCAGAGCCTGAAAACTCCCATGAGACAAGTGCCAGAGAAATGGACAGAGTGGATGGCATTTGAGGTGAGCACATCTCTAGCAAGGTGATGCTGTGTAAGAGCTGGAGACAGCAGGGGAAAGACAGCTCACTAATTGTCCTTGGACACCAGGCCCACAACTAACAATAAGGTGCAATGGCAGAATTCAATTATGACAAGAAATGAAATGACTTTTGTCTGTCCCCTTTCTCCTGCTCCCACTGATATGTGTACAGTGACCTTGCCTGTGACAAGGTACAGACAGAGTTGAGAGTATATGGTAGTTGAGCACTGAGAGTCAAGTTTCCTTTGGAGCAGGACCATGGGTCCAGTGTTTGAAAAGCCCTGGAGGGAGGTGCTGGAAGGATTGATCTGACACAAAGTTCCTCTCAGTCATCTGTGGGTCTCCATACAGTCCCTTCTGCTCACACACCCTGCACCGGAGCCTATATATGTTGTTACTGTGGGCACCATGACTGGATCAGGGATGCAGCACACAGGTTCCAGGGTCCATCTCCATGCTGATGTCCTGTATGCAGCTCGGATGGGGCAATGCCCAGCCACCAACAGGAAGCCTGAGACTCAGACACCACAGCTTTCACTTTGTGAACCCAGATAACCTATGTTCCTTAAAGACAGACATCTCTGTATCAGACATCCACCCAGGAGGACAAGAGATGACTCTGGAGGCTGTGGATAAACATGAGCTCTGCCCTTCTCCTCGAGGCTGCCCTGTCCTGGGTGGGAACTTGACAGGAGCACAGGCTCATGCATCCCAGCACCTGCCCCTTCTGCAGAGCATCTGCCCTTGGTGTCTGTCCTCAGAGCCCTTTCACTGATGATTTAGAGTGGGAAATGTTTAGGAGAACTCACAGAGGTGGCCAGGCCTTAATGTACCTGTCCTGTACTTGGTGTCTCTGAGTGGCAAGTGGCCGAGCCTAGAGACACCTGTCCTGGGCTCCCTCTTGTCTCTGGTCTCTTGGGAAGCCTATGTTGCCCTTGACATTTGGGCAGTTCCTGGTAAGCATCCTGTAGCATCTTGGCCCAGTGAACCATCCTTTCCTTCATTCCCATGTGGTTTTCCCATGTGGGATCTTGAGGCTGGTGCTTCAAGGCCTTGGAAAGCAGCACAGTATATTCACTGGTCACTCTCTTGAACCAAGTGCCTGTGAAGGTCAGCTGTTGCCAGAACAAGGTGCCTGGGGACCAGAGCATTCAGGGTTCTGTTTAGACCGGTTGCCAAGGAAGTTGTGTCATGTGCTGGGGTCCGTAGCTGCCCTGCCCCCTCTGATGCCCCCTTTCTTTTTATTGTGCTCCTTTAAACAGCAAGTGAAAAAGTAGAAAATTGAGTGTGGTTTTACACTTTTCTTCACTTTGAAATTTTTAATACAACAAACATGTAGATGCCTCTGATGTGGCAGGTTGGGTGCCAAGTGCACATTTCCATCCAAAAGTTCTTTTCATTGAGAATTAGCTTTCACTTAGAGATCTGTCAAATTTTAGGATGAGATTCTTTCCTGGCTTCATGTTAGTTTCATTTCAATTCCATTAGAGAGTATGGAGAAGTTCCCAGAATACCCATAATAATTTTCCCAAAGGATGTGAGCGTTTCATATTATGACCCCCATATGTCTAGAGGAGGATTCCTAGCACGTTTTACTCTCACATGCATATGAATGATTACTTATCCTTAGATGTTTAACTCAACCACACACTGTAGTGATCTGCACTCTGACATCCTGTGGAGGGGTCAGCAGGTGGTGATTGCAAGGGGTGGCTTTCCAAGGCCATGGACATCATCACCCCATGCTGAGGAAAGACACATGCAAATGCCTCCTGGGGAACTGTCCTCCCATCCCAAATAGACCATGGGCTTTGTGTCCCTGCTAGGTAGTTTACCTTTCCTAGAGCTGATGGCCCTGAGGCTGATCAGGCACAGTGCTCTTTGGTTGGTCTCCTTCAAGCAGTGTCTCCAGGCTGGGCTCCCAGTGTGCTGCCACCACGTGCCATTGGGGGGCTGAACAAAACCAGCTGTGACTTGTTCATGCACTCCTCACCCATCTGCTGATGACCATTTCTTCTGTTTCTGGGTCAACCCATGAAAACGATCTGCCATAGCCATTCTTTTTTTTTTTTAAGAGGAAAAAGAGAAAAACACAAAACAAAACAAAGTGGTGTAAGGGTTCATGGAATACAGAACAAGGTGCCTGGTGACCAGAGCCTTCAGAGTTCTGTTTAGACCGGTTGCCAAGGAAGTTGTGTCATGTGCTGGGGTCCATAGCTGCCCTGCCCCCTCTGATGCCCCCTTTCTTTTTATTGTGCTCCTTTAAACAGCAAGTGAAAAAGTAGAAAATTGAGTGTGAAAAAAAAACCATAACAGTAAGAAATCACCTGTTAGTAGATTAAATATTATCATCTTGAAAATAGTTGCTCAAATCACAGTATCAAAGAATACAAGGTGGACATTCAAACAGGGAGACTGCAAACAGCTGTGTTCAATGATCCAAAAACATTGATATAGTCAGCTATTCAACACCCCTAAACACACTTGCTGTTATATCCATTAGAGCTCTTTTTCTTTTTTTTTTCTTTTTTTTCCCTCTCTTTTTTACAACAAAATTTACACATTTTGGATTTTATTACTCCTTAGTGCTTATTACTTTTTTGGGGGGGAGAGAATACAGTCAAATATGGCAAAACAAAGCTGTCAGTCAAAACCAAGGATAGACATAGCACGTGGTGTAGAACAGAGTACAAGGTTATCAACAATGGTTATCAACGTTGTCTCTTGTTTCCTTAAAAAGAATTGTCTATCTCATTAGATATTATAAAGTTGGACAAAACAGTAGAAAACAAGACCAATAAAACTTAGGCATTGTAAACATTACAGGACTTCCAAAGAAGACAATAGTCAAACCAGAATGGGTATCTTAGTGAATCTTATTGCCTTCAAAGTAGTTGCCTATGTCTTCAAACTTGATACTATCATACAGAATGGAACAGAGTCTAATCAGTCAAAACAAGATCGTGGGAGTATTACAGGACTTCAAAACAAGTTAATAGGAAATCAAAAAGAGTTACTATTTATATATCCTAATTTTTTAATTTTTTTCTTTAATTAAGGCAAACATAAGAAATGACTAAATAATTTTTTTAAAACAATAAGGGGGAGATTAAGATAAAACAGGACAAAGCAATATAACAATAGATGTCAAAGCATGACTGTTTCAGCAACCTAGTACTTCACCACCATATAACCCGACTTAATAGTAGTTACCATAGTGTCTGTCTTTTTCCTTGAAGTATTTGGATAAAACTTCATATACTCTAGCTTCAAATATTTCCATATCAAGAAGCCCAGAGTAAAGCCTTTCTAATTAATGAGTGAAAACTTTATAAGGCTTCAAGGCCACATAATGGGGAATCATGATTACCACATATTTTTATATATTTGAATCATTACTTACATTAGGGAAACTATTCGGTATTCACACATGCGAGATTGATTTATTTCACTTATGAGTATGGTCTCAAGCTGCGCCCATTTATTGATAAATATCTCAATGTGATCCTTCTTTATAACGGAATAATACTCCATTGTATAGAAATACCACAACTTTTTTATCCATTCCTCAGTTGATGGACACTTGGGTTGTTTCCAAGATCTGGCGATTACAAATTGTGCTGCTATAAACATAGGTGCACATATATCACTGTGGTATGATGCTTTCAGTTCTTCTGGGAATATGCCGAGAAGTGGAATAGCTGGAATAAATGAGATTTCCAGTCCCAACTTTTTGAGAAATCTCCAGACAGATCTCCACAAAGGCTGTACCAGTCTACAATCCCACCAGCAGTGCAGGAGAGTTCCTTTTTCCCCACAGCCTCTCCAGCATTTGTTGTTGGTTTTCTTGATCCTGGCCATTCTTTCAGGAGTGAGATGGTATCTCAGTGTGGTTTTAATTTGCATTTTTCTAATGACCAATGATGATGAGCATTTTTTCATGTATTTATTTGCCATTTGCATTTCTTCATCTGAGAACTGCGTATTCATCTTAGATGCCCAGTTTTGGATTGGATCTTTGAATTTTGGAGGTCTGAATTTCTTTAATTCTTTATATGTTTTAGACAAGATGCCCTTGTCTGAGAGAGAGTTCACTAAAATCTTTTCCCTGTTTGTGGGTTTTCTTTTCACTATGCTGGAGATTTCTTTTGACATGCAGAAACTTTTTAATAAGAAGTAGTCCCAGTTATTGATTCTGGGAAGTATTTCCCGTGCGGTTTGAGTCCTGTTCATGAATTCTTTACCTACTCCTATGTCTCCAAGGTTTCTACCTAATTTGTCTTCCAATAGATTTAGTGTTTCTGTTTTAATATTCAGATCTTTGACCCATTTAGATTTTAATTTAGTACATGGTGATAGACATGGGTCTAGTTTTAGTTTTTGGCAAATGGAGAGCCAGTTTTTCCAGCACCATTTATTAAAGAGACTGTCGTTCTTCCAGTGAACCTGCTTGGCTCCTTTATCAAAGATAAGGTGGTTGAGTGTGTTTGTAGTTGTGGTTGTATCTTCTAATCTATTCCACTGATCTTCGGCTCTGTTTTGATTCCAATACCATGTTGATTTTACTACTGTTGCTTTGTAGTATAACTTCAAGTCAGGGATTGTGATGCCTCCTGCTTTGTCTTTGCTGCTTAGAATTGCCTTTGCGATTCTAGGTCTCTTCTGGTTCCAGATGAAATTTAGGAGTGATTTCTCTAGATCTATAAGGTATGTTGATGGTATTTCTATTGGGATTGCATTGAATCTGTATAACAGTTTTGGGAGAATGGCCATTTTCACAATGTTTGTTCTTCCTATCCATGAGCAAGGGATGTCTTTCCATTTTCTGAGATCATCTTCAATTTCCTTTTTCAGTGTATAATAATTTTCACTGTATAAGTCTTTCACTTCTTTCGTAAGAGTAATTCCTAAATATTTCATTTTTTTGCTTGCTAATGTGAATAGTCCAGTTTCTCTTATTTCCCTCTCTGTAATTTTGTTGTTCGTGTATAGGAATGCTATTGATTTCTGAGTACTGATTTTGTATCCAGCCACATTACTGAATTTATTTATTGTATCTAAGAGTCTTTCAATGGAGTTTAGGGGGTCTTCTATGTAGAGTATCATGTCATCTGCAAACAATGATAATTTAACTCCTTCTTTTCCTATCTTTACCCCTTTTATTTCTGTTTCTTGCCTAATTGCTCTGGCTAGTACTTCCAGTACTATATTAAATAGGAGTGGTGATAAAGGACATCCTTGTCTTGTGCCCGATTTTAAAGTAAAGGCTTTCAATTTTTGACCATTTAATATGGTGCTGGCTGTTGGTTTGTCATAAATATCCTTTATTATATTGAGGTAAAGACCATTTATTCCAATTTTCTGTAATGTTCTTATTATGAATAAGTGTGGGACCTTATCGAAGGCTTTTTCTGCATCTATAGAAATGATCATGTGATTCTTATTTTAGGCTTTATTGATATGGTGGATTACATTTATTGATTTGTGTATGTTGAACCATTCTTGCATTCCTGGGATGAATCCCACTTGGTCATGGTGTATAATCTTCTTGATGATTTGCTGGATCCTATTTGCCAATATTTTATTGAGGATTTTTGCATCTGTGTTCATTAGGGAGATCGGTCTATAGTTCTCTTTTATAGTTGGGTCTTTCTCAGGTTTTGGTACTAGAGTAATATTTGCTTCCAGTAATGACTTAGGAAGGAGTGCTTCCCTTTCAATTTCATTGAATAGTTTGAGGAGTGTTGGCATTAGGTCTTCTTTATATTTCTTGTAGAATTCTGCAGTGAATCCATCTGGGCCTGGGCTCTTCTTGGTGGGTAAGGACTTAATTACATTTTCAATTTCATTAGCAGAGATTGGGTTATTCAACAGTTTTACATCCTCTTTATCTAGCTTTGGTACTTCATATGCTTCTAAGAATCTGTCTATTTCTTCTGTGTTATCAAACTTTTGAGAGTAGAGGTTTTCGAAATAGGTGTTGATGATCCTCTGTATTTCTATTGGGTCTGTAAAGATTTCTCCTTGTTCATTTCTTAGTGCATGAATTTGAGCTTTTTCTTACCTTTTTTTAATAAGGTTGGCTAGGGGCTTATCGATTTTATTTATTCTTTCAAAGAACCAACTCTTTGATTCGTTGATTCTTTGGATTGTTTTCTTAGTCTCTATTGCATTGATTTCTCCTCTGATTTTTATAATTTCCTCTTTTCTTTTGGCTTTGGGCTTGACTTGCTCTTCTTTTTGTAGCTGTTTGAGGTGTAGCATCAAGTTATTTATTTGTATTCATTCTGTTTTCCTTATGTGGGAACTCAGTGCAATAAATTTTCCTCTCAGGACGGCTTTCATTGCATCCCACAGATTCCGGTAAGTTGTATCTGCATTTTCATTTTCTTTTAGGTATTGTTTAATTTCTTCTTTAATTTCTTCTGTGACCCACTGATTACTAAAGAGTGTGTTATTCAGTTTCCATGTGTTTGCGGAATTTTTGCAGTATCTTTTATCATTAATTTCTAATTTCAGAGCTCTATGATCCGGTAATATGCAAGGGATGATTTCAACTCTTTTGCATTTGCTTAAATATGTTCTGTGAGCTAATATATGGTCTATTTTAGAAAATGATCCATGTAGTGCTGAGAAGAATGTGTATTCTGATGTTGTTGTGTGGCACATTCTGTATATGTCTATCAAACCCATTTGTTCACAGGTCTGATTCAGTTCTGTTATTTCTTTGTTCATTTTCTGTCTGGTTGATCTGTTCCTTGGTGTCAGTGGTGTATTAAGGTCTCCTGTTACAATTGTGTTACTGATAATTTGAGTTTTCATTTCTGTTAATAATTGTTTTATATAACTGGGTGCTCTGGAGTTTGGTGCGTATATATTTAAGATAGTTATCTCTTCCTCTTGGAGTTTTCCCCTTACGAGTATGTAGTGACCTTCTTTGTCCTTTATGGTCATTGTTGGTTTAAAGTTCACGTTGTCTGCAAACAGAATGGCTACTCCTGCCTTTTTTTGGATTCCTGCTGCATGAAGAATTGTTTTCCATCCTTTGACTTTCAGTCTGTGAGTATCCTTCTGGGTTAGATGTGTTTCCTGTAAACAGCATATGGTTGGATTTTGTTTCTTGATCCATTCTGCTAGTCTGTTTCTTTTGATTGGTGCATTGAGACCATTTACATTAATGGTTATTACTGTTAAATGCTGGTTAATTGTACGAATCTTATCTCTCTGCTGTTGCATCTTTATATTTCTGTTCTGTTTAATTATTTGCTTTGCTTAGTGGTTTTTTCCTTTGTGTATCTAAACTGTCTTTCAATATTTTTTGCAGGGTTGGTTTGGTGTTCATGAAGTTCGTCAGCTGTTCTTTGTCATGGAAGTATCGTATTGCACCATCTATTTTGAATGATAGTTTTGCAGGATATATCAGTCTTGGTTGGAAATCATTTTGCTTTAGGATCTGGAATACTTCACTCCATGCTCTTCTTGACTTTATCGTTTGTGCTAAGTCTGCTGTAATTCTGATAGGTTTTCCTTTATAAGTGATCTGTCTTTTTTCTCTGACATCTTTTAATAATCTATTCTTGTGTTGGATTTCTGGGATGGTGATTATTATATGTCTGGGTGTAGTTTTATTTTGGTTATGACTATTTGGAGTTCTATATGCTTCACTGATCCTGATGTCAGTTTCTGATCTCATGCTTGGGAAATTTTCAGCTATTACTTCTCTAAATATCCTCCTGACAATTTCATGTTGTCTCCCTCTCTTTCATTAATCCCTATCATTCTTATGTTATTCTTCTTTGCATCGTCTTGCAGTTGTTGAATTGTTGTTTCCCGATTCCTTGTTATTTTCAAAAGATCTTTCCTTTCCTGTTCACTAGCTGCAATCCTGTCTTCAAGGTCTGAAATTCTATCTTCACTTTCATTAAGGCGGTTTTTACAACTTTCAGTGGAGTTTTTTATTTCCTGTATATCTCTGTGCATCTGCATTATGTATTCTGTTTGTTTCTTATATTGCTCGTCTAGGGATTCTATCTTTTTGTTTAGTTCCTCCAATTTTTATCTGTGTTTTCTTTAGATATATTTAGAATCTCTTTCATTTCTTTTATCATTTCTTCTTTTATCTGGGAGATTATTTCGAGTTTGAATTTCTTTAAAGCTTCCTGGAGATGCTTGTCAATTTCAGTAGCTATTGTGTCCGATATATGAGGTGGATAGGAAATATTTTCTTCTATATACATCGCTCCTAGGGTTTCTTGAGATGGGCTGGAGGTTTGAGGTTGTAATTTGGTCTTTCGTTTTGTCATTTTCCTATATTTCTGTCTTTCAAATGTTATTTGAAAGCTTCCTCAGGATCTGTTGAAAATCCCCTTCTATGTTTCCAGCTACTGAGACTCTGGCACCGCGCTGCCCCAAGCCTTTGGGCCTACAGAACCAGTGGCCCTCCTCTGCCTGCTCAGAACTCCGCAGTTCCAGACAAGCTTGGCTTCAGGGACACTTTGCACCCACCTGCCCCTTGGAAGCTCTACAGTTCTTCAATCGCAGCCGGGTTAGTGTACTCACCACAGGCTGCGGTGCCTCAGGAACCTGTGGACCCTCCCTGCTTGCAGAGATATCCACAGTCCTCCAGACAGATGGAGAGGCCAATGCAGGCACCCCAGATCCGCCCAGCCCCTCCTCTGTACACTGATGGCTAGGCGTGGCAGCAAAACAGGCTGGGCTCGGCTGATAGTGTGGGCCAGCCCACCCGTCGGGAGCTCAGCAGTTCTCCAAGTGTAACCAGAATGGGGAGGCTGATGTGGAAGCCTCAAACCCACCTCTCCCCTTCACTGCACCTGGAAGCCTGGGGGGACTCCAGCAGTCTGGGCAGAGATATCCAGAGTCCTCCAGACACGCAGAGAGGCCAGTGAGGGCACCCCAGATCTGCCCAGCTCCTCCTCTGCACACCGATGGCCAGGCACGGCAGCTAAACAGGCTCGCCATAGCCATTCTTATACATGGCCTTGAGTCAATGCAGACTTTTACAGAAAAAGTACTTAAATGTGAAATTACTGGATCATATTGCTGGTGTATGGCTAACTTAGAAATTTTTAAAGTATCATTGGAAGCAGTTGTTTAGCAGCATTAGCTGGCTGCTTTTCATTTTATTTTGATTTGTTTTATTATGGCATACTGTGCTATGCTATGTTATTTTACATTATGTTATATGTTGGTGAGGATTTTGAAACTGTATTTTCTGTGGTTTCTGATTTGATTCTGTATAATCAACCTGAGAAAATATAAGAATATCACATAACTCTTAGTAAGTATTTTTTGTAGAAAATTTAATAAGGAAGACATAGTCAGCGATGTTGGTACACACTGTCATTCCAGTACTCAGAGGTTGAGGCAGGGGGATTGTTGTAAGTTTGAGGTCATCCTGGGCTACAAGGGAAGATCAAGGCCAGCCTCAACTGCATAGCAGAATCCTGTCTCAAACAAAGAACAAAAGAAAGAGAGAGAGAAAGGAAGAAGAAGAAAAAAAACAATTAAAAATATAAAGTCAAATATTGCCTGTGAATACAGAATAAAAACATATGTGAGTTTTTCTAGCAAGTGTACTTTAGTTAGCACACCTAGCATAAGGTTTACCATCATGTAGACATTGATGTGTTACCAGGTTTGCATTGTTTCAATTTTTTGAAAGTTTTACTGAGATGACTCTAGATATGCTACTGAATTTACCTTCTTAGGATTTGCATAGCTCAGTATGAAGAGAATATGATCATTGCTTTTTATCATCACCAAAATTTATATTTAGAATCAGAAGTTGATCAAGGGATTGCTACTTTTTTAAAATAAAAATAAGGACCATATAAAAGATACTCTTTTTATGTCTATGGAAAGATAAAAATAATTGTAGAATAACAGTGGTTAAGGCACCTTGCACAGTGATTTCCACGAATTTTTAATGATCAATAATTTCATACATTTGTAAGTTTTTTTAAAAAAGATTTTAAGACATGGTCTCACCAGTTCTCTGAGTTTCCCAGGCTAGAGTTAAACCCTTCCTCATCTTTCCTCTCACTCCCAGAGGGCTGGAATTACAGGTGTACATTATCCTGAGTTGACAATTGGCGGTAATTTTGTGTATTCGTGGAATAATATACTTGGCTTTGATCTTTAGACTCTTTGTAGAAAAATTCATCTAGTTAACTATCTCCTACCATCCTAATCCACAGTTTCTTTCATAGTGAGCAAGACTCAAAATCCTATTAACAATATTAGTAGAGTCACTGCTTTATACCTGTAACAGGAGTCAGCCTGGGATTCAGGAGATCACTCCAAATGCCTTCTGCTGTGGGACTGAGGGTTGGTATCCTGAAAGCACAGTCTCTTTTTCTCTGATAAACTCATGGCAATCGATGACTGACGTCAAATCCCAAGAAAGATGTGAACGTTAAAGCTACTTGGGGCAGAGAGAATAAAGTCAAATCCCCCCCCAAAAAGTAAAAAGAACTAAGGAGTAAGAAAATCCAAAATGTGTAAATTTTGTTGTAAAAAAGAGAGGGGAAAAAGAGCTCTAACGGATATAAAAGCAAGTGTGTTTAGGGGTGTTAAATAGCTGACTATATTAATGTTTTTGGATCATTGAACACAGCTGTTTGCAGTCTCTCTGTTTGAATGTCCACTTTGTATTCTTTGATGCTGTGATTTGAGCAACTGTTTCTAAGATGATAATATGTAATCTATTAACAGGTGATTTCTTACTGTTTTTTGGGGGGGGGTTGTTTTTGTTTTGGTTTTTGGTTTTTTTTTTTTTTTTGTAGTTCTGTATTACATGTACCCTTACACTGCTTTGTTTTGTTTTGTGTTTTTCTCTTTTTCCTCTTAAATAAAATTAAAAAAAAAAAGCTACTTGGGGCCCACTGCCTTCCAGAAGATCAGGCCAGGGTAAAATGGTTTTGCCTTCGCTTCTACTTTCCAAAATTTTTGTTTTGGTTATGGTTTTGGTTTTACACTTAGTTTCTAGAATTGAATACAGAGGTTTTGTATTTAGTTCCATTACCTTCCACTTTTAAAAGTCTTCCTTTTTTGAAGAGTTTCTTACTACGTTGCTAAGTTGGTGAGTCTCTCCTTGAATTTATAATGTTCCTGTTTTAGTCTTCCATAGTGGTAAGCTTACAAGCCACACCAGCAGATGTGGTTTCATCATGGTGTTCTTAAAAACCCATTGGCTGTGCAGGGATTGGTGAAAATGCCTGTCATGTCAGCATTCAGGCCACTGAGGCAGCAGGATTCCTGGGAGTTACAGACAAGCCTGCAACACACTCTGATTTCAACTTAGGCCAGAGAGACAGAGGGAGTCCCGGACCAGAAAAAGAAAAGGAAAATATAGGAAAGGACAGGAATGGAAGGAAGATATAATACCAAATTCCTGGTGATTCTATGAGTTCTTTTGTATCTGGGCTAGTTATTTTTATCTGTAGTCCTATTGCAATATAAAACCTTTTGGACTGCTGTCACTTTAAAATATACCCTGACACCAGGGATTTTGGTACTTCTAAGTTTAATGTTCTTTACATGGCTAGAGGATGTTGTACTTCTTTGTGAATTTTCATATTGTTTTTTTCAATTTCTAGGAAAATATCAGTGGTATTTTGACAGGAATGCTTTGAAATGGCTGGTTGCTCAGGGATGCACATATATTATAACAACATGAATTCTTCCTATCCACCATCATGCTATGTGTTTTCTTCTGTTAGTGCTATTTCACTGATTGCATCAATTTCTACAAATTTTAAACAACAGGTGAGTTTCATTAAATTTATCCTAACTGTTAATTCTATTTGATGAATTATGAAGTGAATTGTGTTCTTTGTATTTGAGGCTGCAGTTTGTTTGAAGCACATAGATATGAATTGTTTAAGACATGTGGATCTTGTACCCTGCACCCTATATGATTTATGACTTTTTTCTAAAAGGTTTTCAGTGAGATATAAGTTTCTTATATGAAAGGTTGTGTCCTCAGGAAACAGAGACCATGCTTAATTCTTCCTTTCTGGTATGGAAGCCTTTGATTTCTTACTGTTGAGTAAATTCTAGGGGTAGGACTTGGAGTACTGTGCTGAAAGTCATTGCAAGCCTTGTCTGGTTCCTGATCTGTGAAGAAAATTTTGCAGATTGTCAGCCTCTGAGCACAATGTCTTGGATGGGATTCTCGTGCATGATCTTTGATGTGCTGAGGTCCATTCTTCCAATACATGGTGTGTGGGTAATTCTTACAATGAGAAAATGTTGAAACTCAGTATTTTTCAAAGCTATTTTTCCAAATCTATTGAGAGGTTACTTCTGTCTCATTCTGTGAGAGTTACAAGTGGCACTGAATGGTTTTTTCAGTGGGACAGTTCTTGCATCACTGAGATTGATCCGAGTGTTGATTGTGGTGCTTAATTTTTGCATGTGCTGGCAAATTTAGCTGACAAGTACTTAGCTGAATTATTTTGCTTATGTTCATTAGGAATATTGGTCAGTAGGGTGCTTTCATTTATTTTATTTTATTTTATTTTTCAATACATTCTTGTCTGGCTTCATTGTCAGGGTGACTTTGTCATCTAAAAGAAGTGGGTGTTGGAATTTCCCTTCAATTTCCTGGACGAATCCAAAAATGAATATTATTTATTTTTTATTTTACACTTGAAAAAATTCACTGGGTCATTTGCCTTATCCTGGTTTTTTTGTTGTTATTGATGAGTTTTGATTGTTGACCCATCACCTATATTAATTTTTGCTCTGTTCATCAGTGTGTTTGTTCCTTATGGGTGTGGGTCAATGACACCAAAAGAGATCACATTCCCATTAAGTGTCACAGCTCATTTTACTTGGGGATGCAGCCATTTACTTTTGTATTTTATATATTTTTGTCAGTAACTCCTTTCAGTTACTTAGTCTTTAATGCATACTGTTCTTGACGGGAGTTTACTGCTTAAGGAAACTGGAGCTGGTCAGGTGCCTGTATCTTATTTCAGGCTTCATACTCTGGCCTGCCTGCAGTGTTCCCATCTCCTGATTTGCTCCCTGTAAACACCTGTCCTGCTCCATAGCTGTGGTGAGTCCACATGCGGCAGTTGAAATCTGCACCTGGGTGGAAGACATTCAGTCAAGGTGGGCTCTGTAACAGGCTGACCTTCTCATACAGTGCTTCCCTGAGTCAGCCAAGGGGCCTAGGGCCTTCAGGAAGGAGTTCTGGGAGCAGGGCCACACCAGCCCTCTTCAGTGAAGCCTGCAGTGTATGCTGTTTTGCTGGAAGCTGACTTGTGGGTCAGGAGGCCTGGACCTGGGCCTTTCTTGCCCCTGGTCCCACGGTGTCCTCTACGTCTGCCTGGACCATTTTCCACTGACATCAGATCTCCACAGGTATCTGAGCACCCCCTAGACTTGCTCTTCCAGGCTCCAACTCAATGTGGAGACTTCAGGTGTGAAATCTGTCATTATGAAATTCAACATGTATACATTTTTCCTGGAACATCCACTGTTAAGTCTTCATAACAAAAAGTGAGATTTACAGTTTCCCATATTCTATTCTTACTCAGTTAAGGTGTGAAAAGTTAGAAGCCATGAACCTATGACAGCAAAGCTGCTGAGTGAATTATAAACCTACAGGCACTGAAAATGCTGAAAGAAGTCCATGTCTTAGGCCATGTCCCCAGTCTTATTTGAGATGACAGGAGCTTGTGGCCTGGCCCTCTCTCCACCCAGCAGTGAAGAGACACAGGCCAGCACAGCAGGTGTGGAGAGGACAGAGGATCTGGTCAGTGGCAGACCACTCATCCTCGGAGGGATGCTTTTGTGGTTTTACAATTTTTAATTTCCATTGAATTATTGCTAGTGTCCAACTCACTATTTCTTCTCTTGCACCCAACCTAGTTAAGAAAAAAATCCTATGTAATTTCTCACAGTGAGTGAAAATGGATGACTTAATTTTCATTTATGTAAAATGAAGGATATGCACAGTACAGAAACTTCAAACATCACCTTATAGATATATAAAATAAAGAGTTTTGTTATTCAGAAAAACAACACATCATTTATAACTAATTTTTATAACCTTAACACATGCGGAGCCCTTCCATGGTGGGGTGGCGCTGCCCTCCTACCCTAGAAAGCACCAGTTCACCTGTGCCAGTAACTCTCAGCGGAGAACAAGAGTTTTTCTTCAGAGTCTCTTTTACCAGTGAGGAGGGCCTGAATCTTCCTGCTGCCAGGCTGAACACAGAGTGTGCAGTGTGCGGAGGAGCCCAGCACTGCCTGCTTTACACTCCTCTCCCCCACCACATCCATGCTGCAGCCCTGCAGGGACAGCAAGGCAGAGCTGCCAGGATGCAGCCAAGACTCTGCCACATCAGTCCTAAGTCCGCCTCCACCAGGTGCCTGATACTGCCTGGGTGTTGCTCGAATAGTGGGTCTACACACCCTCAGCCTCCTAGGCCAAGTGCGTTCACCACCGTGACCCTTCCAGTCTGCAAACTTCACTCCTCTCCTTTCTGACTATGGCTGCAGCATTGGAACAAAACACAGCATTAACATCACCTGTTCTTCTTTATTCTTTTTCATTTTTGGGTTTTTTAAATTTATTTAACCATATATTTAAAACTGCATTTTGCCAAAAAAGCTTTTCTTTTGTTTTTACTCTCCACTTGCCTGAGTTTTTACAGATTTCTACTGCAGTTCAAACCTTAAGTTCTTGGATGCTCAGATCTACTCTGCAGCTTGGTAGAATGAGTGAAGCGAAGCAGAAAGTGAACTTGGGCACATTTCTGTGCCTCCCAGCATCTTGTACAGCAAACCCTGACTCATGTCTTTTTATCCCCAAAATATGGGCTTCAGTAGATTCAGTAGCTTGAATCTGCCACTGCAAAATGTGTTTCCTAGATTTTTCCAAATAATGTCATTTCTGCTCAACTGGCTAAGCACATTGTCTAAGGTTTTATATGCCCAAACTTGAAAAATAATTTCCAGTAGACAAGAGGCTGCCACCCATCCTGAAATCATGATGGGATTTTAAGTAAACACATAGTGCAATCCGTAGTCTGAGAGCATGGTGCCAGGGCAGGGTTCTCTCCAGCAACCATGCACAGCATGCTCCACACACTCTCCTACTTCCACCTTACCCGTGGTCTGTGACTTGTGGGAGGGGCCACCCTGACACCTCATTGTAGGAGTACTGAGGCTGGTAGACATTCCCAGAGCTGCTAATGACACAATCTTCAAGTTCTCTTCCTTTCCAGGAGAAGAGGAGACATTGTCTCTCCCCTGTGTCAATGCCATTATCTCAGTGACTCTATTCAGCTTAAGTCCTCATATTTCTACACTGAAGGATTTTTAATGAGGGGAATCTACAGCAAGACCATTCATATCTGTGGAGCAGCTGAGTGGTACACAGCTTCCCACCTTTCCTACAGAAATAGCCAATGTACAAACAGCTGACATGTAAATACTTTTTAAAAATTTAACATGGTTCTATTGTTCATGTCTCTGGTGGCTCCTTTTTCAGAAACTCTTCTCACCTGGTAGTTGTGTTGTTTTCTTGTTAGTTTTTAACTGAAGAAAAAAATCAGAGACATAGTGGCCCTGTAGGGATACTGTGATCCCCTCTCCCACAGCTGAGCCCTGGTCTTCTTCCAACCCAGCCTTGTACTCTGTGCTGCGTCCCCACCCTCCCCCCTACACACTGGGAAGTGGTGGCATCTCTCTTTGGTTTAAGTAAGGTGTCTCAGGTGACATTTTTTTTCAACAATGTTTAAACCCCATTTCCCCCTTTGTATGGACCTCCCTTCCCTTCCCTCACCCTTCTGTCTTCTGAGTCTGCTAATGACAAGCCCATGGATGACTCTGCTACTGGAGAACTATTTGTATGTCATTAATATATTCTCTCTAATTGTAAATACCATATTTAGAAAAAGAAAAAAGAAAATCTTGGTATATTTATCTATTTCTCCAGGTTCCTGTTACTTCCCTGTGCCACTTGCCCACCCAAAGATGTCATTGTACACCAAAGATCTTTGAGAGTAAAACCGAGAAGAGTGTTCACATTTTCCATCCTCTGCAGCTCCACTTCATTAAGTGATGGGCAAGTCTCCCAGGCTCTGCCTCACTCTCATCTGTCACTCTGCCTCACACACATCTCTGTGTGTATGCACATTGATGTCAGAGGTATTTCATTGTAAAAACTGAGACCTTCCTCACACACATCCATCTTGAATCCATGGTTATTTCATGTCCAGATTCCTTGGCCTCTTTCCCTGTGGGCACAGAGAGACTGAGCTCAGCATCCCTGCAGCTTCCCCTGGTTCCCATGGCCCACACTGGTGCCTGCACCATCTACCTGCAGGGTAGGGAGGGTCCCAGTTCCTTTCTGCTTCTAACAGTGCTGTGAACAACAATCTTGAAAGGAAAGTTAAGAAGTTATGCAGCCTTTTCTTTATTTTTTATTGTGTTGTTGTTGTGTAGCTCTCTGTGTGGAAGAAATCTCTATGCTTAGCTAAACGAGGTCCAGGGACCTGTGTAGAGGTCTGATGGGAGCTGAGGGAAGGGGCTCTGCTCTGCCCCTCCATTTTCTCTTCACTGCTCTTCCCCACCTGCCTTAAAACCTGAAGTCAAATGGGGACACAGCACATCTCAGTGACATGTCCGTGAATGTATCTGCAGTGGGATACTGTGTATTTTATACACTTGTTGGCCATATGAGCAGATCCCCTTTTGAATTATAAGAGTTCGTCTCATATCTCACAAAACAAATGGAAAGGTAATTCCAACCTCAAACATGAATGTATTTAATTTTTACTTATATCCTATAGTCCATCTAGGATAGTCCCCTTTATCAAAGACAAATATCAGTTAATCTCTTCCAGTACTGCTTGGCCAAACAGAGCTGTGATGCACTGATGTAAAAACATGGTGTAGTAAATCACAGAGGCAGAAAGATTACTGGTGGCTCCAATGGTAGGGAAGAGAGGGAATTGTGTCCAAATGGGAATGGAGTGGGGGAAACATTCTGGAACTGGGCAGAAATGAAGGCTGTACACATTGAGAATGTGATGATGCCACTTCCCTGAGGATTTTTATTAGAATGAATGAAGTCCTATAATTCATTTAAAATTAATTCATTTCATAATATTTAAAAGGAGTATAGAGGTAAGTGCAAGGAAATGGATAAAATAGTGTAGGAGATAGGAAAGTCATGTTTTCAGCAGGAGCTGGCCTAAGTGGAGCTGGCCTCAGTGACTCCTGCTGTGGAGCCACTGTTAATCATATGTCTGAGCTGACAGAGATGGGATTCCTGGTGGTGCCTCTTCACGTGGTCCCAGAGCTGATGAAGGCACTGGAGATGAATCAGGTACAAACTCTTCAGCTGGTCATTGAGCGTGGTGTTCAGCCGACCCTTCAACAGCAAACGGAAGAAAGATCATCAATTTCCCATGTTCCTTGCAGAGCAAACAAACTTCCCAGTGCCTGTCAGAGACAGCTCTGTGCAAAAATCCACTATTAGGAAGTTTCCCACACTGCATCCACCCACTGACTGCTGTGTCTCAGTGTTGCAGGGTGGTCCCTTAGCTTTGTCCACCTCACATACCCTCAAGCCTATACCCAGTCCTTGTCACCCTTGTATCTGCCTCAGTGGGTTCACAGTGCTCCAGCTCAGAGAAGTGGTGCTGCATTGGAGGGTCCATGTGGGTTTGTAGCTGCGGCTTAGAGCTAAAGAAGCAGGGCTGTGTTTCTGGAGGAGACAGGTGTGGGGAGCTGAGTGTGAGGTCTGGTCCTCCCTCCCAAACTGCTCACCCAAGGCAACCTGCTGAGCTTGAAACCTGCCTGCTGCTCCAGCAGTGGAGAGCTGAGTTCACTCTATCTCCACCACCAGTGAAGCAGCGCTGGCCCAGACAGCCCTGAGAGACTGACAGATGACTCCATGGCAGAGTCTGTGGACACTGGGGTCACCATCTCTCCCTTCTTCAGGGAAGCTGTACACACATCTGTCTAGTGCTCCCCAGTGGCATTTTGCCTTCATGGGGGATGGAAAATGTCTGCTATGGTAAAGGGGTTGTCTTCCATAAACATGTGAGAAGTGAGGGCACAGAGGGATGTGTCCTGTTCCACCTTTCCTCATTTGTTAGATTGTGCAGAGACTTGCCACCCAGTACTCTGTTATTCCTCTGGGATCCACTTCCACTGTTGTGCATCCTTGTCTAGGGAAGCCAAGAGGGGGTCTCATGTACCATAATGTCAGTGATACATGATCTGCCATTCAGGGTAGCCCCCACTAGTGTGGAGGGTCAGGAAGGGAATATATACATATTTCCTGGTCATTGGATCATGGTCAGTGCCTGGAAAAGTGTCTGTGCATGGTGTAGCTCTATGTATATTCAAGTACTCATGGTACCAACTGGTTCCTGCCCTGATGTCTAAAAGGGCCTGATGCCTCTGCCAGTCCCCAGAGAATGTGGCACTGAATAATACATCCCAAAGCCCATAGAGAAACTCTCCAATCCCCTCTACAATGAAGAGAGAATGTTTATTCAGTGTAGGGATCAGCGCAGGAGAAACAAACCTTTACCATGGAGAGAGCAACTCAGTGGAGAATAAACATGGCTACTCATGCAGGCCTTCCACAGAGCCTTGGCTGGGGTCAGCAATTGCCTGGAAACCCCATTTTGTTCCATAGGGACACTGTAAGAGTGGCCTTAGGTGAAATGCACTGTTCTGAGAATTGTACTGCTACTGGGTGCAATTCTCAATTCTCAGTGAACTGAGGCGAGAGATATAAGCACATTTCAAAGACTCAGCTCTAGGTGGCTGAGTCACATTGTGTACCTGAGAGAGCAAACTCACCTTCCCACCATCGGGGCCTGTGAGGTGGAAATGTTGGCCCTTGAGGGAGCTGGGAAAGAAGAGCTGTGGATAGGGCAGCTGTGCAGAAAGTCCTGCTCCAGGGGTTCCATCGGGCTGTGCAGCCCTTTTGCCTGTGTCACCCTCACTGTGCAGACCACTGCCAGGTTCTCCACTGACTGATTTCCAGTCTGTGATGAGACAGTGGGAAGCCTGAAGTTACTGGCCCAGCCATGCCCCACTGTGAGTGCTGGAAGCTGTAGTGATACTCAAGGGTTAAGGAGCAGTTAGAAATAATAGCATTTTCAGATCAGTTGTGAGCAAATAAGTCATTAGCTTCCTACATGAAGATTATCATCCCACATGTCCTGTGACAACCACACATTCTGGAGATGAGAAAACAGGATTGTCCTGGGTGTGGGAGTGTGGACCTGTATGTGATGACACACAGGGTACTTCCCTGGGGTGCTTCTGAAGAAATTGGGTCCAGTTTCCTTAGCCATGAAAGGCTGAGTGGCTGTGTTCACTCTCTCCTGGTACAATGTCATTTAGCCTAGTGGGGCCTCAACCTCTGACCTGAGGGGCCTGGATATTTTCCCTGAGACATGGACAAAGTAGCAAGGGCCTAGGTTTGGGGTGAGTGCACCCCTGCTGATGTGATGATGTGTCAGAGCTGGGGACAGGGTAGAAGCACAGTCACATCAGTGCCAAAGGGATAAATGGGCCCAGGTGTTACAGTGAACTAAAACAGCAGAAGTAAATCATGACAGGAGGTGAAGTGACTTAGTCTCCATGCCCCTATTCTGATGCTCCCTCTAATGTGTGGACAGTGACCTGGCACCTGGCTGAGTTGGCTGAGCAGAGAGGAGGTGATAGTTGAAGACTTAGACCCCAGTTTCCTTTGGGGGCAGGACCACAGGCCTGCTGTTTACACGCCCTTGAGGGAAGTGCTGAAAATGTAATCTGTCCCTGAATATCCCCTGTCCTCTTTGGGCCCCATTACAGAATCCCCTTAGCTCACTCTCTCCCCCTGCTGGCATCTGTTGTTATTGCGAGGCCCCACTGTGGTACAGGTATGTGGATTGCAGCCCTGCAGGGACTAGCTCCAGGCTGATGTCTGGGGCAGCACTGTTGGTGCAGTGACTAGTAGTGTGCAAGAAGCTTCTGAGATCTCAGACAAGCAGATAATAGGGCCATCAGGACTCCCCTAAAGCCTCCCAGAGTTCTGAGTATAGCGCAGAGAGACATGGCAGCTTCTGGAAGCACAGGCTGCACATAGAGCTGCAGGGTCTGCCCTGCACAGTGAGCTGGGAGGGGCCATGCCCTGTCTCATAACCCTGCTCCCCCATGTTAGGGATGGTAGGGACACCAAGGCACACAGAGCAGATAGTCACTAAGGGGTGTTTACCAGCATTTATGATCCAGGAAGCCATCAAAGCCACCACCAGCCAGGACAGAAAACCAGGAGGTCTCACTTTGTCTCTTTTGGGATTGCCTAAGTGGGAAAGGATTCACCTTTCTAGTGACAGCACAGAAGCTACCAGCCATGTGATGAATCACGTCCTTTAGTACAGTTCCCCATGGCAGTCTTTCAGACAGCACCTGGGGCTTGCTGGCCTGGTGGGGAAGCCAGGCTGGGTCCTTCTGGAAGCTGATCTCACCCACCTTCCCCTCCCCATCTAGAATTTATTCTCACCCTGTGGTTCCCCAAACCCTAGACCAGCTCAGGCTCACTTATCAGCCCCCAGGTGGCCTTCCTCAGAGCCCTAGTGAATCTTCCTCTACCTGGGTTGCCTGGCCTCTGCTTTGCATCTGAGGCCTGAAAAAAACCCCATCTCTATTCCTGTTTCCTGCTGGGGACTCATGGCCACCTGACTGAGCACTTGGGTAATAGAGCTTCTTATGTACACAGGAAGGTTCTTTAGAAATTAAGCAGTGAGTCCCTAGCTTCTGGATTGAAGTTTCTGCATTAGAGCCAGCTCAGAAGGCTGTACCATCTCTCACTGGTAGAACATATTGCACACATTACATTTTGTGTCTGGTTGTACCCCCAAAGCCTCATCTAGTCACAGGAGAATGGTTTTTTCAAAAGTTGCTGAAACTAAGTTTGTGATGGATTCATGGTCTAATGCTGAGATTAAGGGTGTTTGTGGCACACCTGCCCTAAGGCTAGTACCTGCTTACATTGTAAGGGATCCTCACGTGTTGTTTTTACTGTTTTCCACTGCCATGGACTGTTGCCCTCTGCCATGTCCCACCCTGCCTTCAAGCCAGCAGGTAATGGACTGAAACCTCTCCAAACTGTGAACTAAAACACCCTCCCCTTTTTAAATTTGGGTGTCTGTTATTTTGCCTCACCAGCAAGAGAAAAGTAACTAAGACAGCACACAAGAGACTCAGCCTGCTATATATGTTCCCATGCTCTCAGCCTCAGGAATTCTTGCTCACATTGCTTAATTCAGCTGAGTGTAAAACATTTCCTGTATAGAGCCTGTTTAGCTGCCGCGCCTGGCCATAGGTCTGCAGAGGAGGAGCTGGGCAGATCTGGGGTGCCCTCACTGGCCTCTCTGCGTGTCTGGAGGACTCTGGATTTCTGCGCCCAGACTGCTGGAGTTCCCTCAGGCTTCCAGGTGCAGTGAAGGAGAGAGGTGGGTTTGAGGCTTCCACATCAGCCTCCCCATTCCCGGCTTCATGTGGAGACCTGCTAAGCTCCCGATAGGTGGGCTGGCCCACACTACCAGCCTAGCCCAGCCTGTTTAGCTGCCGCGCCTGGCCATAGGTCTGCAGAGGAGGAGCTGGGCAGATCTGGGGTGCCCTCACTGGCCTCTCTGCGTGTCTGGAGGACTCTGGATTTCTGTGCCCAGACTGCTGGAGTTCCCTCAGGCTTCCAGGTGCAGTGAAGGAGAGAGGTGGGTTTGAGGCTTCCACATCAGCCTCCCCATTCCCGGCTTCATTTGGAGACCTGCTGAGCTCCCGATAGGTGGGCTGGCCCACACTACCAGCCTAGCCCAGCCTATTTAGCTGCCGCGCCTGGCCATAGGTCTGCAGAGGAGGAGCTGGGCAGATCTGGGGTGCCCTCACTGGCCTCTCTGCGTGTCTGGAGGACTCTGGATTTCTGCGCCCAGACTGCTGGAGTTCCCTCAGGCTTCCAGGTGCAGTGAAGGAGAGAGGTGGGTTTGAGGCTTCCACATCAGCCTCCCCATTCCCGGCTTCATGTGGAGACCTGCTGAGCTCCCGATAGGTGGGCTGGCCCACACTACCAGCCTAGCCCAGCCTGTTTAGCTGCCGCGCCTGGCCATAGGTCTGCAGAGGAGGAGCTGGGCAGATCTGGGGTGCCCTCACCGGCCTCTCTGCGTGTCTGGAGGACTGTGGATATCTCTGCAACCAGGGAGGGTCCACAGGTTCCTGAAGCACCGCGGCCTGTGGTGAGTACCCTAACCCGGCTGCGATTGAAGAACTGTGGAGCTTCCAAGGGGCAGGTGGGCGCACAGTGTCACTGAGGCCCAGCTTGTCTGGAACTGTGGAGTTCTGAGCAGGCAGAGGAGGGCCACTGGTTCTGTAGGCCTAATGGCTTGGAGTAGCATGGCGCCAGAGTCCCAGTAGCTCCAAACATAGAAGGGGATTTTCAACAGATCCTGAAGAAGCTTTCAAATAACACTTGAAACACAGAAATATAGGAAAATGACAAAACGAAAGACCAAATTACAACCTCAAACCTCCAGCCCATCTCAAGAAACCCTAGGAGCGATGTATATAGAAGAAAATATATCCCAAACACCTCATATATCGGACACAATAGCCACTGAAATTGACAAGCAACTCCAGGAAGCTTTAAAGAAATTCAAACTCGAAATAATCTCCCAGATAAAAGAAGAAATGATAAAAGAAATGAAAGAGATTCTAAATATATCTAAAGAAAACACAGATAAAAAATTGGAGGAACTAAACAAAAAGATAGAATCCCTCGACGAGCAATATAAGAAACAAACAGAATACATAATGCAGATGCACAGAGATATACAGGAAATAAAAACTCCACTGAAAGTTGTAAAAACCGCCTTAATGAAAGTGAAGATAGAATTTCAGACCTTGAAGACAGGATTGCAGCTAGTGAACAGGAAAGGAAAGATCTTTTGAAAATAACAAGGAACCAGGAAACAACAATTCAACAACTGCAAGATGATGCAAAGAAGAATAACATAAGAATGATAGGGATTAATGAAAGAGAGGGAGACAACATGAAGGATGTCAGGAGGATATTTAGAGAAGTAATAGCTGAAAATTTCCCAAGCATGAGATCAGAAACTGACATCAGGATCAGTGAAGCATATAGAACTCCAAACAGCCATAACCAAAATAAAACTACACCCAGACATATAATAGTCACCATCCCAGAAATCCAACACAAGAATAGATTATTAAAAGCTGTCAGAGAGAAAAGACAAATCACTTATAAAGGAAAACCTATCAGAATCACAGCAGACTTCTCAGCACAAACGATAAAGTCAAGAAGAGCATGGAGTGAAGTATTCCAGATCCTAAAGCAAAATGATTTCCAACCAAGACTGATATATCCTGCAAAACTATCATTCAAAATATATGGTGCAATACGATACTTCCATGACAAAGAACAGCTGACGAACTTCATGAACACCAAACCAACCCTGCAAAAAATATTGAAAGACAGTTTAGATACACAAAGGAAAAAACCACTAAGCAAAGCAAATAATTAAACAGAACCGAAAGATAAAGATGCAACAGCAGAGAGATAACATTCCTACAATTAACCAGCATTTAACAGTAATAACCATTAATGTAAATGGTCTCAATGCACCAATCAAAAGAAACAGACTAGCAGAATGGTTCAAGAAACAAAATCCAACCATATGCTGTTTACAGGAAACACATCTAACCCAGAAAGATACTCACAGACTGAAAGTCAAAGGATGGAAAACAATTCTTCATGCAGCAGGAATCCAAAAAAAGGCAGGAGTAGCCATTCTGTTTGCAGACAACGTGAACTTTAAACCAACAATGACCATAAAGGACAAAGAAAGTCACTACATACTCGTAAGGGGAAAACTCCAAGAGGAAGAGATAACTATCTTAAATATATACGCACCAAACTCCAGAGCACCCAGTTATATAAAACAATTATTAACAGAAATGAAAACTCAAATTATCAGTAACACAATTGTAACAGGAGACCTTAATACACCACTGACAACAAGGAACAGATCAACCAGACAGAAAATGAGC
Organism: Cavia porcellus; assembly: GCF_034190915.1. NCBI lineage: Eukaryota > Metazoa > Chordata > Mammalia > Rodentia > Caviidae > Cavia > Cavia porcellus. Next base: position 2,216,829 of record NW_026947518.1, on the reverse strand, counting down.
AAAGAAATAACAGAACTGAATCACACCTGTGAACAAATGGGTTTGATAGACATATACAGAATGTTCCACCCAACAACATCAGAATACACATTCTTCTCAGCAGTACATGGATCATTTTCTAAAATAGACCATATATTAGCTCACAGAACATATTTAAGCAAATGCAAAAGAGTTGAAATCATGCCTTGCATATTATCAGATCATAGCGCTCTGAAATTAGAAATTAATGACAAAGGATACTGCAAAAATTCCGCAAACACATGGAAACTAAATAACACACTCTTGAGTAATCAGTGGGTCACAGAAGAAATTAAAGAAGAAATTAAACAATACCTAAAAGAAAATGAAAATGCAGATACAACTTACCGGAATCTGTGGGATGCAATGAAAGCCGTTCTGAGAGGAAAATTTATTGCACTGAGTTCCCACATCAGGAAAACAGAACGAATACAAATAAATAACTTGATGCTACACCTCAAACAGCTAGAAAAAGAAGAGCAAGTCAAGCCCAAAGCCAAAAGAAGAGAGGAAATTATAAAAATCAGAGCAGAAATCAATGCAATAGAGACTAAGAAAATAATCCAAAGAATCAACGAATCAAAGAGTTGGTTCTTTGAAAGAATAAATAAAATCGATAAGCCCCTAGCCAACCTTATTAAAAAAAGGAAAGAAAAAGCTCAAATTCATGCAATAAGAAATGAAAAAGGAGAAATCTTTACAGACCCAATAGAAATACAGAGGATCATCAATACCTATTTCGAAAACCTCTACTCTCAAAAGTTTGATAACACAGAAGAAATAGACAGATTCTTAGAAGCATATGAAGTACCAAAGCTAGATCAAGAGGATATAAAACTGTTGAATAACCCAATCTCTGCTAATGAAATTGAGAATGTAATTGGATCCTTGCCCACCAAGAAGAGCCCAGGCCCAAATGGATTCACTGCAGAATTCTACAAGAAATATAAAGAAGACCTAATGCCGACACTCCTCAAACTATTCAATGAAATTGAAAGGGAAGCAATCCTTCCTAAGTCATTCCTGGAAGCAAATATTACTCTAGTACCAAAACCTGAGAAAGACCCAACTATAAAAGAGAACTATAGACCGATCTCCCTAATGAACACAGATGCAAAAATCCTCAATAAAATATTGGCAAATAGGATCCAGCAAATCATCAAGAAGATTATACACCATGACCAGGTGGGATTCATCCCAGGAATGCAAGGATGGTTCAACATACGCAAATCAATAAATGTAATCCACCATATCAATAAAGACAAAAATAAGAATCACATGATCATCTCTATAGATGCAGAAAAAGCCTTCGATAAGGTCCCACACTTATTCATGATAAGAACTTTACAGAAAATTGGAATAAATGGTCTTTACCTCAATATAATAAAGGCCATTTATGACAAACCAACAGCCAGCATCATACTAAATGGCCAAAAATTGAAAGCCTTTACTTTAAAATCAGGTACAAGACAAGGATGTCCTTTATCACCACTCCTATTTAAGATAGTACTGGAAGTATAGCTAGAGCAATTAGGCAAGAAACAGAAATAAAAGGGGTAAAGATAGGAAAAGAAGAAGTTAAATTATCATTGTTTGCAGATGACATGATACTCTACATAGAAGACCCCCTAAACTCCATTGAAATACTCTTAGATACAATAAATAAATTCAGTAATGTGGCTGGATACAAAATCAATACTCAGAAATCAAGAGCATTCCTATACACGAACAACAAAATTACAGAGAGGGAAATAAGAGAAACTGGACTATTCACATTAGCAAGCAAAAAAATGAAATATTTAGGAATTACTCTTATGAAAGAAGTGAAAGACTTATACAGTGAAAATTATAATACACTGAAAAAGGAAATTGAAGATGATCTCAGAAAATGGAAAGACATCCCTTGATCATGGATAGGAAGAACAAACATTGTGAAAATGGCCATTCTCCCAAAACTGTTATACAGATTCAATGCAATCCCAATAGAAATACCATCAACATACCTTATAGATCTAGAGAAATCACTCCTAAATTTCATCTGGAACCAGAAGAGACCTAGAATCGCAAAGGCAATTCTAAGCAGCAAAGACAAAGCAGGAGGCATCACAATCCCTGACTTGAAGTTATACTACAAAGCAACAGTAGTAAAATCAACATGGTATTGGAATCAAAACAGAGCTGAAGATCAGTGGAATAGATTAGAAGATACAACCACAACTACGAACACACTCAACCACCTTATTTTTGATAAAGGAGCCAAGCAGATTCACTGGAAGAACGACAGTCTCTTTCATAAATGGTGCTGGAAAAACTGGCTCTCCATTTGCCAAAAACTAAATCTAGACCCATGTCTATCACCATGTACTAAATTAAAATCTAAATGGGTCAAAGATCTGAATATTAAAACAGAAGCACTAAATCTATTGGAAGACAAAATAGGTAGAAACCTTGGAGACATAGGAGTAGGTAAAGAATTCATGAACAGGACTCAAACCGCACGGGAAATACTTCCCAGAATCAATAACTGGGACCACTTCTTATTAAAAAGTTTCTGCATGTCAAAAGAAATCTCCAGCATAGTGAAAAGAAAACCCACAAACTGGGAAAAGATTTTAGTGAACTCTCTCTCAGACAAGGGCCTCTTGTCTAAAACATACAAAGAATTAAAGAAACTCAGACCTCCGAAATTCAAAGATCCAATCCAAAAATGGGCATCTGAGATGAATATGCAATTCTCAGATGAAGAAATGCAAATGGCAAATAAATACATGAAAAAATGCTCATCATCATTGGTCATTAGAGAAATGCAAATTAAAACCACACTGAGATACCATCTCATTCCTGAAAGAATGGCCAGGATCAAGAAAACCGACAACAAATGCTGGAGAGGCTGTGGGGAAAAAGGAACTCTCCTGCACTGCTGGTGGGAGTGTAGACTGGTACAGCCTTTGTGGAGATCTGTCTGGAGATTTCTCAAAAAGTTGGGACTGGAAATCCCATTTATTCCAGCTATTCCAATTCTAGGCATATTCCCAGAAGAACTGAAAGCATCATGCCACAGTGATATATGTGCACCTATGTTTATAGCAGCACAATTTGTAATCGCCAGATCTTGGAAACAACCCAAGTTCCCATCAACTGAGGAATGGATAAAAAAGTTGTGGTATTTCTATACAATGGAGTATTATTCAGCTATAAAGAAGGATCACATTGAGATATTTATCAATAAATGGGCGCAGCTTGAGACCATACTCATAAGTGAAATAAATCAATCTCGCATGTGTGAATACCGAATAGTTTCCCTAATGTAAGTAATGATTCAAATATATAAAAATATGTGGTAATCATGATTCCCCATTAGGTGGCCTTGAAGCCTTATAAAGTTTTCACTCATTAATTAGAAAGGCTTTATTCTGGGCTTCTTGATATGAAAATATTTGAAGCTGGAGTATATGAAGTTTTACCCAAATATTTCAAGGTAAAAGACACTATGGTAACTACTATTAAGTCAGGTTATAAGGTGGTGAAGTACTAGGTTATTGAAACAGTCATGCTGTGACCTCTATTGTTATATTGTTATGTCCTGTTTTATCTCAATCTCCCCCTTATTGTTTCAAAAAAAATTATTTAGTCATTTCTTATGTTTGTCTTAATTACAGAAAAAATTCAAAAAAATTAGGATATATAAATAGTAACTCTTTTTGATTTCCTATTAACTTGTTTTGAAGTCCTGTAGTACTCCCACGATCTTGTTTTGACTGATTAGACTCTGTTCCATTCTATATGATAGTATCAAGTTTGAAGACATAGGCAACTACTTTGAAGACAATAAGATTCACTAAGATACCCATTCTGGTTTGACTATTGTCTTCTTTGGAAGTCCTGTAATGTTTACAATGCCTAAGTTTTATTGGTCTTGTTCTCTACTGTTTTGTCCAACTTTATAATATCTAATGAGATAGACAATTCTTTTTAAGGAAACAAGGGACAACGTTGATAACCATTGTTGATAAACTTGTACTCTGTTCTACACCATGTGCTATGTCTATCCTTGGTATTGACTGACAGCTTTGTTTTGCCATATTTGACTGTATTCTTCCCCTCCCAAAGAAAGTAATAAGCACTAAGGAGTAATAAAATCCAAGATGTGTAAATTTTGTTGTAAAAAAGAGAGGGAAAAAAAAAAGAAAAAGAGCTCTAACGGATATAACAGCAAGTGTGTTTGGGGGTGTTAAATAGCTGACTTTATCAATGTTTTTGGAACATTGAACACATTTGTTTGCAGTCTCCCTGTTTGAATGTCCACCTTGTGTTCTTTGATACTGTGATTTGAGGAACTATTTTCAAGAAAATAGTGTGTAATCTACTAGCAGGTAATTTCTTACTGTTATGGTTTTTTGTTTTGTTTTGTTTTGTTTTGTTTTGTTTTGTAGTTCTGTATTGCGTGTACCCTTACGCCGCTTTGGTTTGTTTTGTGTTTTTCTCTTTTTCCTCTTAAATTAAAAAAAAATATATAGTAGAGAGAACAGAAGTCTCTCTTGATTTAAGGAAACTGGAGAGTTATCCCTTACATCAGCATCCTAAGGTGGAGGGGTGAAGGAGCATTCTGCCCTGGATGTAAGTGGTAAGGAGGTGCACTGTAGAGACGCTAAAAATCATAACACAACCAGCTGAATGTTGGCCTGATTTCTATCAACACTCCCTGGCAGTCCTGAACAATGTCTGTGATAAAATCTCCCCAGGACACGCCGCATCCAGCACCACCCTCACCCTCTCCCCTTGGTTGTAGGAGTGAGGGGGTGAGGTTCTCAGAACACATCGCAGTTCTCCTTAAAAGTCTTCTCCCCCCTTATTTAATTTTTTAAATTTCTTTTTTAAACTAAGGGAAAAAAAAACTAGCAGGATATATTATAGTAACTTTTTTGATTTCCTATTAACTTGAAGTCCTGTAATATCCCCATTATCTTGTTTTGACTGATTAGACTCTATTCTGCTCTGTATGAAAGTATCAAGTATCAGAGTATAGGCAACTACTTTGATAAGGCAATAAGATTCACCATGATGCCCATTCTGGTTTGACTATTATCCTCTTTTGAGGTTCTGTAAGATTTACAATGTTTAGGTTTTATTGGTCTTGTTCTCTACTGTTTTGTTCAACTTTATAATACCTAATGAGATAGACAATTCTTAAGGAAGCAAGAGGCATTATGGTAACCATTGTTGATAACCTTGTACTCTGTTTTTACATCGTGTGCTATGTCTATCCTTGGTTTTGACTGACAGCTTTGTTTTATCATGCTTGATTTTATTCTCTTACAAAAAAAAGTAATAAGATCTAAGGGAGTAATAAAACCCAAAATGTGTAAATTTTGTTGTAATAAAGAGAGGGGGAAAAAAAGTGCCCTAAAGGATACAACAGCAAGGGTGTTTAGCTGTGTTAAATAGATGACCATATTAATCTTAATAGGTAGTACTGATTTAGTATCATCTTGTTTTGAAGTCTCATCTAGCTTTTGTCCTTCTGTCTCCAATGGTCTAAATAGGTTGTATCTTGCTGGATTTTACTATGTACGATAGTATAAGCAAAAACCTTTTAAAGACAAGGAGATTATACAGAAACCATTATTCATTTTCTGTTAGTCGATTCTAAATACTCTGTAATGCTGTCATTCTCTTAAATGGTTTTACATTGTTTTGATATACTTAATGCTACAGTATACGAAGTTGTACTCAAGGATTTCAAGGAAAGAGACAATATGGTAACTACTTTTAGGTCAGGATTATCTGGTGGTGAAACACTATTCTGCTTAAATGGTTATGTTTTGATCTGTGCTGTTTCGTTGTTATGCCCTCTTTTATCTCAATCTCTACTCCATTATTTACTTTTTTAATACTTTTTAAAAATTTTTATCCTTTTAATTAAAGGAAAAAAATAGCAGGATATATTATAGTAAGCCACTTTGACTTTCCATTACCTCGATTTAAAGCCCTGTATTACTCTCACCATCTGGTTTTTAACTGATGTTCCCCTATTCTGTTTTGCTGGATAGTATCAGGTTCAAAAATTTAGGCATCAGCTGTGAAGATAATGAGATTCATTATAACGCCCATTCTCGTTGACTTTTATCTACTTTTGAAGACCTACAATGTCTCCAATGGTTTGGCTTTGTCGGTTTTGTTCTTTACTGTTTTGTTCAATTGTATTATAACTAATGGTATAGGCAATTCTATTAGAGATAGCGGGAGGCATTATGGTAACCATTGTTGATCACCTTGTATTATGTTTTCACATTATCTATTATGTCCACCCTTTTGACTTGACCGATTCTGTTCTGTTATGTCACATTTGGTTTTACTCTCTTCCAAAAAAGTAATAAGAACCGTGAGAGCAATGAAACCCAAAATGTGTAATAGTCATTGTACAAAAGAGAGGAAAAGAAAGTGCTCTAAACTATATAACTGCATATATATTTAAGTGTACAAGATAGAATATGATATCACAGAGTTTTATTGGATCATTGAACAGAACTGTTTGCAGTATCATTGATGGAATGTCCACTTTACAAGCTTTAATTTTGTGACTTGAACAATTATTTCTAAGATGACAGTATATAATCCATTAACTAGTGATTTCCTACTGTTCATTTTTTTCTGCAAATCTGTATAACTTGTACCCTTTCTCTGCTTTTTTTTTTCTTTTCTCCTTAAATAAAATTAAAAAAAAAAAACATTTCCTGTATAGACCACGCATCTGATACCCAAAGGAGGAGTGCTGGCCCTGTGTAATTAGAGACCTGCACTTGACCATGTGTCTCACAGGCCACCTTTTAAGCCTTGTGCTGTCTGAGACTGGGCCTTTGACCTGTGAAATCATGTGGAACCTGGGCTGATGAAATCCCACACCAAAATATCCATGCTCAGGGCTGCTCAGCTCCAAAAACTAAGCTTCTGTCAAAGTCAAGTACTTGAGAGGCTGAGGCAGGAGAATTGTTTGAGGCCACTCTGGGTTATAAAGTGATCTAAAATCCAACCTGAATTTCATAGCAAGATGTTGCCACCAAAAGAAAAACAGTTCAAATCTAATTAACACAAGAGTGTAATAGTGATGGTCTTGTTACATTAGCATGACTATCATGCTTATATCATGCTTATCACACTATGAAAACCTAACTTAGAGCCCATTTCATAATACAATATCATATCCTTTACTAAACAGAGTACACTGATGAATATTTGTTGTTCATCATTGGCATTTGGTGGTGAAGGAGCAGTGCTTGCTGCTGCTCTCCACAGAAAAGTGACTATTGCTGCAGTAAACAGGAATATGCATGAATCACTGCAATGGGTCCTTAGACCATTGAGTATGAGACCCATTAAAGGAAGCACTGCACTTAGTGGACTTCCTATGTTTAATCATTTGAATACTTTGAACACTGACTTCAGTAGTGGTTGAAGTACTTGCCTACATTTCCACCAAAAGGTTAAATAGTTTCTTTTCCATTGCCATCTCTTGTATAGAAAATTGAAGGCCCCTACTCTTTAATGAAATTGAAAGAGAAGCATTTCTCCCTATCTCTTTCCTGGAGGCCAGCATTACACTGATACTAATACCAGAGAAAGACACAACCAGAAAAAGAAAACTACAGGGAAGGTTTCCTAATGAACATAGTTGCAAAAATCCTTAATAAGATATTAGCAAAATGAATGTAGCAAATTATCAAGAAGATTTTAAAACCTGACAACTTGGATTCATCCCAGGAAGGCAGGGATGTTTCAGTACATGCAAATCAACAAATTTAAATGTTATATCAACACAGGCAAAAACAAAAGTCACCTGGTGATCATCTCAATAAATGCATGATAAGCTTTTCACGAAATCAAGCACTGATCTGTAATAAAATCCTGCAGTATGTAACAATAGAGAGCCTTTACCTTAATCTGATAAAACAAGCAAAGACAAAAATATACCCAGCATCACACTAAATGGTGAAAAACTAAAAACTTTCACACTACAATTAAGAACAAGAAAAGGATGATTACTATCACCACTCTTATTCAATATAGCTCTGGAAACAGGCAAAACTATTAGAGACAAGCGACAAATAAGAATAATCAACAGAAAGTAGGTAAACCATCATTATTCACAGATGACATGATATTCTGTGTAGAAGATGTCAATTACTCCACCAAAAGATTTCTGGACTCAACCAAATTCAATAATGTAGCTGGAGACAAAGATGACAATCAAAAATCAAGAGCATTCTTGTACACAATAAACTCACTAAGAGAAAAGTTACAGAAATCACACCCTTAACAATACCCACCAAGAAAATGAAATACTTGGAATGAACCTAACAAAGAAAGTCAAAGACTTAGATATTGAAAATTACAGTACTTTGTAAAAGGATACTGAAGAGATTCTCAGAAAAGGGAAAGATATCCCTTGCCCAAATTGTGCATTGCCTTTTCACTGCGTTAGTGATTTCTTTTGATGTACAAATACTTTTTAACAAGATGGAGTCCCAGTGATTGATTCTTTGAAGTTGATTCTTCAAATTTTGTGTTTTGTTCATGAAGCCTCATTAGTGTTTCTGTTGTAATATTTAGATCTCCAAGCTAGTTTGACTTTAGTCTATTTCATGGTGATAGGCATAGACCCACTTTAAGTCTTCAGTACGGGGAAAGTCATTTTCTTCAGCATTATTGAGAAGGCTATCTCTCTTTCAGTGAACATATTTGTCTCCTTTATCAAAGACAAGGTAGCAGAGTGTGTTTGTAGTTGTGTCTCCATCTCCAGTCTGTTTAGATTATTGGGTCTGTTTTTCTGCCAGGACTCTGGTGATTTTGTGACAGTAGCTTTCTCCTATTATAGCAAGTAAAGAATTGTGATGCCTCCTGACTTGCCTCTGTTGCCCAGGAATGTCTTTGCTACTCTAGATCTTTTCTGTTTCCAAATGAATTTTAGAAAAGTTTTCTCTATATTTGTGAACTATACTAATAGTATTTGGATGGGCATTGCATTAAATCGGTATAATACTTTGCAATATGATATTTTTGAGCTTTCCATATCCTTAAACATAGTTTTACTGGTTTTTATACTCACCTGATGTATCCTAAAATGTGTGATCCTAAGAGTTTCAAACTATTAAGTTTTTTTTCTCAAGGATATCAGCAATAATAGATACTTTTTTTCCTATTTGTTTGAGACATTGTTTCCCTATGCAGTTCAGGCTGACTGTGGACTCACATCTTAGTCCAGTAAATTCACACTGATGATCCTGCCTCAGCGTTCCAAGTCCTGGGATTACAGGTGTGCACCTAGCACCTGAAAGAATTCCTGGTGTTATTTGAAAGATGAGAAAACAGTCATGAGATACACATGTATTCATTAACTGTCATTTCAGTGTAGGGAATCAGAAGACGTGTTTCTATCTCTTATGGTCTGAGGATAACACACTACACTACTGCAAGTCCTGGAGAAATCACTGCTAGGAATATGTGTCAAATTTGAGCACCAGTATTATGAATTAAGAGTATTTATGGAAGATGAGTGAAAAGACCAGTGGAAAATAATGAGAGACCTGGTGACTTTAGCCTTTCATGACTGTAGATCAGGCTTTATTATAATGCTAAACATCACAAATACTGAAATAGTCAAATATTATGTGTGTTTTTACCTAGAAAATATTAAGGCTTGGCACTATATCCTAGCTGTGTTGTAGCTTGGCATAAATCATACAATCTTGAGCCCTACATTTAACTAGTGCCTTGTATTTGAGCCAGGAAAATGGAAAATGACTCAGCATATAAGTACAATGAGAGATGCAAAATGAGTTGCACCCAAGGAAAAAAATTTAACCTGCTCAACAAAAACAAAAACAAAAAAACAGGATACAGGTGTCAACCAAAAATTAACCTAAGATTGTAGCTACATTGTTTCCAAAAGGATGTTCTTTGTGATTCTCTCTTTTAAAGACTCTTAACATTCCAGTCCAGGATCACTTGTTTAGATTTTGAAATGGGGGAGGTTTTGAAATGGGAGAAGTGTTTATGAGCACAGCTATTTAAATTCCAAATTTATCCTTTGTCTGTGTGGATTCATATATTGTTCACAAACTGACCTCAAGCTCCAGAAAGGTTTACTGACACAAGAAAGAACCTAGATTAAATACAGTGTCACCTTAATGAAAGAATAATAGTGAAAAGGAGGAAAGCAAAAAGACAAACACCATGTGTTATGATACCCACCTCTTTACCCGGCATTAAAGAGGCTGAAACAGGAGAATGGCCATGTATTCAAGGACAGACTACCTGACATAGTGAGTGCAAGGTCAGCCAGAACTACAAAGTGGAACTATGTCTTTAAAAACAAAAACAAAACAAAAAAATGAAAAAATATAAAAACTGAGGAACAGAGAAAGACTATTAAAAGAAAACAAAAATATTAGAGCTGAATGAAAGTTGACTTAACTACAATGGGAATTATGGAATGATGTGGCAGAGGAAAGCTGGTCCTGAAGTGTTACCCAGGAGGCAGTGAAAAATACAGTTATGAATGGGACCTATTGTGCTACATCACAATAGTGACCTCCTTCCTCCAATACATCTGCAGTCTACTAGACAGGAGGTCCAAAAGTTCATGGAAATATCAAACTCAGAGCAAATAAGCAGCTTGAAATCAAGGCTTTGAATCATGGGCTTTAGCAGATGTTTGATATTCAAGTTGAATATCAAACTCTTTGGATCATACCTTTTAGGATACATCAGGTAGGTATAATATAATCCTACCTGGTTTGATGGCAAATTCAGCAAGTTGGTTGGCTCACAGCATTGAAGAATGAAGTCACAAATCAAAAGAAGTTCAAAAAGTTTTCTTGGAAAAAAAGACAGAATAGCCCTGCCTTTGCAGGAGGGGTCTTCAGTGTTTAGCCCACAGATCTATTGTCAGGGGTCATTTATACAGCAAAGTCAGAATGTGAGTACAGTGTGGGTCTCAAACTACAATCTACCTGTAAGTGTATAGCTGCTTAACTAATATTATTCAGAAGGGCAGCAAGTCACCCAGAAAAGGTATGCAGAAAGAGCCAAGGAATTTTGTGGGAACAATAGCCCAGGTGTTCTGTTCATTGAGTATGGTAATAGATGCCTACCTGGACTTCCTGGGGAAGGTGGTGGTAACTGTAGTACAATTCAAGCTATTGTTTTTCTCTTTAAGAGGCATGTAGACCTGGTCACTGCATCTTCACCTTCAGGTCTGGCTTTCTTCAGCTGTGCCTCTAGCAGGGATTGTTGTATTTAGTTTTTTACATTGATTCCTTTGAGGTTCCATTTCCTCTCTTATTGTATATCAATTTCTGTCTACCTTGGCCTCCTGTAGTAAAATCACAATACTATTTGAATGGATAAAGTGATATCTATACATTGAAGAAAATATTATTTAATATGGGCCTGGGTTTTAGCTCAGCAGGTGAAAGTACCTGCCTGACAAGAGCCAGGTTGTAAATTTGATCCCTAGTACCTAAAAAAAATGATTTAAAATGCAAGGAACTAAAATAATTTCATTTGTGAAGATGTACATGAACAAAGTTTTCAATTAAATCTGTCAATGGCAAATTAAAGAGTGGTAATAGTCGTATTTAGAATCTAAGGTTGTTCAGGCTGGGGATTGAGCTCTTTGGTACAAGGATGAGCCAGGCAAGCACAAGGTCATGAGTTCAATCCTTGGTATGAAAAATAAAATTTCTACAGTTGTAAACCATGTAGTGCTATGAGCACAATTATTAAAATTGACAGTTGTTCATTCAGTGGCTCAATTTTTCTTTTGTGTTCTACAAAATATCAACAGATAACATGGTAAATACAGTGAATGATATACTGTCCCATATACTCTTGGGTATTTGCTGAGATTTGTTTTTAGTTTTTATTTTTTCACATACTTGAAACCTGAAAATATTTGGTGATGCTAGATAGAGAAACTGTGATAATTATTTTTTTCATTTTAATCATATATTTCACTATATCCATTAAGTACATTTTATTTGCTACAATTATGCTAAGAGAAGTTGATAAATGATTCTTAATGCTATGGGCAGCTGAGTTAGTTAGAAATATAAGCAGTCAGACAGTGATATAGGGGAATGCCACTCCTGACCTACTATGTTGGGTATGAGTTTAGGTTCTCTAAAACTGAAGAATGAATAATTAGGAACAATGGAGGTAAGAGCAGAATAAATTTTTTGAGAGAAATAAATTGACAGGATTTTCCTCTAGATGGGACATTTCAGCACTGGGAGGTGAGACCAGGGGACATTTACCTTGAGGTCACTTTCCTCTCTCCTTTGCAACTTACCTGTGGCATGAAGAGAGTCCCAATCAGCTACTTGCACATCAGCAATGCCACCTTTAAGCACCACCCCAATGGAAAACTATATGTACGCCCTTACCTGACATTTTTACTGTGTATTCTCTCTTTTACCACACCAAAAATCCTATCATTTGGTTCCCTGACCAGTAAGGTAGATTGAGTGGCTCCTGGGAATCCCTCCCATTTTGAGTCCCTTTGCCTTAAAACCACCAGTTTCTTCCTCCTGGATGGTTTACTTGCCACTGCTAATATGCATGCAACAGCAACCTTACTCACTGAACAGGGGTGAGATACCTTCTGTTTTGTTTGTTTGTTTGTTTGTTTGTTTGTTTCTGTTCTTTAGCAAGCTTGTGACAGAAAACACATCCTGCCATCCCCAAACAGGGTTACTAGTTTCCACACCCCTTAGGCCACACAGCTGGAGGTAACATGGAGATTTTTATGTGCTGGGACCTCGCCTTGCTCTCTTTGGTTACCTGCCAAGAAGAATGGCTGTTGGGACTTTGCCTGTCACACTTTCAAAATAGATTATGATCTCTTATGTTCTATGTGACAGAGCAAAAGTTCCACATTCCTTGGAGGAGCTACAGCTCTTAGTTCCTGAGGTGAAATTGTTCTCTCAGCTCTCTTATAATTCAGTCATGGGGACCTCTTCCTGTCCTCCAGAAAACACACCTCTTGGTGCCTGGTTCATAACCCTGATGCTTTTGGCCTCTAAAAGGCTACAACAACCAAAAAGCTGATCTTTTATTTATGCTTTTGTCACAGTCATGGTAAGTTGGCCAAAACCCTTCATCTTTAGGCCTTCTTCACTTTAAGGACGTGGTTTTCTCTCACTCTGTCTTCTGTGATGGCCCAAGTACTCCTGGCTCACTCTGCTCCACCAGGATCTCCCCTTCCCCTCACTTATGATGCGGCTCCTGTCTTTACAGCTTCTCCCCATATTTCTCATACCAAATCCCGCTGCTTTGTCAGCCAAAGGTTTCTATACACCCTGCATCATCCCCTCCTCCTCCTTCACTCCCAAGGGTCTCCAATCCTCCCCTAGGGCCTCCAGTCTTTCCGCTAGGGTCTCTAATCCTTCCCCTAGCATTTCTCACAAGGCTCTGACTTCTCAACCCCCGTGCTCTAGCCATCTGTGCTGTCTGAGGGGTTTTTTTTTTTCTCCTTCCCCTGCATCACCATTTTCTCTGCCTGCCCACCATACTCAGTCTCAGGCATTGCAGCCTTTTGGCAGGCCACATGGTTGCCAGCAGCCATGTTAATTACACACATGCACCTGCTGGGCTCATTTCTACTGCTGCTTTGGGAACAGGCTGGACCTAAAAGATTAACTAATATTTGTTTTTGTTCTTTTTAACTTTCTGAGCTACCTCAGGTTAACCATCAATTAGGTTCCTTTTCTGGTATTCTTATTGCAAGAGAGCTCTATTAATTGATCTATAAGAAGGTTCACTCTACTCTATTTATCATAGTTCAAGTTGGCCAAATATATTTGAGTGCATTATAATTTTATAAGATGATTGTCAGTTTATATATCTGTTGTCCATTTGTCCAGTGGTCTGCTCTGTTAGCAGCTTTTTCTTTTTACTTGAGCTCAACAATGTTTTCCTCAAAATTTATATTTTCAGATCATGTAATAAAGGATTATTTGGGTAACAGATTTAAAAGACATGCTTCCACCTAAGTTTCCAGCTGGTCAAAATGATGTTAAAATTGGTTAAACAAAATCCCTTGGGGTGAGGCAACATTAGACAGCACTCCAAATGATAAACAAGAAAGAGGCCACCTGGGAACTTTTTAAAATTTTTATTTTAATTTCAAACAGATTAAAATAAAAGAGGACTTAACAAATGAGATTGGAGTGCAACAAGTTAAGCAACACAGTATTTCAACACAATACAACCTGACATATCAGTAGCTACCTTAGTGTCTCTTTCCTTGAAGTAGTTGAGTATATCTTCATACACAATAGTATCAAACATAACAAAATATTATAAGACCATTAAAGAGCATGAAAGTATTACAGATTATTTGGAATGAAATAACACAAAATGAACAATGGTTACTATATTATCTCATTGTCCATAAAATATTTGTTTATACTGTCATACAAAATACAATCCAATAAGACAACAAAATAGAACCAATGGAAACAGAAGACTTAAAGCATGTTAGCACTTCAAAACAAGATGATATTCAATCAGCACTGATTATTATAGTGTCTTGTTTTCTTCAAAACAGCTCTTCAAATAATCATAGATAATAAAATCAAACAACCCAGGATGAAACCATTCTGAGTAATGAATGGGAATATTATAAGGCTCCAAAGCAGTGTAATGGGGAAGCAGGATTACCACAAACTCTTATGTACTCTTACCATTTCTCACACTAGGGAGACTATATGGTATTTACACATGAACAATCAGGTACTTTAACCAGGTCAGGTTCACTGATGGGAGGTCCAAATAAACCCTTTAGCCTCATGGGAAAAAGTTCAAGTAAAATTCATATTACTAAGACAATACATTGTCGCTGATCTGATGGTATATTCATGCCTTTAAATATAAAATTCTGATTGTTTATGATGACAAATGTTTTCTTTCATATCTAGATGTCTTATGCCTTTTTCTTGTGTTCCAGCCTGGTGATTTAGATCAGGCCAATACAAGGTCAGCAGTCAAATAATAATTTTTAACAAAAATTTATGTAATGTTATAGTGAGCAGTCCAAAATATGTCACAAATATTTTCAATGCTCAAATGTCAAAACACCCATGGTTAATAGAAAATAACACTTCCATTTAATGTTCTATTTTAAGTTTTCTGCTTGTCCTGCACTGTATGGTATTAATCTTCTGGATGTTTAACAGCTACAGTTAAGAGATAATTATAAATTCCCTTTGGATTCCTTGTGCTATGATCCACCAGATATTTTCTAGAAAAAAAAAAAGGTTATATGATGCAGGGGGCAACAGAACAATGAGACCAGGAGTGGGGCTGAGACTGGGGCAGCAGCCAGGTCAGAGCCAGTCCAAGCCTTCTGTCACCTGTGGCTCAGCCCTTAGGATAAGGATGCATTAGCTTGATGTTTTGTCTTGAGGCCTGACCCACAACAGGAGGTATCTATCTCCCCCATGGTTGCAAGGTATCTGGGCTTTTGCATTGGCAATTTCTAGGACCTAGTCCTGTCTCACTGCCTATATATTTCTAACTAACTCAGCTGCCCTTAACAACAGGGCTGGGACTTCAAAGGAGCAAGAGGATAAATTCAGATTGCTTATAGCCTTGGAAGAGACAATCACCTCTTTCTCTGGGCCAAATCTCAAGACAAATGCCAACAGAAATACAATCAAGTGCTAAGAACCAATAGTCCAAATAGTTCTGTATCACCCTGACGAAGACAAGATTCTCCATCCCAAACCCCTACAGGAAGAGTCCCTGCTCTTAAGCAAGCCCACTTATTATGGGACATGCTCCCCCTTTTGTTCCTAATAGAATCAATTTTACCTGAGCAGTTGACCTTATTGGTTGAACACAGTTCTATCCTGCCTTATGCTCACTTTGCTACTAGTTTAGCAAATTCCCATTCTTCCCCTCTTTTGACCCATCTAACCTCCTGTTTTTACTCTATAAATACAGAGTCATTGCAACCCACTCAGGACCCCTTCTGTCTCTCAGACAGAAGCTTAATTTCTCTCAATAAATATATTCCATTCTTAAACTCCATCATTCTAAACATTATTCTTCTATTTCAGAGAACACAAACTCATACCAGACATATAGTAGGTCAGGAGTTTCATTCTCCTCTATCATTAACATGAGCCAAATTAACATAAATATCTTTATGATTTGTCTGAATGCTTTTCCCTTTTCATGAAGTTTTAAGTGATCAATACAACTCACAGTGGTTGTATTCCTGGCAATGTATAAAGTTGTATATATCAGTCATTATAAATGTAAAATAATTGGTTTGAGTGTATAATTTAGCAAGAACTAGATATTGCCATGGCAGTAGGTTATCTTGTTGTACCCTAAGAAAATAGCTTTGTTATATGTGTATTATAGCAAACCTGTATAGGGGCTTACTAAATGTGTTTGTTTTATCCTTTTTCCCTAACTGATATGTTAAGGGACCTAATTGATCTGTTGAGCAACACTCTCCTCTGTAAAGAATTGCAAGAATCTCACCTAATTGATATGTTAACCATTGTTGCTCTCTACAAACTACAGAAGCTGTGCTAAAACAAGCTAAACAAGGGTTGTTAATCACTGCTAGGAGCCTCTATTCTCTGCTAAAGAGCTAAGGAAAACTAGAATGGCAATTAATTTACATTTGTTTAAAGTAACCTGCTTGTGTGCAGAGAGATTTGCGTGTGAGTTTAACCCTTTACCCTGATCTTGACACATTACCGCTGTTTTCTGTTCTGTATGGCGCCTTATTGCCTCCCTCTCCCCTCAGCTATCTATCTAGGCCATAAAGAATTTGGGTTTCTGGTGACCTCCCCCTGACCCAGTGATGATCTGTTGTAAAATGAGCCTGCCCCAATTTTAAGAACTGCTTAGCTTAAACAAATTACCGGGTAATACTATGGCCCAAACCCCAATCGGTGCTTTCCTTTTGTTCTGTATGTATCAAATGAGTTAGATATCAGGTCTTCGTAAAACTTAAGTTCCAGCGTCTCATAACTTGTGACCCCTTCGCACTCACTAGCGAAGACAAGCTGTCCTGAGATAATTAACTGTCCACTTTCTTCTCCAAATATTGCTGCAGACGTGCCACTCTGAGATAATGTCAGTCTGCAGGATGGAAATAATTTTTAAAAAACACCAGAAACTCCCTAGATTGTCAGAGCTAAGTGGACAGCAATACAGTTTCCAGACTCGGGTCAACAAGTTTGATGGCTCTACAGGTTTCTTTGTTTCTCTCCCCCCGCCCTTTCCTCCAGCCCCTTTTTAAAGTCCTCCCTGCAGCTTCTAGGGGACAGTCTCCAAATTGGCTCCCGGAGACTGGTCGCCAGGCCTGAAAATAAAGCCTTTGCCACTAAATTTTCGGTCTCTTGCCTCCTTGGATTTTATACCGGGGCTCAAGTTATAACATTTGGGGGCTCGCCCTGGATGGAAGCAAGACCCCAGACTCATTTCTGAACATTTGAAAGTAAGTGCTCTGGAGGATTTGTTTGGGCCGCGGTCAATTTGTAATTTTGACGGGACGCCCTCAATTTGGGAGCGGGAACCACCCGAGGACAGAGTCAGTTGGTTTGTAGGACAAATTCTGTCCATTTGTGACTCTGCCCCGGGTGGGGAACAGCTCGGTTTGGAAGGGGACGCCCTTAATTTGGGAAGTGAAACCTCCTGAGGACAGAGTCAATTGGTTTTTGCCATTTGTGACTCTGCACCGGGTGAGGAACCACTCTGTTGGTTAATTTGTTAATTCCTCCAGATCCCAAAATTTGACTAATTTTTGGGCAAAGGCCATTTTTGCTGCAGCTTGTCTCGTCTTGTATGTCTGTTTGTTTGTCCATTTGTTCTAATTGTTCTCCTTTTGGTTACCCTAAATCTAACAGAACATTCTCTCCTAGGAACCCCTTCTACGAGCCCAGAATGGACAAAGGGATTTAGATATTGATGTGCAGTGTTTTTGTTCTTTAAAATTGTTTGCCTGTTTGGATTTGTTACTAACTTAGGGGCTTGTTGCCCATTTCTGTTGCAGGATCCATATAGCTTATTAGATTCAAGCTTCATAATAAGAAAAAGTATTTCCTTTAGCTCACCAAACTGTGCAAAAAGCACCCTTTGTTTGTGTCTTTAATGTTGTGGCGCCTTGTTTAATATATAAGTCTTCAACTGATTGCTTGCAACCTTGGCATGCCTTTTAAAAGGAGTATTTTTCTTTCTGGTTAAAAAGTAAATATATGTGCACATATATGTGTATATTTATGGTTTTTAAGAATCATATCAACTTTACCAAGTAAAAACCAGGTCATACTGTAATTGAGCCAGTTAAAAGGTTATATCTTTTAAAAAAACCCAGCATTTTAATGTGGTAAAAAGACATAAAATTAATTAAATATGTTTTAGACTACTAGAAGGTAACTTCAAGGGTTTTGTTGAGAGTTTTAATGTTGTCTGAGAAGCAAAAAAAAAGATAATTGACTGGTGATAGTAAAAAGGAGGGACAAAGAAAGTGGTTTGTCTTCAAGTAAAATGTCTGCTGTGCCAAAATGTAAAAAAAAGATAAAACTTAGAGGTATATTGTAAGTTATAAAAAGCTCGAGATGATATAAATTTTGTCTTGGTTTATAGTACTGAAGACAACAGGTTTGACAAGAAGTAAATGTGTTCAAAGTTTGACAGTATTGGATCAGTTTTGATAGATTTATTTATAAGATTCTAAACCTTTGCTGCAAAGTGTTTCCATTAATATGAGATTATAGATGATAATAGAGATAAGATATAAGTTTTTGCATGTGCTGTGGACCTCTGGGAGATTATATGGCACAATTTTGTTACCTATGAAAAAGCTTCTTTTTGTTAAGTATGTAATTTCAATAAAATGATGGCCTGCCATGTGGCACCCCGGGACAAAAGGTGGTGTGCCATCCAGATAAAGCCTGCTCTCTGATATGGAATGCCAAAACCATGTTGTCCTTTTGTCCCAAGCCGATTGGACATCCAGAGGTAAGGAGGTTTCCCTAGTATCGCCAGTTGGTCTCTTTGCAACTCAGTCAGCCCCACATGTTAGAAAAAAGATTACCAAGTTTTGAGAGTTTAAAAAAAAATGCCCCTCAGCCAGTTGATAGAGATAGCACAAAAGGTCTTTTAAAACTAAAAAAATTACCGTCTACTGGGAAATTTGTCCAGCGTACCTGAGTCCTCACAACTGACTTAGAGTTAAAACTGTTGGGCAAATGGAATCAGGAGATTCCAGAAGTCTGGGCAGAAGACAATCCTCCAGGGCTAGCAGTCAGCCAAGTCCCCCTTCTGATGGAGCTCTTACCCCAAGCATGCCCCTTCTGCTTGTGGCAATGCCCGATAAGCCTGCAGGCCCGGAAAGGGATTTAAAGTCCACATGCAGAGGCTAAGAGACAATGATATTCTCATTCCTTGTGTCTCTCCCTGGAACATGCCCTTGCTTCTAGTCACTGAAGCCAGGGACAAATAACTATCGCTCTGTACAGGATCTTGGAGAGTTAATACATGAGTTCTGAGTTTATACCCAACAGTGCCAAATCCTGAGAACACCTGGTACTCTGTTCTGAACCTGAAAGATGCTTTCTTCACTTTGCCACTTACTCTGGTGAGTCAACTCCTTTTTGCCTTTGAATGGACTGACCCAGATACGGGGGTAAAAAAAACAGCTGACCCGGACACATTTACCTCAGGGTTACAAGAACTCTCCCACTCTTTTTGATGAGACATTAACAAGAGATCTTTTAAAATTAAAAAAAAAACACCCTGAGATAGTGCTCCTCCAGCACATGGATGACTTGTTAATAGCCTCGACCCCCACAGAAGCTTGTAAGCTTGTCAAGAGACAACTAAAAAACTGTTAAGGACTTTGGGGCAATTAGGCTATAAAGTCTCAACTAAAAGGGCACAATTGTGCTGTCAGGCTGTGACTCATCTGGACTACAAATTGCAAAAAAAAAAAAAAAAAAAAGGAGGATTTTGTCTAAAAAAAGTGTCCAGGCTATACTGCAGATCCCATTCCCAGAAACTAAGAAACAGGTGCGCGAATTTCTGGGAGCTGTCGGATACTCCAGGCTGTAGATTCTAAATTTTACTGAAACAGCTCACCCCCTGTAGGGCTCCCTTAAGGAAAAAACTCACTAAACTGGACTGATAAATGTAAACTGGACCTTGCGGCAGCTCAAGTGGGCCTTGACAGAGGCCCCAGCCCTGGGACTCCCTGATGTTACCAAGCCATTCACCTTGTTCGTAGATGAACTCAGGGGCATTGCCAAAGGAGTCCTAACCCAGGACATTGGCTCTTGAAAGAGGCCTATAGCCTATCTTTCCAAAAGGCTCAATCCAGTAACAAGAGGGTGGCCTCCATGCCTAAAATTCTGGCCGCTGTGGCAATGCTACTTAAAAGGGGCCAAAAAAAATAAAACACCTCACTTTTGGACAGAAGATTTCTGTAGTGACCTCCCACAGTTTAGAGACTCTTATCAAAACCCCTCCTGAAAATGTGAGTGCTAAAATCTCACACTATTAGGCCCTGCTCCTAGACCCAGAATTGATAGTTTTCAAGACTTCTTCAGTTTTAAACCCAGCCACCCTTATGCCTGACAACGACCTGAGAAATTTCACAGATGGAAGCAGCTTCATCCAGAACGGCAGAGGCAGATGAGTGGCCGGGGCAGCAGTGACCACCAAAAGGAGGTACTCTGGGTTAAGCAGTTAGAGCCTGGCATCTCTGTCCAAAAGGTGGAGCTCATTGCTTTGACTGAGGTACTAAAACTAGCCACGAAAAAGAGGGTAAACATCTATACAGATACTAGATATGCTTTTGCTACTATACATGTACATGGAGCCATCTATTAAGAGCGAGGTCTCTTAACCTCGGCCAGGGCAAAGATTTAAAAAAAGGGGGGGTGGCTCCACAGATCCTAGATTTGCTGGCAACAGTCTGGCTGTCGGCAGATTGCTGCTATTCACCTGAGGAAACAATTTGGCAGATCAGGCCTCTCAAAGAGTAGCAATCACATCAGAGGGGCCAGCCGAGAAAGTAACTGCTCTGATGCGAGTCCCCCCGACCTTGTCAAAACCAGTCTACACAAAGAAAGACTACACTGGTTGTTGTGAGCCATCTAACAGATTCCAGTCCCTGTGACTAAAAGACAAGTGCAAAATTTCTAGGAGCCACAGGACTGATCCAGAGTTTGGGACCCTGGCAGAGGTCTGTTGTCTACCTTTCCAAGACACTTGATTCTGTAACAACCAGATGACCACCCTGTCTGTGGTGATTTCCTCAGTGGCCCCCTCATAAAGGAAGCTTAAAAATTGACTTTTGGACACAAACTCTTGTTTCTTCCTGTTCCCTGGAGACTCTCATCAAGGCCCCATCAGACTGTGGATGTCTAATTCCTGAGCCATACATTATCAGGCACTATTTCTGGGAACAGCGGCTTCAAACTCTGGCTACTTTGCTGCCTGAGGATGACCCCTCGTTGCCTCACTACAATTGTACTGAGGTCATTGATCACCTCACGGGACTTCGACCTTATCTAGTGGATAAGCCATTATCTAGAGTTCCATCCTACTTCTCTGATGGAAGCAGCTACGTCTATCAAGGTAAGCGGGTCTTGGGAGCTGCCGTTAGACAAAATCTCAGGTTCTATGGGAACAAATCTTAGAGCCAGAGACATCAGCATAGTGGGCTAAACCCATTGCCCACACTGAGGCCTCAAGTTGTCTTTATCAAAAATGGGGTTTATTGTCTTCTGGAGTCAAAAGATTAAATTGCTCCCCAAATTTGGACTTGTTGGCTGCCATCTAGATGCCAAAAGAGAGTGGCTACTATCTGCTGTATAGGCCATTGGGCAGAAGATGATCTTGTTATAGGAAAAAATAATTTTACAAATGCCACCTTCCAAAAGATAGCCAGAAAGCCCCAAAATCAGTGGGGATTGAGATAAGCTTGACATTACTGCTTATCCCACCTATTTTCTTTGTCAGAGCCCATTTACACTTAAAAAGACCAGCATCTGGCAGCTCAACTTCCGAGAGATTCCCGGGGGCTAATATCAAGCTAGCCCAGTCTGTGAGCTTCAGATGCCCTCAGTGCCAATTGGTAAATCTAAAAGTACTGCAACAAATAAAAACCACTGGTTATCGTGAGACTATGCCTAAAAACACTAAAAAATAGATTTTACAAAAATAAAAAGCCTAAAACTTCAAGGATATAAATGTTATAATGGTTGATACTTTCATTAGATGAGTAAAAGCATTTTCTACTTAGTCTGAGTCAGCTCTGATAGCAGTTTCCCTGATTTGGTCTCCCTTTTTATCCATGGGGTCCGACAATGGCCTGGCTTTTATAGCCTAATAACTCAAATTAACCTAAGCTTTGCAGATCAATTAAAAACTCGATTGGGCTTACCAGCCTCAGAGTTCAGGAGAGGTAAAAAGATAAGTTAGATTTTAAAGACTATAATTACTAATGGCCTTAAAAACTGGCGAAAACTGGGTAAGTCTCTTTTCCTTCTGCCCCTTTGTGTGCGTGATGCATCCCCTATGTTGCAGATATTTCCTCTTTTGAGGTTTTATATAAGAGATCTTCCTCTTATCATTAAAGGTTTCTAAAAATTAGCTGATTTAACTAATCAAGATCTTATTAAGTCTCCCCCAGACTTTTCAGCCAGCTCTGACTTCCATCCACTGGTTATTTCGCTGCTGCCCACTGCGAGCTAAAGAGCCTAGGCACCTAGACAAGCGACCTCACCATAAATCACTTGAGCTGCAATGGACTGTCAAAGTAGCTGAAAGCCTGCCTGGATTCAACGTTCCCACTGCAGACAGGTCCCAGCTTCAAAAGACCATTAGCCTGTGGCTAAATAAACTGTCATTTCTTCCAAGGACACTTTAAAGCTTAAGATTGTCTAATATAACTGATAATTTTGTGTTCTCCTCTTTTGTAGAGACCCCTAAGAGGCCTCTGTCTGACTTAAAAATTGTTACTTGTATGATAAAACAGAGTAAATTTAAATGTTGGTTTTCTTTCTCCTTTTGGTTAACAGCTTTAATGACAGCTACAAGACCTTTGTTAATCCTCCTACTGGGCCTTGTGTTGTAAACAAGTTGATAAACTATGTCAAAGTTCTTAAAAGCTTATAATTTTAAAGACACATACAAGGTTATAAACAGATGCTAAGGAGTCAATGATTTGACACACTGACTAAAATCAGTGGGGAATGTTGTACCCTAAGAAAATAGCTTTGTTATATGTGTATTATAGCAAACCTGTATAGGGGCTTACTAAATGTGTTTGTTTTATCCTTTTTCCCTAACTGATATGTTAAGGGACCTAATTGATCTGTTGAGCAACACTCTCCTCTGTAAAGAATTGCAAGAATCTCACCTAATTGATATGTTAACCATTGTTGCTCTCTACAAACTACAGAAGCTGTGCTAAAACAAGCTAACAAGGGTTGTTAATCACTGCTAGGAGCCTCTATTCTCTGCTAAAGAGCTAAGGAAAACTAGAATGGCAATTAATTTACATTTGTTTAAAGTAACCTGCTTGTGTGCAGAGAGATTTGCGTGTGAGTTTAACCCTTTACCCTGACCTTGACACATTACCGCTGTTTTCTGTTCTGTATGGCGCCTTATTGCCTCCCTCTCCCCTCACCTATCTATCTAGGCCATAAAGAATTTGGGTTTCTGGTGACCTCCCCCTGACCCAGTGATGATCTGTTGTAAAATGAGCCTGCCCCAATTTTAAGAACTGCTTAGCTTAAACAAATTACCGGGTAATACTATGGCCCAAACCCCAATCGGTGCTTTCCTTTTGTTCTGTATGTATCAAATGAGTTAGATATCAGGTCTTCGTAAAACTTAAGTTCCAGCGTCTCATAACTTGTGACCCCTTCGCACTCACTAGCGAAGACAAGCTGTCCTGAGATAATTAACTGTCCACTTTCTTCTCCAAATATTGCTGCAGACGTGCCACTCTGAGATAATGTCAGTCTGCAGGATGGAAATAATTTTTAAAAAACACCAGAAACTCCCTAGATTGTCAGAGCTAAGTGGACAGCAATACAGTTTCCAGACTCGGGTCAACAAGTTTGATGGCTCTACAGGTTTCTTTGTTTCTCTCCCCCCGCCCTTTCCTCCAGCCCCTTTTTAAAGTCCTCCCTGCAGCTTCTAGGGGACAGTCTCCAAATTGGCTCCCGGAGACTGGTCGCCAGGCCTGAAAATAAAGCCTTTGCCACTAAATTTTCGGTCTCTTGCCTCCTTGGATTTTATACCAGGGCTCAAGTTATAACAATCTCATATAAAAGTGAGTGTTCAAATAAAATTGTTCAGAACAATTTCTACATTACTGTCTGCTTCAACACTTTTAAGATACACGAATTGAATATTTTTTCCTTTTTGTAGAAGGCTTCTATTATGTTATTGAAAGAAGTCTGTGCATCTGTAGGACCCTGTTTATATTTTGATGCTTTTTCTGCATTGAAGTTTATATGAAGAATTATTTTTATCTTAGGCTTAAACTCACTGCATTGACACTGATGGAGTGAAGCAACAGTCCACTACATTAATTTCAATTATATATTCATGGCATTGATCATATGAATTACTGAGGAGATAAATTAGCTACATACATAGACAAGAATCAGTACTGTTAGCATTTTCTGTTGCAATAAAGAAGCAGAATATAAGAAAAAGTAAAAGTGGCCTTTCTATTTAAGGAATGTGAGGAGGAGCCCAAAAAAACCAATTTTTTTTCTTTTTTTACTATGGGTTTAGGGATATATGTGACTTTTGCCTGGATGTGGAGATTGGAGCAGACATTCCTGTCACGTGAGGAGCTGATTGGAATTTTCTTCAGGCCCCTAGGAAAGGAATGAGGAGGTTGTAATCAGCGAAAAAGATGAAGCAGCCATATGGTTAGCATCCCTGATTGGGCCTTCCACCATGTTCAACTACCACCAGGAGGTCCTGTAAGTCATTCAAGGGCAAAACTCTTTCAAGTACATCCCTCAGTATGAATGGCAAAACAAAAATAAAGAAGTTTTGCTATGTGTCTTCCTCCAATGCTGGTGGTAACCATTCACAAGAAATATTTTGAGTCATATCCTTAATAAATTGTAGATACCCTAACCAAAATTACAGATCAGTTCACTTTCAGAAAACTGAAACAGCACTGAAATGCAGGCATAAAGGCCTTCAATGAGAGTATCCCTGAAGAGGTGAGATCAAATTTATAGAAGAAAAACCACTACTCATTTATCTGAGTTCACTAAAGAGAAAAATTTATAATGGTGTTGCTACAGGGGAAAGAAACTCCTGATCTACTATGTCCGGTGTGAGTTTGTGCTCTCTAAAATTAAAGCATAAATTTTAGGAACAACAGAATTTAAGAGCAGAATATATTAATTGGGAGAAAGAAAGCTGTCTGAGAGAGAGAAGGGGTCCTGAGTGGTTTGCCAAAGACTGTCTTTTCTAGGGACTTCTATAGAGTAAAATCATTTTGTGAGATGGATTTAAGGTGGGAATACTGGGAGCTCACAAGGCAGATATGCATAAGATGGGACAGAAATATGGAAGCCAATAAAATTAGTAGTTCAGGAAAAGTTGATTAAATTCGGAACAAATGGGGAAGCCTGTCACACAAAAAGCAGGCATTCTTATGCAGTAGTGACTCTTCAATTAGGGGTTCAGAAGGTAACTCAGGACTTCACCAGGATGATAGGAATTATTTAGAGTATCAGGCTTTAGGATAGGGATACACTTATTTGAATGGTAACTGCTGACTTCCTCAGAGTGCTAGGGAAGTATTTTGAATCAATCCTTACAATATCAATACATTTGCTTAATATTTTGTCCTAAGTTTGACACTTAGCAGGAAGTATCTTCTTCCCCTTGGTTGCAAGGTATCTGGGCTTCTGCATGAGCTCCTTGGGGGACCTAGCCCTGTCTCACTGCCAACATTATTTGACTAACTCAGCTCAGTATTGTTTGGAAAATTGAATACAAACGTCTTGTGCTCTGGGTGAATGTACTGGGGATGACAATGTGCAATGTATTTACCATTGTTATCCCCTGATTAACATGTTTTGAAATTTAGTTTTAGTTTATTTTTATCCTTGTAATCAAATGGAATTGGAAATAAAAAGCCTGAGGTAAATCTCTTTGGTACAAGCACTCCTCTGTGGATATCAGCACTGTAGAAGACAGTCAGCTCCAGAAGTCTACACTACAGTCTATCATTTGGGATCCACTCTTGCAGGCAGGGGTTCCTTTCCCTGTTTATTCTTGACTCAGAAGGAGAGCAGTAGAGCAATACTGAATCACTGATGAATGGGTGGGCTATATGAACTGTCCAATCAGATAGGCCACAGCAGGCGGTCTCTTAGGTCTTCCTATCTGGGCATTATTGACCGGTTGTGAGCACAGTACTGGAGCAGAATGTTTGCTGGATCTCATTTAGTGGTTTCAATGTCATGTGGCCTGGTTAGGAAAGAACCTGGGAGATCTTAAAGCCACAGAATGCTGAGGTTGTGGGTGGGAGCCCAGAAATAGGGTGCAAATGGGCTAAACCAGTTACAAGTGGTTAGAAGCAGTTCCAGTGTCTCGATCCTCAGGTATTTAGTTAGCTTCAGCTCCTGAGGTCCTCCAGCATTGGCTGTGGGTCATCCATTGTGCATTTTACCTCTTTCTAGTGGCAAGAGTGACTCTATCTTCTCTTTGACAGCAGCAGATTCCAGTATCATCTTTGAAATTTTCTGCTGCCTTGGCACCTCCATAAGCTCAGAGAGGGAAGGAGCTTGGGGACACCCTGACTCTGATGCATTTTGTAGCTGTTGCAAAAGTACTGAGGAAGATCTCTGCTCTCATTGCTGTGAGAAGCAGACCTGGAGGGTCTGATATTTATAAATGTCTGTGATACAGGGCCTTATAGCCACAACTGCTCTCCTTAAACTTGTGGGGGGTTTTTTTGTGTGTGTATTTAGAGTTGTCTCCTAAATTTATAGTATGTTCTTTTATTTCCATCCTCATGACAGGTGTTGGCAAAGGTACTGAGTATTCGAAGATGTGTAGTGATATGCCTCAGTTGAGGAAGGCTTCTCAAACACCTGGTGAACTCCTGTGCATCACAGAGAACAATGCAAAAGAATTTTGAACATAATTATCTAGGTGATACCTCTGCTCACAGACTGTGAGAACAGCCATGGATTTTTGAATTCTGAGAAAAATGAAGTATATATGAAAGTGTTATCAAGGGCAGGGTATAGTGTGCTTGCTAAGAACAAATTCCAGAATCACCTGCCTGTTAAACTCTCATTAAAAAATGCCAAAATTTATGCATTTGCATGGACCCATACACATGATATCCTTCTGAATGGAAAGGAATAGGCGTGTCATCTCTGAATTAACAGCTGATTTAATAGCTTGGCTGATAATATACATTGTTTATCTATAGAAATTCTCTGCAATGGACTTTACTAAGTGGTGTAAAATAGAATCCCTAAATAGAAGTTGTGCTGCAGGGATATCCATAGTTAGGCATGAAGGGTTTTCTGTGTAGTGTGGATCAGAGGAGAATGGAAAAATTGTGCAAGTGATTGGCATGATACAGGGTGCCAATAGCAGGATTTACAACTGAGAAGATCTTCACTGAAAATTAAGTAGTTCTTAGGGTAAGCATGAAGTTAAATTTGGCTTCTGATTTCTTACTTGAGATGAATACCACCAACTCTGTCAATATTCAGTATTACACATACCTGTTAACCCATGAATTATGTGTTCCATACTTGAGATTTAATTTTGATTTTCTCTAATTATGTGGCAGTGTCATGATGCAGGAATTTGAATTTTTTTTTTGTACCAGGGATTGAACTCATTAGCTCATGTTTGCCACACAGTGTTTATGCCACTGAGAGAAATACCCAAACATGAATGTGTTTTCTGTATATTATGGAAAGTATCAACATTCTTCCTCAGAATGTTTTGAATGTTCTTGGAATGTTACTATGTTGTATGGATATAATTTTTTTAAAAAAACCAATGGTGTTTTATGCAGTCAATTTTAAAGTTTCATTTTTTGTGGGGTTTTCAGTCAAGGTTTTTCTATTTCAGACAGCTCTGTAACTGAGGCTGGCCTCTAACTCAAGGCAGTTCTCCCAAGATATATTTCTTATTTCTGAGTGAAAGATGATTACTTCATGATACTGAGCTATAATTTGCAACTTGTGCCTTGTTTCATTGTTTATACATTGTTTACATACACAGTTTTCCATTATCATTTGAGTTATTATTTATGTACCATATTTGATGTTATTTATGTTTTGTTATGTGAAACTAAATTCAAATTTCAAAATGCTGCTTAAGTATATTAAGAACAAAGGACTCAGTGACCTAAATGAGATTTGAAGAGATATCATCTGTAGTCTATCAAAGTGATTCACGAGATATTTGCCTACCCCTTTGCTTTGTGGATGCTGGTCCTGCAGGATCCCACTGTGAGCTCTGCTTTAGAGACAGTGCACAGGGACCATTGCAGTGACTCAGCACAAAAATCAGTGCTCCCTTTTGGCTGTGAGTTGCGATCTAGCATCCAAATTGCTTTTTCAAAAAATGTGTCTATACATAAAATTAATCACCAAGACATGGAATTAAGCTTTGAAGAATTCAGTCTCCATTCAGCTGTGATGTTTGGTTCTACTTTGTTTAGTTTAGTTTTCTTTTATTGAGACAGGATTTCACTATGTATATCACTGGACTTGAAACCTGTTTGGTGCCTACAATTTCCTTGACTTCACAACAGCCCTCCTCTCTCAGCCTCATGAGTCCTGGGATTATAAATATGCACGAACTCTGCTTTTGATTCAGATTTTGTGAGAAAATTTAAGATATCCCAGGCTTGAGCCTCAACCTTCCTTTGAGAAATATATCTATGAATCTTTAGGATCATACTTTTATCACTTGCCACTCAGCAGTTATCCCCTAACATCACTTGAAAAGCACAGTTGTTTATGCGTTGACTAAAGCTGAGTGTCATTGGGGCAGTTATCATTTTAACCAGTCAATTCTTGTTTTGAATACATTACAATAGTCACTTGTATATTTCTTGTTATTTGATGAAAACTAACAAAAAGTATGTAGTTTTTGATTATCTTTTATTTAAATAATTGCACTGGTAAGGACTTACGTATAAAGCCCTAGGCTAAGTGTGATCCCTTTAGTCCCAGCATCAGTAGAGGATGGGATCAGATGATCATGGCTTTGAAGCTGACTTTGGGAGGCAATTTTGCTATATGATCTAGCAGAATGTGTGGCAGTTGTTTTTATACCTGCATTTGAAGTTTAAGGAAACAGGTAAGTTTAGGTCAGGAATATAAATGTAGAATGGGATAACTTAAGCAAACTGCCAATCACAATTTTTTGGCTCAGGAAATGTGCTTTTCATGGTAATTTGTGCAGTAGTCTTAAATATGCCTGTATTAGAGTAAAACATAGTGAAACATGAATGAGCCAGGCATTCTATGTTCTGAATGTAGAGGCATTAACAAAACTTTTAATTCAATGCTATTGTTGGTGCTTTTTATAGAAAATAAGATAGGGTAACAAAACAAGCAAAAAGGATTATATAAGATTTTAATACTCTTGCACAAATGAAGAAGCCAAAAAACAAAACAAAACAAAAAAATCAAATAAAAAACGATGAATAAATAATCTACAGGATAGGAGATTGCATGTTACTCCCTGACGGCTAACTTGTAAATCCAATAGAAATGTGAAATGGATACACACTTTTAAAAACAGGCACAAATTGTCAAGAAATACCTGATGAACTATTGAGCATTTATGCACAATAGAAAAATGCGAATCAATACAACATCTCATTGCAGAGACAAATCACCACAAGATCAAAAGAACAGTCATGAGACAACGGGGGAAAAGAAACTATTTAACTTTGTTGGTGGAAATGTAAGCAAGTGTTTTAGCTACTACTGAAGTCAGTGTTCAAAGTATTCAAATGATTAAACATAGTGAGTCCCCTAAGTGCAGTGCTTCCTTTAGTGGGTCTCATACTCAAAGATCTAAGGACCCATTGCAGTGATTCATGCATATTCTTGTTTACTGCAGCAATAGTCACTTTTCTGTGGAGAGCAGCAGCAAGCACTGCTCCATCACCACCAAATGCCAATGATGAACAACAACTACTCATCAGTGTACTCTGTTTAGTAAACGATATGATATTTTATTATGAAATGGGCTCATGACAGTTTATTGTTGTCAAATTGATGATGTATTTGATATATTCATATTTCTGGAGGCATAGGCCTCCAAGATTGTAAAATGGGAATTGCTTATGATAGCAGACTTTTTTTTCCATGTTTATATCTCTCCTAATCCCAAAGACTTGTGAGATTCACATTCCACTAAAGGTCAATAAGTTGGTCAATGATACATAAGAGACTTCTTGGGTATTTGATAAGGGTGCTTGACTAATATGGATATTTTAAATCAAAAGAGAAATTCAAATTATTGCAAGGATGTCATAATACAATAACATGTACAGTTCTGATTTCTGATTTACTATGTAAAATATGTCACTGTTAACACTGTAGGTATTCAAATGTTAAAATATCCATGGATAGTAAAAAATACATTTCACTTAATGTTCTAAGGTGTTTCATGTTTAGATAAAATAGTAATGTTAAGCTTACTGCCTCTAATGTATTGTATTGTGATCAATCTTTTCTTCTGGATGTCCAACAGCTAAAGTTTAGGACCAAAAATGAGAGACACAGATGGTCTAAATGGATAGCCAATATTTTGCCCACAGCACGTCAAGCTTGCAGGAGACTCAGGATGTAAAAGAAATCCTGCTTTCATTATCAGAAGATAACCAGTGAGTACATAGTATTCTGATCAGGAAGATGATGAGACCACAGAGGAAAGTGACCTTTGATGCAAGGTGTGCCTAAGGAGAGTCACGAGTCACCAGAAAAATCTCCTAAGTTTTCACAAAAATCAACATGGTTAAGCAATGGACATGACTCTTCCAGGTGGCAGACACTGACAGAAGAGATAGGAGGAGCTATGCATGGTTATAAGAACTGGCCTTGATAGGAAGTAACAAACCAATTGTCCTTAGTGTAATCCTTATGTTAGCTTGATCTTGAACCTTCTGCAGAAAAATCTGGACTTGGGAGGTACCGTGCAATTATAAAATATTGTCTGTGGGTGAATCTCATATCACTAACATCATCTGACAATTGCTATATATGCTGGTAACTGACTACCATTATGGATGGATAGACTGTGCAGTGGTGGGAGCTCTAACAGACCTTCTCCATCTTCAGCTGGTCACCCATCTGTGTATTAACCAAACAAAAAGGAGGAATATGTTGGAACCATTGAAGCTGAATACTCATGCAGGGCTGTGATGTGGCCCAGGCATGATTAACCTGAGAATGAAGAGATGCTTCAGGGGGCAAGATAGGCCACAGCTGAGGCCACCTAGACACTTTCTGTGGGATAGTTCTCTGCAGTTACCATCGTCTGTTGCTTGCAGTGGGTCTTGAACCTCTCCCAAGATCCTGTTCAGGTTTCCTCCATTGTCCACTCAACTCCTGCCTGCATAAGGTTGGCCAGCTGGATAGCAGAGTGATGAGCTCTGCCAAGGATCTCTCTCCTCCTGCAGCCCTGAAGACCATGCTGTGTTTCTCATTTCTTAGAGCCTTTTTGGTACACCTTTTTTGGCATGTTGGTTTCTAGGAAAAGACCCCAACGTGAAATATAAAATGTAACTGTTTTAAAGACTCAGCACTGAAATCTGGTATTGTTGGATGATGACAGGAACAAGTATCAACCCTGACAACTCACGTATACAAAGGCTGTTATATTCCACTGTATTTTTTTGGTTCACCAATGCCAAATCTTCTTACAGGACACAATTTTCCTCAAGACAATTATTTCCACTCAAATCAATGACCTACATATGAATTATTTTCTGTAGGACACACACACAGATATGCAGGTTTTATGATATGTCTCCAGCAAGTCATCCTGAAGAAAAAATTAACAATCCAGAGCCATCCCAGGCCGGAGAGGAAAAAAAAAAAAGCTAATATGCCCTTGCTGTGAGCTGGTGGATGTCATATGGGGAATGGTAGGGGAAACTAGCCAATGTGCCCATGTTGTGATTCTGTGGAAGCTATTCTGGTTCTCTGAAGAAAAACAAGACAGTAACTTATACTTCCTGTGAGCTAGCCTTTGCATTGGCTGGAAGATGATCACCAATGTCACTTCCTTCCACCACCAACAGTCTGACTGGTTTAGAGCACATGCTGAGTTGATAGCAATAGAGGTATAAAAAACTTAATGCTTGTATTACTTGATTGGCTTTGCAGCCTAAGGCTAGTATTCTTAAGCATGTATTTTAATTGGGAAATAATGGTAAAAGAAATTGCAAAAACTGCATATCTATATGAAAATTAAATAACAATCTTCTAGACAACCAACTGGTGGCAGACTAAATAAAGGAAGAAACTTAAAAATACCTACAACCTAACAAGAACATAGATGCAAAATCCTGTATCTTTTGGGATTCAATGAAAAAAATCCAAATAGTTAAATTTATAGTAGTCAAATCTCACATCAGGGAATAGAAGGAACACAAACAAGTAATGTAATGTTGCATCTCATTCTTCCAGAAGAAGAATGGCAAGACAAACACAAATCCCATACAAGGGAGGAAATTATAAGACCAGACAAGAAATTCATGCAATGCAGAACAAGGAAACAATACAAAGAATTAATGAATCAAAGAGGTGGTTCACAGGAAGAATAAACAAAATTGATAAACCCTTGGACAACGATATTATAAAAGAAAAAAATAAAGACTGAAAACAATGCTCTGAGGAATCAGAAGAATAAAATAATTAAAGATCCTGTGAAAATTCAGAAGATCATCAATATCTACTTGAAAAGCTTATACTTTCATAGGTTAGGAAATATAGAAAAGCACTGATTCCAAGAAACATATGAAATGTCAAATCTGATCCAAGAAGATATAAAAATTTTAGAAAATATAGTATCAGTTAATGAGAATGAAGATCTAATTAAAAATGTATCAGCTGCTGGGTGTGTTGGTGCATTCTTGTAATCCCAGAACTTGGGAGGCTGAGGTACAAGGATTGTTGTGAGTTTGAGAATAACAACACTACAAAGTGAGCTCAAGGCCAACCTGAACTGAATAATGAGAGCCTATCTCATGAGCACATTAAAAAAAGAAAAACACTGACAACAGAAAAGCAAATGACCAACATAAAAATGTCTAGGTCCTAATGGATTTACTGCTGAATTCTACAATAAATGTAGAAAGAAATTTAAGGCCACTGCTGTTTAATGACATTGAAAGAGAAGCTGTTCTCCCTAACTCATTCCTGGAGGCAAGTATTATCCTGATACTAACAGCAGAGAAAGACACAACCAGAAAAAGTAAACTATAGGGCAGTTTTCCTAATGAACAAGATGCAAAAATCCTTAACAATATACTAGCAAAGTGAATGCAGCAAATCATCAAGAAGATTTTAAAACCTGATCAACTTGGATTCATCCTAGGAAGTCAGGGATGTTTCAGTACATGCAAATCAACAAATTTAAATGTCATATCAACACAGTCAAAAACAAAAGTCACATGGTAATCATCTCAATAAATGCACAATAAGCTTCTTATAAAATAAAGCACTCATTTGTGATAAAAACCCTACAGTAAATAATAACAGATGACTTTTACCTCAAGCTGATAAAATCAAACAATGACATGGCTGGGGATTTAGCTCAGTGGCATAAGCATCTGCATTACAATTGTGTGTTCATGAGTTCGATCACCAGTACTGATAAAAAAAAAATACAAAAAAATCAAACAATGAGAAAAAAAAATTCCAGCATCATACTAAATAGAGAATAACTGAAAACTTTCATTTTACAGTTATGAAAAGGACATGGATCACTACTATGACCACTCCCATTCAATATAGGTCTGGAAACATTAGGCAGACCAATTATACAAAAGAGAGAAATAAGAATAAATATATAATAGAAAGTAATTAAACTATCATTATTCAAAGATGATATGATATTCTAAATAGAAGATACCAAAAACTCCACCAAAACAGTCCTAGAATTAATAACCAAATTCAATAATGTAGCAGGAGACATAGTTGACAATCAAAAATCAATAGCATTACTGTACACAATCAACAAACTCACCAAGAGAGAAGTTACAGAAACCACAGCCTTTACAATAGCCTCCCAGAAAACAAAATACTTGGAAAGAACCTAACAAAGAAAGTAAAGGACTTACATATTGAAAATTATAGTACTTTGGAAAAGGATATTGAAGAGATTATCATAAATAGAAAGATATTCCTTGCCCATTCTGGGCATTGTCTTTTCACTCTGTTAGTGATTTCTTTTGATGTAGAAATATTTTTTAATAAGATGGGGTCCCGGTGGTTGATTCTTTAAAATTTGTATTTTGTTCATGAAGCCTCACTAGTTTTTCTGTTTTAATATTTAGATCTTTAATCTAGTTTGACTTTTGCTTGTTTCATAGTGATAGACATATCTCCAGTTTAAGTCCTCAGTATGAGAAAAGTCATTTTCTTCAGCACTATTTATTGAAGAGGCTATCTCTCTTCCAGTGAACATGTTTGGCTCCTTTGTCAAAAACAAAGTAGCAGAGTGTGTTTGCAGTTCTATTTGCATCTTCTAGTCTTTTTGGTTTACTCTCAGGTCTGTTTTTGTGCCAGAACTATGCTGATTTTCTAATAGTAGCTTTCTAGTATAATAGCAAGTCAGGAATTGTGATGCTCCCTGAGTTGCCTTTGTGGCCCAGCAATGTCTTTGGCGATCGAGAGCATTTCTGTTTCCAGATGAATTTTAGAAATGTTTTCTCTACATTTGTGAGCTATCCTGGTGGTATTTTGGTGGGCAATGCATTGCATCTATATGACAGTTTGCAATAAGAATTTTTGAGTTTTCTCCATATCCTTGAAGGTAGTTTTACTGGTCTCTTATACTCACCAGATGAAACATAATAGGTATGATCTTAAGAGTTTCAAACTTTTGAGTTCTTCTTCCCGAGGATATCCACAATAATAGGATATTTTTTTCTGTTTGTTTGAGACAGGATTTCCCCATGCAGTTCAGGCTGACTGTGGATTCGCTCCCTAGTCCAGTCAATTCACACTGATTATCTTACCTCAGCCTCCCAAGTTCTGGGATTACAGGTGTGCACATAAAACTTGAAAGAATTCCTGATGTTATTTGAAACCGGAAGAAACAGTCATGATACATAAGTATTCATTAACTGCCATTCCCTTAAAAGAAAAGTGTCCAATATAACACATAACATCATTGGAGTGTAGGGAATCAGAAGATGTGTTTCTATCTTTTATGAGCCC
The DNA here is from genome assembly GCF_034190915.1 of Cavia porcellus. Taxonomy (NCBI): domain Eukaryota; kingdom Metazoa; phylum Chordata; class Mammalia; order Rodentia; family Caviidae; genus Cavia; species Cavia porcellus. Next base: position 2,181,295 of record NW_026947518.1, on the reverse strand, counting down.
GGGATGCCAGGATAGACTACTGCAGAAAAAGATGTCACAGGTAGGAATATGAATCAAATGTGAGCATTAGTATTAAGAATTCAGAGAGTATTGTATTTAAGGATGAGGAGAAAAAGACCAGTGGAAAGCAATGAGAGTTCTGGTGAGCTTCGCTTGTCCTGGCTATAGATCACGCTTTACTATAAGGATGAACATCATAAACAGTGAAATATTCAAACATTATGTGCTTTTGACCCTAGAAAATATTGAGGCTTGGCACCGTACCTCAGCTGTATTGTAGCTTAGCATAACAGATGTCATCTTGCACCCTGCATTTATCTAGTGCCCTGTATTTGATCCAGGAAAATGAAAAATCACTCAGGGTATAAGTTCCATGAGAAAAGCAAAAGGAGCTGTACCCAAGTAAAAAAGTAACCTGCTAAAAAAAGAAGCAGGATACAAGTGTCAACCAAAAATTAATTTAAGATTCTACTAAACTGTTTCCAATGGGATGTCTTCTGTGATTCTCTCTTTTAAAAATGCCTAACTTTCCTGTTCAGAGCCAGTTGTTTAGATTCTGAAATGGGGAAGGAGGTCTGTATAAAAGTGGTTTGGAGCTCAAATATTTAAATTCCAAATTTGTCCTCTGGATGCTTGGATTCCTATACTGTTGTTCACAAACTCACCTCAAGAAGCAGAAAGATTACTGACAGAAGCAAACCTCTGGATTAAATGTCAGTGCCCCTGAAATGAAAGAATAATGCTGAAAAGGAGGGAAGAAAATGACCAACACCATGTGTTATGATGCCCACCTCTTTTCCACAGCATTAAAGAGGCTGAAACCGGAGAATGGCCATGTACTCAAGGACAGTCTAACCTATGCAGTGAGTGAAAGGCCAGCCAAAACTACAAAGTGAGACTACATCTTTAAAAACAAAAACATAACAATGAAAAAAGTAAAAAACCAAGGGAGAGAGAAAGACTACTAAAGGAAAACAAAAATAATAGAGCTGAATGAAAGCTGACCTAAATTGGCAGTTATGGAATGATGTTGCAGTGGACAGCTGGTCATGTAGTGGCATCCTGGCAGCTGTGACAAATAGAGAGTTAGGAATGTGCTATAGCACAACAGTGACCTCCTTCCTCCAATAAATCTGTAATTTGCTAGAATGAAAAGGTCCAAAAACTCATCAAAATCTTAAACTCAGAGCAAGCGTGTAGCTTCATGCAAAGGCTTTCAAACATTGCTTTGACCACTAAGCTCAAAACCCAGCCCAACACCTTCAGATTCTATATATGACTATTACCAATGTTTAATTTACCATTGACATATTTAATTAAAACTCTTGTTGTTCTACATCTTCACAAATGAAGCTATTTTCTTTCTCTGCAGTTTAAAACTATGTTTTTTTTTAGGTACGGGGTATCAAACTCACAACTTAGCACTTCCCAGGCAGGTGCTTCTGCCTGCTGAGCTAAACCCCTGTCCTCTATTGAATAATATTTTATTAAATGTATAAGCATCACATTATCCAGTCAAATGGTATTGTGATTTTACTAAAGGAGGTCAAAATAGAGAAAAATTGATATACAGTCAGAGAAGAATTGGAACCTCAAAGGAGTCAACATAAAAAACCAAACACAACAATCCTTCTACAGGCTCAGCTGAAGAAAGCCAGACATAAAGGTGAAGATGGAGTGACCATGTCTACATGCCTTCTGAAGAGAAAAAGAATAGCTTGAAATGTACTACAGTTACCACTACTTCCTCCAGGAGTCCAAATAGGCATCAATTACCATACTCAATGACCAGAACAACTGGACTATTGTTCCCACAAAATGCCTTTGCTCTTTCAACATACTTTTTCTGGGTGACTTCTTCCCAGGTTAAATAATATTAGTTAAGCCACTCACTACAAGCTTATAGGTTGATTGTAGTTTGGGACTCACACTGTAGCCACATTGTGACTTTGCTGCATAAATGACCCCTGACAATAAGTCTGTGACTTAAACACTGAAGAGCACTCCTGAAAATCCAGGGCTATTCTCTCTTTTTTCCCAGAAAAATTTTGAACTTCTTTTGGTTAGTGACTCCATTCCTTAATGTTGTGAGCCAACAAACTTGTTGCATTTGACATCAAACTGGGCAAGATTATATTTGTCCTATTTCCATTTGAATATCAAACATCTGCTAAATGTTCCAAAACCTTTGCATGAAGCTACTTGCATGATCTGCATTTTTAAAGACATATTTTGTCTTAAGGCCTGGCCCATAACAAGAGGTATCTGCTCCCCCATAGCTGCAAGGTGTCTGGGCTTCTGGGCTGGCCACTTCTAGGACCTGATCCTGTCTCCCTGGCTATATATTTCTAACTAACTCAGCTGCCTGTAACAACAGGGCTGGGCCCTCAATGGAGCCAGAAAATAAGTTCAGATTGCTTGTAGCATTGGAAGAGACAATCACTTCCTGCTGTGGGCCAAATCACAAAAGAAAAGGCAAGGAAATACAACCAAGTGCTAAGAACCAGCAGTCTAAATAGTTCTCTGATCACCCTGAGGAACTCAAGTGTCACCATCCCAACCCCCTACAGGAAGTGTCCCTGCTCTTAAACAGGCCCACTTAGTATGTGACTTGCTCTCCCATTTGCTCCCAAATTAATCAATTTTACCTGAGCAATCAATCTTATTGGTTGACCACAGTCTTACCCCGCCTTATGCTAATCTTGAAAATTCCTATTTTTCCCCTCCTGTGACCCATCTGACGTCATGGTTTAACTCTGTACAAGCTCCTCAAAAGGACAGAGTCATTGGCAACCCACTCGGAACCCCTTCTGTCTCTCAGAAGCTTTCTTTCTCCCAATAAATATGTACCATTCTTAAAGTTCATCATTCCTAAAATTCATTCTTTAAATTTAGAGAACGCAAACTCATACAGGACATATAGTAGGTAAGGAGTTTCATTACCCTATGCAATTAACATGAGCCAAATTAACATGACTATACTATATAAGATCTGAAATTTGCTCCTTCTCCTGCATTTTTAAGTGATTAATACAAATCAAAGTGATTGTAGTCCTGGCAATATCTAAAATTGTATACATCAGTCATTGTAAATGTAAAATAATTGGTTTGAGTGTATTATTTAGCAAGAACTAGACATTGGCATTGCAGTAGGTTATATCTTATTAAAGAGAAGATTCACCTATAATTGTTAAGAAAAGTTTCTACATATTGGCTGCTTGAACAATTTTTCATTAGAAAAACTGTGTATTTTTGTCAGTTTCTAGAAGGCTTCTATTATATTATTGAAAGCTGTCTGTAGGTCTCTAGGACCTTGGCTGTATTTTAATGCATATTTGTGTTTTGAAATTTATATGAAGATTTATTTTTATCTTAGGATTAAACTTACTGCATTGACACTGATAGAGTGAAGCAACAGCCCACTGCATTAATTTCCATTGGGTCCTCATGGCATTTAACATGAAAATTACTGAAGAGGTAAATTAGTTTGATACATACATAAGAATCAGAACTGTTACTGAAAGAGTTTTGGCTGAGACAGGACACTGTAGCCAGTGAGGCAGAACCAAGGAGCTCCTATCTCCCCCACCCCTAGGAATTTACCTGTGACTCCAACTTCCCTGCACCTAGGAATTTACCTATGGTGCCAAACAAAGACCAGTGGACTACTGGTGCATCCCTAATGCCCCCTCAGGTTCCACCCCAAACCTAGGTTGTTTATGTGCCACCATGCCACGAGTCCATGAGAAAGAAAGCCAGACTCCAGTGGTCAGGAAGTTTTGGTTTTCTCTCTTCACATTCTCAGAATAAAGGCCTCTTTTGTTTTATACTTCTCATCTTTTGGACGTATTATAATCTTATTAGTTAGGATTTTGTGGCCCAATAGAGAAGCAGAATATAAGAAAAAGTAAAGGTGCCCTTTCTATTTAAAAATGTGGAGGGGAGCCTACGGCCACCAAGGGTTTGCCTTTTTTCCTGACTGATTATGGGATTAAGGTGTATATGTGAAATTTTGCTCTATGTGGTGCCTGGCACTGACATTGATGTCATGCAAGGAGCTGATAGGAATTTTCTTTGGGCCCCTGGGAAAGGAATGAGGAAGTTGCATTCAGGGAAAAAAAGAGGAAGTAGCCATATCGGTAAGCATGGCTGATTTGAACTTTAACCCTGATGAACTACCACCATAATGTCCTGTAATTTATTCTAAGGCAAAACACTTTAAAGTACATCCTTCAGTTTGAATTCCAAAATGAAAATAAAGAATTTTTGCTATGTGTCTTCTTCCACAGTTAGTGGTAAACAATTCACAAGAAAAGTTTTTAGTCATTTCCTTAATGAATTGTACAAGTAAACAAAACTACAGATCAGTTCACTTTCAGAAAACAGAAGCAGCACTTAAAGGCATGGATAAAGCCCTTCAGTGCAAGTGTCCCTTAAAAGGTGAGATCAACCTTTAACAATATAATCATCTACTGATTTCTCTGACTTCAAGAAAAGAAGAATTATAGTGCTATTGCTATAGGGGAATGAAACACCTGGTCTACTATGCTGCTATGAGTTTGTGTTCTCTGAAGTCAAAAAAATGAATTTTAGGAACAACAGAAGTCAAGATAACATACCTATTTGGAGAAAGACAGCTGTGGGAGAGAGCGAATTCATCCTGAGTGGGTTGGCAAAGACTGTCTTTTCCAAGGGCTTTTATAGAGTAAAATCATGTGGTGAGATGGGTTTAAGTTGGAGAAAACTGGGAACTCAAAATGCAGATGGGACAGATCTATGGTTGTCAATAAGATAAATAGTCCAGGTAAAGTTAATTAAATTGGGAACCAATGGGGAAGGGAGTCACATAGAAAGCAGGCATTAGGCAGCAGTGAATCTTCCCTTAGGAGGTTGGGAGGGTGACTCTTGATAGGAACTAATTACAATATCAATCTTTAGGATATGGAGACATTTATTTGAACGGTGACTCCTGACTTCCTCAGAGTGCTAGGGAACTATTTAGAATATCAGTCCTTAGAGTATGGATTAATTTGTTGATTTTCTGTCTTGAGGCTTGCCCCATAGCAGGAGCTGTCCATTGTTCTAACCAATGGACCCCCTTTCTGTTCTGTATGAGCCATTTCAATAGAGATTAAAATTCCATCTCCAGTAAAGACTTAAATTTCAGCTCCTTGTAAATCCCCCTCCCCTCCCTATTCATTTTAGATTAAGTAAACTTTAAGTTTCAGTTTCTTGTAATCCCCCCAACCCCCTTCTGCCTATCTGCAATACAATGTGCTGTCTTTTAGAAAAGTTTAACTACAAGGAAGTTATCAAACTGGGTCAAAGTTTGCAACTTCCTGTGGTTTTTGGCTCTAAAACCCAACCTTTTTAGCTGTAAGGCTGGCAGTCTCCAAATTGGCTCCTGGAAATAGCATTGCCAGGCCTGGCCTAAAATAAAGCCTTTGCTCTCCAAATTTTAATTTCTTGCTTCCTTGGGTTTTATTCTGGACTCCAAACTATCACATCCATCTTATACATAGGTGCAAAGTATCTGGGTTTCTGCATGGGCTCCTTGGAGGACCTAGCCCTGTCTCACTACCAATGGTATTTAACTATCTCAGCTTTCCATAACAGTATTTTTCTGAAAATTGAATACAGATGTCTTGTGCTCTGGGTGAATGATCTGGGGGTGACAGTGTGCAATGTATATACCAGTGTTGCCCCCTGATTCACATGTTCTGAAATTTAGTTGTAGTTTATTTTTTCTTTTTATCCTTGAAATAAAATGGATTTGGAAATGAAAAGCCAGAAGTAAAGCCCTTTGGTACACATATTCCTCTATGTAACTGAGATCAACATTGTAGAAGACAACCAGCTACAGAAGTCTCTGACTACAGTCTATCATTTGGGATCTTCTCTTACAGGAAGGAGTTCCTTTCCCTGTTTATTTTTAACTCAGAAGGAGGGCAGTAGAGCAGCAGTCAATCAGTGATGAAGAGGCAGGCTATATGAAATGTCCAATTAGGTGAGGCATGACAGGCGGTCTCTTGGGTATCTTCCATTGTCTAGGCATTATTTGCCTGTTTGGAGCACAAAACTGGGAGCAGAATACTTGCTGCATCTCATTTCCTGGTTTCTAAGTCCTGTGGCCTGATTAGCAAAGAACCTGGGAGACCCTGTAGCCACAGAATGGTGAGGCTTTGGATTTGAGCCCAGAAATAGGGTGGAATTGGGAGAAACCAGTTACAAGTGTTTAGAAGCAGTTCTGGTGTCTGTAGACACAGGTATTTAGATAGCGTCAGCAGCTGATATATTCTAGTATTGGCTTTGGGTCATCCACTGTCCCTTTTTACTCCTGCTGGGAGTAAGCATGATTTTGTGCCCCAGAACCCTGACCTAACTGTGATAGCAACAGACTGGAGTATCATCTTTGAAGTTCTCTACTACCCTGGCACCTCATTATAGTGGGCAGAGGAAGGAGCTTGGGGAGACCCTGACTCTGATGCATTTTGTAGCTGGAGCAGCAGTACTGAGCTTGGTCCCTGTTCTCATTGCAGTTAGCAGTAATCTTTAGGTTCTAAAGTTTATAAATGTATGTAATGCAGGGCCTCATATCCACAATGGCTCTCCTTAAACTTGTGCTATTTTGTATTTATAGGGATAGCCTAAATTTATGGTATATTCTCACATTTTCATCCTCATGACAGGTGTTGGCAAAAGTCCTAATAATTCAGAGATGTGTAGTGATGTGCCTCAGTGGAGGAAAGCTTCCCAAACACCTGGTGAACTCCTGTGAATTACACAGAACAATGCAAAGAATTTCTGAACATTCTTTTTGTTACCCACCTGCTCATAGACTATGTTTGTGAGAACAGCAATAGAAGTTTGAATTCCAACAAAAAGGAAACCAATTTAAATGTGTCATCAAGGGCAGAGTAAAGTGTGCTTGCTCAGAACAAATTCCAGAAAGGCTGCCTGTTAGATCCTCATTGAAAAATTCCTAAATTTAGTCACCTAAATCCAGCACCCTAGGAATCAGGTTTTGCAGAATGGCAAATTCAAGTTCAAACTTCACAGCTTAATAATCAGTGAAAATCTCTTAAAATAAATATAAAAGCTAGAGCTTTTATGCTAATACCTGTTATTCATTCCCAGCATGGAAAATAAAAACGTGGTATATAATGTCAAAAAAATAAATAATATAATGTCATTTGTGATAAGAAATGCGTGAGTCTTTCTCCCATCAATTCAGTAAAGTAGCTCAGCTATAAAGCTTAAAAGGTCACAGGGTTTCTTTTAGATGAGAAACCAAAATATTAATTGTGGAATGAAATGAAAGAGGGTTGATAGAGAAAGATAACACTGACTGTTTGGAAAAGGGAATTACAGGTTAAGGACAGAAAGGAGACTGATTGAGAAATGTATCAGAATGATCTGACTGTGATACACATATATACCCATGCTCAAAGTGAAGCTAAATATTCTGCATTTCAAAAGGTACCAACTTTTAAGATTTCCAAATGTGTACTAGTATTTTGGGAATGATTGTTTGCAACATATCTTACAAGGCCATTCTGTTGCTTTATTGTCAGAATTTCTTAGCAGGTATTAAAAGCAGAACTTGACGTTAATGGAGTCATTAAAACAGAGACATGTTTTGGTTTTGTCGGTTTTGTTCAATTTTATTATAACTAATGATATAGGCAATTCTATTAGACATAACGGGAGGCACTATGGTAACCATTGTTGATCATCTTGTAGTATGTTTTTACATTATCTATTATGTCCACCCTTTTGAATTGACCGACTCTGTTTTGTTATGTCACTTTTGGTTTTACTCTCTTCCAAAAAAGGAATAAGAACGGTGAGAGCAATAAAACCCAAAACATGTAATAGTCATTGTACAAAAGAGAGGAAAAGACAGTGCTCTAAACTATATAACTGCATGTGTATTTAAGTATATAAGATAGATAATGATATCACTGAGTTTTATTGGATCATTGAACAGAACTGTTTGCAGTATCATTGTTGGAATGTCCACTTTACAAGATTTAATTTTGTGACTTGAACAATTATTTCTAAGAAGACAATATATAATCCATTAACTAGTGATTTCCTACTGTTTATTTTTTTCTGTAAATCTGTATAACTTGTACCATTTCTCTGGTTTTTTTTCTCCTTAAATAAAATTTAAAAAAAAAACAGAGACACATTTCACTGGGATTTTAAAAAAATTTTATGGAAGGAAAAACTACACAAAACAAAATAAGTAGAAACAATGCTACTTTCAAAGTGAAAATAAATGGTAAGAAATAATTAGTCGATGATTTCATATGGTGCTCATACAAATAGTTAATCAAGATACAAAAGTGAAACATATGAAGTGTTCAAACAGCGAGACTGCAAACAGTTTTGTTCAGTTCTTCAACAAAACTTACTAATATGGTTATTAATCCTATATGTGATTTTTTTCTTTACAGAAATGACAAGCTAGGAAAATCCTATGGACATACATCTTGGAATCAGTGTAAAGAAGTATTCCTTTGTACTGCAGAAGCTAATGTGAATGTGAAAGAAACAGAAACACACCACAATGTTCAGATCCATGAAAAATATTGCAGTGGAGGGAAACCCTACACATGCAAGCAATGCGGGAAAGGTTTTACCACACATGGAATTTGTAAGAAACATGAAAGAATTCACAGGGGACAGAGACCCTACATATTTAGCAATGTGGGAAAGCTTTTACCACACATGGACAATGTAAGACTCATGAAAGAATTCACACTGGACAGAAATGCTATGTCTGTAAGCAAAGTGGAAAAGGTTTCACCCAACCCAGAAATTGTAAGAAACATGAAAGAATTCACACTGGAGAGAAACCCTACGTGTGTAAGCAATGTGGGAAAGTTTTTACCCAACATGGACATTGTAAGCAACATGAAAGTTCACACTCAAGATAAATCCAGTGTATATAAGCATCATGAGAATGGTTTGAGCACATGTACATATTGCATAATGCATGAAGTCTTCACACTGGGCAGAAAAGTTGTACATGTAAAGAATGTAAAGGAATGCGGGAAAGGTTTCAGCAGGAATGCTCATTGTCCAATACATGAAAAAATTTACACTGTTGAGAAACCCTGTGTATTTGAAAAATTTGGGAAAGCTTTCACCACACATGGATATTTTAAAAGACATCAATGACTTCACACTGGTGAGAAACCCTACGTATATAACAATGTGGCAAGCTTTTAATGCATATAGTCATTGCAAAACATGAAAGAATTCACACTGGGAAGAACCACTGGCTATGTAAGCAAGTGGAGACTCTTTCAACAGCCAGAGCCATGTATTTCACTTACATGAAGAAACTCACACAAGAGATAAATCCCATGCGTTATGGGAATCCTCTCAGCACACATGGTCATTGTTACATATCTGAAAGAGCTCACTGGGCTGAGATCCTATGTGGATTAGCAATGTGCGACATATTAGCAATCCATATTTGTTGTTAAATACCTATTAAAAGCATCACTGGTCAGACAGTTTAGTTCTAAGTTTACTTTAAAAATCCCTAGGAGACCTGAAGCAATAATCACAAATTTTCCAGAAAGGACAAATCTGAGGTGGAGCTCTCCTTAGGTGCACATGTTGTACGGTTTTCAGTTTATCATTTATACCTCTCTAGATTTTTTAAAGTGTCTTTGTGCTTCAACATGGCATCTTGTAATTAAACATGTTAAACTGATATGTGCTTTTCACTTTCAAGTATGGATAGTGACTTTGTAGTCAGGGGTGTGCACAGAGAACAACTGGATCAAAACAAATGTTTATAATATTTTTATAATAGTCACCGGGATTTAACACAGGAAACTGCAGGAAGACTATCTGCAACACCAAAGACATAGATTATTTAGTCAAGAGCCTAAACCCCACAGCAATGTCCCACATGAGTCCAGATAAAAATCCAGAGCTCAGGACAATGCTTACTATTAGTCCAACTGGAGGTCCAGAGCACACAAGAAGGACTCATGGAGTCTCTTTTATGGATCCATGCTAGAAAGACTCAAGGGTCAGCAGTGGAAGCTAGAAAGTATATGCCAGCTGGATGATGGAGCTGTGCTAGTGGGATGAGTGTTCTATGCTAGAGCTGAAAAGTCACACTCACAACAGAGAACAGGTCTATCCTGAAAGGCACCCCAGCAGTCCTCAGTGACACGGAGGCCCGGAGCTCCTCCAATGACAAGTACAGTCGAGTACATGCCCGGAAGCAGCGTGATGAGCTCATTTTGGAGACCAAGCAGCACATGTCTTCCCATCCAAGTCCTTCCCAGCCAAGAAGCAATGCTCAATATGAGGACGAAGCCTTCTTCAGGAGAACCAACAGTTCAGACAGCAAATTGTAGGACAACCCACAATGCTTCCTTAATGTCTCAACCCTCATCACCTCCCTTCTTCTGCACATATTTAACCTGGCAACTTACCTCAGGTGGAACACCTTTGCTCAATGCCATGCTGATGTAATCCAGCTGATGTTAAGTTGACCACCAGTTCTTAATGCAAAACAGTATCTATGTACTTAATGTTTTGTCTTTAAAACTTAATTTTCATATTTTTGCTGAATTGTAATGTTTTTTATTTAAAGAGACAAAACACAAAAAAGGTAGAAATAACACAGAATTAAAAAAAATAAACAATAAGAAATCACTAGTTGATAAGTTACATATTGTCATCTTAGAAATAGTTGTTCAAGTGAAACAATTAAAGCATACAAAGTGGCATTCAAATAATGACACTGTGAACATTTCTGCTCAATGATCCAATAAAAACTTAGTAATATGCTTATCTGTCCTACGTACTTATTTTTTAATCTTAAAGAGGGTAAGATTAAACATGACAAAACAGTACCGAACAGTTCATAAGAAAACAAGTTAAAGAAACACAGATTTCAAAGCAAGTCCACTGGAGATGTTCACTGTTTATCTTACTGTCTCTAGTTTTCTTTTAAATAGTTGTTGCCATCTTCACTCGCACTGAATATATACTGAACATTATAGAACTAATCAAATAATTACAGCATGATGCAGGCTTTTTTGGTCTTCAAGAACTGATTTTGGGGAAGTTGATAATAATTACAATAAGATCTTTCATTCTCTTCATAGTAGCTGTCTTTATCTTTATGTATGCTGAAATTCAACATACGAAACTAGACTACTGTCTTAGTTACTTTTTACTTGTCGCTGAGACAAAATACCAGAAGCCCAAAGTTGGGAAAGAAAAGGTTTATTTCATACAGTTCTTCGATGTTTCAGTCCACTGTTAATTGGCTCCAAGACAGGCGGGCATGACTGGACCGCATTTGATGGCAGCTGTCAACAGCAAGCTCAAACCAGAAAAGAGAAAGAGACACCTTCCTGCCATTACATCACATCCTGGCTCCAACCCTTTGTGGGTGGAGCACTGACACTGAATGAATAACAAATGCACAATTCAAATTTATGAGGCCTCGGGGACACAGACATAAACAATGACAACTATTATCACTCTGAACAGTGAATAATAGTATCCTGAGAAGGAGAAAGGTGAGGAATTGCCTAAAAAAAGAAGTCAGAGGACATTGTTAAAAGCATATCAGGATTTAAAAGATACAGTAGTCTTATTGGTATGTTTAGTGTGATTATATTTTGTTCTGGTCTGTCTACTCATATTAGATTTGAGGGCACAGATATATAACCCAAAAATATCAGGTTATACCATGGTAATTATCCTTAATTTCCTATTAACTTAAACTGAAACCCTATATTACTTACATTGTCGTACTACGACTGATCTTATTTAAAGCTGGTTTCTTTGAATGCTATTTGGCCTTGACTGATTTTATTCACATTTGGTATGCTTGCTGGTATCAACTCTAAGAGTAGAGGCAACAACTCTGAAGATGACAAGATGTAAAAGATATGCATTGGTGGGCTAGGGATTTAGATCAGTGGCTTAAGCACCTGCCTGGCAAGTGTGAGATCATGAGTTTGATCCCCAGTATGAAATAAATAAATAAATAAAAGATATCCATTCCAGGTTTGACTATTAACTGCTTTCACATCCTACAATGTCTTCAAAGTTGTTTTTTATAAAAATAGCTATGGAATGTTATGCTTAACTATATAATGCTTGATAGTGTGGACAATTCTATTGATAATAACAAGAGAAAGCATAGTAAATACTGTACATCACCTAATATTGTGGTCTCATATGTCTTTTTCATATCATGATTTTATACGAATTTGTTTTGTTGTCTTGTTTTGATCTGTTTTTCCCGATAATACAGAAAGGATTGATATACACATAGAGACTCATACCTGAGAAGAATTTCTAACCTATTTATGGGAACAAATTATATAATACACGATGTAATGATCAGATACTCTGAAGAAGAGACACTAAGAAACCCAATGAAAATTCTGTAGCATTGTGATATAAAATTGAGCAATACTATTAATTAGTCTAATCACTTATTTTTTGGTGAATTGTAATTTTAACACTGCATTTGTTTTAATCTTTTGATGCACATGATTCATTTTCTCTTTCATAAATGATTTTTCTGAAGTGGATGCAATATTTGGCATTAAGATATACATTTATAAGGCTCGGAGCATGTGGTTTTGACAAAGTTGTGTTCTTTTCACATAACTTGCACATTAATGAATGTTATGTTTTCCATGTTGTGACGAGACAAGATATCTGCTGATTCCCTACATCACTGGACATCATACCATGTACATTATGTTGCCTCATTTTCTTTCTCAGTGGTGCCAATATTTGTCATTTAACTTAACTGTTGTTTTTCTCACCATCAGAATTTTACCTGTTATGTTTATATTGCATCTTTACTTTGCTAGTAATGTTTCCCCATATGTACCAAAATAAACCATACTACTGTGAATTTCTGATTGCCCCATACTGACAGAACCATAACTTGTCTCCAATGGCACATCACAAAATATATTAATATCTCTAGAAATTATAAAATTTGGCATGATTTATGAGTAACCATACTTTGAAATCAATTTTTCTTAAATATGGAGTTGTTTTGGGGGAAAACGTTGCTATTGCATGTATCATGCAAATGCCTTTATTTTATTCCTTGATGCTGTGAATGCAGTACATATTTTGTAATTATTACAGCTTTTTCCTAAAACACTGAAGTAATGGCATGAAGTGAAACCTAAATTTTGAGCTGTCAACACAATAAAAAGTAAATTTAGTAAATTAAGATTCAGATTTTGTTCTGTTTTACTGAATTATGAATTTTTACAATGACATATCTATTTATTTATAACGACCAGTGCCTGATGTTTGTGGTGTGTGCCGATTATCTTTAAACACATACACTGGGCCATGAGTCCTAGTTGGTTTCTTGTGGCCTGTAGTTTTCACTTCCATTTTAACATTCATGTAATTTGTAAAGTGTTTAATGCAGTGTTGTTGAATTCAAAATCTGCTTATGTTCCAATGGAATTATGTTTTTAAAAAACATGGTGTCATGAAAACACAAGTGAGCGTTTCATTAAATACCCCTAATCCAGTGAAGGTAGCCTGCTCAGTTTCAATTATCCTTGGAAGAATACATTACTCACCTGTTGTGTAATTGCCACTAAAACTATATCTACTTTGTACCTGAAGAAGCTGATATACTTCACAGAGTAAAAGACACTGTGAAGTACATTGTCAGCCTGTATGTACTACAGCATGTGGCCAGATTCCCTGAAGCACATTTCTGCTTACCATCAATGGGAAAATTTGGAGTTTGTATTACAACTAATAATAGAAGACTGAATCTATAATACATATATCCTGAGTACATGCACTTTCTCATTTTATCATGAAAGTAAATCTTGCTGGTCTTGTTGATGCATGCTTGTAATCCTAGCACCTAGTGGAGCTTAAATTAGTGCAAGAGGAATTTGAGTCTAACCTACAAAATTAATGTGACCTTGTCTCAAAATATATCTTCAAGTGCTGCAGATGTAGCTTAATGCTTTACATCTCTTCCCTTTCCTCCCCAGGGTCAACATTTTTTAATATTCACAATTACACATCAATAGTTGTCCTTTCATCACTTGGCCACCTAGCAGTTATCCCCAAGAACCACTTGGGAAGCCCACTTGTGACCATCCTGAGCATCATTGGGGCAGTTGTCAATTTAACACATTCATTCTAGTATTGAGTATAGTAAAAATGTCACTTTTATATTACTTGTTATTTTATAAAAGCTAAGCAAAAGTATGCAATTTTTGATTATTTTGCATTTAAATAATTGCATTGGTAAAGAGTTACCTATAAAGATTGGCTAATGGTGATTTCTTTAGTCCCAGCATCAGGAGAGAATGAGACGGGATGATCATGGCTTTGAAGCTGACTTTGGGTGGCAATTGCTAGATGATTTAGCAGAGTGTGAAGCAGTTCTTTTTATCCCTGCATTTGAAGTTTAAGGAAACAAGTAAGTTGAGGTCAAGAATAAAAATGTATGATAGAACAAAAGAATCACTACTGCAAATTGTGATTTTTCTTTCACTCAAGAAATGTACTTTTTATCGTAATTTGTGCAGCACTTTAAAATATGCCTCTGTTAGAGTAAAACATAGTGAAACATGAAAGAGCCAGGCATTCCATGTTCTGAATGTAGAGGTATTAAAAACATTTTTTCTTAATGCTATTGCTGCTGTTTTGTGTTGAAAATAAGATAGGGTGACAAAACAAGCAAAAAGGACTTTGTAAGATTTTAATCCTCCTGCATAAACATAGAAGCCACAAAAAAGTCAAACAAAATGATGAAATAAACTACAGAATGTGAAAAATTTTACCTGTTCCTCCCTGATAGCTAACATGTAAAACCAATAGAAACATGAAAGGAGCACACATTTTTCAGCATATGTACAACTTGCCAAGAAATACCTGAAGAACTATTGAGCATTTTTGCCCAATAGAGAAATTCAAATAGGGACATCATTTCATTGCAGAGAAAACAAATCACCACAAGACCTAAGGAACGTACATGAGACTGCAGGAGTAAAGAAACTATTTAACCTTGTTGGTGGAAATGTAGGTAAGTAGTTCAAGTACTACTGAAGTCAGTTTTTAAAGTATTCAAAAGACTAAAATTAGTAATTCTCATTAGTGCAGTGCTTCCTTTAGTGGGTTTCTTCCCCAAAGAGTTAAGGACATATTGCAGTGAGATATGCGTATTTCTGTTACTGCAGCAATAGCCATTTTTCTGTGGAGAGCAGCAGCAAGCACTGCTCCATCACCACCAAATATCAATGATGAACAATAAATACTCACCAGTGTACTCCATTTGGTAAATGGTGTGAGATTTTATTGTGAATTGGGCTGTAACTTAGGTTTTCCTACTATACTATAGGTCAGTATAAACATGAAAGTCATGCTAATGTCACAAGGCAATCACTGGTACACTATTATGTTCATTAGATTTGATATATTTTCTTTTTGAGTAAGCATGTTTTCTATGAAGTCCAGGCTGGCTTTGAGATCTCTTTATAAACCAGAGTGGTCTCAACAAGTCTCCTTCCTCAGTGTCTCAAGTAATGTGCTCCATGTACAAGCCACCAGGCCTAGTTTAGATTTGGTATATTCAGTGTATTAAATATAGTTTACTTCACCTATTTTTGTTGTTAAAGTATTTCCACTATTTTACCTCCAGCATCTGGAGAACCCTCAGCCTTGTTGAGGTGGTGATGTGCATACCACCAGCCTCGTGACATTCTCTCCTGGGTTCAGTGCTGTCAGGGTACTGCAGTGAAACATATGTGTACATAACTGCTTCTTTTTATACATTCCTTAGAAAAGATTTTTAAAATTTCCATGGAAAATCAGAGGGTCAATTACCCTGACTATAGTTTCATTCAAATGCCCACAGATATGCAGTGTGTAGGACACACAGATAGAAACATATCACATAGTTCCAGTGAGAGGTTTGTCAAAGCAGATGTGAAGATTACTTTGTGAAGGTTTGTGTTCCTGATTATTTCATTAGAATGAGCCACAGGTTTTCTCACTTTTGTTTATGTGAAGCAGACCAGATGACCACTTTAATATATGAAGTGATATAAAGCCTGTTTGGATTTTAAGTATCTAAAGAACTGCTCTGGTGCTGTGGCCTGCTTAGTAATGGTCAACTTGGATTACCCAATGAATGAAGCCATCATGGTTTTGGAGCAGAATATCCACTGATGGATTGTTTAAAACAGCATTAAAGGAGAACTAGAGGGAAAGGAGCTGGGATGTTGATTTTCATAGAGAAGCTGGTTGCACTGGTTTTCCAGATATGATCTCAGCCATCATCATCATTATCAAAGAAGCTCAGGTCCTCATTATTTCTGTGCATGGCTAATGTTCTCTTTTGCAGATCTCTGGTTCTTATCTTGAGCTTCATGCCTTGGATCCAGTAATGATCACTCAACTTTGTGGCATATATTCTATGACCAAAGGAACAGAGTTTCTAGCTTCCAACACTGAACTTTGAGCCTTCCTAGGGTACTATCTTAACAGAGACGTCATCACACATTGTAAGTGCCTCTGAGTCTAGAGGTATACTTTTGATTGTCCTTGCCATGGGCTCGAATTCTTCAGCTGTACTTGTGCTGGATATTATCATAGATTCAAGTACTCAGTTGGATTTTTTGGTCTCTAGTATCTGAAAAACTCTACATCTCTCTAAATCTGACATTCTTGGATAAATATTTTTAAATTATCTTATAAATTATAAGTTCCATGTTATTCTCTTTCCTTGCAAACCCTGACTATAACAGATGGGAAAGGATAAGATGTGACATTTTTGAGACGGGAGAAATTTCTTTAGTTACCTAATGTTATATGCCATTTTTCTCATGGAGAGAAACCCAGGTATATCAATAGCTTGATTTTTAGGACTGTTGATATCTTCTCCAGCACTATCAAGCCATTACATTGTGTGTTGCATGGGCAAGAAGTAGGTGTGTTAGGAACCTGCATGGTGCAGCCAGTCACCTGAACATGGGCCTTTGCAACCTATGCTGTCTGGCCTCTGTGTACCTAAATTGGCACTAAAGGATGCACTCACAGAGGCAGTAATTTTTCATTGGAAAATAATTTGAAAGTCTCTCAAGTCGTTTACTGATGTTCTGATGTGAAGAAAAGTGTAGGATGCACAACCTGAGTTCCCAAAAATAATTATGATAGCAGTATATACCTATCTGAACTCAATTAACATACAAAATGCAAACCCAGCCTACAAAAATTCTTTGAAAGATATTTCTATGAAACCTGACACTACTTTGGAAATCCCTGGTAAGTTTTTTAAGGTCTCTACTACTTTTCATGATCCCCTACCTCCTGGGACAGCTGGCCTGGTTCTTTCCTGTTCACATGCATCAAAAATAACCACTTTTGTGATTCCTTATGTCATTGATGCTGCTTATACAGGCATATTGTTGATTCAATTGTGATCTCTCTTACCCATTCAACTAAATGTTTCTGAATATGTATCTCAACTAACTGTCTTGTCTTATTTCTCCTCTAAGCTTATCATGTTATTTGTGGAAATCAAGGATTTGACTGCAATTTGTTGTCTGCTGTTATTCCCATAGGAGATGCATGCCGAAGCCTCTCTTTAACTATTGACAACCTTTCCTTTTCATGTTTGCTACTGGAGCTGATGTTTCTCTTTTACTTCACTAACTTGGTGATATTTTATTTCCATTGTCAATGCTATTCCCTCTCATCTCTTGAGATGTACTGGAACACCTGTAGTCCTTAGAATTGATTTAATCACTACTATCTTGCCACTTACCAAGGCTTACTTTTCCTTTTTGCTGTCCTCTGCTGTTCCCTCTGCAAACACAGTGCTTTAGAATTAGCTCAGTGGCATGAATGCCTGCCTTGCAAGTGCACAGTCATGATTTTGATTCATTGCTCTTTGAATCCCCACTTTTTAATATAATTTTATTTAAAAGGAAAAAGAGAAAAAACAAAACAAAACAATGTGGTGTAATGATACAAGTAAATAAGACTACAAAAAAAAACAGTAAGAAATCACCAGTTAATAGATTACACTTTATCATCTTAGAGATAGTTGCTAAAGTCACAGTATCAATGCATACAAAGTGGATGTTCAAACAGTGAGACTGTAAACAATTGACTTCAATGATCTAACCAAAAACATTAATATAGTCATCTATTTAACACCCCTAAACACACTTGCAGTTGTATCCCTTAGAGCACTTTTTCCCCTCTCTTTTTTACAACACAATTTACACTTTTTGGTTTTATTACTCCTTATTTCTTATTACTTTATTTGGAAGAGAATAAAGTCAAATATGGCAAAACAAACCTGTCAGTCAAAACTAAGGATAGACATAGCACATGATGTAAAAACAGAGTACAAGGTTATCAACAATTGTTACCATTATGCCATTTGCTTCCTTAAAAAGAATTGTCTATCTTATTAGGTATTATAAAGTTGAACTAAACAGTAGAGAATAAGACAAACAAAATCTAAACATTTTCAACATTACAGGACTTCCAAGGAGATAATAGTCAAATCAGAATAGGCATCTTAGTAAATCTTATTGCCTTCTAAGCAGTTGCCTATACCCTTAAACTTGATACGATCATACAGAACGGAAAAGAGTCTAATCAGTTAAAACAAGGTAGTGGGAGTATTACAGGACTTCAAATCAAATTAATAGGAAATCATAAAAGTTACTATAATATATACTGCTAATTTCTTTTAATTTTTCCCCTTAATTAAAAAACCATAAAAAGTAACTAAATACTTTTTTTAATGAATAAGGGAGAGATTGAGATAAAAGAGGACATAACAACATAACAAGACAGGTCAAAGCATGACAGTTTCATCAAACTAGTGCTTCAGCAAAAATAACCCGACTTAATGGTAGTTACCATAGTGTCTATCATTTTCCTTGAAATATTTGAATATAATTTCATATACTATAGCTTCAAATATGTCCATATCAAGCATCCCAGAATAAAGCCATTCCAATTAATAAGTGAAAACTTTGTAAGGCTTCAAGGCCACATAATGGGGAACCATGTGAATCCCCACTTTGTATAATCCACTTTTGTATCTTGAACACTTATTTGTAAGAAGACAATATGTAAACAACCAGTGACTTCTTATAGTTTATTTTGTCTTTGAAAGCATATATCTTTTCTACCTGTTTTCTGTTTTGTTTAGTCTATTTTAATAAAAAATAAGAAAAGAATATCTCTTCTCTTTAAACAATTAAAAACAAAAAATGCACTTCCTGCACGGGTTTTACTATTCTCTTCATGGTGCTATTTACTTTAGGTCAGTTGTCTGTCCCAATGAGGCTGTTTTCTTCCCTGATTCAAATACATTCTTGCCAGTATATACCTCTGACAAACACTTTTGTATGATACAAAACTCCCCAAGAACCACGTGGGCTAGGGCTGATGCCTCTTTTGATCTGGGGAAGAGGCATCCTCTGTGTTTTTGCTAAGGTATTGTGTGGATTTCTGCTAATCGTGTTTGCCCTGTACGGAATGAGTTGGCATCACAGGCTACAAAATGCAATTCCACCATTTCAACTCTCCCGGAATCAGGCCTTTGATCCTTTTTATAAGATCTCTGCTAGTTGGTCTAAAGCAAATCCAACTGGTTGATTCATATTTGTAGATTTGAAATTTTTAAGAAGGTATTGTAATTTGGCTTGCTTAAGGATATGCTTGAGTGCACTCCGATTTTGTAAGATGTTTATCAGTCTGTCCATATATCAGTTGCCTGTTTGTCCAGTCCGTTTTTAAGCAGTTGCTGGCAGTTACTGAGCTAGTGATTGTTCAGACCTGTAAAGCACAAAGAAAAAATACCCATAGAGGCGTGCTCAAGTGGCACAGAACATCTGGGAAACACGCTGAGGGCATGGAATGCTTGAGGTGAACAGGTGTTCCAGCACTGGGAGCATGGGGTTTAAGAGGGCAGCTAGTTTAACAAAGAGGCATGGTACAAGAACATAAATGGCCTTTGGGGAACTTAAATATTCTCACAGACCCCCAGTTGTGTGCTGATTTCTGTGTTTGTTTGAATCCACACTGATCAGCTGTCTCTTTGTCCATTTGTCCACTCTGTGAACAGCTGTTCCTTTCATTTTAAGCTCAGTAACTTTTCTCTTTTTCCAAGTTTGCATTGTTTGATCAAAGATATGTTTGGGTTGTGAATTTACGAAGCATGGTTTCACATTGGTTGCCAGCTGCTCGAAATGTCACAAAGACTGGGTATATGAATGCAATATGTTGTTATTCATCACTGCTTCATAGTCTCATTATTTAGAAATTATATTATTAGGATGAATAAACAAAGTCCTGGAGGAGAAAAGATGGTGGATAGGTAACAGCAGGCTACAGAGACTCTCTGAGATGTCACCATAGATTCCAAAAATAATACAGCATAGTGAGAATGAGGCAGAGGGAGATAGAGGATCCCAAGCCTGGAACAAATTAAGCTGAGAGAAACCATTTAAAAATACAGTCCCAGTGCTTCTACTGACACAGCCACAGTCTCGGTTCTGCCACTTGAACTTGCTGCCACTCCTACACTTGATCTCCTGCAGCCAAGATTTATGAAACTACACAGAAGCTCATCAGTTTCATCTCACTGGAGATGCATTTGCACTGAGGATGGGAGTCGGTGATCTTAACTGAAAAGCTGAGGGGGCATGGAACCCTGCATCGACCTGTGGTGAGTGACAGGAATAAACCCCTTCCATAGAGCTCCAAGAGATGACATTCTGGGACAGGGCAAATTGGCCAGAACAAGGGGCTGCAGTGACTTCAGTCAGCTTCTCCCTTCTGAAGTGAGATTGTTGGAGAGCACCTGACATGTCTCATGCCTCAGGCTGAAAACAGTAGGCTAGCCCATACAAGTCCCATTGCCTGTCAGTTCACCCTAGTGCAGTGAAGCCTTCAGCAGGCTGATTAATCCAGAGGGGCGGGCCCAGCATAGGCTTCCCTGGTCTGTATCTACATAGTACACTGAACTGGGTGGGAACATACAATCAGCACTTCAGACAAACTGTAACCAACAAAGAAAGTACCTGGACCTCCCATGTACAGCTGTATGGAAGGAACAAAAAATAATTAGAGGAAGCAACAAGAAAGGGTTCCCATTCCCCAATCATGAGAGCATGGATCCAGGAAACGTAAATGCAAAGGAGAATGAGGACAGAAAACATGCAATATCAGACATGGCCCCAGTAGACATAAAGCAATATCTTCAGGAATGCATAGATAATTTAAAAGGTGAAGTATTTAACCGAGTAAAGCAAGACATAAATAGAACAATTTAAGAAATGCTAACCACCTCTCAAGGAAAAACATGGAAAAAGGGAAGAAAAAAAAAAGGGGGAGAATTATTTCATGAGAAAATAGAGAAAAGGTAGAAGAAAGGAAGCTGGTTCAAAGAGAGAACAATGAATTTAAAAACTCCTTTGCAAGCTGGAAAAATTGATTGCAAGAAACTAAGGTAGATTATCCAAACTAGAGGACAGGTTTGCACTGTAGGATCAGGAAAGGAAAAATTTCTTAAATATAAAAAGGAAACAAGTAGTAACAATACAAAGGCTAGATGATGACAAAAAGATGTACAACTTAAGAATAACGAATGTGAATGAAGAAAAAGAAGTACAAACAAAGGAACTACAAAATCTATTCACAAAAATAAGGAAAACATCCCGCCCATAGGAAAAGGAAAATATACTCAGCTGTATGAGGCATACAGAACTCCAGCCACCTAAAGCAAAACAGAAGTAGATATAGGAATATAATAATTAGGATCCCAGAAATTGAATATAAGAACAGAATATTAAAAGCTGTCAGAGACAAGAAAGAGATCATTTATAAGGGCAAGTCCATCAGAATTACATCAGACTTCTTGGCACAAACCATCAAATCAAGAAGAAAATGGAATGAATCATTCCAAGTCCTGAAAGGAAATAACCTATGGCCCAGATTGATGTATCCTGAAAAATTTTCCTAGAAATTAATGGTGAAACAAGATGCTTCCAAGATAAAGAGGAACTGGGAGAATTCACAACCACCAATCCAACCCTACAGGGAATACTATAGGCATTCTAAAGAGAGAGCAAGTCAGCAGGATTTCAGGAACAGTGATAGAGTGGCCACAATGAATGGAGAAAAAAGCAAAGTGAAGAAGACAAATAGACAACTGATGACATAAAAATAGAACAACAGAAATGAGACAGAGAAGGTTGGATATAATTTCTAATGCAGATGTCCTATATACACTAAATTAAGGAAAAAAAGAGAGAATCACAGGCAGAGTGGATCAAGAAATAGTGCCAACCGAGATGCTCTTTATAGGAACTATAATTGACCTGAAGAAGGGTATTTGAACCCAAATTGAATATGAGAACATAGAACTCAATGTGATAGGGAATGAGAGAGTAATAGGGGCAACTGGACCAGTATTTATGGGTAGGTTGGAAAGACAGGCTTTAATAAGTAAAGAAATACAACTAGAGATCAAGTCCAGGAGTGAGAAAGTTCAGAAACACTTAGATAAATAGCAGTTTGCCCACACAATATAAAACCAAGGGTGTTGTGGAGACCCAAAAATACACAGTACACCCTGGGGGAGTGAAAGGGGAAGAATACTCTTTTAAAAGACAGAAGAAGATATTGATATAAGTGTATCAGGAATTAAAAGCCATACTAGTTGTACCACTCTGTTTAGATAGAACTTATTCCATCCCAGTTTTTATACAAGCACTTAATCTGAGGGCACAGATAGCTATCGCAAAAGTATCAGGATATAGCACAGTAATCATCTTTAATTTCCTGTTAAATTAAACCGGATCCCTCTATAACTTATACAGTTATATCATTACTGATTTTAGTTAAATCTGATTTGTTTGATTGCTTCTTGTTATTGACTATTTTATTCAAAACCGTTAGTTTGATAGTATCGTCAGTGTAGACAACTATACTGAAAATAGAAATGATTCATATAATACCCATTCTGACTTGATTAATATCTGTTTTTGAAGCTCTACACTATCTACAAAGTTCTATTTCTGTTAATACTGTTATGCAGTGATATATTCAATTATACTTTATCCGAAGATATAGCCATTTTTCTTGATGATAACAAGAGACAACACAGTAACCATGGTAGAACTCCTTGTACAGCAGTTTTATATTTCTTTTTAGTTTTATGCATCTCTAGGATTATGATTCACTCTGTCTTGCTTTGTTCTGTTTCTCCCTCTAATATAGAGAGTATAGTAACACATGTTAAGATGCATGCTTCCATAAAACCTTTCAGCAATTTACAAGAACTGATTTTATGATACATGATAAAATGAACAAATACTTTGAAGGAGAAAAAAAAGTGGACTACAGTACCCAGTGCTGGTTCCATAGTGTCATGATGTGAAATCAAGCAATACAATTAATCTTCAATTAGAGTGATTTTAATCTGCTTTGGTTTGTTTAAACTCCACATAAATGAAGATATAGAGAAATACATGCATGTTTAAGTTTATAGGATTGATTGCCATATTACTTAGTTTTTATTAGATACTTGAACAGAACTATTTGAAGTCATCCTGTTTGAATTCCCATTTATATGTTCCACTTTTGTATCTTGAACAAGTATTTGTAAGAGGACAATAAATCACACAAATTAGTGATTTATTACTGTTTATTCTTTTCTTTGAATGTATGTACTATTTATGCCTGCTTTCTATTTTGTTTTGTTTTTCTTTCAATAAAAATAAATTTAAAAAGATAAATAAATAAACAAAGTCCCTTAGCAGTGAGATTGGTGGACCAAGATCTGATTGATAAATAAGAAAGCAGCTGTCTGGTAACATTTTAAACCAGTTTTTGTCCATTGATTACAGACCTCAATGATCTCCAGAGCATTATAGGAGACACCTCAAATAAATTTATGAAATGTATTCCTAAATGTTCACATTGGTCATTACCAAATGAAGTAATGCATATTTTTGGTTTGATGATGCCTGTATAAAGGATTCACATGGTTATGACAGCTGATTGTAATCAACTATACGATGTATTACATATATTTGTAATTCTGGATGCATAAGACTGCCTGATTGTAAAATGGGGATTACTTATGGTAACTGATTTTTGTCTCATGTGCACACCTTTGCTGCCTACAAAGACTTGTGAGATTCACATTCAACTAAAGATCAATAAGTTGTTCAATAATACACAAAAAACTTCTTGTGTATTAGATAAGGGTGATTGACTAAAAGGGATATTTTATGTCAAAACAAGAATTCAGATTATTACAAGAATCTCATGATTGTCATGATGCAATACTATGTATGGTTCTGATTCCTGATATATTATGTAAAATATGCAACTGTTAATACTGTAGGTATTCAAATGTGAAAATGTCCATGGATAGAAGAAAATAGGATTCATTTAATATTCTAAGTTGTTTCTTGTTTAGATAAAATATTAATGTTACACTTACTGCCTCTAATATACTCGATTGTTATGAAAAACTTCTTTTTGGAGGTTTGACAGCTAAGGTTTGGAAGCCAAAACTTAGAGAAACAGATGGGCTAAATGGATATCCAATACTTTGGTCCCAGGCCTTCAAAGGTGGTGCAGACCCAGGATATAAAATAACCTCTGATTGCATCATCCTAAGATATTCAGTGAGTCCCTGGTTGTCTCATCAAGGAGATGATGAGACCACAGAGGAAAGTCACCTTCAATGCAAGGTGTGCCTAAGAAGAGTCACCAGGAGAAAAATCTCCGAAGCCTTCACAGAGAGCAATGTGGTCAAGCAATGATTGTGACTCTTCTAAGTGGCTGACACTGACAGAAGAGCCATGAGGTGTTATGCATGGTTCTAAGATAACTCCTATGAAGACCTAAGTGACCTTGATAGGAAGTAAGTAATTGAATGTAGTTGTCTTGGTTTATGCATGTGTCCCGCAGGCCTCATACATTTGCATTGTGCATTTGTGATGGTTCATTGCTTAGTGTTTGGACTGATGGTGTCAGTGCTAAACCCACATTGGGGGTGGAGCCAGGATGTAATTCAATGCAGGAAGAAGGTGTATCTTGCTTTTTGCTGGTTCCTGCTTGCTGTTTGCAGCCTCCATGAACTGTGGCCCAGCCATACCTGCCTGCCTTGGAACCAACTGAGTGTGAACTGAAACCTGCAAAAACTGTAAGAAATAAACCTTTCCTTTCTCAAATTGGGCTTCAGGTATTTTGTCTGAGCAACAAGTAAAAAGTAATTAAGATAGAATTTGGTACCTAGGAGTGGGGTCTTAAGCTGTGACTATACTTGACCATGTTTTTCAACAGGCTTTGGAAATGGCTTTTGGGCAGAGTTTGAACATGTTCCCTGATGCATAGGGCTAGAGCAGCTTAGGCTGTTCTGTAGAGGCGATTCTGGTCAGAGCTATGGAGACCAGAAGGCTGATAGAGGGCCTGATGGTAAAGACAAGGCTTGGGAGGTTTTTGTTGGGAAGAAGTACTGCATTGGTTGTTGGACTCCACATGATGTGTGTTATGGCTTGGCAGAAGGTTTGTCTGCAAACCTCAAAGTTTGCTACTGCCCAGGGACTTTGCTGAGACTGAGACAAAGGGCAATGGACTGATTAATCTTGAAAAAGAAATTAAAAAGCAATCAAACCTTGAGGCTGTGGCATGGCTATTGTTGAGGGCTTTTAGCCAGATTTATGCTGCATATCAAAAGCAAAGAGATCAGCAGGATAGTGTACAATGCTTTGAGTTTGGCCAGAAGGAAAATTTCAGAAAGACTATGGATTGCAAAGACAGAGTTGAGATTTTGATTCCTGAGGAGAAATGAGATAAGAAAGATGGCCTGTGGGCATCATAGGAAGGGGGTCCTCACCCTGTGCATCCTCACTGCAAAAGTGAAAGAATTTGCTCAGAGAGAAAAGCTGCAGAGTACCATGTTCCAGAACGGCGACAGAGGCCACTTGAGGTTCCAGAATGGTAGCAAATTACAGAAGCTTTTCCTCACAATCAGGTACACAGAGCCCTGCAATCCAGGCCACTGACCCCTATAGCCAAAAGACAGAAAAGCTTAGGTACTGCTCCAGTAAGCAGCAAACCTTGGTGGCATCCACAAGGCGCTGATTTTAGGTGCAAGGAAAATGCACAAATTCTGAGGCAAGATGGCATCCACCTCAATTGCAAAGTGCATGGGAGGCCAAAAAGTGTGCCCCTGAGAGGGCAATTTGTGAAGATGTAAGGGTGAAGCCAAAGATGTGGTGGAGAATGCAGAAGTTTGGAAAAGGCAAGAATGTGGATGATTCAAGGGAAGCTGCAAAAAGAGAGCAGAGAAGATTTAAGAGAAAAGCTGTGGGAGTTAAAATTGCTGGATTGCCATGGGGGTGGAATTACCCAAGCCTTTTCGAGTTTGTAACCAGATTGCTTCTGATGCTGAACATGGAATTGTAGGACTTAATGTACACCCTGCTGGACTTCTTTTGTTTCCAATGCTTTATATTCCCCTTCTTGTAACTTTTGGAATGGTAAGGTTTACTTTGTGCCTTTGCATTTGAGAAATATTTAACCTTGTTTCATTTGTACAGGGGTTACAGTTAAGAGTTTGCCTTAGATTTTGGAGGAGACTTGGGAATTGGAATGTTCAGCAATGCTGAAACATAGGACGTTGGCAACTTTTGGAAGTGGACTAAATGTCTTTTGTATAATGGATGTACATGAGTCCTGGGGGCCAGGGGTGGAATGTCATGGTTTATGCCTGTGTCCCCCAGGCTTCATGAGTTTGCATTGTGCATTTGTGATGGTTCATTGTGTAGTATATGGATTGATGGTGTTAGTGCTCCACCCACATAGGGGTGGAGCCAGAATGTAATAAAATGGCAGGAAGAAAGTGTGTCTTGCCTTTTGCTGGTTCCTGCTTGTTGTTTGCAGCTGCAAGAAAATGCAGCCCAGCCCAGCACACCTGCCTTGTAGCCAACTGAGTATAGACTGAAACCTCTAAAAACTGAAGAAATAAACCTTTCCTTTCTCAACTTGGGCTTCACGAATTTTGTCTCAGAAACAAGTAAAATATAACTAAGACAGTAGTTAATGCAGGTCTCATGTTAGCTTGGCTTTGGACATCCTGAAGAAAGGTCTAGTCTCTGAAGATATAGTGCAATGTAAAAGGTTGGCTGTGGGGGAAGCTAGGATCGCTAACATCCTCTGACAATTGCTGGCTATATGACTACTGTTGTGAACTGATGGACTATGATGAGTTTAAATTGGAGTTCTCCTCAATGCTTCCCCACCTTAAGCTGGCCACCCATCCTGGGAGTCAACAAAACAAAATAAGCGAGAGTTGTTGGAAAGTGTTGAAGATGAATACATGTGCAGGGCTGTGGTGTCGCCTGGGCATGATTGAATTGAGAATGAGGAGACACCACAAGGAACAAGATAGGCCAAGCTGAGGCCACCTGGAGACTTCCTGAATAATTTTTCTTAATTAGAATCATCTGTTGCTCTGTGTGTTCCTTGAACCTCTTCCATGGCATATCAAAAGCAAAGGGATCAGCAGGGCCTGCTCAGGTTTTTACCATTGTCTACTCACTTTCTTGCTTGTTCTGATTAAATGGGCTGCCTAGTGACAGGTGGCTGGCTGGTTAGCAGAGTTATGAGTTCTGAAGAAGATTTCACTCTTCCTGTTGCCCTCAAGATAATGCCACTTTTCTCATTCTTTTGGTCCTTTGCTGTGCACCTTTTTGGCGGCTAGATATTTAGTCATAGGGCCCAACAGAAAATTGACTTTCAGATAGGATAGCAGTAAGTTACCTGAAAATTTTGTTGCATGTAAATTTTCTTTACCTGTAGATGGAAGTGTTATTATCAACAAATATATTGCTAACTTATCAACATATGTTACCTTATTAACATATTGGGGGGTATTATAGTGATTTCTCAGAAACCATGATTATACACCTCTTTACATCATTGTGAGTATTCTGCATAACTTTTCTAAGTCGGTACTTATAAGTGAAATTGATAGATAATAAAGGAGGCCTCCATCAACTTGCTAAGTACTATGTAACATGAGTCTCTGTGTTTCTAGCAGTTCATTTGTTTTAACCATGAATTCCTCACCAGATGCCAGTTATGCCTGCTTGGCAGAGAATGGATTGTACAGAAAATTAAGTGGGTTTTTTTTTGTCTTTTTCCTTTTTATTGGTACCAGGGATCGAACTCACAACTGCCTGCTTGCAAGGCAGGTGCTTATGCTGCTGAGCTTAACCTCCAGCCCCGTGGTTTTGATCTCCAAAGAATTGCTGGACTCAAACTGAAACAGGTAAATGCTAAAAAACTGTTAGGGTTTTCATAGATTAAAAACTCATTTACATAATTAGTTGAAGAATGAGTTGATACATTTGAATGATTATTCAGAACATACAGCGAGCTGAATTATATTAGATATTTATTTCTTTACTTTTATACAGGTACAAAATACCTGACTTAAAGAATTTAATATAAATATATTCTTTATCTCATTGTTTCGATGAGGGAAGTTTGGTTTTTCTGTTTACAAAGCAAAAATACCTTGGAAAAAAGTGAAAAGGAAAAGGTAACTTTTTTATGAGGTCAAGGAGCCAGAGAACAGTTTCAGAACCTGAGAGGAAGGATCCAGGGACAAGATTTGGTTCATGGGTTCTAACACAAATGGCTGCAGTGTATACATATAGAAGCAATCATAGTAATATCCTACACATTTCTGAAGCCAAAAACGTGTTAACAAATGGATCACCAGGCTTTAGGCAATATATGACTTCTAGGAATATTAAAAACCTGAAGAGTGTTATACTAAGAAGCTAAAAATTAAAATAATTGATGAAAAGATAATTAACAAAAATAGTTACTTAAAAAGATAGTTATTAGTAATATTGTCATTCTACTGAGCTCATTGCCCTAGTAACCATGTACCAACCACATAGTTATAAATTAACTGACCACATCATTCTGCTGTTCTGTAATGCATCATCCCCCCCACCTTAGTGACCTGTGTGCTATGTCAACTTTTGTTCCCCTTGTAAGAGACAAATGATTCTGTGCCAACCACTGTTCCCTTTATGAGAGACAAATGTTCCTGGAATTGGCAGACCAAGGGCTATGAATTGGCTAACAACCCACTGTGAAATGCCTCTGACCTCAAGCAAAGGGGAACAAAGGCCCATCTTATTTCTGTTTCTCATCACTATGTACTTAATGATCAATGAGCTAATCATAAATGAGCTATAAAAATCAGTCCAAACTCTAACTCAGTTGCACAGCTTTGCAAATTCCATCTGCACTGTGTTGCTGGGCCAGCTAAAATAAAAGCGCTTCCTTTAAAAAAGACATCTTGCCCCATTTGTCATCTTGGGGTCTTGCCCCGTTTTTTCATCATGGGGCCCTGTTTTTTGAGTAGAGTACAACATTTGGGCGCTTGTTCAGGATTACATGGGGACCCCTCCCCACATTTTTTCACCGATCGATTGGCTTAAAACATCTGTAAGTATTTGGATCTTTTGTTCTTTGTAATTTGAATGCACACCTTTGAAGTTGCAGAGGAGCTTGGCTGGCTCCTTCTGCACCAGAGCAGGATACCCTCCGGGACAGGGCTTCTAGCCCATTTGTGATTTGGGATTTTTTTATTCATTTAGTTTTGTGCTTGGTATATTTTTACGGTGGAGCCATTTGTTCATTTGAATCTGTTACCTCAGTACTAACATTTAGATTTCTTTTTTCTCTTAAACTACTGTTGCAGGTTCCATGTGGCTTATTGGACTTAAGGGTCATAATGAAAATTTGTTTCCCTTTAGGTCGCCGAACCTTGGACAGAAAATCCTTTGTTTTTGTCTTTAATGTTGGTCTTGTCTTTTGTGGTGCCTTGTTTAATGTTTTAGTCCTCAAGTGATTATGTACAACCTTGGCAGGGCTTTAAAAGTGTTTTTCTAGTTAAAATGTAAATATATAACAATACATATATATGTTTATGGTTTTTAAAATCATATTGGCTTTACCAAATAAAGCCAGGTCATACTGTTATTGAGCCAGTTTAAAAAGTTACAGTTTTTAAAGTGTAATATTTTAAGGTGGTAAAAAGACATAAAATCATTTAATATATTTTAGACTGCTAAGAAAGTCACTTCAAGGATTTTGTTAAAAGTTTTAATGTTGTCTAAAAAGCTAGAAAAAAGGTAATTGATGGGTAATAAACAGAAACAGAAAAACAGAAAATCAAATGTGTTCAGAATTTGACAGTATTGGATCAGTAAACTTTTACTACAAAATGTTTCCATTAAAATGAGATTATATTCTAAAAAGGGGAGGATAAACTGGAGCCCTTTATCATCCCAAGTTTATATAATAGTAAAAAGTCAGTGTTGACCATATATAAAATATATTTGCCTATGAAAATAAAAATTAAATAGGACTGTAATTCTCAGTCCCATCTGGACTAAAAGCCATCAGCATTCAGAATTGCTGGACTCCTCTTCCTCACCTCCCTTTTTTTCTCAGGACTCTCAGGGCCTTATTCCTCTTTTGGAGTTTGTCTTCTCCATTCATCACCCCACTTGGGATGACTGCCAGCAGATTTTGCATCTTTTGTTTACAGTAAAAGAGAGAGAGAGAAAAAAAAACATTCATGTTGTGGGATAAAAAGCAGTGTGCATTCCAAATAAAAACCTGTCCTCTGATCCCGAATTCCAGAACCATGTTTTCCCTTTGTCCCACCCATATCAGACCACCAGAGGTAAGAAGGCTCTTGGTCAGTATTGCCAGTTGTTCTCAGAAGCCTTTAAGGGCTGTCAGAAAACCCACCAATTTGTCCAAGGTAGCAGAGGTGAGACAATTAGATGATGAGTCTCCATCGGGGTTTCTGGAGAGACTGCTAGAAGCCTATTACATTTGTACACCTGTAGATCTGGTAGCACCTAAAAAGGCAAGGGTCATTAATAATACCTTTGTAACTGTCAGCACCTAATATTAAGCAAAAATTGCAAAGGCTTGAGAGATTAAAAAAAGATGTCCCTCAGTTAGTTATTGGAGTTTGCTTAAAACTGACTCTTTCCTTCCAGCTGGTGAAGCCATTCAACAGATTCCAGTTCCTGTGACTAGCAAGCAAATATGAGAATTTCTAGGAGCCATAGGATATTGCCTGCTTTAGACTACAGACTCACGAGACCAGGCTTTTCAGCAATTGAAATCAGCCTTAACAGAAGCTCCAGTTCTGGCTCTGTCAAAGTTGCAAAAACCTCTTTCCCTCTATGTTGATAAAAAACAAGGGATAGCAAAAGGTGTACTGACCCAGAGTTTAGGACCATGGCAAAAGCCTATTGCATATCTTTCCAAGAGACTTGATAATGTGGCAGCCCAATGTCTGCCTTTCCTGCAGATGATTGCCTCGGTGGCCCTCCTGGTGAAAATGGCCCAAAAGGTGACATTTGGACAAAAACTTTTAATTATCTCCTCTCATTCACTGGAGACTCTCATCAAAGCTTCACCGGATGGATGGCTGCCTATCAGGCATTACTTCTAGATCTGACTACCATCAGTTTCAAGGGGACAGTGTCTTTAAACCCAGATACTCAGCTGCCTGATGATGACCTCTCCTTGTCCCTCTGATCATTTCATGGGACTTCAACCAGACTTGACAGATGAACGACTGTCTGGAGTTCCATCATATTTCTCTGATGAAAGCAATCACATATATCAAGGTAAGCAAGTCGTGGGAGCCACTGTCTCAGACTTTCAGATTCTATAGGAACAAACTTTAGAGCCAAAAACATCAGCCCAATGGGCTGAACTCATTGCCCTCACTGAGGCCCTCAAGTTGTCAGACTGATAGCAGATATGCATTTGCTACTGCCCATGTTCATGGGACCATTTATCAGGAATGAGGTTCATTGACTGAAGGGGGCCAAAAGATAAAAATGCTCCCCAAGTTTTGGATTTGTTAGCTGCCATTTGGATGACAAGGAATATGGCTATTAAATAATCTAACAGATGCAGCTACCCAAAAAGCAGCCTCAAAGTCAGTGGGGATTGAGACAATCCTGGCATTGCTACTGATTCCATCCACTCTGTCAAAGCCCTTTTGCACTCAAAAAGACTTACATTTGGCAGCTCAACTCCAAGCAAAGTCTGATATCCCTGGTACCTGGTACCAACTGCCTGATAATCGAGTCCTCCTCCACGAGGCCTTGAGATCAAAACTCATCCAACAAGCCCATCAGTCCACTCACATAGGAGGATCAAAACTCGTTGCTCTTTTTGAGATCCTTTCTTTATCCCTCAGTTATCAAAGCTTACTCAGTCTGTGAGCCTCAGAGGCCCTCAGTGCCAGTTGGTAAATCCTAAGCAACCACAACAAATGAAAACCACTTGGTATTGTGGGACTATGCCTGAAAAACATTGAGAAATAGAGTTCACAAAAATAAAAAAGCCTGGATGTTAAGGGAATGAGTACTGATAGATAGCTATTCCTACTAAGTTTTGAGTCAGCCCTGATAGCAGTGTTCCCAATTTGGCCTCCCTTTATCCATGGGGTCTGACAATGGCCTGGCTTTTATAGCCCAGATAACTCAAAAACTAACCCAAGCTTTGCAGATTGATTAAAAACTCCATTGTGCTTACTGGCCTTAAAGTTCAGGACAAGTAAAAAGGATAAACCAGACTTTAAAAATGGTAATAACTAAGATGGCATTAAAAACTGGCGAGAACTGGGTGAGTCTCCTTCCTTTTGCCCTCTTGTGTGTGCAATGTACCCCATATGTTACAGTTGTTTCCCCTTTAAAGTTCTATGTGGGAGACCTCCTCCTCTTATTCCTAAGATTTCTAAAAAAAAAAAAATAGCTAATCTGGCTAATCAAGATCTTGTTAAGTTCCTCCAGGCCCTTCAGCTAGCTCTGACTTCCATCCACCAGTTATTCTGAGAACAACAACCTCTGCCTACAACCCATCCTGAGGATAAATGTCCTGCAGTAAAATCTAAGACACTACTCATCAAGAGACATCACCGTGAGTCAGTCAAATCATGGTGAGAAGACATTTACACCGTGGTCCTCAGCACTCTGACTGCCGTCAAAGTCACAAAAAAGCCTGCATCGATTCATCATTGCCACTTCAAGCCAGTTCTGGCCTCTGACAGCAATCAACCTACAGATAAGTGGACTGTTGTTCCCTCCAAGGATTCTTTAAAGCTTAAGATTGCCTAATGTATCTGATAATCTTGTTCTTATGTGTTATTCCTCATGGACACCCAAGGAGATACCTTGTAACCCCACTGTTTAAAACTTAAAATTAATTATTGGTAGCCAATGCTACTGTCTATTAGATAATTAAGATAGATTTATGTTCCCTATTATATAACATCCCAGAAAAAAATAAACAAAAAAATGTTGTTGGGTTAGCATGTCATGCTGCCTGATTGGTTGCTAATGGAGACTTACAAGGACCTATGTATTCAAAAGAAATTACAGTTCACTGGCTGGTATCTTTGCCCCTAAAACCAACAGCCAGCCTCTGATCATAGGTGTTCACAATCTGTAGAGACGAACTATTTTTGTAGGCTTTGGGGTTGTAAATTTGTATCTCCTTGACAGAAAAATAAAGGGGGTCTTTACCTTTTTCCTCTGCCAATCAACTGAACATGAGCCTTGCAACCTATGCTGTCTGGCCTCTGTGTACCTAAATTGTCACTAAAGGATGCACTCACAGAGGCAGTTATTTTATATTGGCAAATAATTTGCAAGTCTCTCAGGTCTTTTACTCATGTTCTGATGTGAAGAAAAATGTAGGATGCACAACCTGAGTTCCCAAAAATAATTATGAGAGCCGTATAGACTTATCCAAACTCATGAAAATTCATCTATAGGCTCCCTTATTCCATCAAGAATTTGCCTTGAACCTAAGTGGCTCTGCAACATTTTACTAGACTTCTACAAGCACAAGAGAGATAAGTTTCTCAGAGCTTCAATCCTCCTTTTGGGTTCACATTTGGACAGTGCGTAACAATGCCCTGTCTTTGTGCTCAGCAGAGCCTCATGTCTTTGCTTCAAACTACTGCTTCTTCCATCAATACCATTTTAACATTGTAGGGGTAACCTCCTTGTGTTATTCAAACAACTGTAGGTAAAATGTCATTTCTTCAATTAAGGTAATGAGTTTCACCTTACCTTTTCTCATTTGCTTACAGCATCTTTTACTTTTAATTTTTCATTATTATCACAACGGTGAGTTTCATACTCATTTGGTATGAAAATATTATGCATGCTGAGAAACAGTATTGACCAAAAGAAACGTGTTACTCTGTCCTCAGCATCTCATGGCTCAGACTGCCATATTCTATTCTGGTGAGCATGGTGACTAAGCATGAATGTGATGAGATACGGCAAATGTCTATCAGTTTTCAGTAAAATTGAAAGGCTATGTCTGGGTGTGAGAGAAGGTGACAGTGTTTGAATGAGACCTGAGTGATGTGCACTTGTGATTCATGCAGTTATTTGGAAACTTGTTGGAGCCATTGAAGCTGAGTACACGTGCAGGGCTCTGGCATAGCCTGAGCACGATTGATCTGAGAATGAGCAGACACTCAGTGGGCATTATAGGTCATAGCTGAAGCCACCTGGTGACTTTCTGGATCATTTTCCTTAATTAGCATCATTTGTTGCTCTGAAGGTTCTTTAAAACAATCCCAAAACGCTGCTCAGATTTCCTCCATTGTCCACTCAACTTTTTGCTTGTTTTGATTAAATATGGGCTGCTCAGCATCAGTCAGCCAGCCAGCTAGAAGAGTTATGAGCTCTGCCAAGGATTTAATCCTCTGGCATCCCTAAAGACTGTGTCACTTGTTTTGTTCTTTTGGGGCTTCACCATGCATCTGTTTGAGGGTTGGGGATGTAGGCATGGATACCAGCAGCTTGCTACCTAAGCAGGAACTCTGAAGTGAAGATGGCTGCTGTGGATGGTGACTTATCATTGCTCTGCTCCTGGGGTAGAAAACGGCCCCAAAACCATGTCTATTTCATTTTATTTGGAAAACCACCTCATTTTCTGAAAAAAAATCCCTTCACCTGTGAGGTCATGATGAATCCTATATCTGAAATGCAACAGAAACATAACACAGAACTGCTTTTCTATAGGAAGGTGAGCCCTGTTACTTCCAACGATATTTTGGTGCAGCTCTTGTGGGAAATTCATGATCACTGTCTTTGAGGTGGGTGTGGTCAGTGTTAGAGATTGGGAAAAAACAGGTAAACTGCTGCACTGAGGACCCTCGAGCTCCAATCTGTGTCTTGCACACCTGGTATCTTTGCTGAGGTGACATTTGCCACTGCCTCCACAAGATGCAAACCCTGTAAAATCTCTGGGAAACACCTTACCTTTTCTAACTGCCATGCAAAAGGTGGCTCAAGAAGCCAAACAACATGGGGAATTAACTGCTTGTCCTATTTTGCATCAGTGACAAGAGCCACACTTTGAAGGTTTTCAGTAACTGTTTAAAGTGTTAAAAGATGCTGGGGATTAAGCTCAGTGGCATTAGCACCTGCCTGGCAACTGCAAAATTATAAATTGAATCCCTTCTTCCAAAAGAGAAAAAAAAAAAGATAAAGAGCTTTTAAAAGGCTGTCAAGGAATATGGACTTAAAAGTACTTTTGTAATTGCCATTATTGAGGGTTATTAGTCACAGTTATGAAATGACCCCTTTGGAGTGGAAATCTTAGTGCATACTATTGTCACTCAAACCCAACATCAGGTGTGGCTCTAAGAATATACTGATGTTGTGGACAAGCAAGCTACAAATAATTTAGATTGCAATATTGCTATAGGAGTTACTGAATTATGGGGAGAGAGATATTTTTAAGAAATTTGCCAACAAGTTCATTGCCACCTTCAGACTATTACCCTCAAATAGCTTAAATTGCTTTAAAAGCTTGAAAAAGAATCCCTGAAGCAGTGCACACACAAGGTTCCTTTAGCACTATTAAACAGGAGGCCACTGAACCTTGCCTTATCTTTATAGAATGATAAATTAAGCTAGTGAATGCCATGTGGACAAAACGGCAGCTGCATCTATCTTGTTAAAGCAATAACATACAAAAATGCTAACCCAGACTACAAAAATGCTTTGAAAGATGTTTCTATGAACCCTGACACTACTTTGGAAATCCCTGGTAAGTTTTATAAGATCCCTACTACTTTTCATGATCCCTTACTTCCTGGGACAGCTGGCCTGGTTCTTTCCTGTTCACATGCATCAAAAATAGGCACTTTTGTGATTCCTGATGTCATTGATGGTGCTTATACAGGCATATTGTTGATTCAACTGTGATCTCTCTTACCCATTCAACTAAATGTTTCTGAATCTGTAGCTCAACTAACTGTCTTGTCTTATGTCTCCTCTAAAGCTTGTCATGTTATTTGTGGAAATCAAGGATTTGATTGCAATTTGGTGTCTGCTGCTATTCCCATAGGAGATGCATGCTGAAGCCTCTCTTTAACTATTGACAACCTTTCCTTTTCATGTTTGCTACTGGAGCTGATGTTTCTCTTTTAATTCACTAACTTGGTGATATTGTATTTCCATGGTCAGTGCTATTCCCTCTCATCTCTTGAGATGTACTGGAACACCTATAGTCCTTAGAATTGATTTAATCACTACTATCTTGCTACTTACCAAGACTTACTTTTCCTTTTTGCTGTCCTCCGCTGTTCCCTCTGCAAACACAGGGCTGTAGAATTAGCTCAGTGGCATGAATGCCTGCCTTGCAAGTGCACAGTCATGATTTTGATCCATTGCTCTTTGAATCCCCACTTTAAAAAAAATTATTTAAAAGAAAAAAGAGAAAAAAAAAAACAAAACAATGTGGTGTAAGGGTACAAGTAATACAAACTACAAAACAAAACAGTAAGAAACCACCAGTTAATAGATTACACATTATCATCTTAGAGATAGTTGCTCAAGTCACAGCATCAAAGCATATGAAGTAGACATTCAAACAGTGAGACTGTAAACAGTTGTCTTCAATGATCCAACCAAAAACATTAATATAGTCATCTATTTAACACCCCTAAACACACTTGCAGTTGTATCCTTTAGAACACTTTTTTCCCTGTCTTTTTTACAACACAATTTACACATTTTGAGTTTTATTACTCCTTAGTTCTTATTACTTTTTTTGAAGAGAATAAAGTCAAATATGGCAAATCAAAGATTTCAGTCATAACGAAGGATAGACATAGCACATGATATAAAAACAGAATACAAGGTTATCAACAATTGTTACCATAATGCATCTTGCTTCCTTAAAAAGAATTGTGTATCTCATTAGGTATTATAAAGTTGAACTAAGGAGATGGGGATTTAGCTCAGCGGCATAAGCGCTGCCTTGCAAGCAGGCAGTCATGAGTTCAATCCCTGGTACCAATAAAAAGAAAAAGATAAAAAAATAAATAAATAAATAAAGTTGAACTAAACAGTAGAGAATAAGACCAATAAAAGCTAAATATTGTAAACATTACAGGACTTCCAAAGGAGATAATAGTCAAATCAGAATGGGCAACTTAGTGAATTTTATTGCCTTCTAAGTAGTTGCTTATACCCTTAAACTTGATAGGACAGAATGGAACAGAGTCTAATCAGTCAAAACAAGATAGTGGGAGTATTACAGGACTTCAAATCAAGTTAGTAGGAAATCAAAAATGTTACTATAATATATCCTGCTAATTTCCTTTAATTTTTGCACTTAATTAAAAAATCATAAAAAATAACTAAATAATTTTTTTAATGAATAAGGGAGAGACTGAGATAAAAGAGGACATAACAACATAACAAGACAGGTCAAAGAATGACAGTTTCAGCAACCTAGTGCTTCAGCAAAAATAACCCGACTTAATAGTAGTTACCATAGTGTCTGTCATTTTCCTTGAAATATTTGAATATAATTTCATATACTATAGCTTCAAATATGTCCATATCAAGCATCCCAGAATAAAGCCATTCCAATTAATAAGTGAAAACTTTGTAAGGCTTCAAGGCCACATAATGGGGAACCATGTGAATCCCCACTTTGTATAATCCACTTTTGTATCTTGAACACTTATTTGTAAGAGGACTATATGTAAACATCAACCAGTGATTTCTTATAGTTTAGTTTGCCTTTGAAAGCATTTTTCTTTTCTACCTGTTTTCTGTTTTGTTTAGTCTATTTTAAATTAAAAATAAGAAAAGAATATCTCTTCTCTTTAAACAATTAAAAAAGAAAAATGCACTTCCTGCACGGGTTTTACTATTCTCTTCATGGTGCTATTTACTTTAGGTCAGTTGTCTGTCCCAATGAGGCTGTTTTCTTCCCTGATTCAAATACATTCTTGCCAGTATATACCTCTGACAAACACTTTTGTATGATAAAAACC
Organism: Cavia porcellus; assembly: GCF_034190915.1. Lineage (NCBI taxonomy): Eukaryota > Metazoa > Chordata > Mammalia > Rodentia > Caviidae > Cavia > Cavia porcellus. The sequence goes on along the minus strand of NW_026947518.1, from coordinate 2,142,804 downwards.
TCCCCAAGATCCATGTGGTCTAGGGCTGATGCCTCTTTTGATCTGGGGAAGAGGCATCCTCTGTGTTTTTGCTAAGGTATTGTGTGGATTTCTGCTAATCGTGTTTGCCCTGTACGGAATGAGTTGGCATCACAGGCTACAAAATGCAATTCCACCATTTCAACTCTCCCGGAATCAGGCCTTTGATCCTTTTTATAAGATCTCTGCTAGTTGGTCTAAAGCAAATCCAACTGGTTGATTCATATTTGTAGATTTGAAATTTTTAAGAAGGTATTGTAATTTGGCTTGCTTAAGGATATGCTTGAGTGCACTCCGATTTTGTAAGATGTTTATCAGTCTGTCCATATATCAGTTGCCTGTTTGTCCAGTCCGTTTTTAAGCAGTTGCTGGCAGTTACTGAGCTAGTGATTGTTCAGACCTGTAAAGCACAAAGAAAAAATACCCATAGAGGCGTGCTCAAGTGGCACAGAACATCTGGGAAACACGCTGAGGGCATGGAATGCTTGAGGTGAACAGGTGTTCCAGCACTGGGAGCATGGGGTTTAAGAGGGCAGCTAGTTTAACAAAGAGGCATGGTACAAGAACATAAATGGCCTTTGGGGAACTTAAATATTCTCACAGACCCCCAGTTGTGTGCTGATTTCTGTGTTTGTTTGAATCCACACTGATCAGCTGTCTCTTTGTCCATTTGTCCACTCTGTGAACAGCTGTTCCTTTCATTTTAAGCTCAGTAACTTTTCTCTTTTTCCAAGTTTGCATTGTTTGATCAAAGATATGTTTGGGTTGTGAATTTACGAAGCATGGTTTCACATTGGTTGCCAGCTGCTCGAAATGTCACAAAGACTGGGTATATGAATGCAACATGTTTTTATTCATCACTGATTTATAGTCTTATTATTTAGAAATTATATTATTAGGATGAATAAACAAAGTCCTGGAGGAGAAAAGATGGTGGATAGGTAACAGCAGACTACAGAGACTCTCTGAGATGTCACCTTAGATTATAAAAATAATACAGCATAGTGAGAACGAGGCAGAGGGAGATAGATGCTCCCAAGCCTAGAACAAATTAAGCTGAAAGAAATCATTTAAAAATAAATCCCAGTGCTTCTACTGACACAGCTACAGTCTTGGTGCTGCCACTTGAACTTGCTGCCACTCCTACACTTGATCTCATGCAGCCAAGATTAATGGAACTACACAGAAGCTCATCAGTTTCATCTGATGAGATGCATTTGCACTGAGGATGGGAGTCGCTGATCTTAACTGACACCTGAGCTGGCAGGCAACTCTGCATCGACCAGTGGTGAGTGACAGGAATAAATGCCTTCCTTATAGTTCCAAGAGATAACATTCTGGGATGGGGCAAATTGGCCAGAAAAAGGGGCTGAAGTGACTTCAGACAGCTTCTCCCTTCTCAAGTGGAATTGATGGGGAGCACCTGACCTGTGTCATGCCTCAGGCTGAGACCAATAGGCTAGACCATACTAGTCCCAATGCCTGTCAGTTCACCCTAATGCAGTGAAGCCTTCAGCAGGCTGATTAATCCAGAGGGGCGGACCTAGCATAGGCTTCCCTTGTCTGTATCTACATAGTACACTGCACTGGGTGGGAACATACAATCAGCATTTCAGACAAACTGTAACCAACAAAGAAAGTACCTGGACCTCCCATGTACACCTGTATGGAAGAAATAAAAAATAATAAAGGAAGCAACAAGAAAGGGTTCGATTCCCCAATCATGAGAAGAACATGGATCAAGGAAAGGTAAATGCAAAGGAGAATGAGGACAGCAAACATGCAATATCAGACATGGCCCCAGTAGACATAAAGCAATATCTTCAGGAATGTGTAGATAATTTGAAAGGTGAAGTATTTAACCGAGTAAAGCAAGATATAAATAGAATGATTTAAGAAATGCTAAGCACCTCTCAAGGAAAAATATGGAAAAAGGGAAGAAAACCAAAAAAGGGGAGAATTATTTCATGAGAAAATAGAGAAAAGGTAGAAGAAAGGAAGCTGGTTCAAAGAGAGAACAATGAATTTAAAAACTCCTTTGCAAGCTGGAAAAATTGATTGCAAGAAACTAAGGTAGATTATCCAAACTAGAGGACAGGTTTGCACTGTAGGATCAGGAAAGGAAAAATTTCTTAAATATAAAAAGGAAACAAGTAGTAACAATACAAAGGCTAGATGATGACAAAAAGATGTACAACTTAAGAATAACGAATGTGAATGAAGAAAAAAAAGTACAAACAAAGGAACTACAAAATCTATTCACAAAAATAAGGAAAGCATCCCAAGCATAGGAAAAAGAAAAGATACTCAGTTGCATGAGGCATACAGAACTCCAGCCACCTGAACCAAAACAGAACAACACATAGGCATATAATAATCAAGATTCCAGAAATCCAATATAAGAATAGAATATTAAAAGCTGTCAGAGACAAGAAACAGATCATTTATAAGGGCAAGTCCATCAGAATTACATCAGACTTCTTGGTACAAATCATCAAATCGAGAAGAAAATGGAGTGAATCATTCCAAGTCCTGAAAGAAAATAACCTATGGCCCAGATTGATGTATCCTGAAAAATTTTCCTAGAAATTAATGGAGAAACAAGATGCTTCCAAGATGAAGAGGAACGAGGAGAATTCACAGCCACCAATCCAACCCTACAGAGAATATTATAGGACATTCTAAAGAGAGAGGAAGTCAGCAGGATTTCAGGAACAGTGGTAGAGAGGCCACAATGAATGGAGCAAAAAGCAAAGTGAAGAAGACAAATAGTCAACTGATGACAGAAGAAGAGAACAACAGAAATGAGACAGAGAAAGTTGGATATAATTTCTAATGCAGATGTCCTATATATTAAATTAAGGGAAAAAAAAGAGAATCACAGGCAGAGTGGATCAAGAAATAGGGCCAACCGAGATGCTCTTTATAGGAACTATAATTGACCTGAAGAAGGGTATTTGGACCCAAATTGAATATGAGAACATAGAACTCAACGTGATAGGGAATGAGAGAGTAATAGGGGCAACTGGACCAGTATTTATGGGTAGGTTGGAAAGACAGGCTTTAATAAGTAAAGAAATACAACTAGAGATCAAGTCCAGGAGTGAGAAAGTTCAGAAACATTTAGATAAATACAGGTTTCCCCCTGCAATATAAAACCAAGGGTATTGTGGAGACCCAAAAATACACAGTACACCCTGGGGGAGTGAAAGGGGAAGAATAGTCTTTAAAAAGACAGAAGAAGATATTGATATAAGTGTATCAGGTATTAAAACCCATATTACTTGTACCACTCTGCTTAGATAGAACTTATTCCATCCCAGTTTTTATATAAGCACTAGATCTGAGGGCACAGACAGCTATCCCAAAAATATCAGCATATAGCACAGTAATCATCTTTAATTTCCTGTTAACTTAAACCGGATCCCTCTATAACTTATACTGTTATATCATTACTGATATTAGTTAAATCTGATTTGTTTGATTGCTTCTTGTTATTGACTATTTTATTCAAAACCATTAGGTTGATAGTATCATCAGAGTGTAGACAACTATACTGAAAATAGCAATGATTCACTATAATCCCCATTCTGATTTGATTAATATCTGTTTTTGTAGCTCTACGCTATCTACAAAGTTCTATTTCTTTTAATACTGTTATGCACCGATATATTCAATTATACTTTATCTGATGATATAGCCATTTTTATTGATGATAACAAGAGACAACACAGTAACCAAGGTAGAACTCATTGTACAGCAGTTTTATATGTCTTTTGAGTTTTATGTATCTCTAGAATTATGTTTCACTCTGTCCTGCTTTGTTCTGTTTCTCCCTCTAATATAGAAAAGATAGTAACACATGTTAAGATGCATGCTTCCATAAAACCTATCAACAATTTACAAGAACTGATCGTATGACACATGATGAAATGAACAAATACTTTGAAGGAGAGAAAAAGGGACTACAGTATCCAGTGCTGATTCCATAGTGTCATGATGTGAAATCAAGCAATGCTATTAATCTACAATTACAGTGATTTTAATCTGCTTTGGTTTGTTTAAACTCAACATAAATGAACTTATGGGTAAATCTATAGATGTTTAAGTGTACAGGATTGATTGCCATATTACTTAATTTTTATTAGATAGTTGAACAGAACTATTTGCAGTCTCCCTGTTTGAATTCCCATTTATATGTTCCACTTTTGTATCTTGAACAATTATTTGTAAGAGAACAATATGTAAACACAAACTAATGATTTATTACTTTTTATTCTTTTCTTTGAATGTATGTACTATTTATGCCTGCTTTCTGTTTTGTTTTTTCTTTATTTAAATAAAAATAAATTTAAAAAGATAAATAAATAAACAAAGTCCCTTAGCAGTGAGATTGGTGGACCAAGTTCTGATTGATAAATAAGAAAGCAGCTGTCTGGCAACATTTTTAACCAGTTTTTGTCCTTTGATTAGAGATCTGAATGATCTCCAGAGAATTATAGAAGAAACCTCAAATAAATGTATGAAACGTATTCCTAAATGTTCACATTGGTCATTATCAAATAAAGTAATATATATTTTTGGTTTGATGATGCCTGTATAAAGGATTCACATGGTTATGACAGTTGATTGTAAAAATTATATGATGTATTACATATATTTGTAATTCTGGATGCATAAGTCTCCACGATTGTAAAATTGGGATTACTTATGGTAACAAAGTTCTGTTTCATGTGCACACCTTTGCTGATAACAAAGACTTGTGAGATTCATATTCAACTAAAGATCAATAAGTTGTTCAATAATACAAAAAAAACTTGTGTATTAGATAAGGGTGATTGACTAAAAGGGATTTTTATATCAAAACAGGAATTTAGATTATTACAAGAATCTCATGATTGTCATGATGCAATACTATGTATGGTTCTGATTCCTGATACATTATGTAAAATATGCAACTGTTAATACTGTAGGTATTCAAATGTGAAAATGTCCATGGGTAGAAGAAAATAGGATTCATTTAATGTTCTAAGTTGTTTCATGTTTAGATAAAATATTAATGTTACACTTACTGCCTCTAATATACTCTATTGTTACCAAAAACTTCTTTTGGATATTTGACAGCTAAGGTTTGGAAGCCAAAACTTAGAGAAACAGATGGGCTAAATGGATAGCTTATATTTTGGCCCCAGCCCTTCAAGGGTGGTGGAGACACAGGATATAAATAACCTCTTATTACATCATCCTAAGATATTCAGTGAGTCCCTGGTTGTCTCATCAAGGAGATGATGAGACCACAGAGGAAAGTCACCTTCAATGCAAGGTGTGCCTAAGAAGAGTCACCAGGAGAAAAATCTCCCAAGATTTCACAGAGAGCAATGTAGTCAAGCAATGATTGTGACTCTTCTAAGTGGCTGACACTGACAGAAGAGCCATGAGGTGTTATGCATGGTTGTAAGATAACTCCGAAGACCTAAGTGACCTTGATAGGAAGTAAGTTACTGACTGTAGTTGTCATGGTTTATGCATGTGTCCCTCAGGCCTCATACATTTGCATTGTGCATTTGGGATGGTTCATTGTCTAGTGCTTGGATTGATGGTGTCAGTGCTAAACCCACATTGGGGGTGGAGCCAGGATGCAATTCAATGGCAGGAAGAAGGTGTGTCTTGCTTTTTGCTGGTTCCTGCTTGCTGTTTGCAGCCTCCATGAACTGTGGCCCAGCCATACCTTCTTGCCTTGGAACCAACTGAGTGTGAACTGAAACCTGCAAAAGCTGTAAGAAATAAACCTTTCCTTTCTCAAATTGGGCTTCAGGTATATTGTCCCAGCAACAAGTAAAAAGTAATTAAGCTTGAATTTGGTATCTAGGAGTGGGTCTTAAGCTGTGACTATACTTGACCATTTTTTTCGAGAGGCTTTGGAAATGGCTTGTGGCAGATTTTGGAAAGGTTTGCACATGTCTCCTGGATGCATAGGGCTAGAGCAGCTTAGGCTGTTCTGTAGAGGGGATTCTGGTCAGAGCTCAGGAGACCAGAAGGCTGATAGAGGGCCTGATGGTGAAGACCAACCTTGGGAGGTTTCTGTTGGGAAGAAGGACTGCATTGGTTGTTGGACTCCACATGATGTGCGTTATGGCTTGGCAGAAGGTTTGTCTGTATTTTGCTCCTGTCCAGAGACTTTGCTGAGACTGAGACAAAGGGCAATGGACTGATTAATCTTGAAAAAGAAATTAAAAAGCAATCAAACCTTGAGGCTGTGGCATGACTATTGTTGGGGGCTTTTAGCCAGATTTATGCTGCATATCAAAAGCAAAGAGATCAGTAGGATAGTGTAAAATGCTGTGAGTTTGGCCAGAAGGAAAATTCCAGGAAGACTGTGGATTGCAAAGGCAGAGTTGAGATTTTGATTCCTGAGGAAAAACAGAGAGATAAGAAAGATGGCCCGTGGGCATCATAGGAAGGGGGTCTCCACCCTGTGAAGCCTCACTGCAAAAGTGAAAGAACTTGCTCAAAGGGAAAAGCTGCAGAGTGCCATGTTCCAGAGTGGTGACAGAGGCCACTTGAGGTTCCAGAATGGTGGCAACATAAAGAAGCTTTTCCTCACAATCAGGTACACAGAGTCCTGCAATCCAGACAACTGACCTCTATAGCTAAAAGACAGAAAAGCCTAGGTACTACTCCAGTCAGCAGCAAACCTTGGTGGCATCCACAAGGTGCTAATTTTAGGTGCAAAAAAATGCACAAATTCTGAGGCAAGATGGCCTCCACCTCAATTGCAAAGTGCCTGGGAGGCCAAAAGTGTGCCCCTGAGACAGCAATTTGTGAAGATGTAAGGGTGAAGCCAAAGGTGCGGTGGAGAATGCAGAAGTTTGGAAAAGGCAGGAATGTGGATGATTCAAGGGAAGTTGCAAAAGGAGAACAGGGAAGATTTAAGAGAAAAGCTGCGGGAGTTAAAATCAGTGGAAGTGCCATGGGGGTGGATTTACCCAAGGCTTTTGGAGTTTGCAACCAGATTTCTTCTGATGCTGAACATGGAATTGTAGGACTTAATGTTCACCCTGCTGGACTTCTTTTGTTTCCAATGCTTTATATTCCCCTTCTTGTAACTTTTGGAATGGTAATGTTTACCTTGTGCCTTTGCATTTGAGAAATATTTAACCTTGTTTCATTTGTGCAGGGGTTACAGTTAAGAGTTTGCCTTAGATCTTGGAGGAGACTTGGGAATTGGACTGTTCAGCAATGCTGAAACATAGGATGTTGGCAACTCTTGGAAGTGGACTAAATGCCTTTTGTATAATGGATGTACATGAGTCCTGGGGGCCAGGGGTGGAATGTCATGGTTTATGCCTGTGTCCCCCAGGCTTCATGAGTTTGCATTGTGCATTTGTGATGGTTCATTGTGTAGTACATGGATTAATGGTGTTAGTGATCCACCCACATAGGGGTGGAGCCAGAATGTAATAAAATGGCAGGAAGAAAGTGTGTCTTGCTTTTTGCTGGTTCCTGCTTGCTGTTTGCAGCTCAGCCATGCCCACCTGCCTTGGAGCCATCTGAGTATGGACTGAAACCTCCAAAAATGAAGAAATAAACCTTTCCTTTCTCAACTTGGGCTTCAGGTATTTTGTCTCAGAAACAAGTAAAAAATAACTAAGACAGTAGTTAATGAAGGTCTCATGTTTGCTTGGCCTTGGATGTCCTGCAGAAAAGTCTATCCTCTGAAGAGATAGTGCAATGTAAAAGCTTGGCTGTGCAGGAAGCTAGGATCAGTAACATCCTCGAACAATTGCTGGCTATACTGGTAAATGACTACTGTTATGAACTGATGGACTATGATGAGTTTAAATTGGAGTTCTCCTCAATGCTTTCCCATCTTAATGTGGCCACTCATCCTGGGAGTCAAGAAAACAAAAAAGAGAGATGTTGGAAAGCGTTGAAGATGAATACATGTGCAGGGCTGTGGTGTGGCCTGGGCATGATTGAACTGAGAATGAGGAGACAACACAAGGCATAAGATTGGCCAAGCTGAGGCCACCTGGAGACTTCCTGGATAGTTTTTCTTAATTAGAATCATCTGTTGCTCTGTGGGTTCCTTGAACCTCTCCCAGGGGCCTGCTCAGGTTTTTACCATTGTCCACTCACTTTGTTGCTTGCTCTGATTAAATATGGGCTGCCTAGTGACAGGTTGCTGGCTGATTAGCAGAGTTATGAGTTCTGAAGATTTCACTCTTCATGTTGCCCTCAAGACAATGCCACTTTTCTCATTCTTTTGGTCCTTTGCTGTGCACTTTTTTGGGGGATAGATATTGAGGCATAAGCCCAAACAGAAAATTAACTTCCAGATAGGATAACTGTAAGTTTCCTGAAAATTTTGTTGCATGTAAATTTTCTTTACCTGTAGATGGAAGTGTTATTATCGACAAATATATTGCTAACTTAACAACATATGCTACCTTATTAACATATTGAGAGGTATCAAAGTGATTTCTCAGAAGGCATGATTATACACCTCTTTACATCATTGTGAGTATTCTACATAACTTTTCTAAGTCAGTACTTATAAGTGATATTGGTAGATAATAAAGGAGGCTTCCATCAACTAGCTAAGTACTATGTAACATGAGTCTCGGTGTTTTAGCAGTTCATTTGTTTTAACCATGAATTCCTCACCAGATGACACTTATGCCTGCTTGGCAGAGAATGGATTGTACAGGAAATTAAGTGGTTTTGATCTCCAAAGTATTGCTGGAGTCAAACTGAAACAGGTAAACACTAAAAACAGTCAGGGTTTTCATACATTAAAAACTCATTTACATAATTAGTTGAAGAATGAGTTGACGCATTTAGAAGATTATTCAGAACATACAGCCAGCTGAATTATATTAGATATTCATTTCTTTACTCTTATACATGTAAAAAATACCTGACTTACAGAATTTAATATAAATATATTCTTTATCTCATTGTTTCCATGAGGGAAGTTTGCTTTTGACTGTTTCCAAAGCATAAATATCTTGGAGAAAAGTGCAAAGAAAAGGTAACTTTTTTATGAGGTCAAGGAGCCAGAGAACAGTTTCAGAACCTGAGAGGAAGGATCCCGGGACCAGATTTGGTTCATGGGTTCCCGACATACACGGGTGCAGTGTATACATATAGAAGCAATCATAATAATATCCTACACATTTCTGAAGCCAAAAAGGTGTTAAAAATGGATCACCAGGCTTTAGGGAATATATGACTTCTAGGAATGTTAAAATCCTGAAGAGCTGAGTGCCAGTTAGTGACAAGGGAACTATACGGCAAGGGGAACTTAGAGTGTGAAGTCCTTGGGTATCCCTGCCTCCTCAGAAGGAAATGTTTAATTGGATAAGGAATTTGGTTCCATTTCAGCAATAATTGTCACCTCCGTGCTTGGCAATATGATTTCTTTCAGAATTCAGCATTTTTATGAGTCTGAATGAGTAGCAAGCTTGTCTTGGAGAATTGGTGCTTGCTTTTATTTCATCTTTACTCTGTTGCAGACCATTACTATCATTTAAATGTAATGTCTTCACTTTACACAGTAACTGTGCTCCTTTTATGTTCACATACTGGGTTTCTAGGTGGAAAATTAGTAGAAATGTGTGAAAATCATGAAAATGAAGTCTGTTCCCTCTAACACAGACTTCTGACTCTCTGTTCTGTTGTGTTCCGCACTGGCCTGTTCTCAGAATATTTTCTGACATCAGTGGATTTTTTATTCCTGGAGGATTGAACCTGAATCCTGAAAACGTTTGCAGCCCATTATGGAAAGAGTCCACGGATCCTTGAAAGAAAGCAGGGGTAGTCATGAAATCACAGGGATAAATAGGAAATTTAGAGAAGACCTAACACCACCACTTCTCAAAATTTAATGAGATCGAATGGGAAATAGTACTTCTCAATTCATTCCTGGAAGCAAGCATTACCCTGATACCAAAACCAGAGAACAATCCAAATAAGAAAGAGAATTACAGACCATTCTGCCTAGTGAACGTTGAAGCAAAAATCATCAGTAAGATACTGGCAAACAGACTGCAGAATATCATCAGGAAGATCTTACACCATGATTAAGTGGAATTATTCCCTGGGAAGCAGTGGTGGTTCAACATACATAAATCCATACATATAATACACCGTATTGACAAATCCAAAAGCAAAAATCATTTGATCATTTCAATAGATGCAGAAAAAGATTTTGACAAAGTCCATCACCTATTCATAATAAAAAAAAAGCCTACGAAAGTTGGGAGAGATGATCTTTATCTCAATCTGATAAAAGCCTTTTATTACAAACCAACAGTCAACCTCATACTCAGTGGACAAAAACTGAAAGCTTTCACTCTAAAATCAGGAGCAAAACAAGGATGTCTACTGTCTCCACTCTTATTCAATATACTCCTGGAAACTAGCTGGAGCAATTAGACAAGAGAAAGAAATAAAAGGAATAAAGATAGGAAAGGAAAATCTTAAACTATCATTATTTGCAGAAGACATGATACTCTACTTAGAAGACCCTAAAAATTCCACCAAAAGACTTCTAGTTTAAGAAGCAAATCCAGTAATATAGCTGGTTACAAAGGCAACACTCAGCAATCAATAGACTTCATAAACAAGAATAAAAAACTCATGGAAAGAGAAATCAAGGAAACAATAACTTTTACAATAGCGTCCAACAAAATGGAATCAATCTAACAAAGGATGTAAATGACCTCTACACTGTAAACTACAGTACTCTCAACAAGGAGATTGAAGAAGATATTCTAAAATGAAGAGCTATCCCATAGTCTTGGGTAGGGAAATTCAATATAGTGAAAATGACCATCTTCCAAAGGTATGGTACAGATTCAGTGCCATCCCAATCAAAACCCCGCAGCATATCTCAAAGAATTACATAAAATAAATCCAAAAATTCATCTGGAACCAGAAGAGACCGAGTGTAGCAAAGGTAATCCTGGGCAACAAAGGCAAGATAGGGTTCATCAAATCCCTGACTTAAAATTATACTATAAAGATATTGTGATTTTAAAAAAAGGTGTGGTACTGACAAAAAAAAAAAAAAAAAAAAAAAAAACCAGACCCAAAGATCAAAGGAACAAATTAGAAGATGGAGAAACAACTCCAGACTTCTAAACCATCTTATCTTTGGCAAAGGTGCCAAACAGTCATTGGAAGAAAAGCAGCCTCTTTAATAAATGGTGCTGGAAAAACTGGCTCTATACGTTCTGAATATTATCTTTCAACATGTATTAAGCTAAGATCAGAATAGATCAAAGATCTTATATTAAAACAGAAACATTAAATCTGCTGCAAGATAGAGTAAGTAAAACTCTTAAAAACATTGATGTAAGCAAAGATTTTATGAAGAAAACTTGGATTGAACAGCAAAAATCAAACAGAATTAAGAGAGAATCTCACCCTACTGAAAAACTTTTTATCAGTAAGAGAAATCACTAACAGAGTGAAGAAACAACCCACAACATGGGAGAAAATGTTTGTCAACTGTTCCTCAGACAAAGTATTACTATTGAGCGCACAGAAAACTAACAAAATTTCAGTCTTCCCAGATTTAAAGACCCAATCCAAAAATGTGCTTCTGAGGTGAGATACACAGTTCTCAGATGAAGAAATAGAAACAGCAAATAAATATGTGACAAAATCTTCTGCATCATTCGTCATTTAACAATTGCAAATTAAATAATACTGATATGTCACCTTGCCCCAGAAAAAATGCCTACTGTCAAGAAATCAAGCAATAATGAATGCTGGAGGGGTTGTGAGGGGAAAAGCAACCCTTCTCCATTGTTGGTGGTAAAGCAACCACTGTGGAAATCAGTGTGGAGATTCCACACAAACTAGGTCTACAGGTCCCACTCAACTCAGCTATTCTCCCTCTGGGTATCTACCCAAAAGAATAAAAATCATCATACCACAGTGATATATGTGCACCCGTGTTTATAGCAGCACAGTTTGTGGTAGACAGATATTGGATGGAATGCACGACCTCTAGCTTGCCAGGCAGGCGCTTAAGCTAAATCCCTGGACCACTTTTTTTTTACTTTTTAACTTTCAAATAAAATGGGTTTTGGAGAAAAAACAAGGACTGAGGTAAAGACTTTCAGTGCAAATACTCCTCAGACGAGCTGAGATCAACATTCCAGAAAACAGCCAGCTCCAGAAGCCTCCACCATCTTTCATTGGGGACCCACAGTTACAGGGTGGATTTTTTTTTTCTGTAATTATTCTTGGTGGGGAAGGCAGGCAGGAGAGCAGGAGCCAATCAGTGATGAAGAGGCTGGCTGTAAGAACTGTCCAATCAGGCGGGCCAAGGTAGGCGGTCTCTTCCGGTGTCCTGGCATCAATTGCAAGGCCAGGGCAAAAAAGGGAGCACTAGATGTTTGCTACACCACTATTTTTTGATTCTATTCTCTGTGGACTGCTTTGAAAGAACCTGGGAGACCTCCAAACTACGGAATGGTGATGTTATGGGATGGGAGTAGTGAAACGGGGTGGAATCCTGTTAAGACCAGTGAGAAGGGGCTGGGGGTTTAGCTCAGCGGCATAAGCGCCAGCCTTGAAAGCAGGCAGTCATGAGTTCAATCCCCTGTACCGATAAAAGGGAAAAAGACCAAAAAAAAAAAAAAAACCAAACAAACAAACAAACAAACAAAAAAAAAAAACAAGTGGTGAGAAGCAGCTGTGCTGTCTAGAGCCTGTGTGCTTAGCCTCAGACCCTGAGGTCCTCTAGTGCTAGCAGTGAGTCATCCTCTGTCCCTGTTACCTCTCGCTGGCTCCAGGACAGTTCTGGGTCCCTAGAATGCTGTCGCCACTGTGATACCACCAGGCCACAATGCCATTTTTGAAATCGCCTGCTGCCCTTGCTCCTCCAACAGTCTGGGCCCAGGAAGGGGCATGAGGAGACCTTGATTCTGATGTGGTTTCAAGCTGGGTGCAGCTGTAATAAGCTAGGTCTCTGCTCTCATTCCTGTCAGCAACAGATATGAAAAACAGAAGTTTATAAATGTCTGTGCTGCAGGACCTCATAGCCACAACTGCTCTCCTTAAACTTACGCAGTTATGTATTTTGTGATCGCCTAAATTTATACTATGTTCTCATATTTCCATGCTCATGAAAGGTGGAGGCAAAGGTTCTGAGAATTCAAAGATGTGTAGTGATGTGCCTCAGTGGAGGAAGGCTTCCCAAACACCGGATGAACTGCTGTGTATTATCCAGAACAATGCAAAGAATTTCTGAACATACTTTATGTGACACATGTGCTCATAGATGATGTTTGTGAGAACAGCCATAGAGGTTTAAATTTTGAGAAAAAAGAAGCAGATATAAATGTGTCATCAAGGGCAGGATAAAGTGTGTTTGCTAAGGACAAATTCCAGAAAGGGCTGCCTGTTAAATTCTCATTGAAAAATGCCTAAATTTGGTCATTTGCATGAACATATACACGTGATATCCTTTTGAATGGAAAGGAATATGGGTGTCATCTCTGAATTAAGAGGTGATTGAATAGCTTGGTTGATCATATACATTGTTGAAATATGGAAATGCTCTGCAGTAGACTTTACTAAGTGTGTAAAGGAGATGCCAAAATTGAAATTGTGCAGGGATATCAATAGTTTAGTCATGAAGGGTTTTCTGCTTAGGGTGGATCAGACCAGCATGGAAAGGATGTGGAAGTGACTGGCAGGATACAGTGTTCCAATAGCAGGACATACAACAGAGAGGGTCTTCCCTGAAAGTCAGGTAGTTCTTAGGGTAAGCATGAAGTTAAAGTTGTCTTCTGATTTCTTCCTTGAGGTGAATAACACCAGCTCTGGTATGAATCAGTATTCCACATCCTTGTCAACCCATGAATTCTGTGTTCTTCACTTGAGATCTAATTTTGATTATCTCTAATTATGACCCAGTGTCATGAAGGTGAAATTTGAATTTTTTTTGTAACAGGGATCAAACTCATGATCTCAAGTTTCCTAGGTAGGTGTTCATGCTGCTGAACTAAATACCCAGCTCTGAAAGTGTTTTCTGCATACTATGTGTGATATCAATATTGTTCCTCAGAAAATGTTGAATATTGTGGAACTTTTCTATATTATATGGATATAAATTTTAAAGCAAACCAAAGGTGTCGTATGCAGTCACTTTTCAAGTTTCACATTGTCTGTGGGGTGTCTCAGTCAGGGTTTCTATATTTCAGACAGCTCTGTAACTTAGGCTAGCCCCAAACTCAAGGAAGTTCTCCTGCATCAACCCCCCAAGATATATTTCTTATATTTGAATGGAGAGTGATCACTTGGTGACACTGAGCTCTAATTTGAAACTTGTACCTGGTTTCATTGTTTATACATTGTTTACATACAGCAGTTTTCCATGAACTTTTGAGTTATTATTTTTGTACCATATTTGGTGTTATTTATGTTTTGTTCTATGAAACCAAATTTAAATATCAAAATGCTGCTTAAGTATATTAAGAACAAAGGACTCAGTGGCCTAAATGAGATTTGAAGAGATATCATTGTTAGTACATCAAAGTAATTCATGAGATATTTGTCTGCCTCTGTGTTTTATGGATGCTGGTCCTGCAGGCTCTAACTATGAGCTCTGCTTTAGAGACAGTGCATAGGGACTCTTGCAGTGACTCAGCATAAGAATCAGCGCTAATATTTGGCTGTTACATTAGCTGTGAGTTGCAATAGAGCATTAAATTTGCTGTCTCACAAAATATGTATATACCAAAAATTAATCCCCAAGATGTGAAATTAAGATTTGGAGAAATCAGTCTCCATTCAGCTGTTTTGTTTGGTTTTATTTTTTAATTTAGTTTTGTTTCATTGAGACAATTTTTCTCTATGTATATCAGCTAGATTTGAACCCTTTATGGAGCACAGAATTGCCCTAACCTCAAAGCAGCACTCCTGCCTCAGCCTCTTGAGTGTTCAGATTATACATATGTGTGTTTTTACCCTAGAAAATATTGAGGCTTGTAACTTAGCTGTGTTGTAGCTTGGCATAATGGATGCCATCTTGACCTTTGAATTAAACTAGTGCCCTGTATTTCACCCAGAAAAATGGAAAATCACTCAGTGTTGAAGTCCCAGGAGAAAAGCAAAATGAGCTGTACCCAAAGAAAAAAATTAACCTGCTCAACAAAAGAAGCAGAATACAGTTGTCATCGAACAATTATTATAAGATTCTAGCTAAATGATTTCCAACAGGATCTTTTTGTGATTCTATCTTTTAAAACATCTGTAACTTTCCAGTTCAGAGCCTCTTGCTTAGATCCTGAAATGGGGGTGGGGGTTCTGTATACAGGTGGTCCTGAGACCAGCTATGAAATTCCACATTTCTCAATTGGGTTCCTACATTGGCTTCCTATATTATTGTTCACAAACTCAATTCAAACTGCAGAAACCTTTACTGACACAAGCAAACCTCAGGATTAAATGACAGTGCCACTGAAAAGAAAGAATAATTGTGAAAAAGAGAGGAGAAAAAAAAAACAAACACCATGTGCTATAATGCCCACCTCTTTTCCCCAGCAATGAAGAGGCTGAAACAGGAGAATGGCCATGTATTCAAGGACAGCCTAACCTGCATAGTGAGTGCAAGTCTGGCCAGAACTCCAAAGTGAGACTAGGTCTTTAAAGCAAAAAACTAAATTGAAAAAAAAAAAAAAAACAACTACAAAGAAGACAGAAAGACTATTGAAAAGAAACAAAAATAGAGCTGAGTGATATTTGACTTATGTAAAATGGGAATTATTGAATGATGCTGGCAGAGGAGAGAAGGCCTTGTAGTGCCATGCAGTGGCATTCAGGAGACAGTGACAAACACAGACTTAAGAATGGCACCTATTGTGCTACAGCACAACAGTGACCTCCTTCCCCCAATACTTTTGCAGTTCACTAGAATGAGGACTTCTAAAAGCTCATGGAAATGTTAAACTCAGGGCAAACAAACAGCTTGAAATTCAGGCTTTGGAACATTGCCTTTAGCAGACATTTCATATTTAAATTGAGATAAGAGAAATATAATCCTGCCCTGCTTGATATCAAATGCACCCTTTAATGGCTGACAACATTGAGAAATGAAGTCACAAACCAAAAGAAGTTCAAAAATTGTCTTAGAAAAAAAGAGAGAATAGCTCTGAATTTTCAGGAGTGGTCTTCAGTGTTTTGGCCACAGTCATATTGTCACGGGTCATTTATACAGGATAGTCACAATGTGGGCAAACTGTGGGTCTCAAACTACAATCAACCTATAAGCTTATAGGTGCTTAACTAATATTATTCATCAGGGGAACAAGTCAGCCAGAAATGGTATGTGGAAAGAGCCAAGGCATTTTGTGGGAACAATAGAACTATTGTTCTGGTCATTGATTATGGTAATTGATGCCTATCTGAACTTCCTGGAGGAGGTGGTGGTAACTTTAGTACATTTCAAGCTGTTGTTTTTCTTTTCAGGAGCATGTAGACCTGGTCACTGCATCTTCACCTTCAGGTCTGGCTTTCTTCACCTGTGCCTGTAGCAGTGATGGTTGTATTTAGTTTTTTGCATTGACTCTTTGAGGTTCCAGTTCCTCTCTGATTGTATATCAATTTCTGTCTACACTGACAACCTTTGCTAAAATCACAGTAGTATTTGAATGAATAAAGTGAAATATTCATTAATACACACCAGGGATTTAGCTCAGCAGGCAGAAACACCTGCCTGGAAAGTGCTAGATTGTAACTTTGATCCTGGTACCTAAAAAAAAAAGTAATTTAAACTGCAAGGAAAGAAAATAATTTCATTTGTGAAAATGTAGCTTTACAAAATTTATACTAAATATGGCAATGGCAAATTAAACATTGTTAATAGTCATATTTAGTATCTAAAGTTGTTGGGGCTGGGGATTGAGCTCAGTGATTCAAGGAGCTGCCTGGAGAGCACAAGGTCATGAGTTCAATCCCTCATACAGAAAAATAAAATCACAGTTGTCAACGATACAGTGCTATGAGCACATTTATTGAAACTGATACTTGGTATTTAATAGGCTCAATGTTTCTTTTGTGATCTATGAAATACCTGCAGATAACATGGCAACTACAGTTAATGATATACTATCCCCTATAGGATTGCTATTTTCTGAGTTGTTTTTATTTTTTGTTTTCCCACAAACTTGAAAGTTGAAAATGTTGGCTGATGCTAGCTAGAAACACTGTGATAATCATTTTTTTTCAATTTAATGATATATTTCCCTATATCCATTAAGAACATTTTATTTGCTACAATTGCTCCAAGTCAAATTGATAAACAATTCTTAAAGTTACAGGCAGCTGAGTTAGAAATACAGGCAGCCATACTGTGATAAAGTGGAATGAAATTCCTGACCTTCTAAGAATGTCTGGTATGAGTTTGTGTTCTCTAAAATGCAAGAATGAATTTTAGGAACAACAGAGTTGAAGAGCAGAATATATTTATTGAGAGAAAGAAAGTGATAATATTTTGCTCTAAATAGGATATTTGGAAGTGAGAGGTGGAACCAGGGGACTTTTACCTTGAAGTCACTTTCCTTTTTCCTATTCAAGGTACCTGTGGCAAGGGACAAATCTCAGTCAGCTACTTGCATATCAGCAATGCCAACTTTAACCACCAAACAAGTCAAAAATTATATGTATGCCACCCACACTTTTCCAGAAGAAAAAGCCAGACCCCCAGTGGTCATGGGGTTCTCTCCATATTCTTAGAATAAAGGCCATTTTGACTTTATATTCTCTTCTTTACTACAGCAAAAATCCTATCAGAAAGCTTCTGCCTGGGAGAAACAGGAGGGGTTCTGAGCTGGTAGCAAAGGACTCTGTCTCTTCTAGGGATTTTATAGAATAAAATCATGTGGTGTGATAGGTTGAAAATGGATTAGATTACTGAAGTTACTGAGGATATAAATTAGCACAGTAGAGAAGCAGAATATAAGAAATGTAAAAGTGGCCTTTTACTTAAAGAATGTGGAGAGGAGCCCACAGCCCCCAAGGGTTTGGCTTTTTTTTTTCCTGACTGACTGTGGGGTCATGGAGTATATGTGACTTTTAACTGGACGTGGTGCTTGGAGGGGAGATTGATGTCATATGAGAGCTGATGGGAATTTTCATTAGGTGCCTGGAAAAGAAAGAGAAGTTGTAATTAAGGAGAAAAGAGGAGGTGGCCATATGAGTAAGCATCCCTGATTTCACCATCTTCCACTTTGAACTACCACCATGAGGTCCTGTAATTGTTTCTAGGATAAAACACTTTAATGTACATCCTTTGATTGGAATGAAGAAATCAAAATAGGAATGTACTTATTGAGAGAAAGAAAGATGCCTGAGAGAGATAAGGGGTCCTAAGCAGGTTGCCAAACACTGTCCTTTCTAGGGACCTTTATTGAGTAAAATCATGTGGTGAAATGAGTTTAAGGTGGGGAAAACTAGGAACTCACAATGCAGATGGGCATAAGATGGGTCAGAGCTATGGTACCCAATAGGATTATTAAGTTCAGGTAAAGCTGATTAAATTGGGAACAAAGGGCGAAGGGAGTCACATAGAAAGCAGGCATTCTTAGGCAGCTGTGACTCTTCCCTTAGGGGTTTGGGAGAGTGATATCTGAGTTCCTCAGTATGATAGGAACTATTTAGGATGTCAGTCTTTAAGATAAGGATACATTTCTTTGAATGGTGACTCCTAACCTCCTCAGAGTGCTAGGGAACTATTTAGAATGTCTATCCTTAGAATATGGATGAATTTGCTTAACATTGTCTTGAGCCTTGGCCCATAGCATGAGGTGTCAGTCTTCCTCATAGTTGCAAGGTATCTGGTCTCCTGCATGGGCTCCTTGGAGGACCTAGCCTTGGTTAATGCCAAGAGTATTTAAGTAACTCTGATGCCTGTAACAGTACTTTTTGGAAAATTGATTAGTGATGTCTTGTGTTCTGGGTGAATGATCTGGGAATGACAATGTGCAATGTATATACCAGTGTTGCCCCCTGATTGACATGTTTTGAAATTCAATTTTAGTTGATGTGCTCTTTTTTCCTTGAAATAAAATGGATTTGAAAATTAAAAGCCTGAGGTAAAGCTCTTCAGTACAAACACTCCTCTGTGGAGCTGAGTTCACCACTGTAGAAGAATGGCAGCTCCAGAAGTGTCTGCACTACAGTCTATCATTTGGGATCCTCTCTTGCAGGGAGGGGTTCCTTTCCCTGTTTATTCTTGACTCAGAAGGAGAGCAGTAGAGCAGGAGTCAATCAGTGATGAAGGGGCAGGCTATATGAACTGTCCAATCAGGTGAGCCATTGCTGGCTGTGACTTCTGTCTCTTCCAGTGTCTCAGGATGATTTATCTGTTCTGAGTACAATACTGGTAGCAAAACGCTTGCTGGATCTCATTTAGTACTTTTGATGTCCTGTGGCCTGATTAGCAAAGAACTTGAGATATCCTGGAACCATGGAATAGTGAGGTTGTGGGTGGGAGCCCAGAAGTATGGTGGATTGGGTGAAACCAGATACAAGTATTTAGGAGTAGTCCCGGTGTCTGGAGCCCCAGGTATTTAGTTAGCTTCAGCCCCTGAGGTCCTCCAGCATTGGCCATGGTTCATTCAATGTCCCTTTTGCCTCTTGCTGTTGGCAAGGGTGATTTGGGGTCCCCAGTACCCTGGCTTCACTATGACAGCAGTAGACTCAAGTATCGTCTTTGAAATTCATTGCTAGCCTGGTAACTCCACCGTCTTAGGCACTGGAAGAAGCTTGGGAAGACTCTGACTAAGATAATTTGTAGCTTGTAGAGCAGTAATGAGCTAGGTCTATGATCCCTTTCCTCAACGTAGCAGATCTAGAATGTCCGGAGTTTATTAATGTCTGTAATGCAGGGCCTCATAGCCACAATGGCTCAACTTAAACTTGGGCTTTTTTGTATGTATAGTGATCCCCTCAATTTATAGTATGTACTCATATTTCCATCCTCATGACAGGTAGTGGCAAAGGTCCTGAGAATTTAGAGATGTGTAGTAGTGTGCCTCAGTGGAAAAAGGCTTCCCAAACAACTGGTGAACTCCTGTGTGTTATACAGATCAGTGCAAAATAATTTCTGAACATACTTAATTATTTAGGTGGCACCCTTGCTCACAGACTAGGTTTGTGAGAACAGCCATAGAGTTTTGAAATCTGAGAAAAATAAAGCAAATATGAAAGTGTTATCAAGGACAGGGTAAAATTTTGTGAAGCACAAATTCCAGAAAGGGCTATCTGTCAAATTCTCATCGAAAAATGCTTAAATTCAGGCATTTGCATGGACAAATACACGTGATATCCTTCTGAATGGATAGGAATAGGTGTGTCATCTCTGAATTAAGACCTGATTTAGTGGCTTGGTTGTTCATAGACAGTTTAAATATGGAAATGCTCTACAATGGAATTTACTAAGTGGTGTAAAGGAGAAGCTCTAAACAGAAATTTTGCAGTGATATCAATAGTTAGGCATGAAGGGTTTCCTGCTGAGGATGGGACCGAGGAGTGTGGAAAGGATGTGCAAGTGACTGACAGGATTCAGGAAGCCTATAGTAGGACATACAATAGAGAGCGTCTTCACTGAAATTCAGGTAGTTCTTAGAGTAAGTCTGAAGTTAAAGTTGAGTTCTGATTGCTTCATTGAGGTGATCAACACCAGCTCTGGCAACAATCAGTATTTCACATCCCTGTCAACCCATGAATTTTGTGTTCCATACTTAAGATCTAATTTGGATTATCTCTAATTGTGCCCCAGTGTCATGAAGGTAAAATTTGGATTTTTTTTTGTACCAAGGATTGAACTCATGACCTATGCTTTCCAGGCAGGCATTCATGCCACTGAGCTAAATACCCAACTATGAAAGTGTTTTCTTTGTTATATGGAAGAGATCCACATTGTTTCTCAACAAATGTTGAATATTGTTGGAATTTTTCCATATTGTATGGCTATAATTTTTAAAAACAAACCAAAGGTGTCTTATGCATTCTCTTTTCAAGTTTCACTTTGTTTGTGGGGTGTCTCAGTCAGGGTTTCTCTATTTTAGACAGCTCTGTAACTTAGGATAGCCCCAAATTAAAGGAAGAACTCCTTTATCAGCCTCCCAAGATACAGTCCTTATATCTGAATTGAAAGTGATCGCTTGGTGACAGTGAGCTATAAATTACAGTTTGGGCCTGGTTTCATTTTATGTACTTATTTTTTTAAAAACAGCATTTTCCACTAACATTTGAGGTATTATTTGTGTACCATATTGGATATTATTTATGTTTCATATTTCAAAATGCTGCTGAAGTATATTAAGAACAAAGTACACACTGGCCTAAATGAGATTTGAAGAGACATTATCTGTAGCCTATCAAAGTGATTGATGAGAGTTTTTTTTCTTTTTTTAAATTTTGAAAGTGGTAAAATACAACACAACAAGGCAGAATAAGGCCAACTAAGATCATAAAGTGAAACTGGTACACAACTTCACAACAGGTTACTTGGGATAACAGTAATAGGTATCACAGTATATTTTATTATCTTTATAAAAGATGTTCTTTCAAGCACGTATATCAAAATGAGATGAAATACAGAACATTATAGTACTTATCAAAACAGAATATTCAATAGAGCAATACAATTAATCAGAATAGAGCAAAAACAGTAATAAAAATATTTGCCTTCAAAGAGATAGTAGAAGGAAGTCCCCCTTATTTGTTAAGGTCTGCTTCCCAGGAGACCCTCAGATTTCTGGTTCCCATTTGCTGATGGGGGGGTGACAGGAGAAGAGGGGTAGGGGAAGAGGGATGTTTGATTCTAGGCTGTGCATCAGTAGGTTCACTATTGCTTAGTAGGGAGATAGGCTGGTTGTTTGGTTTCACAGAATCCTAAGTTCCCACAAGGCGCGGATCTCAGGAGCTGCAGCTGGTTCTCCCCCTGGAAGGGCCGCATTCTGCCAGACCACCACTGCTTACCATGGAGAAGTGGTGCTTGTTTACCTTCCAAGTGTCCTAAATTCCAGCATGGCATGGATCTCAGGAGCTGCTGCTGGTTTGCCCCTGGGATGGGCCACAGTCTGCCACATCACCACCACTTACCAGGGAAGGGAGGTGCTTGCTTGGCTTCCCAGTTGAATGATGGGATATTTATCTGCCTCTGTGCTTTGTGGATGCTGGTCCTGCAGGCTTCTCACTGTGAGCTCTGCACTAGAGACAGAACACAGGGAATATTGCAGTGACTCAGCACAAGAATCAGTGCTCCTATTTCACTGTTATATTAGCAGTGAGTTGAAATCTATCATCAAATTTGCTGTCTTCAAAAATGTGTATATACACAAAATTAATGACCAAGACATGGATTTAAATTTGAAGAAATCAGTCTTCATTCAGCTGTTTTGTTTGGTTTTATTAGTTTAGTTTTGCTTTGTTTTATTGAGACAACCTTTCGGTGTATATCAGGTGGATTTGAACACCCTATGGAGCCTAGAATTGCCCTGACCTCACTGATGCCTTCCTGTCTCCGCCTTTTGAGTGCTGGGATTACAGATATGCACCACAACACTTTGCTTTTGATACAGATTTGTAGGAGAGAATTTTAAGATATCCCAAACCTGGGGTCTCAACCTTCCTTTGAGAAATATATGTATGATTCTTTAGGAAGCGGTGACCTTTGAGGTTGTAGTTGTGAACTTCAGCAATGAGGAGTGGACTTTGCTGAGTCCATCCCAAAAGAACCTCTACAGAAATGTGATGGGTGAAACCTTTAGAAACATGGCTGAAATAGGTAAGGATGAAATCTTTTTGGCATTCATGCTGTCAGAATATTGTTTGTTGCACATCAGTGCTGTTTCATTAAAAAGAATGAGAAAATATTTTTAAAAATAGCTCAGACCTGGACACATTATATCATAAATCTAAACAAAATATTTTAATTTGTATGTATTATTCTAATGAGTCCTGGTATTTCTATCTTTACAGTTCAGGAGGACTTGGGGATATCCAGGAAGCTGAAAAAGAATGCAAAATTTACGGGAGATACTTAAGGTAATTTGCACTCACAAGGAGAAGGAATGTTCCTGAGTAATTAGTGAGTCAGCAGAAAAATGACCACCAAACAAATGAGGCACCATTCAATTTATTGTCAGTAATATTCTCCGAAGACGTAGAAGCTAGATTATGTATAATGAGTGAATTAAATCATGAAAATATATGACATTGCATATAGATGTGTATGAAAGGCATACACTTTGAGTTATGACATTCTCCCTTCAGTTTTTCTACCCATATATGCATGTGAATACAACACATTCATTATCTAAAGATTTCTACAATTGCAATAGAATTTGAAATAAAATGTAGTGCTTGTGTTTCCAAGCCATGCTCTAAGGAATCAGCCATTCTGAGTAAACTTCTTAGAAGGCTGGTGGAATGTTATGTACACTCATTCTGAATATCAGTGTGGAGTTGTCTCTAGAAATTGATCCCCTCATACTTGTCCTGCATATATTTTTAAAAATTCAAAATCCACATAAAATACTGATACATGCTTACTCATATACAAAGCAGATCAAGTTATAATAGATCAGGCCTTGAAGAAGTTTAGCTATCTATCACTGGATTTGTGGAGAAGGAAAATGTTAATAGATTCTCTGTGATTGTGCATTCTTGTAAATCCAACACACTAGGAATCAGATTTTGCAGAATGGCAAATTCAAGTTCAAACTTCACAGCTTAATAATCAGTGAAAATCTCTTAAAACAGATTTAAAAAGCTCTAGATTTTATGCTAATAGCTGTTGTTCATTCCCAGCATGGAAAAGAAAAAAAAATGTGTTATATAAGGTCAAAAAATAAAGAATATAACGTCATTTGCCATAAGAAATAGGTGGTTCTTTCTCCCATCAATTCAGTGAAATAGCTTAGCTATAAAACCTAAAAGGTCACAGGGTTTCTTTTAGATGAGAACCCAAAATATAAATTGTGGAATGAAATGAAAGAGAGTTAATAGAGAAAAGTAAGACTGACAATATGGAAATGGGAACTACAGGTTAAGGACAGAAGGGAGATTGTGATGGGGAAACATATCAGAATGATCTGTATGTGATACACATATGTACCCATGCCCAAAGTGAAGCTAAAGATTCTACATTTCAAAAGGTACCAAATTGTAAGATTTCCAAATGTGTACCATTCTTTTGGGAATGGTTGTTTTCAACATGTCGTACAAGGCCATTCTGTTACTTCATGGTCAGAATTTCTTAGCAGGCATTAAAAACAGAACTTGACATTAATGCAGTCATTAAACTGAGACCCATTTCACTGTGAATTTTTCTTTTTTTTTTATTTAATGTAAGGAAAGACAAAAAAAACACAAAATAAGTAGAAATAATACCCCTTTCAAAGTGAAAATAAACAGTAAGAAATCTAAAGAAAGTGATTACGTATGCTGCTCATAGGAATAGTTAATGAAACAGAAAAGTGAAACATATGAAGTGGGGATTCAAACAGCGAGACTGCAAACAGTTTTGTTCCACTCTCCCATAAAAACTTAGTAATATGGTTATCAATCCTATATGTGAGTTTTTGTTTTTGTTTTTGTTTTTTTTTTTTTTTTACAGAAATGAAAAGCTAGGGGAATCCTAGGGACATACATCTTGGAATCAGTGTAAAGAAGTATTCCCTTGTACTGCAGAAGGTAATGTGAATGTGAAAGAAGCAGAAACACACCACTATGTTCAGATCCATGGAAAATATTGCAGTGGAGGGAAACCCTATGTATGTCAGCAATGTGGAAAAGGGTTCACCAAATCTGGACATTGTAAGCAACATGAAAGAATTCACACTGGAGAGAAATCATATATATGTAAGCAATAAGGGAAAGCTTTTAACACACAAGGAGTTTTTAAGAATCATGAAAGAATTCAAACAGGAGAGAAACCATATGTTATTTCAAGGAAAAAGTACTTAAATGTGAAATTACTGGATCATATGGCTGGTGTATGGATAACATAGAAATTCTTAAAGGATCTTTGGAAGCAGATGTTTAAAAAAGAGTTAGGTGGTTGCTTCTTGTTTTGTGTTTTTATGGCATACTATGCTCTGCTATGCTATGTTACATTATGTTATATGTCGGTGAGGATTTGGAAATTCCTTCAGTGTGTTTTCAGTGCTTTCTGATTTCATTTTTTATGACCAAACTTATTAACTATAAGAATATCAGATAACTCTAACTAGTTTTGTTTTGGAGAAAATTTAAAAAGAAAAACACAGTCAAGCAGGTTGGTGCACACATGTCATTCCAGTATTCAGAAGGCTGAGGCAAGAGGCTTGTTTTGGGGGGTCATCCAGAGCTACATTGTAATATCAAGGGCAGGCTGACCTGTGTAGCAAAGCCCTGTTGAAAGAAAGAAAAAGAGGAAGAAAGATAAAGAGAGAGACAGAGAGAGAGAGAGAGAGAGAGAGAGAGAGAGAGAGTGAAAGAAAAAATAAGGTAAAATTGAAAAGTCAAAAATCAGCTGTCAATTTAGAAATCAAATCTTTGTGAGGGTCTCATGCATATGTACTTTAGTCAGCACACCTGGCATAAGGCCTACCATCATGTAGACATTGATCTACTGCCTGGTCTTTGCATTGTTACATTTTTTAAAAACTTGTTACTGGGATGCCTCCAGATAAGCTATTGAATATACCTTCTTAGGATTTTGGTAGCTCAGTATTAAGAGAATTTGATCATTCTGTTGTTTTTTGCCCTCAAATTATATTTAGAACAAGAATTTGTTTAAGAGGTTGCCATTATTTTGAAAGAGTAAGAAGAACCATATAACTCTTTTTAAGTCTACAAAAATGGAAAAGTAATTACAGACTAATAGGGGTTAATGAACCTTGCACAGTGATATCTGGGATATCTTAGTGATGGATATTTTCACACATTTGTAAAATTTTGTATTCTTTTTTTTTTTTTTTTTTTTACAAATTTTAGTGCATGGTTTCACTAATTTTCTAAATTTCCCAGGCTGGGCTTAAACCTTTCCTCACCCTTCTTCACACTCCCAGAGAGCTGGGATTCCAGGTGTACATTATCCTTAGTTGGCAATTTTTCACAATGTTGGGTTTTCATGGAATAAAATATTCGGCTTTGATCTTTTGACACTTCGTTGAAAGAGTTGATCTAGTTAAGCTCTCTACCACCTTCCTCACCTGCAGTTTGTTTCACAGTGACTAGGACTCAAAATACCTTTAACTCTCTTGCTAGATTGTCTCCTTTTTGACTGTGGTCAGCATGCACTTCAGAAGATCACCCCGAATGCCTTCTGCACTGGGACTGAGGCTTGGTATCCTGAAGCACATTCTCTTTTTCCTTGACAATTCATGGAGTCTGATGATTCTTTGAAATGAAATCCTAAGAAAGGTGTGAAGGTTGAAGGTACTTGGGACACACTGCCCTACAGAAGGCCAGGCCAGTGTAAAATGTCATTTACCGTCCTGGTCTATGCTCCAAGGATTTGCATTTGTTTATGTTTTTTTTTTTCATTGTTGTTGTTTTTGTTTCTGTTTTTTGTTCCATTTCTAGAAATTGAATATAGAGCTTTTCACTTGGATTCTTTGACTTCCCCCCTTAAAACTCTTCTTGTTTTGAGCCAGATTCTTAAAGAGTGGCTAAAATTCTGGGGCTCTCCTTGAATTTGTCATGTTCCTGCCTCAGCCATCCAGAGTGGTAGGATTACAAGCCACACCACCAGACCTGGTCTCATAATAGTGTTGTTAAAAACTCATTGTCTGAGCAAGGAATGATGAAAATGCCTACAATGCCTGCGCTCTGGAGGCTGAGGCAACAGAATTCCTGGGAGTTCCAGAGAAGCCTGCAACAGACTGGGAATTCACACAGGCCAGGGTGACACTGGAACACCCTGAACAGAAAAAGAAAAACAAAAGAATAGGAAAGGACAGGAAAGGAAAGAAGAAAGGAAACAAGATTCCTGGTGACTGTATGAGTTAGTTTGTCTCTGGGCTGGTCCTTTTAATCTGTAGTCCTTTTCTTTCAGTACAAGACCCTTTTGACAGCTGTTCCTTTATAATATAACTGAAAACCAGGTATTTTGGTGCCTCTATCTCTGATGTTGTTTCCAGGGCTAGAGGATGACTCTGTAATTACTTGTGAATTTACATATTGTTTTTTCTATTTCTAGGAAAATATTGACATTTTGCCAGGAATGCATTGAAAGAGCTGGTTGCTCTGGGCAGCACGTACATTGTAACAACATGAATTCTTCCCATCCACCATCAAGGTATGTCTTTTCTTCTGTTAGTGCCACTTCACTCATTTCATCAATTTCTACAATTTTTAAAAAGCAGGTGAGTTTGTTGAAATTTTACCTAAGCATTCATTCTTTTCAATTAATTATGAATTGAATTGTATTCCTTGTTTGGGGATGCAGTTTGTTTGAAGCACATAAAAACAAATGGATTAGGACATGTTGGATCTTATGCTCTGCAAGTTAAGTGAATTTTTCTAAAAGGTTTCAGTGGAGTTTTAAGATTCTAATACCAAGGATGTGGCCTGAGGTATCACAATCCTTAATTCTTCTTTTCTGATTTGGAAACCTTTAATTTCTTATTTTTGGCTATAAAAGGGCTACTACTTTAAGAACTAGTTGAAAGATTGTGACTTTTCAGGCTCTGAGCAGGGTGTCAGGGATGGGCTTGTCATTCAAAATATTGTCATGCTGTGCTGAGGTCCTTTCCTCCTACACATGGTGTGTGAATGGTTATTATCATGACAGAATGGTTAAATTTTGAAAGTTTGAAAGCTGTTTTTCTAAATCTATTGAGGGGTTAGCTTTCTCAGTGGCAAGTGACACTGAATGGTTTGTGGAAGTGGGACCATTCTTGCACCACTGAGATTGAGACCAGTGTTGATCACAGTGCTTAACTTTTGAATGTGCTGGTGAATTTAGATGGTGAACATTATCTGAATACATAGGAATTGTGGTCAATGGGGTGTTGTCAATTTTTTAATTTTTATTTTATTTTTCTCTCACATTATTGTTTGGACTTTTTCTCAGGGTAACTTTTTCA
This sequence comes from Cavia porcellus, assembly GCF_034190915.1. Classification (NCBI taxonomy): domain Eukaryota; kingdom Metazoa; phylum Chordata; class Mammalia; order Rodentia; family Caviidae; genus Cavia; species Cavia porcellus. Next base: position 2,114,680 of record NW_026947518.1, on the reverse strand, counting down.
GCTAAAAGAATTAGATGGTGGTTCTTTCTTTTCAATGTCCTGGAAAAATTGAAAGATGATCAGTATGTATTCATTATTAAACACTTAATACAATTCACCAGGGCATTTATCCTATCCTGGCTTTCATTGTTGTTATTAAGGAGTTTTGATTGTTGATTCATTGCCTGTGTTTATTATTGCTCTGTGGCTCAGTGTGTTTGCTCCTGATGCTTGTGGGTCAGTGACACCAAAGGACACCCCATATACATCAAAGGTCACCTCTCATTTTACTTCAGGATGTCTCCATTTAGTTTTGTATCTTCAAATTATCCCTACAGAATGTATTTTTGTGGGTAACGCCTTTCAGTTACTTAGTCTTTTAATGCACACACTTATGGGGTGTGGTTACGGCTCTGGGATAGTGGAGCTGATCAGGGCCCGGTGACTTATTTCAGGCTTAGTACCATGAACTGCATGCAGTGTCCCCATCTCCTGACCTGTACTCTGTAAACCTTGTCTGGCTCCACAGCTGTGGTGAATCCAAATGCAACAGTTGAGAACCCGGCCTGGACAGAAGACATTCATGTAGGGTGGGCTCTGTAACAGGCTGACCTTCTCTTACAGAGCTCCCCTGAATGAGACAGGGTGCCTCAGGCCTGCAAAGAGGAGCTCCGGCAGCAAGGCCATTCCAGCCCTCTCCTGTCCAGTGTGTAGTGTGTGCTGCTTTGCTGAGAAGGTTACTTGTGGATCAGGAGGCCTGGACCTGGGCCTTTTCTAGGCATGTTTCCCTGTTAGATGCCATGTTCTTCTCCACCTCTGCCTGCTCCATCTTCCTCTGACCTCAGATCTCCATTAGAGACCTGAGCAGCCCCGGGATTCCCCTTCCAGGCTGCAACTCTTTATGGAGACTTCAGGTGTTAAATCTGTGACTGTGAAATTCCACTTGCAGACATTTAACCTGGAAATTCCATTTTTAAGTCTTCATTATAAAAAATTAGATTTACAGACACCGTATTCTCTTTTTACTGTTATGGGTGTGAAAAGGTAGAAATCATGAATGTACTGTAGCAGAGCTGCTCAGTGAATTATAAAATTACAGCCACTGAAAATGCTGAAAGAAAGCCGTGTCCAAGGCCATGTCCGTGGTGTCACATGAGATGGCCACAAGCTTGTGGCCTGGCACTCTGTCCACCTAGCAGTACAGAAACACAGGCCCACACAGCAGCTGAGGAGTGGAGAGAGGAGCTCCTGGTGGGCAGACCATGATCCTGGGAGGGAAGCCTTTGTTTTTCCATTTTCCATTTGCATTGCATTATTGATAGTGCTTCATTCAGTATTTCTTCTCATATACTCAACTTCGGAAAAATACATAATGCTTCATTTCTTGAATAGATGAGAGAAACTGCATGATTTAATTTTCATTTATGTATAATGAAGGATATGCACTGTGTAGAAAATTGAAACATCACCTTATAGTATATAAAGTAAACAGTCTTGGTACTTAGACAGCCAACACACTGTTTATGACTCACTTTTAAATATTAACACATGAGGCCATGCAGAGCCCCTCTTAGAAGCCATCATGCTCATCTGTTCCAGTGATTCTCAGACATCAACAAGTTTCTCTTTAGAGTGTTTTCCCAGCCAGGATGATCTGAATCTTCTACTCCCAGACAGTACAGGGAGGGTGCAGTGGGCAGGGGACCCTGGCACCACCTGCCTCACACCCCTTTCCTCCAATGCATCCATGCTGCATCCCTGCAGGCACAGGAGACACAGCATCCAGGATGCAGAAAAGACACTGCCTTCTCATTCTCCATGCCTGTGTCCTGGCCTCAGCCTCCACCAGTTGCCTGATACTGCCCTGGGTGGGGCTGCCACAGTGGGTCTGACACACCCTCACCCTATTAGGCCATGTCCATTTTCCACAGTGACCCTTTCATTCTGTAAATTTTGATTCTCTCTTTTCTGAGGCTGCAGCACTGGAAGGAAACACAACATTAGCATTACCTTTTCTTTTTCTTCGTTCTTGTTTTCTTTTTAAGGGGTTTCTTGTTTTATTAAGCACATATTTAAAACTGCATTTTGCCAAAAAACTTTTCTTCTCTTTTTACTGCCTAGGTACCACAGTATTTACAGATTTGTACTGAAGTTCAGAACCTAGGTGCTTGGATTGTCAGAATCCACTCTGCAGCTTGGTAGCATGAGGGAAGCTATGCAGGAAATAAGCCTGGGGACATTTCTTTGCCTTTGAGCATCTCTTACAGCAAACCATGGCTTATGTCTTTTTACCCTCTTGATACGTGCTTCAGTAGCAACTGAGTCTGCCAGGACAAATGAGTTTCCTACATTTATTTCAGTTAATCTCATTTCCCCTCAACATACTAAGCACATTGTCTAAGGTTTATTATACCTAAACTTGAAAAATGATATCCAGTAGACAAGAGACGGCCACTGTTCCTGAAACCATGATGGGAGTTTCTGTAAATACGTAGTCTGATCCATACCATGGCATCCACAAGCTAGAGAGGTGGGAATGGCTGGTGCAGATACCAAACACCTCAAAATTGTCAAGCAGCAGCAGCAAGAAGCAGGGACCAGAGCTGCTGAAACCTCACACTTGGGTGATGTGATGATGTGGTGAGTTTTGCCCTGGGTTTACTGAGATGGCTCAGTACTTAGTTTTGTATTCCATAGTACTGATGTTATGTTTCATTAAATATGTAACTATAATAATTTCTTAAATATTTTGTATTGTGTACTGCTTTTTGGCCTGGCTTTCCTTGGCCTCTCAGGTTTATTTTTGCTCTCTGTAACAGGCAAAAGATAGGATCAGAGCTCTCTCTCAGTGGTTCTGTGAAGATTAGAGCCCAGAGTTCCTCAGAGTGGGTGTCAGGAGGACCTGCAGGGATGCCTGAAGGCTTGGGACCAAGGCTGGGGTCATCAGTGACTTCCTCTTCACTTATGTGCTGCTGCTTCTGTCACCTGTTTTTGTTGTTTGTTTTTGATACATGAACCTTCCTTTACACTCAAAATTTTATTTTTGACAAGTTAATCCTGAGCACATGGATCTTAACTCAGTACAAATGAGCCAGCAGTGTGACAGGAGAATGTTGGCTCAGGGAATGACCAGTGAGGGGCAACTGAGGAACAAAGTTCTTAGCACTTGCACATCTTTGTGGAAGTGAGCAGTGCATTGGTTAAGGATAAGTTTTCCTTGATAAAGGAGCAAGATGGGCCAGGATACCAGGTGTATAGATCAGGTGCCTTAGTTATTTTTCTTATCAGGGGACAAAACACCTGCCACCCACAGCTTAAAGGAGGAGAGGTTAATTCTGGCTAACAGTTTAAAAGTTTCATTCCCTGTTTGCAGGCTCAAACATAGAAACCACTTGGTGGTCTTGGGAGAGGAAAGCTGCTCACTTTAAGTCATGAAGGAAGCAAAGAGCAATGGGAGGAGCCAGGAAGGGAGAAATCCCCACACCCCAGGAACCAGCCGCTTTTGAGTAGACAGGGTCTCCTAACAGTAAGTCAGTTCTACAGGTCCCCATTCAACATCTCCATAAAGCCCCACCCCGTGTGCATGAGGCTTTGGAGGGGCTGCTACCTCAGCTAATAAACCAGCACACCAGAGGTCAACTTTGTATCTTCTGTGCCAAACAGTAAATACTATGGGCTAGAGAGGCCACAAGATTTCTTACAACTTTTCACCTCTGCCACTGTACTGAATAAAGCACCTACAGGACAGTGCATATGTGCAAAGACATACACAAACATAGTTTTGGATGTCAAAATTTTAATGTCATCCAACTGTCATCTAGTACGAAATATTAAACTTTTATCCATTTAGAAGTTTGCAATGTTGAGCATGGTGGCACCTGCTGGGTGCGATGGCACACATCTCTAATCGGAACATTCATTAGTGTGAGGCAAGAGGTCACTGCAAGTTCGAGGCTAGCCTGGGCTACATAGTGAGACTCTGTGCCTAAAACAAATACAAAATGTACAAGCCATTCTTACTAGTAGACCATACAACAGCAGGCATTGGGCCAGACCTGGCATCTGGGCAGTAATTTATCAGCACAGTCTCATAAAAGAGAGATGTGTGGGATGCAGAGGACAGAGATCCATCCCTCAAAGTCCATGAAACAAACATTTGTGCCCCACCTGTGGTCTCCAGTGGTTCCAGTTAACTCAGAAGTTAAAAGCAGAATCACAGCAAAATTTTTGCTTCTAAGAAGAATTTATTAAACTGTTAACAAATATAGAATACAAATGTATTTCAATTCTTTTTTTAAATTTTATTTAAGAGAAAAAAGAGAAAAACTCAAAACAAAACAAAGTGGTGTAAGGGTACACGTAATACAGAACTACAAAAAAAAAAAAAAACATAACAGTAAGAAATCACCTGTTAGTCATGCTGTGACCTCTATTGTTCTATTGTTATGTCCTGTTTTATCTCAATCTTCCCCTTATTGTCTTAAAAAAATTATTTAGTCATTTCTTATGTTTGTCTTAATTAAAGAAAAAATTCAAAAAATTAGGATAGATAAATAGTAACTCTTTTTGATTTCCTATTAACTTGTTTTGAAGTCCTGTAGTACTCCCATGATCTGGTTTTGACTGATTAGACTCTGTTCCATTCTATATGATAGTATCAAGTTTGAAGACATAGGCAACTACTTTGAAGACAATAAGATTCACTAAGATACCCATTCTGGTTTGACTATTGTCTTCTTTGGAAGTCCTGTAATGTTTACAATGCCTAAGTTTTATTGGTCTTGTTCTCTACTGTTTTGTCCAACTTTATAATATCTAATGAGATAGACAATTCTTTTTAAGGAAACAAGGGACAACGTCGATAACCATTGTTGATAAACTTGTACTCTGTTCTACACCATGTGCTATGTCTATCCTTGGTATTGACTGACAGCTATGTTTTGCCATATTTGACTGTATTCTTCCCCCCCCCCCAAAAAAAAGTAATAAGCACTAAGGAGTAATAAAATCCAAAATGGGTAAATTTTGTTGTAAAAAAGAGAGGGGAAAAAAAAAAGAAAAAGAGCTCTAACGGATATAACAGCAAGTGTGTTTAGGGGTGTTAAATAGCTGACTATGTCAATGTTTTTGGATCATTGAACACAGCTGTTTGCAGTCTCCCTGTTTGAATTTCCACCTTGTATTCTTTGATACTGTGATTTGAGGAACTATTTTCAAGATGATAATATGTAATCTACTAACAGGTGATTTCTTACTGTTATGTTTTTTGTTTGTTTTGTTTTGTTTTTTTGTAACTCTGTATTACGTGTACCCTTACACTGCTTTGGTTTGTTTTGTGTTTTTCTCTTTTTCCTCTTAAATAAAAAAAAAAAAAAAGAAATCACCTGTTAATAGATTACATATTATCATCTTGGAAATAGTTGCCCAAATCACAGTATCAAAGAATACAAAGTGGACATTCAAACAGAGAGACTGCAAACAGCTGTGTTCAATGATCCAAATACATTAATATAGTCAGCTATTTAACACCCCTAAACACACTTGCTGTTACATCCGTTAGAGCTCTTTTTTCCCCCTCACATTTTTACAACAAAATTTACACATTTTGGATTTTATTACTCCTTAGTTCTTATTACTTTTTTAGGGGGGAGAGAATAAAGTCAAATATGGCAAAACAAAGCTGTCAGTCAAAATCAAGGATAGACATAGCACATGATGTAGAACAGAGTACAAGATTATCAACAATGGTTATCAATGTTGTCTCTTGTTTCCTTAAAAGGAATTGTCTATCTCATTAGATATTATAAAGTTGGACAAAACAGTAGAGAACAAGACCAATAAAACTGAGGCATTGTAAACATTACAGGACCTCCAAAGGAGACAATAGTCAAACCAGAATGGGCATCTTAGTCAATCTTATTGCCTTCAAAGTAGTTGCCTATACCCTCAAACTTGATACTATCATACAGAATCTAATCAGTCAAAACAAGATCGTGGGAGTATTACAGGACTTCAAAACAAGTTAATAGGAAATCAAAAAGAGTTACTATTATATATCCTGCTAATTTTTTAAATTTTCCCCTTAATTAAAACAAACATAAGAAATAACTAAATATTTTTTTAAAGAATAAGGGAGAGATTGAGATAAAACAGGACATAACAATATAACAATAGAGGTCAAAGCATGACTGTTTCAGCAACCTAGTGCTTCACCACCAAATAACCCGACTTAATAGTAGTTACCATAGTGTCTCTCTTTTTCCTTGAAATATTTGGGTAAACCTTCATATACTATAGCTTCAAATATTTCCATATCAAGAAGCCCAAAATAAAGCCTTTCTAATTAATAAGTGAAAACTTTATAAGGCTTCAAGGCCACATAATGGGTAATCATGATTACCACATATTTTTATATATTTGAATCACTACTTATGTTAGGGAAACTATTTGGTATTCACACATGCGAGATTGATTTATTTCACTTATGAGTATGGTCTCAAGCTGCGCCCATTTATTGATAAATATCTCAATGTGACCTTGTTTATAGCTGAGTAATACTCCATTGTACAGAAATACCACAACTTTTTTATCCATTTCTCAGTTGATGGACACTTGGGTTGTTTCCAAGATCTGGAGATTACAAATTGTGCTGCTATAAACATAGGTGCACATATATCACTGTGGTATGATGCTTTCAGTTCTTCTGGGAATATGCCGAGAAGTGGAATAGCTGGAATAAATGAGATTTCCAGTCCCAACTTTTTGAGAAATCTCCAGACAGATCTCCACAAAGGCTGTACCAGTCTACACTCCCACCAGCAGTGCAGGAGAGTTCCTTTTTCCCCACAGCCTCTCCAGCATTTGTTGTTGGTTTTCTTGATCCTGGCCATTCTTTCAGGAGTGAGATGGTATCTCAGTGTGGTTTTAATTTGCATTTCTCTAATGACCAATGATGATGAGCATTTTTTCATGTATTTATTTGCCATTTGCATTTCTTCATCTGAGAATTGCGTATTCATCTTAGATGCCCATTTTTGGATTGGATCTTTGAATTTTGGAGGTCTGAATTTCTTTAATTCTTTATATGTTTTAGACAAGAGGCCCTTGTCTGAGAGAGAGTTCACTAAAACCTTTTCCCAGTTTGTGGGTTTTCTTTTCACTATGCTGGAGATTTCTTTTGACATGCAGAAACTTTTTAATCAGAAGTGGTCCCAGTTATTGATTCTGGGAAGTATTTCCTCTGTGGATTGAGTCCTGTTCATGAATTCTCTACCTACTCCTATGTCTCCAAGGTTTCTACCCAATTTGTCTTCCAATAGATTTAGTGTTTCTGTTTTAATATTCAGATCTTTGACCCATTTAGATTTTAATTTAGTACATGGTGATAGACATGGGTCTAGCTTTAGTTTTTGGCAAATGGAGAGCCAGTTTTTCCAGCACGATTTATTAAAGAGACTGTCATTCTTCCAGTGAACCTGCCTGGCTCCTTTATCAAAGATAAGGTGGTTGAGTGTGTTTGTAGTTGTGGTTGTATCTTCTAATCTATTCCATTGATCTTCGGCTCTGTTTTGATTCCAATACCATGTTGATTTTACTACTGTTGCTTTGTAGTATAACTTCAAGTCAGGGATTGTGATGCCTCCTGCTTTGTCTTTGCTGCTTAGAATTTCCTTTGTGATTCTAGGTCTCTTCTGGTTCCAGATGAAATTTAGGAGTGATTGCTCTAGATCTATAAGGTATGTTGATGGTATTTCTATTGGGATTACATTGAATCTGTATAACAGTTTTGGGAGAATGGCCATCTTCACAATGTTTGTTCTTCCTATCCATGAGCAAGGGATGTCTTCCCATTTTCTGAGATAATCTTCAGTTTGCTTTTTCAGTGTATTATAATTTTCACTGTATAAGTCTTTCACTTCTTTTATAAGAGTAATTCGTAAATATTTCATTTTTTTGCTTGCTAATGTGAATAGTCCAGTTTCCCTTATTTCCCTTTCTGTGATTTTGTTGTTTGTGTATAGGAATGCTATTTATTTCTGAGTATTGATTTTGTATCCAGCCACATTACTGAATTTATTTATTGTATCTAAGAGTCTTTCAATGGAGTTTAGGGGGTCTTCTATGAGGAGTATCATGTCATTGGCAAACAATGATAATTTAACTTCTTTTCCTATCTTTACCCCTTTTATTTCTCTTTCTTGCCTAATTGCTCTGGCTAGTACTTCCAGTACTATATTAAATAGGAGTGGTGATAAAGGACATCCTTGTCTTGTGCCTGATTTTAAAGTAAAGGCTTTCAATTTTTGGCCATTTAGTATGATGCTGGCTGTTTGTTTGTCACAAATGGCCTTTATCATATTGAGGTAAAGACCATCTATTCCAATTTCCTGTAAAGTTCTTATCATGAATAAATGTGGGACCTTATCGAAGGCTTTTTCTGCATCTATAGAAATGATCATGTGATTCTTATTTTTGGCCTTATTTATATGGTGGATTACATTTATTGATTTGCGTATGTTGAACCATCCTTGCATTCCTGGGATGAATCCCACTTGGTCATGATGTATAATCTTCTTGATGATTTGCTGGATCCTATTTGCCAATATTTTATTGAGGATTTTTGCATCTGTGTTCATTAGGGAGATCGGTCTATAGTTCTCTTTTTTAGTTGGGTCTGTCTCAGGTTTTGGTACTAGAGTAATATTTGCTTCCAGGAATGACTTAGGGAGGATTGCTTCCATTTCAAATTCATTGAATAGTTTTAGGAGTGTCAGCATTAGGTCTTCTTTGTATTTCTTGTAGAATTCTGCAGTGAATCCATCTGGGCCTGGGCTCTTCTTGCTGGGTAAGGACTTAATTACATTTTCAATTTCATTAGCAGAGATTGGGTTATTCAACAGTTTTACATCCTCTTGATCTAGCTTTGGTACTTCATATGCTTCTAAGAATCTGTCTATTTCTTCTGTGTTATCAAACCTTTGAGAGTAGAGGTTTTCAAAATTGGTGTTGATGATCTTCTGTATTTCTATTGGGTCTGTAGTGATTTCACCTTTTTCATTTCTTATTGCATGAATTTGAGCTTTTTATTCCATTTTTAAAATAAGGTTGGCTAGGGGCTTATCGATCTTATTTATTCTTTCAAAGAACCAACTATTTGACTAGTTGATTCTTTGGATTGTTTTCTTAGTCTCTATTGCATTGATTTCTCCTCTGATTTTTATAATTTCTTCTCTTCTTTTGGCTTTGGGCTTGACTTGCTCTTCTTTTTCTAGCTGTTTGAGGTATAGCATCAAGTTATTTATTTGTATTCGTTCTGTTTTCCTGATGTGGGAACTCAGTGCAATAAATTTCCCTCTGAGAACGGCTTTCATTGCATCCCACAGATTCCGGTCAGTTGTATCTGCATTTTCATTTTCTTTTAGGTATTGTTTAATTTCTTCTGTGACCAACTGATTACTCAAGAGTGTGTTATTCAGTTTCCATGTGTTTGTGGGATTTTTGCAGTATCTTTTATCATTAATTTCTAATTTCAGAGTGCTATGATCCGATAACATGCAAGGGATGGTTTCAACTCTTTTGCATTTGTTTAAATATGTTCTGTGAGCTAATATATGGTCTATTTTAGAGAATGATCCATGTACTGCTGAGAAGAATGTGTATTCTGATGATGTTGGGTGGAACATTCTGTATATGTCTATCAAACCCATTTGTTCACAGGTGTGATTCAGTTCTGTTATTTCTTTGCTCTTTTTCTGTCTGCTTGATCTGTCCCTTGGTGTCAATGGCGTATTAAGGTCTCCTGTTACAATTGTGTTACTGATAATTTGAGTTTTCATTTCTGTTAATAATTTTTTTATATAACTGGGTGCTCTGGAGTTTGGTGCATATATATTTAAGATAGTTATCTCTTCCTCTTGGAGTTTTCCCCTTACGAGTATGTAGTGACCTTCTTTGTCCTTTTTGGTCATTGTTGGTTTAAAGTTCACGTTTTCTGCAAACAGAATGGCTATTCATGCCTTTTTTTGGATTCCTGCTGCATGAAGAATTGTTTTCCATCCTTTGACTTTCAGTCTGTGAGTATCCTTCTGGGTTAGATGGGTTTCCTGTAAACAGCATATGGTTGGATTTTATTTCTTGATCCATTCTGCTAGTGTGTTTCTTTTGATTGGTGCATTGAGACCATTTACATTAATGGCTATTACTGTTAAATGCTGGTTAATTGTAAGAATGTTATCTCTCTGCATTTTCATCTTTATCTTTCTGTTCTGTTTAATTATTTGCTTTGCTTAGTGGTTTTTTCCTTTGTGTATCTAAAATGTCTTTCAATATTTTTTGCAGGGTTGGTTTGGTGTTCATGAAGTTCGTCAGCTGTTCTTTGTCATGGAAGTATCGTATTTTACCATCTATTTTGAATGATAGTTTTGAAGGATATATCAGTCTAGGTTGGAAATCATTTTGCTTTAAGATCTGGAATACTTCACTCCATGCTCTTCTTGACTTTATTGTTTGTGATGAGAAGTCTGCTGTGATTCTGATAGGTTTTCCTTTATAAGTGATCTGTCTTTACTCTCTGACAGCTTTTAATAATCTATTCTTGTGTTGGATTTCTGGGATGGTGATTATTATATGTCTGGGTGTAGTTTTATTTTGGTTATGACTATTTGGAGTTCTATATGCTTCACTGATCCTGATGTCAGTTTCTGATCTCATGCTTGGGAAATTTTCAGCTATTACTTCTCTAAATATCCTCTTGACATCCTTTATGTTGTCTCTTTCTTTTTCATTAATCCTTATCATTCTTATGTTATTCTTCTTTGCATCATCTTGCAGTTGTTGAATTGTTGTTTCCTGATTCCTTGTTATTTTTAAAAGATCTTTCCTTTCCTGTTCACTAGCTGCAATCCTGTCTTCAAGGTCTGAAATTCTATCTTCACTTTCATTAAGGCGGTTTTTACAACTTTCAGTGGAGTTTTTTTATTTCCTGAATATCTCTGTGCATCTGCCTTATGTATTCTGTTTGTTTCTTATATTGCTTATCTAGGGATTCTATCTTTTTGTTTAGTTCCTCCAATTTTTTATCTGTGTTTTCTTTAGATATATTCAGAATCGCTTTCATTTCTTTTATCATTTCTTCTTTTATCTGAGAGATTATTTTGAATTTGAATTTCTTTAAAGCTTCCTGGAGTTGCTTGTCAATTTCAGTAGCTGTTGTATCCGATATATGAGGTGGATGGGATATATTTTCTTCTATATACATTGCTCCTAGTGTTTCTTGAGATGGGCTGGAGGTTTGAGGTTGTAATTTGGTCTTTCATTTTGTCATTTTCCTATATTTCTGTGTTTCAAGTGTTATTTGAAAGCTTCCTCAGGATCTGTTGAAAATCCCCTTCTATGTTTGCAGCTACTGAGACTCTGGCACCACGCTACCCCAAGCCATTAGGCCTGCAGAACCAATGGCCCTCCTCTGCCTGCTCAGAACTCAGCAGTTCCAGACAAGCTGGGCCTCAGGGACACTGTGCGCCCACCTGCCCCTTGGAAACTCCACAGCTCTTCAGTCGCAGCCAGGTTAGGGTACTCACCACAGGCCACGGTGCCTTAGGAACCTGTGATGCCTCCCTGCTTGCAGAGATATCCACAGTCCTCCAGACACACGGAGAGGCCAATGGAGGCACCCCAGATCCGCCCAGCTCCTCCTCTGCACATCGATGGCTAGGCGCGACAGCGAAACAGGCTGGGCTCGGGGGATAGTGTGGGCCCACCCACCCGTCGGAAGCTCAGCAGATCTCCAAGTGCAGCCGGGATGGGGAGGCGGATGTAGAGGCCTCTAACCCACTACTCCACTTCACTGCACCCGGAAGCCTCGAGGGCCCGAACAGTCTGAGATTTGGGCAAAGTGTGCTGAGCACTCACCACAGGCCGCAGTGCCTCAGGAACCTGTGATCCCTCCCTGCTTGCAGAGATATTTACAGTCTTCCAGACACATGGAGGAGCCAATGCAGGCACCCCAGATCTGCCCAGCTCCTCCTCTGCCATATTTCAATTCTTTAGGGATATTTTGGAGGAAGAGTTTTGTTTTTCTGCTCCTTTGAGAGGTGAACTACTTTTAACCTTGCTTGTTGTCCTGAGCTGTCACCGCACTTTCCTGAGTCTTAATTTTTTTTCCACTATAGAAGGTACAATTTGTAGAGAACATGCTCTTTGCACAATGTCTGGTATTTAACAGGTGGTCACTAAATGATGATGGCTTTGCTTCTGCAGTCATGTGCTGCATGCCATCCAATGTTGGACTGCATAGATGATGGCAGTCTCATGAGATTATGTCACCTCCTGATAGTGCCTGCATCTTGATATATTAGTTTGTATAAGTACATTTTATTATATGAGCACAATGACCAAGTCACCCATCTGCACATTCATTAGAATGTGTGCCTTCTTTTAGTGATGCACGGCGATATTACTAAAGAATAAGGTTTTCCTTTCTGGGCTAGGTTTGGTGTCTATTTTCTAAGGAACAGGCTCTAAACTTGTTGAAATAAAAAAGCCATTTCTTGACAGTTACCAGCGTGGCTGCTTTATACAGGCATGAGGAGGGGGCTGATTTGCAAGACTAAGTTCAAGCAGCTTAATTTTGCCAAAAACTTAGGGCTTATTTCCCAAAGGACATTAGCTCTAGTTAACCTTTTACAAAAGCAAAAAGTGCATTTTAACATCTCTGTGTTGGTAAATAAAAAGAAACCCCTTTCACAGTCAGTGGTCCTACCTCAGGGCCTCTCTGCCTTGAATCCCTACCTTTCTGTCCCCAGGCCTGTGCTGTTTGTGGGGAAGCACAGCCGGGGGGTCCCAAATATAGAGACAGAGTATATTCATCTTGAGCAAAGAGGGTTGGGCAGACCCCCGGGAACTGTAAGGAGAGGCAGGGAGCTCAGTCCTGGCCAGCAAGGTGGGGCCACTCTTGCCAGGCCTCTCCTGCCCCAGATCAGTGAATGCCCTGGCCCTCAGCGCCTAACTGTTGACCTCTTTAAGCCTGGTGCAGACTAGAAAGATTTCCTTGAGCCCTTTGCTTGACTTTCTGCTTAGATCCAAGTTGATCCAGACCTACAATATGGAGGTGGAGGAGAAGCAGAAAGCAAAGAGGAGGGTAGGAGAGGAGAAGTATGGGGGAGGACAAGGGGGGCTGAGGAAGATGGGGAGCCCTTTCTCACCACTGAGTCTAAAATTGCATGGACTCAGCTAGGCCAGGGGACTCCCTCCCCCTACAGCACTTAAGAGGCTCTGAGGTGCTTTGAACAACCCAGACTGTGTTATGTTCATCAGATACTTGAAGACAGGCAGCCAGCTCTGCCACAGAAAACACAGAAGCCTTTCTTCTTGCTCAGTTGCAATGTGGGAAATATTAAAATTTATGGAATTAAAGCTTAACAATCAACTGTAATTTAAAAAATAATAATTACGTACAAAAATTTGACATGATAGGATATGATTTGAAAGTCAAATCACTTCAACGAAGTTTTTTTATTTTACAGATTAGCATAATGGTGAATTCTCAAGGCCCAGGTAATGGTATCTTCACAAGTGTTCTAATAGTTACCAAACTCATTAGAAACTTCTAGAAAACAGGCAGAATCTTACTCACTTTTATCTGGAGATACCTAAAAAGCTTATCTTTCATAAGAACATATGTGAATCATATAATATAGTTGTATTCTAAATAGCAAAAATGAAGTTAATTCATGATAATTCTGAAAATTGTTATTTTGCTAAGCTAAAGAAAAATGTTAATACTGGCTTTTTGCAATTTCTTTCTGTTACAATAAATTGTAGGAATATCTGTATGCCACTTGAGGTTCTGACATATACATAATTATGAAATGATTACCACAATTAGTATAATTAAATATTCCCTAATATAGCTAACATTTTTAGGATGTGCAATGAGAAAATATCAGAAAATTTCACTCAGCAAATTTTAGTTGCATAACAGGTTCTTATGAATTATAGTTAATAACATAGTTACTGATATGCTCTCTATTTTTATGATTTTGGCTTCTTTGTCTTCTGTATATAAATGAGAACATGCTGTATATCTCTTTCTGTGTCTGTCTTGAGTGAGAGCATTGTTTCCTCGAGGTCTACCATGCTATCATATATGGATAGATTTCTTGATTTTTACAGTCTGAATAATATTCCCTATATCCTTCACATTTTTTATTTTAAAGAGAATAGAACCAAGCAAAATAAAACAGATAAAACCAATGAAAACAAACTAGTGTAAGTGACACAGGACCTCAAAAAATAATAACAGCACTGGTTACCATAATGCCTCTTTAAAATGGCTGCAAATACCTTCAGACATAGTAAAAACCAAACAGAACAGAACAAAATAGAACCAATAAAAACAAAACAATGAATATAATAAACGACTTCAAAACAAGACAATAGTAAAACAAAATGGCTAACAAAATATATCTTGCTATCTTCGAAGTGGCTACCGGTGCCATTGGAGATAATAAAATAAACAAAATAAAATGGAATAAAACTCAACCCAACAAAACAACAAAAATGATACATGACTTCAAAACAAGACAATAGTAAAACAAAATGGCTAACAAAATATATCTTACTATCTTCGAAGTGGCTACCGGTGCCATTGGAGATAATAAAATAAACAAAATAAAATGCAATAAAACTCAACCCAACAAAACAACAAAAATGATACATGACTTCAAAACAAGATGATAGGGAATCAGCAATGGCCATCATCCTCAGAGAGAGAGACCCCATAGATGCTACACTACATGTTTCCATCTTCTGAATAGATGATCAGACTGCTGGCTTTAGACCTGAAGAGTCAGTGAAACACTAAACATTACAAGCATTAAACTGTATTCTGCCTCAATAGCCATCCTTACAGTCTGTGTTACTCTGGGTCAGCCAGTTACTTATGGCATGAGGTGGCAGGGTATAGATTGGCTCTTCTTCCCAACCCATGCTTTAGAAGGGCTGGCATCACACTGTCTCCATAGTAGCCTGCACATGGTGCTGATTTGTGCTGACTTCTTTTTGATGAAATAGCTTGCTTTTTGATGACTTCTTGTTCTCTTCCCCTAAAGTCATTGAATGGCACTGATGCACAGGAAAAGGCTGGTGTCTGGCTATGCCTCATAACATTTTCTTTATCCACTCATCTCTGGGCCACGCCTGAGGTGACTCTGTGTCTTGGTTAGCACGAAATTCTGTGATTCCATCCCTTTCGCTGAAAACCTGGAAGTGGGAATGGGTCACATATTAGTTCTGTGTGTGTGCGCGTATGTGTGTGCGTGTGTGTGTGTGTGTGTGTGTGTGTGTGTGTGTGTGTGTAGTATGGTATAGGGTGTTGAACTCAGGGCCTTTACTCTGTGCTGTATCACCAGCATTTTTTCCCCATCCTTTTGAGACAAATCAGGCTGGCCTTGGGCTCACTTTGTATCTCAGACTGATGCTCCTGTCTCTGCCTCCTGAGTGCTGAGATTATAGGAGTTCACCACCATGCCTGGCTCCCACAGCAATTGTTGGTTGAAACCAGTTTGTACATAACTTAAAAAGTTTCCCAGGCTAGTGGTTTTTTTTTTTTTTTTTTTTTTTTTTTTTTTGTCTTTTTCCTTTTTATCGGTACTAGGGATTGAACTCATGATGGCGCACTTGCAAAGCAGGTGCTTATACCTCTGAGCTAAACCCCCAGCCCCTTCCAGGCTAGTTGTGATGCTATGGTGCATCATGCTAGGGTGGTTGATTATTTTTCCGGGTGTGTAGAAACTCTTTAGATTTGTCAAATATTATTTGTTCTTGTTTGGGTGGTATTGTTTGGTTGGGGTTTTTTTTTTTAATGTGGTTTTTTATGTTTTTTTTTTTAATATGCTTTTTTGTAGGTGGTTTTGGAGCCAACCAATGTTAAGGAATTTTCCACCTGATCTCCCTCATTCCTACTATTTTAAAGATATTCCAATTTGAATTCTTTCCCTTAAGCCTTTTATCCATTTTAGGTGCTGTTTGTGTGTGGGATAAGGAAAAGGTCCAGTTTCCTTTTTTGCGTGTGGAGCTACAGTTGTCCCTACAGCACACACTGAGGAGACTTTCCCTTTTCTCATGTGTGTGACAGTGCCTTTGACTGTCTCATTAACTGCATCTGAATGGGTTTCCATCTGGACTCCCTATTCGGTTCCTATTCTGTGGTGTCTCTCATTTGTTCTGAAGGTCTCATATTGTTGCAGTATATTGCTATTTTGAATACTTTCATTGTAAAATATACTTTGAATTTAGGTGCAGTGATGTCTCTAGGTTTATTCTTTGCTCTGAAGATGAGAGGGTATTGATAGTCTTTTGTGTCCTTATAGAAATTTCACAATTTTTTCATATCTAGGAAAATGTCATTGATATTTTAATAGCAATGTGATTGATTTTTTTCTGGTTGATTTCAGGTATTTTAATAATATTAATTCTTGTATTCCAGTGTCATGTCATATCTTTTATTGTGTCTTTCATTCATTTCATCAGTATTCATAATTTTCAGTTACAGATAAATTTGATTTAGTTAAATAAATTTAATTGTAGTCTTTTTTGTATAGTTTAAGCGTATGAAGAAGCTATTGATGTTGAAGTGTGAATTTTTCTCTCCTGCAAGTTGACTGAATTTGTTGATTAGTTCTAAGGGTCTTTTAGGGTCGTCTTTAGGGTGTTCTCTATGTAAGAACATGTCATCTGGATACAGAGACCATTTTACTTCTACTGTTCTCACGTGGATGCCTTTGATTTCTTTCTTATGACTAATTCCCCTGTCCAGGACTGCCCGTGTTGTACTGAGTACAAGTTTCAAGGTGGGTGGCTTTGTCTTGTTGCTGATCTTAGAAGCAAAGATTTCAATGTTTTCCCCATGGAACAAGATGTTGTGGGTTTATCACACATGACCTTTAGTAAGCTGAGGCTGTTCCTTCCATATCTAGAGTTTGCATAAATTTTTATCATGAAAGGATGTTGAATCGTTTCAAATGTTTTCTCCCAATCAATCAAGATAGTATAAATGTTGCATTTCATTCTCTGAATGTGGTTCACCATATAGAATCATTTGTACACATTAAAATATTCTAGCATGTCTACACCAGTCTTGAATGTGGAGTTTAATCTATTGAATGAGCTATTAAACTTGGCTCACTAGTACTTTTTAGCATTTTTCTATGTTTACCAGGGATAATGGTCTTTAAGTTCATATCTCTCCCTCAGTGTCTCTCTGTGCCTCTGTCTCTACTCTCTCTTTCTCTTCCTTCTTTTTCTTTCTTTCCTTCTTTTCTTTCATCTGGTTCTGGTGTCAGGGTGCTTTTTGTCTTCTTAAAATGAGCTGGGAAGTAGATCCTACTTTTTCATTTCCTAGAAGAGTTGAAAAAGGATTGGTGATTGTTCTTTATTAAATCCTTAATAGAATTCACTGGGAATCCATATTTTGTTTTGTGTTTTTGAGGCATTTTGATTATTGACTCAATGTCTTTATTCCTTATTGATCTGTTTGTGTGTTCTGTTTTCTTGTAACTTGTCATTATCACCAAAGGATGTCCTGTACCCACTGAGTCACTTTCCATTTGTTACCAGCCTAAGATTCCTAGCCTAGTAAGCAATCATCTTTTCCTGTATATTACTATTGATCTATTCTGGAGATTCCAAATATATACAAGAT